>NC_141188.1:20900416-21508333 GCF_055505025.1 Bos grunniens | reverse complement strand
TAACTTCTTTCCGCGGTTTGGGCAACAGTTTCCTAGGAACCAGAAGAAAATTGTGAATGAGATTCTTATAGTCTTCCAAGAAAAATACAAGAATGTTTTGTGTATTTTTGGAATATACAAAATATTCCACATAATATTATGTGGAAAATAACATTAAGAAGAAGAAGGAGGGGGAAGGATAAGATGGCGGAGTGACAGGATGTGGAGTTCACATCTTGCCACAGAGGCATCAAGAACACACCTACAAATGGAGCAGTTCTCACGGCACCTGCTGAACACTGGCAGAGGACCCTGGACGCCTGAACGGACAGGAAAAGATGAAAGAGAGAAAAGGAAAGGAGAGGAAGCAGGACAGGGTCTGTGGGTCTGGGTTGAGGGGGTGAGGAACTGGAGGAGAGGAGAGGTTCCTGTGCCCAGGGGATCCTCCTCACTGTGGGGAGATCAGCTCAGGCAGAACGGGGGACTTGGGTTATGGAGGAGAGTGCCGCAGCCGGTCTGTGGCAGGCGGGACAGAGTGAGCCATTCACAGGCGGGCTGTGCGCAGCCCTGCGCTCCTCAGCCTCAGACGTGTGTCTCCCCGTGTGGACGGGGCACTGGGGTGGAACGTGGGGTTTGGAGAGCAGACCCGACAACAGGACTGCTGTTGGCTGCCCGGAGACAGCCTGAGGGGATAGGAGTGAGGTGCTCCACTCCAGGAGTGCTGCTGGAGGAAGCCCAGAGTGCCGTAGAAGTGAAACGCTACTGCTGAGTGAGGCATGAAGGGCAGCGCTGCTTACAGCCTCGTCCCAGTCGGCTGCTGCCTCCCCTGCTCCTGCCTGGGTGAGCACCCATACCCCAGCCAGTTGCCACCTCTGCCCCCTCCCACTGAAGCGCCAGTGCACCTCAGGCGCTGCCTCTGCCCCCTCTCACAGGTGGGGAGCAGATCCCTGTGGTGGCCCATGCATAGAGGTGAGGCTGAAACCCAAGCTGAACCCCAGGGACTATGCAAGGAAGGAAGAAGGTCTGAAATCTCTCCCTGCCGCTGCATGAACCACAGATTAAATACCTGTGACCATCTTCATAAACTCAGCACCTGCGGAACAGCTGAATGGACAAGTGTCCCCACAGCTGAGACAGATCTGGTTGTAGCAGCTATGGAACCTGTCAGCACATACACTCAGGAGTGGACCAAGTCAGAGCCCGAGCTGCCCCTGTAGTGCCTGCAGTGGGTCCAGATCCAGGATTCCTGCAATCCTGAGACCTGATTTGAGTGGATTTATGCTGGCAGCCTGGTGAAAACAAAGCCTGATAAGACACCAGGGCCAAGTGCTGGCATACACACTGTTACAGTGGGGCTGAGAGCAGTGCCAGCAACACAGTAACTTGGGAGCTCACACAACAGGTGAAAAATGACACAAGAAAGCATCCCCACAGATGAATAGCGCCGGAGAGGAACTCTCAGTGTCTTCTCTCCCAGTGGGAGTGCCCCAAACCTGCCGACCTTGCACCACAGATAAGAAGCACAGCAAGAATAAGATCTGGAGCCTCTACTACAGCAGCTCGGGAGCAGGCCCTGCCCCTGACAGAGCAGTGAAACTACAGAGCAAAGGGGAGCCCCCTCGGCTCAATATCCAGGGCAGGCTCTGGTCACCACACCAGCCAAACCCCCCTATCAAGGGGATCATGGCCAGCATACACTGAGGAAAGAGGTGGCAAATGTTCATACTAAAAACAGCCCTCTCACTAAGCAATAAACACACACACACACACACACACACGTGTGTGAAAATAGCCCTCTAAGGCTGTCTGAGAGTCTGGAATTGGGTGGAAGAACTGCCAGCATTTAGTCTTGAAGGTCAGCAGGGCTTAGGTAAAGGAGCTCCACAGGGCTGGGGGAAACAGAGACTCCACTCTTGGAGGGCACACACAAGATTTTACATTCACTGGGACCTAGCAGAAAGCAATACCTCCATAGGAACCTGGGTTGTACCTACCCAGGGGTCTTGGAGAATCGCCTGGAGAGACAGCGATTGACAGTAGCTCACTGTGGAGGCAAGGACATTGTTAGTGGAGGCATCGGGGAGTATTAATCGGTGTGAGCTCTCTCAGGGGTCCCCATGTGGAACCACTCAACAACCTGCAGGTTCCAGTATTAAAATGCCTCCAGTCAAGCAACCAGCAAGACAGAAACACAGCCCTACCCATCAGCAGACAGACTGCCTAAAGTCGTCCTAAGCTTACCCCATCCCCAACACATTCCCGACACAGCTCTGCCCTCTATAAGGACAAGACCCAACTCCACCCACCACAGGGCACCAGTCCCTTCCACGATGAAGCCTGCACAAGCCCCTGGATGGACCTCAGCCACCAGGGGACATACATCAGAAGCAAGAGGCACTACGATTCTGCAGCCAGTGGAAAGGAGACCATAAACACAGTAAGTTAGACAAAACGAGTCAACAGAGAAATATGTCTCAGTTACAGATGAAGGAACAAGATAAAAACCTACATGAACAACTAAATGAAGAGGAGATAGACAATCTACCTGAAAAAGCATCAAAATAATAATAATAAAGATCCAAAATCTTGGAAAAAGAATGGAGACACAGGCCAACAAGGTACAAGAAATGTTTAACAAAAAGAAGATTTAAAGAACAAATAGAGATAAACAACACAATAACTGAAATGTGAAATACACTAGAAGGAATCAATAGTAGAATAACTGAGGCATAAGAGCAAAGAAGTGAGCTGGAAGACAGAGTGGTGGAAATCACTGCTGCGGAACAGAATAAAGAAAAAGAAGGAATAGAAAGGAGGACAGTCTCAGAGACCTCTGGGACAACGTTAAACACACCAACATCTGCATTATAGGGGTCCCAGGAGACAAAGGCCTAAGGAAATATTTGAAGAGATTATAACATGGGAAAGGAAATAGTCACATCCAGGAAGTTCAGAGAGTCCCACACAGTATAAACGCAAGGGGAAACATGCCAAGACACATACTGATCAAATTAACAAAGTTAAATACAAAGAAAAAAATATTAAAACCGGTAGATAACATACAAAGTAATACCTATAAGGTTATAAGCTGATTTTTCAGCAGAACCTCTGCAGGCCAGAAGAGAGTGGCATGCTTTATTTAAAGTGTTGAGAGGGAAAAACCTACAACCTACAATACTCTACCCAGCAAGGTATTCATTTAGATTGTACAGAGAAATCAAAAGCTTTACAGACAAGCAAAATCTAAGAGAATTCATCACTACCAAACAGCTTTACAACAAATGCTAAAGAAACTTCTCTAGGCAGGGTAAAAAGAAAACAAAAAGAGACCATAGCTATAATAGAAACAAGAAAATTAAAAATGGGAAAGCTCATTTGCCTGGTAAAGGCAAACATACAGTAAATGTGGGAAATCACCCACACACAAATATGATATGGTACATATAGATCACGTAATATTACTCAGCCATAAAAAAAGAAAAAATAATGCCATTTGCATCAACATGGACCTGGAGATTGTCTTACTGAGTGAAGTAAGTCAGAGAGAGAAAGACACATATATGATACTACTTATATGTGGAATCCTTAAAAAATGACACAGATGAACGTATTTACAAAACAGGAATAAAGTCACAGATATAGAAAACAAACATGGTTTACTAGGGGGAAAAGCAGAAGCAGAGGGGAGGGAGAAATTGGGAGATTGGGATTGACATACACACACTGCTATATATAAAACAGATAACTAATAAGGACCTACTGTATAGCGCAGGGAACTGTTCTTAGTCCTCCATAATGACCTATTAGAAAAGAGTCTAAAAGAGGAGAGTTATGAATAGGTAACAACTGAGGCACTTTGCTGTTTGGCAGAAACTAACACAGCATTATAAGTCAACTGGACTCCAATAAAATTTTTTAAAACATTTTTAAAAAATTAAACAGTAGCCAGAACTCTTCCTATAAAAAGCATCTATCAAAAAAGAAGTAAGGTGAGATAATCTGCAAGGTCTCTCCAGCTTTATCGTGAGAATTTGATACATGAAGAAGCTCAATTATATTTTTAATAAACGAAAAGTTGGAAATTTTTGTTTAAAATGTTTTTAAAAAGAGGAGAAAATTATTAAACAAGTAATAATAAAACAAAAACAAAAGATTTTTCTTTCCATGCCGTGTTATTACTTAGCCCCCCAAAAGTAAAACATAATTACCAACTAAACCTTGCTTGTTAGAAACAGAAACCAAATTAGCCCCAGAATGGTGAGTTGAGCATCTTACTTGTTTTAGCCCAATGTTGAGTTCTTTAAAAGAAGCATTCATAATTTATGCCTACTTTGAAAGTTTTTTGGGGGTAGAATCAATTTAATTTGGAGGGCTTAAAGGTACAAATTTTCTATTTTCTATTTTGTCAAGGAGAGGAAAGAACTTTTCTTATGACAGTTAAAAGGAGCAAAATAAAGCAATCGACTTTCTTGGGTGTCTTTACCCTAAACGCAAATCATCAAGACTTTAATAATCAGGTTTACCAACCAGATCTCTAATTAGTCTGTTATTGCACAAATCCATGTTTTTAAAAACAAGATATTGTGGACCACTGGTGTTTACAAAACCAAAACAACCCACCGAGTTTTCCATCTGCCATTGTTGCATTTCAGAGGGGAAGACAGCTTACTTCTAAAGCTTGGGGATTCCTATAATCTCTGATATATTATTCATGATAGACTCTTGCATTTTCTTTTATTGAATGCCTGAATTAGTTCCTTTATTGTACATGCAGGGACAGTGGCAGAAGTTCGAAAAGATGCATCCACGTCTCCTATGACAACAGGGAGCCAGAAGGAGCTTGTAACCCCAGCTACATCATCATCCCAACATGACGGCTCCCGGTGAGTTTCAGGGATTCTTTGCTTTACCATTCTCCAGGTGAGAACTTCTGCTGAGTTATTTAATAAAAAGTGAAAAATCTTAACAGTTCTTATGTCTCCAACTCAAGAGAGAGGCCCTTATTTGGAAGCATCTAGATACGACCAGGTAGAACTCCTGGAACCCTTTCCTTTATCCATGCTTGTCCTTAATCGGTAATGGTAATTGACAAGGTTTCCATAGAAACACAAAGCTAATCCTACCTTTCATCAGAAAATGTTTAGGAGCGGGTCCTACCCAATTTATCCCGAAATGGTTATACACTTGGACTATACACTTAACTTACTGAATCAATTGATACTGAAAACCATAGTGGGTTTTGTACTACAGTTAAATGACTATCAACATTTACTTATACAGAGACATTTGAGGAGCTGATACTTTGATTGGCTTTTTCTACAGTCAGGAAAAGAAATATGTTATTAAAATTTCTCATGTCTAATAAGCCAATTCCTATGTTATACATTTAACACTGAATATATAAACATTAACACCAAAAGGGCATGTTTGTGTTTCCTTGGGGATGTGATTTTTTAAGCACTTAAAATCCTAGCATCTTATCCAATAAATATAGATTTTAAGACTTAATTTTAAAGAACTTTTGGGAAATGACTCAACACAGAGGATAATAGTAATGGAGGAGTTAAGGTAAGAGGAAAGGCAATCTGGGTTTTCGAATGAATTTTCCTATCTTTGACGCGAAGATCTTGAATCAGATCTTTAACACTACTCTAATGTGTTTTTGATAATTGCACTTCAATTTCGTGAGAGGCATGAAAAAGAAGAATAAAATGTTCCCCAGTAGGGTTTTATAGAACATCCTCAGCACACATTTTCTGAAATGACCATATCAACTTTGTGGAGTTTTACAAGCCCAGGTTAAAATTGCAGTGAAGACTCATATCTACGGACCTTAAAAAAAGGATTCTTTTTCTGTTAGTTCTTAATGCTGCAGATCAGCTAGATACAGATTCTCAGAAGCTTCTTAAATAATGAGCATTTGGCTAAATAAAACAATGTGCAGCACCCCAGATTTTACCCTTAGAAGTGCGTGATGGCATATTATAGGTCTGCAATACAAAGTGCAGAGTTGAAAAAAAGACTCAGTACTATGAAAATCGGTTACCAAGGAAGCACAGTGGTTGCTTTCCAGATTTCGGAATCAAGATTATTTGAATTATTTTTATTTCAAAGTGTAGAAAAGGAATTTTTATAGACTACTTTTACATATAAGCTTTTAATGCAAAAGGAAAGCCTATTATTCTTCATTCCAAGAAACCTTTGACAGTACTGAGAAGAACAAGAATAAAAGCCCTTTCCCTGTCTACCCAAAATTCCAAGAATTGTCAAGACCTGCAGAAAAGGATGGGGATGGAACAGGGGCCGTGGGAGACAGTTTTTCCTTTGTTCTCTGAAAGTGCTAACACCTAGGAGAGTCCCATATGGGTCCATGGGCAGGTGATAAAACCCAGCGTGGCAAAGTCATCTTTCTCATTCACAGTGTAGGTTGTTAATTGTTCTCTCTGCTGCCTGTCAGTATAATGTGAAATTTTCATTCCCCATTCAAGATGGGAAAAGTTGTGGCTGAAAATGTTAACATTTGCATTTTTATTTGTTGATTTATTTAAAGGACAGCCTCTCCTACAGCAATCCATCACTTGGTGACACCCCAAATATGAATAATGTATTGTAGACTTGCGGTTACAATGTGTAATAAGTGCTAGAGACAGTAAGGGAATGTTAACTATGTTGCAAATGTAATATTTATTGACGCATAAAGTTTATTGCTTTCGAGGTTCAATAATACTGACCATAGGACATTAATATCACTTATCCTGATTTTAGCAGGGCACCTTTGTGTGTGAAAATATTCATCTATCTCATGCTAACAAAATAAATATGTAATTTACAGCACAAGCAAAGAGGCTTGTGCTGAGAGTGGCAATGCTTCTGTCTTTCTATTTTACGTCTGGCCTCCAACACCGATCACACACTCCTGAGGTGTCCAAGAAAGTAGGCACAGTGGGCATCTTGGCACAAGAAGGTGGCACCACTGAGCTAAACAGTGCCACGCGTTTCTGCTGGACCGGAACAGGCAACACCCCTAGACCATTACACCTGAAGAGGGGACTGGAGGGACTTTTCTCCCTGTCATTCCGAATACCAGTGGGTTGGTGCATCTTTGCTCACAGAGTAAGTTGAATAAATACTTTTCCTGACACAATTCTGAGTCAGAGTTTACCCAATTCAGCTTGATCTTCTGGTCTCCAGTGTGGAGCCAGAGCTGGGCAAGTTACCAGTGAATTTGTTATGAGCAGAAATGTTGCTGATAATTAACCCTTTTGGGCCTTCTAGAATTAGTTGTGTCCGTTGCCAGCATAAAGATCATATAAGAAATATCTGAGATCCAGAGCAGAAGAAGTAATGTTAATTAGCAACCGTCAGCTGTAATTGTCATCCCCATTAAGATGCAGAATTATGTATTTCTTCGTTATAAATAACCTTTCTAATTGTACTTGATGTATGCCAATTTAATCAAAAAGCATACTTGCAACAGGCAGATATTTGCATTAATGTAGTTTTGAATCTTCAAATCTTTTATTTCAGATTTGAGGAGAAAAGTCTATTACATGCTGTATATTTTTTAAATGGTGGTATCTTTTTCTATTCAGATATGTATATCTGGAACATTTTGTATTAAAATGAAGACAGTATCTTGTGAAGCTGTTCACTGAAGCAGAAGTCTTGTCACTTTTTAAAGTATTGGTGGAGTTTCCCTCGGTCTTATGACAACTCAGTGATGATTGTTCTAAACTGATATACAAAGACAAATACCAGGCCTGCGGCAGGTGTAACTCACTCAGTCCCTGAAGTAAAAGGTTACTAAGGCCCCTTCTTGCTGTTCTTCCCTGACTCAGAAGACCTAAGGCCAGTACTCTTGAACTGTTCCCCCACCCCCACTCTGAGATATGAAGAGAGAAAGACAGATCTCACCAAATCATGGCCAATTAGTGAATTTTTGGAACTGGAGCTGTGGCTGGCCTATTTCTAGGACATACTGTTCACCCCAGTAATCTAGGTGTTTTTTTTTTTTTTTCAGAAAGATTAGTTTATATCACAACAGCAAGTTGAAGTTTTCTGTTTTACTTTGTTTGGTTTGTTTTTTGATGTATGTCATGGGAGATGATTTTGTAGAGCTTGTTTTTTGTTGAGGGAGTTTGGGAAATATTTGTGTATGTGCTATAAAGGACTTAATAGCTTATTGGGGAAACTTTAAAAAGAAATAATAAGCTGAATTTGTTTGTTTGTTTGTTTTTTGAGGCCTTGGCCCTTTGCTGTCAAACCATACGCTTAATATGTTCCAAAAATTTTGCTGTAAGTTTCTACCTTGCCGAGCTTTTTATAGAGCAATTGCCAGGACACAGTCGTGCTCACAGGCCACTGTTCACACGCAGCTGACTTGAAAGTCAATTGTGGAGCATCCATTGAGGTTGAGATTAAAGGACCCAGGCGTTGCTTCTTAGCTGTTTGGATGACTTTTACTTCTTTTTTTCTTTTTTCTGATCCCAAATTTCAGTGTTTTTTCATTCATTCACACTGTGTGAAGCTTGGATTTAGTTCTGAGGTATAGGCAGTAAGCCCATAAAACTCTGATTTAGAGTAAGAATCTGACAGACTTACTTTAAGGGTCAGAATTTGTTTTTATAACTTGATAGGAAGTTAATCTGAGAAAAGGGAAAGGATTGTGTTTCCATCACACACAATAGCCAGATTGCAACACTTTCTTGCACTTGTGCCCAGAATCCTATCAAAAATTCTTTTTTTTTTTAAATCAGAACTTTTCCTCTCCTAGACACTCACACAAATATTTTTAGTACCTAACCAGATCCCCTCATGTGCCTAGCACATAACAATGTGTTATTCTCCCAAGGTGGAGAACTAAACTAAAATCCATAACCTCAAACTAGAGCCTTGCAGGCGCTACTTGGCTTTATGTGGTCTGTTTGAACAGCAGACCTCACTGCCTCTATACAATAGAGCCTATGAGTGGTGACTGTATGTGACGATACTGGCTTCTATTCATCGAATGCCTATTGTGTATCAGGTATTGTGTTGGGTATGTTCAGATATGTCCTTTCACAATATATGTTCATACAAATTACGTGTCATTGTAAAGCTCTTTTTAATGACTGTTAAAACTCATTTTCAAAGTATTGGATTTCTCTTAGAATTTTCATAATGATTTCCAAAAGTGTGAACTTCTAGGCCAAGGACTGTTATTTTAACTTTGTCTACCCTCAGAATAACAATTTCACATTGCACATAAAGTACCATTCACTATAACATTTCCATTTTGTGTGTATTGTAAATAACAAAATAAAAACAAAACTTAATGAACTCCAGGAGATAGTGACAGACAGGGAAGCCTGACATGCTTCTGTCCATGGGGTTGCAAAGAATCAGACACAACTTAGCAACTGAACAACAAAATGAAATATTGCACAAAATGATGACAAATAAAAAGGGATAATGTGAAAACTTTAGAAAAGAATTGGTTGAATATGTAAAAGAAAATATGAAGTTATAAATATACCTATCTTACATATCAGGAGATGAAAAGCGCAGCCATTCAAAAGGATTTTTATTTAAGCCAAGTTGATAAATTGAAATTCCCTGCTAGCAGGTGCATTAATACCAAGAACAGTTGCATGCATGGAAATTTTTGTGTGTTTGATGAAGAGATGTTGCTTTTAATTAAGCCATGATTTGGGCTGTTACTATAATTCCCACTGTTAAAAGCCATTAATATAATCATCCATTCCTCTTGTACACACTGCTTATAGAGTGTGTAAATTAAGAAAACAGAAACAAATAGGCTAAATAGAAATAATAAAGACATAGTTTAATTCCAAGAAATGAATTCAGCTTGAGGATACCTGTCAATACATTCTTGACATAGAAGGAACATACAGTACAGAGAAAGTGCGCATCGTTACAGCTTACATTTACTAGCCACTTAGAGTTCTAGTCCTAGTCTCAGGAAATCCCTCTAAATTCTAGTGAAGGGATTATAAGAGCTATTTTACTGCTCATATGTTTCTATATTTTCCATATGTTTTATAACAACAATGTATTACTTAGGTAATTTTGAAAACAATATTTAAAAGAAAATACAGAGCACACATTCATAGAAAGGAAACCTATTTCATTATTTTACACTCTATAGTGCCAAGTAGTTGCAAAAAAAACCTGTTATCTTTGGAACATATGACATAATTATGTTATTTCTTTGTTGAGCCAGCAATAGGTGAGGATTATGCTTCCTCGGTGGGTCTTCTCTAGGGGACTGAACTCTGAAAAATGCTGTGATTAGTGACATCTGTTCAGTATTTTCAGTTCCTGCCATCATTTCAGGTTTGGGCCTCATTTAGACTTGCTCATTTGGTCCAAGGTCATCAAATTCCCTTCACTTCAGTATTAAGAAACATTTGTTGAGTGTTACTTACTGTCCTAGTCACTTAACTGCTTTTATAAAAATTATATATGTTGCCTAATGTAATCCTCACAATCAAGAGAAAGTAAAGCTCAGAGAAGCAATTATAGAACATTTAAGAGCCTGGGGATAATGATTATAACACCCAGGTTAACAGGCCTAGGTTTCAATGCTAGTTTGTGTGATTTTGAGCAAATCCCTTAGTTTAATCTATAAAATGGGGATAATAATATCTCCCTCATAGGCTTGTCATCATGGTTAAGCAAGATAGATCACATAAAGTACCGAGCACAGTCCTGGTACATGGCTAATAGGAGCTGTCATTGTAGAACTTCCCAGGACCACACAAGCAATAAGAAACAGAGCTCAGATTTGGACCTTGCTGTTATAATTCCAGACTCTATGTGAATTCCCTGACAAAAGGTTAGGAATAGGGTTAGGCTCATCTAAGAGTGGGCAGTACTGCTGCATTTTTTAATATTTACCATGGAAATGCTCTTGCAGACATACCTGAGCTTGATTCCTCATGTGAAAATAAGAGATTTTAAACCACCTTGCAAATTTGCTCAGAGGATTAGACATGACTAGATATGCAAAGCCTTAACTTGGGGCTGGGTGACAATACGCCCTCAAGGTTAGCTTCCTTTTCTGTGCTCTGGGCAACTAGATTTGGGGGAGCACCTGGAACACAGTATATATGAATGACACAGGCTCCCCTTGCAAAATGCCCTGAGTGGCAGAGCTGTGCAGAAATGTGGCTTAGAAGCAAGCTGAATAACCCTGCATTCAAAGTTATTTATAATGGATTTCTTTTCATAATTATCCCTTTGTGAAAATTCTGAAAGGGCTTAATTCCCTTTAGAGCAGTGGTTTGGAAATCTATGTGCACATTGGAGTCACTTAGGAATCTGTCAAAGTAGCAGTTTCTGGGCCTTACCTGGGTTAATTGAACCAGAATTGCCAGAAACGGGCACCAGTGATGTACAATTTTTGAACATCACTGAACTCTGTGATGTTCCCAGATGACTCCGACATACTTGGTCTAAAGACACACTCTGGAGCTGCCCATCTTCTCACTGCCCAACCCCTGCACACTGGCATTCTCCCTTTCTCCTTTCTGCCTCTCTCCTATCCCAGGGCCTCTCCCCTCGGTCAGCAGTTTTCCGTAGCCATTGTCATCCTCTCCCCAAGGTACTATCAGGATACATTGGTAGCCTGCAGTGAAAAAAAATTATTAAGAGGTCCTTGAAGAACTCCATTCAGTAATCTCAGTTGTTGAAATTGGAGACTAATCACTGGGACATATTGTTGATGGCTTTCTTCTCTGTGAAGTGTATGGACACATCATTCTGTTCATGAAGGAACTCTCAGCAAACAGGAGAAAGATGCCTGAGGAAATAATTCCTAATGCTTTCTGCCACTTTTCTCCTTCTCTGCTTTATCCTTTTTTCACAGTACTTATCACCTTCCAATAGACTGTGTAATTTACTGATATATTTTGTCATCTGCCTCACCTGTGTCACATGGAACGTAAACTCCTGAGGATGAAGATTTCTGTTGTATTCATTACTGCATCCCTGTGCTGAGCAGGGCCTGGCTCATGGTAGACATTCGATAAAATATTTATTGGATGAAAGAAAGAATGAATTAGTGATCAAAAAATGGATGTTTCCTTTTATTTATTCATTCAGCCACACCATGTGGCTCCTGGGATCTTAGTTCTCCAACCAGGGATCGAACCCGGGCCCGTGGCAGTGGAAGTGCCAAGTCTCTGGACCATCAGGGAATCCCCCAAAATGACTATTTCCTTTTAAATGTATCAGTTCATGTATTCGTGTAGACAACAGTTTTCCTTCATTTCTTCTCTGTATCTACAAAAGAATCATGTTTATACCCAGCTAATATTAATACATTCATTGTGCTTCATTTATTTCCCAGAACTTCCTCACATTTTCATCTACTTGAAGATTTTCCCATTGTATGAGAATTGGAAATGTTTAGGTTGTCAGGAGGTTTCCAGACTGGATGACAGCAAGCTCTCAATTGTGACCAGTTTTGGCATGTTCTTTGCACTGAGATTTGTTGCTTCCTTAATATCTCACAATTATCTTCACTAAGTGAATGTAGAATGTATACCACTCCATTATCTTGTGTTCATCCATATCATAGAGCTTCTTCTAAAGCTCTGCTTAGGCCTGTAGCTAGTTTTCTGTTTTGGTTTCCTCAAGTTAATATCCTTACATGCAGGCAGGCAGCATGGCTTACAGGAAAGGCCTTGAGAATTAAAGTCCAAAGACCTATATTCATCCTGCCTCTTTGCTTAGCAGTAGCAAAACCTTGACAAAGTCCCTCAACCACATGGACCTCAGTTTTCCAGCTGTCTATCCTATGTCAAAACCATACCCTCCATTTAGAGATGAGATCAAAATGGAAACATGTACATTTGTCTCTTGATTTCAGAGTAAGTTACACATTTTGAAGATAAAGTAATGGAGAGATGAGTATTTTTTCATAAATAATTGATTTCAGAATAACATAGTTTAAACTTCTTTTCAAAATCTTTGGGTTTCCTGCTGGCCAGTAGTTTAGAAATGCTAAGGAGATAAACCAACTTGGCTCCACATCATTCAAAGCACAGGGACAAGCAACTTGTGGGTATCGCTGGCCTTGCCAGTTGACAGGAGGCCAGGTGTAATTTACGTTTCCTGAGATAATGCTCCGTGAACATGTGTTTACTGAAGTTTTTTTCTTTTTTGAGGTTTAAATGAAATTGTATCTGGAAATCATTAGATTTTACTTTAGGAAAGACACTTGGAGTAAAACAGAAAAAAGTTGGTATCCTTGAAGTCTAAATTAAGGTCATTAGTCATGCTGAAAAAGCTGACTGGGTATTAGTGTAGGCTACATACTTTGCCTTAGGACAAGAATGGTCAGGATTGTGTGTGAGAGTGCCAAGTATGCCACTGAGTACAATCAAAGACACTATCAACAACAAGACTTGCCGTGAAGAAGACAGAGAATAATGTAGCAGTTAATAGTCATTGACTAATGCATTTTCAGCTCAGTTGGACATTTTTGCACACTGTTTATGTATTCAAATATATACATGTGTTATATTGAATGAGTGAGTGAAGTCGCTCAGTTGTGTCCAACTCTTTGTGACCCCGTAGACTGTAGCCTACCAGGCTCCTCTGTCCATGGGATTCTCCAGGCAAGAATACTGAAGTGGGTTGCCATTTCCTTCTCCATATGTTTTAATATATTTAACACTTTTCACATTTTCCCATAAACTATTTGCTTTTGATATTAATAAGCCCCTCTCCCAAAAAAGATATTACAGTCCTTTTTTTTTCACATTCAACCTACGTTCTCTTTATTTCTTATGGAGAAACTCATTTTAGCATTTTGCATTATCTACAAATTTTTGTGAGTCTAACCACAAAATTTGAGACAGGTACATAGAAATTTCTTGTAAATAATAAAGGGAAACACATGAATATTGTTATTTTCATTACATTAATACACCTTTTTGGGACTATGTATGGGACTGGAAAAGATCAGTTTTCATTCCAATCCCAAAGAAAAGCAATGCCAAAGAATGCTCAAACTACCACGCAATTGCACTCATCTCACACGCTAGTAAAGTAATGCTCAAAACCCTCCAAGCCAGGCTTCAGCAATATGTGAACCGTGAACTTCCTGATGTTCAAGCTGGTTTTAGAAAAGGCAGAGGAACCAGAGATCAAATTGCCGACATCCACTGGATCATGGAAAAAGCAAGAGAGTTCCAGAAAAGCATCTATTTCTGCTTTATTGACTATGCCAAAGCCTTTGACTATGTGGATCACAATCAACTGTGGAAAATTCTGAAAGAGATGGGAATACCAGACCACCTGATCTGCCTCTTGAGAAATTTATATGCAGGTCAGGAAGCAACAGTTAGAACTGGACATGGAACAACAGACTGGTTCCAGATAGGAAAAGGAGTACGTCAAGGCTGTATATTGCCACCCTGTTTATTTAACTTATATGCAGAGTACATCATGAGAAACGCTGGACTGGAAGAAACACAAGCTGGAATCAAGATTGCCGGGAGAAATATCAATAACCTCAGATATGCAGATGACACCACCCTTATGGCAGAAAGTGAAGAGGAACTCAAAGCCTCTTGATGAAAGTGAAAGTGGAGAGTGAAAAAATTGGCTTAAAGCTCAACATTCAGAAAAGGAAGATCATGGCATCTGGTCCCATCACTTCATGGGAAATAGATGGGGAAACAGTGGAAACAGTGTCAGACTTTATTTTTCTGGGCTCCAGAATCACTACAGATGGTGACTGCAGCCATGAAATGAAAAGACACTTACTCCTTGGAAGGAAAGTTATGACCAACCTAGATAGCATATTCAAAAGCAGAGACATTACTTTGCCAACAAAGGTTTGTCTAGTCAAGGCTATGGTTTTTCCTGTGGTCATGTATGGATGTGAGAGTTGGACTGTGAAGAAGGCTGAGCGCCGAAGAATTGATGCTTTTGAACTGTAGTGTTGGAGAAAACTTGAGAGTCCCTTGGAGTGCAAGGAGATCCAACCAGTCCATTCTGAAGGAGATCAGCCCTGGGATTTCGTTGGAAGGAATGATGCTAAAACTGAAACTCCAGTACTTTGGCCACCTCATGCGAAGAGTTGACTCGTTGGAAAAGACTCTGATGCTGGGAGGGATTGGGGGCAAGAAGAGAAGGGGGTGACAGAGGATGAGATGGCTGGATGGCATCACTGACTCGATGGACGTGAGTCTCAGTGAACTCCAGGAGTTGGTGATGGACAGGGATGCCTGGCGTGCTGCTATTCATGGGGTCGCAAAGAGTCGGACACGACTGAGCGACTGATCTGATCTGATCTAATCTGATGGGCCACTTGGTGTACAAATCCTAATATTACCCATGAAAGAAAGAGTCCAAGTTGGTCTTGAAGCTCAAGAGTAGTTGGCCAGTGCATTACATATTTACTCACCAAGACTTTCATTGATCTTCTTTCTGTTGTGGGTGCCTACTGAAATAAGACTGTTACTAGGATTGAAAGCTCATCATCTCATTGCTTTGTACTCACCCCCAAATGGCTGTAAAATGATCAACTTGTCTGGAAGATAAGACTCTTGGCCAGCAAGGGGAACATGATTACTAGTACACATGAGAGGGTGTTTCTTCCTTTGGGAAAGCTGGGAAATTCTGAAGTGGATTGTGACTTGTATTAGAATCGGGACCCTGCTTCAAGCTTTCCCTGTCATAGGACATGGGCTACTTGAAAACCAGAGCCAATCATTAGAGTTGAGAAGGCTCCATTCCAGACCAGGACAACAAGTAGGAAGCAGACGAATCTTGTATGTAATTGCATGTCATATGAAAGTCCTGCCTGCTGTTGTGCTTCTTGGAGAATTCATCCTTTCCACATTTTGACAATTTAAAAATCACCTGGATTAATGTTCATATTAAATAATAATAATAAATAAGGGATATAAGATAAAATGGATGGGATTGTTAGCCATGGGATTGATTTTTAAATCTTATTTAGTAAATAAAGGGTGATGGAAGATGTACCCTGGGGATTGTCTTCTTTCTGTGACTGAGTAACCCTGAAAAAGTGAAAGTGAAAATCGCTCAGTCGCGTCTGACTCTTTGTGACCCCGTGGACTATGCAGTCCATGGAATTCTTCAGGCCAGAATATTAGAGTGGGTAGCCAGTCCCTTCTCCAGGGGAGCTTCCCAAACCAGAGATCTAACCTAGGCCTCCCACGTTGAAGGCAGATTCTTTACCAGCAGAGCCACAAGGGAAGCCCAGAATAAACCTACTGAGGCATTTTTAAGACCCAGAACAGAAGCTAGAGCTGGTGCACCATGCCATTTCACAATGAGTAAAAGGATGTTAAGTTTATTTTCTTGCTGAGGGCTGTCTCTTACCCTCACCCTGGAAGAAATGTGTACAACAGAAGTCGGCACGGTCATGTACTTGGCACGTGGTATAATCTGATAAATGCTAGAAGTATCAGGCCTTGGGACACTTGTCCTACCAGATGCAGCTTGGACCGATCACTACAAATGGCATTCTATGTGGACTGTCACTCGGATGCCTCTACATGCTCTTCATTAATGAATTGGTGCCCTCCTGCGTGGGGAGTTGCTAGTGCAGTGTGCCCCAGCTCGGAGGAGACTTCTCAGTCAGAGCGTGTATGCATCCTGTCCATTCCCATGTCTGCTGTCTGCACTGTCTCAGCTCCTGACTGAGAAACAAGCTGCTCCTAAACTAGAACTTCTCCATGGACCCGCTGATACACCTCAAAACCAACCCCTGTCTTTGGGCATTGGAAAGAAACATAGTGATGGGGCAAGAGGCAGATTCTGGTAAGAGCTGAGGGGCTGCTGCATCTCAGGGGCAGATCCTAATTGTCACACAGGCCATTGGTTTACAAAAGGAACAAGCTAACTAGTGGCAGAACTAAGACTGGAGCTGGCCCTGGAGCCAGTGGGAGCCCTGGCACCCTGAACAGCTGGAGAGTTAGAGGTCGGCGGCATCGCTGCGACACGGTAGATGAGCCACCCTGAGCCAGGGCTGCAGTTTACCATCGGTCCTCATCCCTTGTGGCTCAGCTGGTAAAGAATCTGCCTACAATGTTTGAGACAAGGGTTCGATCCCTAGGTTGAGAAGATCCCCTGGAGAAGGGAAAGGCTACCCACTCCAGTATTCTGGCCTGGAGAATTCCATGGACTACAATCCATGCGGTCGCAAAGAGTTGGACGTGACTGAGCGACTTTCACTTCACTCATCCAGGTGCAACTGGAGCTCAGTGGCTTCTCCAGACCTGTCCCTCTAGTCCACTGAAGCTGCACCAGCTTGTCTCAGTTCTTTTATCTGTCCCCTTTGAGTATAAATATTTTTGTCAGCAGCGAAATGTTTCTACGGATGTACAGCTACAGGTCACATGGCACTGACTTGTATTCAAACCAAAAGGCTTCATGCTACGACTGGAGTACTGTGTCATTACTTCAGCAGAGTCTTTTGTATCAGTGTGAGGATTTCAGTTTCACGGCCTGCAGACTTCACAGTCTTCTGTGCTCTCTTTGCCTCTGTAGTATCATAAAGGATAAATCCCTGTGTCCCATTCATCTTAGATCGATAAAAAGTAAAGTTGATCCATTTGAGATCTCCAAACAAAGACAGATAAAAATCTATAGGCAAAAAGGTCTTATTAAAGAAAAAAAGAATTATTTTCAGCTAATATGGCTTTCCATATGGATGAATATGGTCTCAAGGCATGAAAGAGGAAAAAACTTCTGTGTTAACGTTGGCCTCTGGTCCTATTTCATTATTACAGATTATCTTGACTTTACTGATTGAAACACAAGGTATCCTCAAGTGTTTAGGTATCATAAAAATCAGGCTGGGGCCATGATCTGTTTTTAACCAGTCACTGCTGGCAAAGAAATTAAAATTTGACCTTCACACAACTGTTTATTTGAAAGAGAGAAGGAAACATAGTAGTAGAGAAAGCTGTCAGTATTAGGAAATGTTTGGAATAAGTTAATAGCAACCAAGGTAGAAACAAATCAGAACTTATTATTTAAATTGAATATTTCATTAAAACAGAATCTTTAAAATGAAATAAAAACCTTGCATATGGAAGTTTGCCATATCAGAGGCTTAAGATCAAAGATAACACAGAATTAGAGTTATAGCTTAATATCATAAATTGTTTAACATTAACTACTAAGAGATATATTCATTTAACCTTTACAAAAAGTATGAAATACTGTGTGGCCTATAAATTTACCTTCTTGCCACCACCTTCAGCCTGTGGCCCCAGTAAGATTGAACTGCCAGATGAGCTCAATTGGCTGTGATGCGGGCATCCAGCTCTCACTCCCTCATGATACCACCTGTCTTCCCCAGAGGGCAGTTGTGTAGGGGCAGGGAAAGCCATTTGAGAATCTGTTTGCTAATTAATTTTTAAAGGAACTGACACCAGTGATTGGCAGCAGTCACTTCAACATTTATGCTTAGTTGGGACAGTTGTAGTGATAATATATATTTTTTAAAGTGACATTTTAAACCACCTATAATCCTCCCACCCACTGTACACGCCACTGTAAATATTTTAGTCTTTCGTGTATTTCCTTCCAATCCTTTTTTTTCTTTTACATCTTATATACTTCTCTTTTTTTAAACTAACTTTTTCTAAATTGTGAAATATCTGGAAGTTTAAAAGCAAAACTCTTCTTTGTGTTGATCATTCCATGAGTAAATAAGAAACAGGTAAGTGAAAATTAGCAGTGCTAAATAAAATCACCTGGATAGACCTATCAGCAGCGTTGATTGTTGGAATGAGAACGTACATGTTTCTCTCATAAGTTATCTTAGAGATGCTATGATATGATTGTTTCCAATAAAATGTCTCTTCTTTTTTCTTCTTTATTGGATCAAAACACAAATTTAAGGCAAAGTATAAATCACTACTATAAAATATATGCATATTCTAAACATGACTCTTAAATCTGTCCTTAGGATGAAAAAAATATGTATTAAAGTTAAATCATACAATTAGAATAAATTGCTTTGTAAAGGAAAAAAGATTGATCAAGTGTAATCTGCCTGGTTAGGAGTACTACAAGACAAGGTTTGCTGGAGTATACCACTCCTATCTGGGCTTCCCTGGTGGCGCAGGTGGTAAAGAACCTGCCAATGCAGGAGACATGAGATGTGGGTTCAATCCCTGGATCAAGAAGATCCCCTGGAGGAGTGCATGGCAACCCACTCTTGCCTGGAGAATCCCATGGACAGAGAAGACTGGCAGGCTGCAGTCCATAGGGTCACAAAGAGTCAGACATGACTGAAGTGACATAGCACACACACACCATTCCTATCTGCGCATTGCCGTTCTGCTTTGACAGTTTTCAGAATTGGAGGCAGCTTTGACAAGCCATATTGCTTTACCTTGTGGCCATCTGGAGTTTGACGTAAGAAACTTAAGCTAAGCTCCAAGCCTCTCTTAAGACACCAAAATAAGGTTTGATTTGCACCTTAGCATACCCCATTTATTTATTCTTTTACCTCTTTCCTTCCATTTATCATTAACTTTGACCCAAACAGGGGGCATCAGGCTTAGTTACTGTGCTGGCCCCATGCCAGCTCTAATGAACAAGAAGATTCCTTCCCACCAGTCTTCAGTCTTTCTTACTGACACCTCTTATATTTCAGTGTCAAATTTGTGGTACTTTTCCTTGCCATCCAGTTTTCTAAATTCTTCCAAACTAGGATCGATTGCTGATCTGTCTGAGTCTTGTTATTGCCAGAACCAGTGGCCCCCCCGGTCTTAGTAATGCTGTCGTAACTCCAGTTTCTTCCCCATTAATTTCTGCTTTTTCCGTTCCATGTGTTTACAACTGAAATATTTTCACCCTATTTGGCCACCCTTGTTTTCTCCTCTATTGACTTCCCTTCTTTTCCTTTCTTTCTACTGAATCATTCTAATTTTTCTAGCATCAGTAAAGTCCACTGAAAGAAGTTAGAGAAGTAAATCAGATATAGTTTCTTGCACTGTTTCTTATCCACACCTGCCTCCCCAGTAACACAGCATAGAGGGAGGAACACTCGTGCACTAATCGCATCTACTGTGGCGGTCTGGGTCCCTGCCTCCCCACCGCTCCCCAGTAACAAAGCGTCGTGGGGGAAGCACGAGGTGCACTGTAATTGCGTCTGTTACAGTGGTCTGGGTCAGAGGCATTTCATTAGGAGGATTTCCTGGCTACTGTAATGTCAGGCAGACACGACTTGTATTCAGGCATATCAGCTGTTCCACCAGTGGCATTCCATTTAGTAGGGGAGTTGCCTTTTTCAGGGTACATGCTGTGTACTGTTGCTCTTACTCCAAAAGCTGGATGTTCCCCACCTCTAATTTCTATCCAAGCTGTCACAGGCTATGATCAGCTGGGGGTCATACATTAACCAACAGGTGCCTCTCTATGCAGCTGTGTCCAGAACTAGGGAAACAGTCTGAGTCCAACATGAGTCTGAGTGAACTCCGGGAGTTGGTGATGGACAGGGAGGCCTGGCATGCTGCGATTCATGGGGTCACAAAGAGTCGGGCACGACTGAGCTACTGAACTGAACTGACTAACAGTCTTGAAAAATCACTGAAGTGGTGACTTTTCTGGGAGCCCCTATACTTATCAACATAGTAGGTGAGCTCTTTAACTGTATGTCCCCCAGTTTCTGTTGTTTCACAACTTTGCCTTCTGCCAACCTGTATCACCTCCTTTGTGACCAGAGGATGGAAGGGTATTATCTGTTAAGTTAAACTGAAAGAATCTAAGGACGCTTTCTTCAAAGAACTTTGATTCCAGCTTGCTTCCAATCAGTTCAAGTCTCCCAGCTTCAACTATGGCGCTGAGAGCAAGCAGTACACCTGAATCTCCAGCTCATGCTGTCCCCGCTGACACTGAGGTTTGCCTAGACTAAGGGTAGCAGCCTGTGGCATACACACAGGGAAACTGTGTGTCGGGGGGTGGGGGGGTGCTTTGTTTTGTGTGGGGTTGTTCTCCTTCATAGGTGTATATAAAGTTTATGAAGTTCATCTACCCATATTGTCTTTCTTTTTGAAAGTATAGACAGCCATAAAACAAAACACTACCATTTAGTCTTGTAATCTTAAATTCCAGTACCTTCTAATGTACTGATAAATTATTTATGTTATAAAATGTTTTTTCAATAATGTGTAGCATAAAATGGGATAAATGCACATCTATACGTGCCCTGAACTTTTTAGTGCAGGCTAATAAACAGGGTAACCTGGCATCATTTTTGCCTGGTAGAGTTCACAGGCAAGCCTTTCTCCTTTCAGTTTTAGTTTCTGCATTGTGTACCTCGGAAGTCAGCTTACTGCTTTTGCAGCTGGGACCTTGCAGGTAACATTCTTTAACTCTAAACTGTCTAACCGTGCTTCTCTCTCAAGATAACCAAGGTTGGAGTCTATAAATTTCACTTGTCATTCTGGCTTCCAGACATATTCAATTAGGCTTTAGTTCATAATTAGTTGGAAGCTACAATTTCCATAGAAAAAAGAACATTTTATATTAAATGACAATTATCCAGCTTCATGATTCCACAAAATGATTAAGATGCTAGAAAATAATTAAGATATTTTAAGTTTCCCAATACTGAAAAATAGAGGCACGGGGAGCTGTGTATAGTAGCTCTTGTTACAATGACAGAAAGAAAAGAAATTCTTCTTAAATAATTTTGTTTTTATCAGTTCAGTTCAGTCGCTCAGTTGTGTCCGACTCTTTGCAACCCCATGAATAGCAGCACACCAGGCCTCCCTGTCCATCACCAACTCCCGGAGTTCACTCAGACTCATGTCCATTGAGTCAGTGATGCCATCCAGCCATCTCATCCTATGCCGTCCCCTTTTCCTCCTGCCCCCAATCCCTCCCAGCATCAGAGTCTTTTCCAATGAGTCAACTCTTCGCATGAGGTGGCCAAAGTACTGGAGTTTCAGCTTTAGTATCATTCCTTCCAAAGAACACCCAGGACCAATCTCCTTTAGAATGGACTGGTTGGATCTCCTTGCAGTCCAAGGGACTCTCAAGAGTCTCTTTATTTTTATAGTTGCATAAATTATCAGATTTGCCCAAATTTTCTTTCCATATCAAAAGCTCCAAGACCTGCTGCATTGCTTGCACGTGTGTGTGTGTGTGCTAAGTTGCTTCAGTCATGTCTGACTCTTCGTGAACCTATGGACCATAGCCCACCAGGCGCCTCTGTCTTTGTGATTCTCCAGGCAAGGATACTGGAGTGGGTTGGCATGCCCTCCTCCAGGGGATCTTTCTGAGCCAGGGATCCAACTGCGTCTCTTATGTCTCCTGCATTGGCAGGTGGGTTCTTTTCCACTAGCGCCACCTGGGAAGCCCACATTGCTTGCAAAGTTATAGTCTTTAGTGAAAACCAGCAAAGAGCAAGACCAAAAGGCCAAGAGTAGGCATTTCATAAACCTTACGTGGTGAGCTTTGTTGAAGAAGAGGATTGGGTAACTGTCAGAAGGCTTTTTCTGTTAATAGTAATATCTTTGTGTGAACACTTAACTCAGGACTGACAGCCAGGAGAGAAAATCATACAGGTCCACAGTCCTTCATCCAAAATTCTTAGAGCCAAATGTATTTCAGAATTCACAAAATTTTAAGTTAAATGGTTTATATACTATATTGGATACAGTATAATGTATGATTATTCACACCAGGGAAGTCCAATGTAATAAACAATACATATAAATTGCCTCATACAAGTTCATGTCAGATTTTACAACAAAATAAATTTGAGTTAGGTCAGATATTGCTACCAAAAAGGTTATGAAAAAACTTTCACTTTTTATTAATCTTAAGATTTTACAATTACAGATAAGGATTCCTTGCCAACATCATCACTGTTGGACATTTTATTTTATTTATTCCTAGTTCAGGAATCTCCATAAAAGGCATTGTCTCTGCTTTCCTCTAAATTATTTCTTCATATTGTTCTCTTAGACGGAGGCTATACAGATTTCAGGAGGAGCCCAGTAAGGAATTTCAAATCCATTTGGGTTAAATATTTGCTTTCAGAGACAGAGAACTAAATTAAATTGTTTTCACAATTACTGTCTTATTCAAGAAATAAAAATTAATAGGGCTATTTAGTGAAAAATAGGCTTTCTCACACCCGTTTCCCAGCAGCCAAGTGCCATCAGTGGATGTAAACTCTCTCAGTGTCCTGGGTGTCTTTTCGGGGATAGATATACATGGATGGTCTTGACTGTGTGTGAATGTGTGCACTGTAGAACTTAGCTTGTTTTTTTAAATCCATCCAATGTCCCACTTTATGAATGTACCACAGTGAATTTAACCAGCCCATTAATGAGTGAATATTTGAGTTATTTTCAGTCTCTTATGATTGCAGAGTATAATGCTCCAATGAGTATTCCTATATATGTCATTTATACATGTGTGAGGATATCTGTAAGATAAATTTCTAGAAATGCAGTTGTGAGTCAGAGATAAATTCACTATAAATTTTTATAGATAATGCCAAATGGCTTTAATAGAGGTTGTACAACTTATATTCCCACTTGCCTTATTTGAAAGTGCCTATTTTATTATACTTCAGAGAGTATAATCATAAAGTTATTTGCCAATCTAAGAGGTGAAAATGGTATCTTTTAGTTATAATTTACATTTTCCCTGTTATGAGTGAAGTTTTATATTGTAGTCATTTGTATTTTCTACAAACTATTGTCCTATTTTTTGTCTGTTTTTTTCACCAATATGTTAGTCTTTTTTCTTTACATGTTAAAAAAAATGTAGTCATTTTGTAATATGTCACAAACATTTTCCCCAGCTTCCCTATCATCTTTTAACTTGGCTTTTATGACATTTTTTTCCCCATGCAGAAAATTCTCCCATGCAAATAAATTTTCAGGTCCCTTTCAGTTGGTTCTACCTTTGATTTGTCTTTAGTCATGTCACTCTGCATTCATTCATGTAATAGTTTGTTATGATAGCTTAACTGGCACATTTATCCAGAGTTCTTTTCTAATCTCCCTTTCTCTGCCTATATCTTGCTTCCTAACAACAATTCAAAATTAATAGTAATTGTCGTTGTTGTTGTTCACTTGCTATGCCATGTCCGACTCTTTGCAGCCACATGAACTGCAGCACACCAGGCTTCCCTGTCCTTCACTGTCTCCCTGAGTTTGCTCAAACTCTTGTCTATTGAGTTGATGATGCTATCCAACCATCTCATCCTCTGCTGCCCCCTTCTTCTCCTTTTGCCCTCAATCTTTCTCAGAATCAGGGTCTTCTCCAGTGAGTCAGCTCTTTGCATCAGGTGGCCAAAATATTGGAGCTTCAGCTTCAGTCCTTCAATGAATATTCAGGGTTGATTTCCTTTATGATTGACTGGTTTGATCTCCTAACTGTGCAAGAGACTCTCAAGAGTCTTCTCCAGCACCACAGTTCAAAAGCATCAATTCTTCAGCGCTCAGTTTTCTTCACAGTCCAACTCTCACATCCATACATGACCACAGGAAAAACCATAGCCTTGACTAGATGGACCTTTGTTGGCAAAGTAACGTCTCGTCTTTTCAATATGCTATCTATGTTGGTCGTAACGTTTCCTCCAAGGAGTAAACGTCTTTTCATTTCATGGCTGCAGTCACCATGTGCAGTGATTTTGGAGCCCAAAAAAATATAGTCTGACACTGTTTCCACTGTTTCCTCATCTATTTCCCATGAAGGGATAGGACCAGATGCCATGATCTTCATTTTCTGAATGTTGAGCTTTAAGCCAGCTTTTTCACTCTCCACTTTGACTTTCATCAAGAGGCTTTTTAATGGCTGAGTAATACTCTATTGTTGAATCAGTTCTAATGAGGTGGATGAAACTGGAACCTATTATACAAAGTGAAGTAAGCCAGAAAGAAAAACACCAATACAGTATACTAACGCATATATATGGAATTTAGAAAGATGGTAATGATAACCCTGTATGCGAGACAGCAAAAGAGACACAGATGTATAGAACAGTCTTTTGGACTCTGGGAGAGGGCGAGGGTGGGATGATTTGGGAGAATGGCATTGAAAATATATAATATCATATATAAAATGAATCGCCAGTCCAGGTTTGATGCATGATACTGGATGCTTGGGGCTGGTGCACTGGGACAAACCAGAGGGATGGTACAGGGAGGGAGGAGGGAGGAGGGTTCAGGATGGGGAACACGTGTACACCCATGGCAGATTCATGTTGATGTATGGCAAAACCAGTACAATATTGTAAAGTAATTAACCTCCAATTAAATAAATTTATATTTTTTTTAAAAAGAGGCTTTTTAGTTCCTCTTCACTTTCTGCCATAAGCGTGCTGTCATCTTCATATCTGAGGTTATTGATATTTCTCCCAGCAATCTTGATTCCAGCTTGTGCTTCTTCCAGCCCAGCGTTTCTCATGATGTACTCTGCATAGAAGTTAAATAAGCAGGGTGACAATATACAGCCTTGACGTACTCCTTTTCCTATTTGGAAGCAGTCTGTTGTTCCATGTCCAGTTCTAACTGTTGCTTCCTGATCTGCATATAGGTTTCTTAAGAGGCAGGTCAGGTGGTCTGGTATTCCCATCTCTTTCAGAATTTTCCACAATTTGTTGTGATCCACACAGTCAAAGGCTTTGGCATAGTCAATAAAACAGAAATAAACGTTTTTCTGGAATTCTCTTGCTTTTTCGATGATCCAGCAGATGTTGGCAATTTGATCTCTGGTTCCTCTGCCTTTTCTAAAACCAGCCTGAACATCTGGAAGTTCACGGTTCACGTATTGCTGAAACCTGGCTTGGAGAATTTTGAGTATTACTTTACTAGCGTGTGAGATGAGTGCAATTGTGCAGTAGTTTGAGCATTCTTTGGCATTACCTTTCTTTTAGATTGGAATGAAAACTGACCTTTTCCAGTCCTGTGGCCACTGCTGAGTTTTCCAAATTTGCTGGCATATTGAGTGCAGCACTTTCACAGCATCATCTTTCAGGATTTGAAATAGCTCAACTGCAATTCCATCACCCCCACTAGCTTTGTTCATAGTGATGCTTTCTAAGGCCCACTTGACTTCACATTCCAGGATGTCTGGCTCTAGGAGAGTGATCACACCATCGTGATTACCTTGGTCATGAAGATCTTTTTTGTACAGTTCTGTGTATTCCTGCCACCTCTTCTTAATATCTTCTGCTTCTGTTAGGTCCATACCATTTCTGTCCTTTTTCGAGCCCATCTTTGCATGAAATGGTATCTCTAATTTTCTTGAAGAGATCTCCAGTCTTTCCCATTCTGTTGTTTTCCTCTATTTCTTTGCATTGATCACTGAGGAAGGCTTTCTTATCTCTTCTTGCTATTCTTTGGAACTCTGCATTCAGATGGGAATATCTTTCCTTTTCTCCTTTGCTTTTCACTTCTCTTCTTTTCACAGCTATTTGTAAGGTTTCCTCAGACAGCCATTTTGCTTTTTTGCATTTGTTTTCCATGGGGATGGTCTTGATCCCTGTCTCCTGTACGATGTCACGAACCTCCATCCATAGTTCATCAGGCACTCTATCAGATCTAGTCCCTTAAATCTATTTCTCACTTCCACTGTATAATCATAAGGGATTTGATTTAGGTCATACCTGAATGGTCTAGTGGTTTTCCCTACTTTCTTCAATTTAAGTCTGAATTTGGCAATAAGGAGTTCATGATTTAAGCCACAGTCAGCTCCTGGTCTTGTTTTTGTTGACTGTATAGAGCTTCTCCATCTTTGGCTGCAAAGAATATAATCGTCTGATTTCGGTGTTGACCATCTGGTGATGTCCATGTGTAGAGTCTTCTTCTCTTGTGTTGTTGGAAGAGGGTGTTTGCTATGACCAATGCGTTCTCTTGGCAAAACTCTATTAGTCTTTGCCCTGCTTCAATCTGTATTCCAAGGCCAAATTTGCCTGTTAGTCCAGGTGTTTCTTGACTTCCTACTTTTGCATTCCAATCCCCTATAATGAAAAGGACATCTTTTGGGGGTGTTAGTTCTAAAAGGTCTTGTACCTATAAGTCAACAACCTATAGGTTGTCTTAATTCCTCCAGTTCCCATGTCAGAGTGATGCCTGGACTCTCCACACCTTATTTGTAGATCGTGGGGACTGGTTGTCATGAATGTGAGAAAACAGTACGTATCTTGTGGAGATCACTGATACTTATCTGAATTCATAGTATCTCAGAAAGGAAGATAGATAGATCTTTAGAAACCTGGCTAGATTATGACATGGTAAAAGCAAACCTAATTTGAGCTGTTTTATCTGAGAGTTCCTGAACCCTTCACTGTGTTTTGCCATCTTATTTCTGCTCATCAAAGCCAGTTATGTTGACATTATCTTGTATGAATTTAATAGAAAGGAAGTTTGAGAAAAGCATACTTTAAAGGAAATATTTTCAAATAAAGTGTCCTTAAATCAACACTAGTGACCAACTACTGATTTCTTCCTTAAGATAACAGAATAGCAATGCTAAATACAAAATATAGCTAGAGTAAGACTATATAAAAGCTATGGAGATTCTTTAAAATTAGAGCAATGGGATCTCATAAAATATAATACTTCTGTAGTTTACTTACAAGAATTGTGTGGATCTCTATGCATTATTGTGAAATGATCTCCTGAGTATTTTGTTAAGTAAAAAAGCAGATCATAAATTAGTACATAAACTTGGCTCAATTTGTTTTTAAATACATGTGTGTCAATGTATGTTTAATTGTTTATGCATGTATAAGCATCTAACTATATAAAAAATGTTTAGAAGCATATATACTAAACTGTTGCCTGGAAAATCCCATGGACGGAGGAGCCTGGTGGGCTGCAGTCCATGGGGCTGCAAAGAGTCGGACACGACTAAGCGACTTCACTTTCACTTTTCACTTTCAGTCATTGGAGAAGGAAATGGCAACCCACTCCAGTGTTCTTGCCTGGAGAATCCCAGGGACAGGGGAGCCTGGTGGGCTTCCGTCTATTGGGTCGCACAGAGTCAGACACGACTGAAGCGACTTAGCAACAGCAGCAGCAGCATACTAAACTGGTGATATCTGGGAAAGGGAATGGGATTTGTATTTGGGTAGGGGATGAAGGGTTGAAGGGAATATTATTTTTCTCTATTTAATTCTATATATTTGAATTTTTATAGTGGAAACATACTCTTAAATTACTTGAGCAATTATATTTTTTAAGAAAACAGTTGTGACAGAGTAGTTTCATTTATCTTTTATCCAGTACTTTAGATTAAGAATACAGTGTTTCATAGAGTGGGGGATGGGAGAGAATGTCAAGGGGGAGGGGACATATGTATACTTACGGCTGACTCTGTTGTATGGCAGAAACCAACACAAAATTGTAAAACAATTATCCTCCAATAAAAAATAAATTTAAAAAATTACAATGTTTCTTGCCCTTGTAGTTTTTAGTGTAGTGAGGGAGACAGGCATTAAACAAATAATTCCAAATTGTGATAAATGCAGTGAGGGAAAACAGCAGATTATTATGAGAAAAAAAGAGTTATAGCAATCTAATTTAGACAATGGAGTTAAGGAATGCTTTTCTGAAGCAGTGGTATTTCAGTTGATATCTAGTAGGATGAATTACAGTTTAAAAGGAAGGAGAAAAATAGATAAGTGATTGATAATAAAGTGTTTATCTTGTTAATATTCTTAACTATTCATATATACTCTTCTGTATTAAAAAGGAAAAAAGGGGGGGAGGGGAGAAAGGAAGGAGAATGAGAGAGGGAAAACATTTCTAATAGATAAAATAGAAAATATGCAGGTTTTAAGGCAGGAAATAACTTGTCTATTCCAGAAATAGAAAGAAGACCATTGTAACTGGATTATAATGATTGAAGCAGAAAGTTATATGGGAAATAAAAAAGGAAAAGCAGATAGGAGACAGGACGTTCAGGGTCTTGTTGCCTGTATTAGGGTTCTCCAGAGAAGAGAGAGGGAATGTGTGCATTATTTTAAGGAATTCATAAATTTTGAGGGCTGGAAATTCAGGTAAAAGTTGATGTTTGCAGCTGTGACACTGAAATCCATAGGGCAGACCAGCAGGCTAAAAATTCAGGCAGAATAGCTATGCTGCAGTCTTAACACAATTCCTTCTCCTACGGAATATCTATGCTGCAGTCTGAAGACAGAATTCCTTCTCTATTAGGGAACCTCAATCCTTGCTCTTAAGGCCTTCAGTGAATTGAATGAGCTCTCCCCCCCACCACACACACTATAGAAGTGTGTGTGTGTGTGTGTGTGTGTGTGTGTGTATTAGTTGCTCAGTCGTGTCCTACTCTTTGTAACCTCATGGACTGTAGCCCGCCAGGCTCCTCTGCCCATAGAATTCTCCAGGCCAGAATACTGGAGTGGGTTTCGATTCCCTTCTCCAGGATTATGGAAGATAATTTTCTTTAAAGTCAACTGGTAAATGTTAATTAGTTCTAAAAAGTATTTTCTGGACTGCTGTTTGACCAAACAATTGGGTATCATATTGTAGCCAAGCTGACACATTACTTACCCATCACACTGCCCATGTGAGCTGTTTTATACTTAAGTACAAGGGGACATCTGTGAATGGGATTGACAGGATCCATTTTGACTTTGTAAAAGTTCACTCTGGTTGCTATGGAAGAGAGCAGGCATGAAGTGGGAAATGGTTGGGGCTACTGCAGTAATACAGACAAGAGATGATGGAACTGGGACCCAAGGATTGAAATGGAATAGGAACAATCAAACCGACAAAATATTTAGGAAGCAGAACCAACAGGACCTCATACGGAAGAGGAGAGTAAAGAGAGGTAGGTGTTGAGGATGACTATAAGGTTTTCGTTTACTAATGGAGTGGATGGAAGAACTTGTGTTGAAATGAGAAAACTGGAAGAGGAAGAAGCAGATTTAGCCATGAGGAAAGGGTAGGTATGGGGCAAAGATGAAGACTTTGGTTTAGGTAAAGTTAAGTTAGAGATCTAAAAGAAGAGAGTGAAAAAGTTGGCTTAAAACTCAACATTCAAAAAACCAAGATCATGGCATCCAGTCCCATCACTTCATGGCAAATAGATAGGGAAACAATGGAAACAGTGACAGACTTTATTTTCTTTGGCTCCAAAATCACTGCAGATGGTGATTGCAGCCATGAAATTAAAAGATGCTTTCTCCTTGGAAGAAAAGCTATGACCAACCTAGACAGTTTATTAAAAAGCAGAGACATCACTTTGCCAACAAAGATCCATCTAGTCAAAGCTATGATTTTCCCAGTAGTCATGTATGGATGTGAGAGTTGGCCAATAAAGAAGGCTGAGTGCCAAAGAATTGATGCTTTTGAACTGTGATGTTGGATAAGACTCTTCAGAGTCCCTTGGACTGCAAGGAGATCTAACCAGTCAATCCTAAAGGAAAGCAACCATGAATATTCATTGGAAGGATTGATGCTGAAGCTGAAGCTCCAGTACTCTTGACCACCTGAAGCAAAGATCCAACTCATTAGAAAAGACCCTGATACTGGGAAAGACTGAAGGCAGGAGGAGAAAGGGATGACAGAGGTTGAGATGGTTGGATGGCATCACTGACTCAATGGACATCATTAATCAAGCTCCAGGAGATGGTGAAAGACAGGGAAACCTGGCATGCTGCATTCCATGGGGTCACAAAGAGTCAGACACGATGGAGCGACTGAACAACAACAACAAAATTAGAGATGTTTTGAGATACCCAAGTGGAGAAATCATGTAAATGATTGGATTTTGCAGCTTGAAATGAAGATGATAATTTTGAGAATTGACACAGGTGTTATATAAAATACTCAGGGCGGCTCAAAAGGAAAAGAGAAGAAAAGCAGAAAGGAGACCTCTAACATACACAGTGAAGAATGTCAATATTTTTAAGTTGGATAGAAGAAAAAGATCTAACAAGTTATTTTAAGAAGTGGCCCAGAAGGCCAGAAGAAATTCAGGAGGTTGTAATGTCCCAGAAACAAAAACAGAAAAAAGTGTTTCAAGGAGGGCAGATATGGTCAATTCTGTAGAATGATTGTAAGAATTCAAAATAATTGAAATGTCTGCTAGATTTGCCAAAATGGAGAGTTTTTTTGGTGACCTTGGAAAGAATGGTTTCAAGAAAGTGGTCAGGAGAAAGCCAAGTTGACTTGATTGCAGAACAAACGAGAGGTGACAAAGAAGAGACAAAGTGAAGTGCATGCTACCATTTCAAAAAGCTTGTTATAGAAGCAGAAGGGAATGTGGGTTAAGTGAGGATTTCTTTTTAGTTTTGTACTGTGGAAGTTTTCAGATGCACACAAAAATAGAGAGAATATAATGGACCCATATGCTTTAACTGAGTTTCAGCAACCTTCATCGTTCACTATTTCCTCTTAAGCCCAGACATCATATAATTTTACGAATACATTCTTTAATATGTATTTTTAACAGATAATGATGTTTTAAAACATAACCACAATACCACTAACACACCCCAACAAAATAAAAATTCTCTAATATTATCTAATACTATATCCACATTCAGTTTTTCTTCATTTGTTTCAAGCGTACATATTTATCACTGATTTTTTTAAATCACTATTCAGTTAAAGTCTACATGCTGTTTGGTTGATGGATCTCTTAAATCTCTTTTAATCTATAACAAGTTTCCCTTCTTTTGTAATGCCATTTATTTGTTGAAATAACTGAGTCATTTGTTTGTAGAATTCCACGCTTTCTGGGATTTACATAATTATATCCTTGTATCATTTAGCCTCTTCCTCTATAGTTTACATTTCATGTGAATTGACAAATTGGATCTAGAGATTTGATTAAAGTTTAATTGTTCTTTAGTAAAAATACTTCATAGGTGATGCTGTGTACTTCCTGTTGTAATATATTAGGAAGAACATAATTACTGGTTGTCCTGTTTTCGTGATTTTTAGATGAATCAGTGTGCTTAGATGATGTCATCCTGATCCATCTGTTATAAAGGTCACTATTGACCTTTCACTTAGGGATTTAGCAGCCATTGATGATTGCTAACTAGATTAGAGGCTGCAAAACGATGACTTTTCTATTATTCCCTCTTCATTTATAAGGCATGATTTTTCTATAAAGAAGAACTTTAAGGATTTGTTTTTAATATTGAATGGTACCAGGTAATGCTGATGGTAATTATTTAATTGAGAGAGAAAAACCGATACTGAAGAAGAGGGAAGAGATGATCAAATGATGACGGTCCCCAAGAAGGTGACAGGGGATGGGATTCAGATCAGGTAAGGAAGTTTCAGCTTTTGTTAGGAGACGGTCCACTCCTTCCATTATAAGGGAAGGTGGAAAGGTGGGTGCAGATGCAAGGAAGCTGGTAATTGGGTGGTCAGAAGAGTAATTTAGTTCCCTTAGTTCCCTGTGGTTATATTTTTTTCAGTGAAGTATACAGCAAAGTCATTGACTAAGGTCTAGAGAAATTGGGGCAGGAAGTAGGGGAGCAAGATTTTACTTATGCTTTTATGTTTAATGAAAACTTAAAAAAAAAAGAATTTCTGCAAAACCAGTGGCTATATTGGAGCCTGTCAAACTAAGATTATTTTTTCCTAAAAATCTTATCATTCAAAGAGATTCCTAAAAGCTAACCTCTCTGATGGAAGAAGAAATCAAGAATTTGTTCCAATACACTATTCTGTTTGTATTTTCTCTATTCCTTCCTGAGATTTTAACTTCATTCTTTAAAAAGAAAAACAAGTGGAGAGGGGTCATTCTCCTTCCACTCTGGTTGTTGTTGTTCAGTCACTAAGTTGTGTCTGACTCTTTGTGACTCCATGAATTGCAGCATGCCAGCCTTCCCTGTCCTTCACTATCTCCCCAACTTTGCTCAAACTCATGTCCATTGAGTCAGTGATGCCATCCAGCCATCTCATCTTCTGTTGCCCGCTTCCATCTTGCCCTCAATCTATCCCAGCATCAGGGCCTTTTCTAACGAGTTGACCCTTTGCATCAGGTGGCCAAATTATTGGAGCTTTCAGCTTCTATCCTTCCAATGAATACTCAGAGTTGATTTCCTTTAGGATTGACTCATTTGATCTCCTTGCTGCCCAAGGAACTCTCAAGAGTTTTCTCCAACACCACAGTTCTAAAGCATCAATTATTGGGCCCTCAACCTTCTTTATGGTCCAACTCTCACATCCATACATGACTACTGGAAAAACCATAGCTTTGACTATAGACCCATGTCAACAAAGTGACATGGTTTTTAATGCTTTTTAGTACTCTGTCTCGGTTTGTCATAACTTCTCTTCCAAGGAGCAAGCGTCATGGCTTCAGTCACCATCCACATTGATTTTGGAGCCCAAGAAAATTAAATCTATAACTGTTTCCACTTTTTCCCTATCTCTTCACCAAGAAATGATGGAACCAGGTGCCATGATCTTAGTTTTTTGAATGTTGAGTTTTAAGCCAGCTTTTTCACTCTCCTCTTTCACCTTCATCAAGAGGTTCTTTAGTTCCTCCTAGCTGTCTGCCATTAGAGTGGTATCATCTGCATATCTAAGGTTGTTGATATTTCTCCCAGCAATCTTGATTCCATCTTGAGCTTCATCCAGTCCAGCATTTCACATGATGTACTTTGCATATAAGTTAAATAAGCAGGGTGACAGTATACAGCTTTGACATACTCCTTTCCCAAATTTGAACCATTCCATTTTCCCTTGTCCAGTTCTGTTGCTTCTTGACCTGCATATAGGTTTCTCAGAAGGCAAGTTAGGTAGTCTGGTATTCCCCACAGTTTGTTGTGATCCACACTGTCAAAGGCTTTTGCATACTCAATGAGGCAGAAGTAGATGTCTTTTTGGAATTCCCTTGCTTTTCCTATGATCCAGTAGATGTTGGCAATTTGATCTCTGGTTCCTCTGCCTTTTCTGAATCTAGCTTGTACATCTGAAAGTCCTTGATTCACATACTGTTTGAAGCCTAGCTTGAAGGATTTTAGCATGACCTTGCTAGCATGTGAAATGAGCCCAATTGTGTGGTAGGTTGAACATTCTTTGGCATTGCCCTTCTTTGGGATTGGAATGAACACTGATCTTTTCCAGTCCTGTGGCCACTGCTGACTTTTCCAAATTTGATGGCATATTGAATGCATCACTTAAGAGCATCATATTTTAGGATTAGGAATAGCTCAGCTGGAAATCCATCACCTCCACTAGTTTTGTTCGTAGTAATGCCTCCTACTTTGGCCACCTCATGCAAAGAGTTGACTCATTGGAAAAGACTCTGATGCTGGGAGGGACTGGGGGCAGGAGAAGAAGGGGATGACAGAGGATGAGATGGCTGGATGGCATCACTGACTCGATGGACGTGAGTTTGAGTGAACTCCGGGAGTTGGTGATGGACAGGGATGCCTGGCGTGCTACGATTAATGGGGTTGCAAAGAGTTGGATACGACTGAGTGACTGAACTGAACTGAATGCCTCCTACTGCTGCTGCTGCTGCTGCTAAGTCACTTTAGTCGTGTCCAACTCTGTGCAATCCCATAGACGGCAGCCCACCAGGCTCCACCGTCCCTGGGATTCTCCAGGCAAGAACACTGGAGTGGGTTGCCATTTCCTTCTCCAGTGCATGAAAGGGAAAAGTGAAAGTGAAGACGCTCAGTCTTATCCCAACTCTTAGCGACCCCATGGACTGCAGCCAACCAGGCTCCTCTGTCCATGGGATTTTCCAGGCAAGGGTACTAGAGTGGGTTGCCATTGCCTTCTCCGAACGCCTCCTAAGGCCCACTTAAATTCACATTCCAGGATGTCTGGCTCTAGGTGAGTGATCACACATAGTGGTTATCCAGTTCATTAAAACCTTTTCATACAGTTCTTCTGTGTATTCTTGCCACCTCTTCTTAAGTTCTTCTGTTTCTGTTAGGTCCTTACCATTTCTGTCCTTTATTGAGCCCATCTTTGCATGAAATTTTCCTTTGGTATCTCTAATTTTCTTGACGAGAGCTCTAGTCTTTCCCATTCTATTGTTTTCCTATATTTGTTTGCATTTTTCACTTAAGATGGCTTTCTTATCTCTCCTTACTGTTCTCTGGATCTCTACATTCAGTTGGGTATATCTTTCCCTTTCTCCTCTGCCTTTCGTTTTTCATCTTTTCTCAGCAATTTGTTAGGCCTGCTCAGACAACCATTTTGCCTTCTTGCGTTTCTTTTTCTTGGGCATGGTTTTAGTCACCATCTCTTGTACAGTGTTACAAACCTCCATGCACTGTTGTTCAGGCCCTCTGTTTACCAGATCTAGTCCCTTGAATCTATTCATCACCACCACTGTATAATCATAAGGGATTTGATTTAGGTCATACCTGAATGGCCTGGTGGTTTTCCCTACTTTCTTCAATTTGAGCCTGAATTTTGCAATAAGGAGCTGAAGATCTGAGCCACAGTCAGCTCCAAGTCTTGTTTTTGCTGACTGTGTAGAGCTTCTCCATCTTTGGCTTCAAAGAATATAATCAGCCTGATTTTGGTATTGACCATCTGGTGATATCCATGTGTAGAGTTGTCTCTTATGTTGTTGGTAGAGGGTGTTTGCAATAACATTGTATGGGGACAAATGGTTATTAGACTTAGCATAATGATTATTTCACTGTATATGCAAATGCCAAATCACTTTGTACCACACCTGAGCCACACTATGTACTACACTCTGGTGGGTTAGATAGTTATCCCCTGTTTGCTTCTTTTACCTTTAATTTGCATGTGTGCTATGGGGACCTCTTTTAAGAAGATGATATAAATCAAACCTGAAGGTAGAATTTGTTTTAAGACTTATGCTTACTTATCTGACATATAAGAATGAAGTAGAATCATTGGTATTTCCAATCTGGCTAGTGTGACTTGTACAACTGATACATCTGTTACCCTTTTTGTTAGTTAATTCTTGATGTTGACATGGATCACATTGATATACATTTTTAAAAAGCATGATTGTTTGCCTCTGAGATTTATTTCACCCTGTGAACATCTCACTTGTCTATTTGGTCCCTGAGAAACTGGAAGTGTGGATTGCCATACATGAATACATGCAACTTTTTTCTTGTAACTTTATTCTGGGTGTTTGGGGAAATAAATGTGTTATGTTCTGGCACCTCTAGAATGCAAATCCCAAGTATATTTCCAAAAGTGTTACTAAGCCCTAAGCAAAATAATTGTTTGCAAGCACAGTTAAATAGCTCCAGTAGCAAAGCATAAATACCATAAGAAAGCAAGGTACTCTCTTAAAGCATATTATTTTATAATTATAATATAGCTGATATATAATATCATGTTGGTTTCAGGTGTAGTATATAGTGATTTGTCATTTGCATATAATATGAAATGACCACCTTGGTAAGTCTAATAACTATTTGTCCCCATACAACATTATTGCAATATTATTGCCCATATTCCTTATCCTGTATGTTATATCCCTGTGGCTTATTTATTTTATAACTGGAGGTTTGTACCTCTTAATCCCCTTTTCCTGCTTTATCCATCCACCCCTCTCCCCTCAGACACCCACCCATTTGTTCTCTTATCTGTGATTCTGTTTTCATTTTGTTTTGTTTGTATTGTTTTTTAGATTCCACGTGTAAGTGAGATCATACAGTATTTGTCTGTGTCTGACATTTCACTTAGCATGATGCCCTGTAGAATCATCCATGTTGTTGTTAGAGGCAATTTTTTAATAGCTTGTGTATAAGTGTCTGTGTGTGTATATATATGTGTGTGTGTATATATACACATGCATATACTATATCTTCTTTATCCATTTATCTTATCAGTGGAGAATTAGGCTGCTTCCAGATCTTGACTGTTATAAAGAATGCTGCAGTGAACACTAGGATACATATATATATATATTTTTGTTGTTGTTGTTCAAATTACTGTTTTTGTTTTCTTTGAATAAACACTCAATTCCAAGAGTGGACTTGCTGTATCATACGAAGAGCCTTCATATGTTTTCCATACTGAAGTATGAAAACATACTTCATACTGTTTTCCATAGTGGCTGCACCAATTTACAATCCTACCAACAGTGCATTCTACACATCCTTGCCAACACTTACTATTTGTTGTACTTTCATTAATAGTCATTCTGACAGGTGTGAGGTGGTATCTTCTTGGGGTTTTGATTTGCATTTCTCTGATGATCAGTGAGGTTGAGCATCTTTTCATGTGTCTGTTGGCCATCTGTAGGTATTCTTTGGAAAAATGTCTGTTCAGATCCTCTGCCCATTTTTTAATTGGGTTGTTTGTTTTTTTTTTAATGTTGAGTTACATGAGTTCTTTGTGTATTTTGATATTAACTTCTTATTGGATATGTTTGCAAATATCTTCTCCCAGTTTGTATGCTGTCTTTTCCTTCTGTCGATGGTTTCCTTCATTGTGCAAAAGCTTCTTAGTCTGATGTAGTCCCATTTGTTTATATTTGCTTTTTTAAATATTGAAAGTGATTTAATTTTTAATTAATATATAAGCAATTTATATTCATTGATTTGTATTCAGTTGAGTTCAGTTCAGTTGCTCAGTCGTGTCCGACTCTTTGCGACCCCATGAATCGCAGCATGCCAGGCTTCCCTGTCCATCACCAACTCCTGGAGTTCACTGAGACTCACGTCCATCGAGTCAGTGGTGCCATCCAGCCATCTCATCCTCTGTCGCCCCCTTCTCCTGCCCCCAATCCCTCCCAGCATCAGAGTCTTTAATCTATCAAAAATGTTTAACTTTTTTTATTTCCCTTGCCTTGAGGAGACATATCAAAAAAAATTTTTTTCCCCAAGAATGATGTCAAAAAATGTACTACCTATGTTTTCTTCTAGGAGTTTATGATTTCAGGTCTTACATTTACATCTTTAATCCACTTAGAGTTTACTTTTGTATATAATGTGACTTAGAGTATATTCTTCGAGCTTGCTTTTGAAACTCAAGTCTAGATCAAGGTGCTTCCTTTTCCAACCAAGATGGAGTAACAGGAATTGAATTCATTTTCCCACCTGAATGAGTAAACAAGCAGACAAAAGACATGAAACAACTGTTGTTTTCAAATACTGCACATCAAGGACAGTTATCCATGAAAAGAGGAGAAATAAGTGAGGTTAGCGCCACAGTTACATTTCTAGACCACAAATCAGGAACCTCCATGGAGCCTAACAAGTTCACTGACTTGAGAAGGCAGCGTTGGAAGCCTGATGATGCCAATGTGGCTAGTGTTTACAGGGCAGAGGAGTGGATAGGAGAGAGCTACAAAAAGAAAGCACTCTAGATATCTCTAGTGTCTAAAACTGCTTAAAGAGCTAATACTGGGAGGAGTATCAACACTCAATTTAAAAACAAGGCAAATGATTTCAGTTGGTTTTCCTTGACTCAATGAGTTGACTGATGTTATGGATATGGTTCAGTTGCAGTCAGTGCCAAATCCATACCAGTGACTGAAGAATTACCTTCCATGAACATGAACAGTCTATGGGAAACAATTACAGGCAAGAATATTTTCAAGAAAATGCTACATCAATACATCCTGAAGTGGAATCTTCTAAGATGTATTACAGCTGATGGTGGCAAATTATGTGTGGAGCTGAAAAAGATTTTAATTAGCCCTATTTACAAAGCTTGTGAAAAAATAAGGTATTTAAAATGTGATTATCCTTTTATTTGTCAGCAGCTACTTTGAGGAAAATATTTTAATTTATTATGTGTTATTGAATCAGTAGTGTCAGTAGCCAAATTTATTTTTTCTCATGGCCTTAACCACCATCAGTTCCATGAGTTTTTGATATAAAGAATGAATATCCTGACTTGCCACACAGTAGTTCAGTGGCTTAGAAGTGGTAAGGACTTTGTGAGTTGGTTTTTTTTTTTTTTTTTTTTAGTTCTGTGATTTTCAGGGGTGGGGACTGAGACTGAAATTTTTCTGAATAAGAAAAATCCCCTTTGACCTCTATTATTGAACACTTGATTCACCTTGAAAATTAGCTTTTTTGCATATTTGACAATGTTTCTTAATGAATTCAACCTAAAATGATAAGGCAAAACAGATGCTTATATATAACTGGTCCTGTGATAGTCATTTTAGTGACAGCTAACTTCGTTTGAATCACAAAAAAATACTGTTTTTTTTTTATACTTCTCATGCTGTCAAAAGTTAAAAAAAGTGAGAACTTCATTCTCATACAAATTTATAATGAATGTGATTTCTGAGCTCAACCTACAGTTCCAGGAATGTTTTTCTGACTTGGATGCAAATGCAAAGAAAGGATATTTCTATGTTGCAAAATTTGTTTAACTGTGCAGTTCTACCTAACCATCAGTTGGAATGATTAGTCTTTAATGTAATGACATGTTAAAAGGCAAATATTAATAGAACCAAATCAAATTCTATGTATTATCAATTAAAATCATATTCTTGTACATTAATATCACTATTTAATAGTACCTATCTGCATTTTCACATATAAAATATATTTTTAAATATTGTAGATTAGCATTAACAATGAACATTTTCAATTTGTATGATAGGAAACATTAACTTTGAACCCCAGTTAAATGCAATTTTGTCCTCCCCAAAAAAGAATTCTTTTCATTAGTGGACCTGAATGAAAAAGAAAAAAGTATACTCAATTATTACTCCATTTTTAATTTTGTCAATAAAAAACTTTGTAGAATTTGTTTGCTCCCTTGTTGTAGAAGAAAGTCTTCTCATGAATTTTGCTTCTTGGCTAGCAAAGCCTACAGTATTTACTATTTGATTCTTTACAGAAAAACATTTTTGACCACTTCTCTAGGTAGTGATCACAGGCTTTGAACTAGAGCATTGACCACTGCCCAGGTCCCACACTGCTTGCTGGGTAGGACATATATGGGACTGATCCAGATAGCACTGCAAATACTTTGAAATTTAAAAAAAAAAAAAAAACCGCAAAGACAGTTTGGAACTGTGTCCTGAACCAATCCTGGTTGAATGCCTGCTACAATAGAACATAACAAAACAAAATCAACAATCTCTTTGAATTTAAACAAAAGCAACTTGCCAGGTGGCAAAGTGGTAAAGGATCCACTTGCCACTGCAGGAGACCCAAGAGACATGGGTTTCATCCCTAGGTCAGGAAGATCCTCTGGAGCAGGAAATGGCAACCCACTCTAATATTCTTGCCTGAAAAAGTCCATGGACAGAGAAGTCTGGTGGGCTACAGCCCATGGGGTTACAAAGAGTTGGACACAACTGAGAGATTGAGCACAGACAGGAGCCAGATGACATAAATTTTAAAAATGTTCAGGACACAGTCTAAAATTACTCAGCATATGAAGAACTTTGGAAATCTCAACTTACAAGAGAAAAGACAACAAATGCCAAACCTCGGGTGACACAGGTGTCACACTTACCAGACAACGTTAAAGCGACTGTCATAACCACGCTTCATGAAGTAAGGGCAGACACACCAGACAAACGGGAAGACAGACAATCTCAGCATAGAAACAGAAAATATAAAGAGCTAAATGAGTGCTTTCAAACTGAGAGAGTAACAGAAATTTTAAAATCCACTGATGAGCTTCATGGCAGAATAGAAATGATAGAGGAAAGGGTTATTAACCTTGTAGATAAATCACTAGAGAATATCTAGTGTGAACAACAGAGAGAATAAAAAAGACTGGAAAAGATGTATAAAAAGAACCTCATGGACCAGTGTAAAAATACCAGAAAGAGAAAAAGAAATTAGAATAAAATATTTCATATTCAGTAAAGGACACTAGAAAACCCAAGAAACTCAGCAAACCCAAGAAATATCAATTCAAAGACATCTCCTAGACACATCATAATTAGACTTGTGAAAACTAGAAAGAATTCCGATATTGGAAATTGCCAGGAAAAAAATGGTGTATATCATATATGGGAACAATAATTCAAATCTGTATATTTCTCATCAGAAACCAAGAATAATAGAAGGTTTTAAAGGGCTGAGGAAAAGGAAAGATCAACTCAGAATTGTAGCTCCAGTGAAAATATAATATCTTTGAGGGAAAAGAAATGAAGACACTCTCAGATGAAGGAAACAGAATTCACCACCTGCAGACCTGCTCTGTAAGAAATGCTTCTACTTCATATGAAGAATTGAAAAAAGATAAATAAAACTGTCCCTATTCAAAGATGAAATGATGGTCTACATAGAAAATCCCATGTACTCTACAGAAAAGTTCCTGGAACTAAAGAAGTTTATTAAGGGATACAGGATAAAAGACCAACAACTCAGAATCCATTAGTACTTTTATATACTAACAATGAACAATTGGAAGCTGAAATTAATGCAACAGTAGCATGCACAGTAGTTTCAAGTAACTGGGACAGTCCACCTTTAAGTAATGTTAATGCATTTAATGTATGGTATAAGACCCCTGGCTTCCCTGGTGGCTGAGTGGTAAACAGTCCACCTGCCAGGAATCAAGACATGAGTTGGATCCCTGGGTGAGGAAGATAACCTGGAGAAGGAAATTACAACTCACTCCAGTATTCTTGCCTGGGAAATCCCATGGACAGAGGAGTGGGGTCACAAAAGAGTCAGACACAACTTAGCAACTAAACAACAACATATAAGACCCATACAACAGTATACTCTCAGTTTCCCCCTCCCACCTTTTGTGCTATTGTTATTACACATTTAATTTATACATATGTTATAAATACCCGGAGAAGGCAATGGCAACCCATTCCAGTACTCTTGGCTGGAAAATCCCATGGACAGCGGAGCCTGGTGGGCTGCCATCTATGGGGTTGCACAGAGTCGGACATGACTGAAGAGACCTAGCAGCAGCATGTTATAAATACCAGAGAGCAGTTTGGGGTTCACAGCAAAATTAAGAGGAAGATAAAGAAATTTCTCACACACTCCCTGCCCCTACACTGCATAACTTCCCCCATTATCAACACAGCAGACATCAACAGGCCCACTTGAGAGGTACGTTTGTTACATTGACGCATCATTAGCAGCCAAAGTCCATAGTTTACATTATGTACACTCTTGGTGGTTTACATTCTGAATTAAGGCAAATTTATAATGGCATGTATCCATAGTTATAGTACGATACAGAGCATTCTCAGTGCCATAAAACCCCTCTGTGCTCTGCCTGTTCATCCCTCTCCCCCAACTCCTGGCAGCCAGCAATCTTTTTACTGTCTCTGTAGTTATGTCTTTTCCAGAATGTCATACAGATGGAATTATTCAGTATGTAGCCTTTCCAGATTGGCTACTTTGTCCTAGTTATATATATATATATATATATATATATATATATATATATATATAGAGAGAGAGAGAGAGAGAGAGAGAGAGGGATTTACATATATATATATGTAATGGAGGGATTTACATATATATATATGTAAATCCCTCCATTTTTTTTATGACTTGATGGTTCATTTGTTTTTAGTGCTGAATAATATTCCATTGTCTGGTTGTACCACATTCATTCACATCATTATTTGTCCATTTACCTTCTAATGAACCTCTTGGTTGCTTCCAAGTTTTGTCTGTTATGAGTAAAGCTGCTATAAATATCTATATGCAAGTTTTTGTGTGGACATAAGTTTTAAGCTTTTGGGTAAATGTCAAGGAGCATGATTACTGGACCATAGGTTAAGAATATGTTTAGTCTTCTAAGAAACTGCCAGTTTGTGTTCTAAAGTGACTGTGCCATTTTGCATTTCCACTAGCAACAAATGAGAGTTTGTGCTGCTGCACATCCTCACTAGCAATTAATTTTGTCAGTGTTACAGATTTAGGCCATTTTCATAGGTATGGTGGAGTAGGAAGTGGCAACCCACTCCAGTATTTTTGCCTGGAGAATCCCATGGACAGACCATGGGGTAGCAAAGAGTTAGACACAACTGAGTGACTAACACACACACACACACACACACACACATAGGTGTGGAGTGGTATCTCATTGTTTTAATTTGCATTTTCTTGATGACGTAGATGTGGGCATCTTTTCATATGCTTGTTTGCCATCTGTATGTCTTCTTTAGAAATGTGTCTGTCTGTTACGATCTTTAGTCCATTTTTTTAATCAGGTCATTTGTTTTCATATTGTTGAGTTGTCAGGGTTCTTTGTATATTTTTGATAGTCTTTTATCAGATATGGGTTTTGCAAATATTCTCTCCCAGTTTGTGATGTATCTTTCGGTTCTCTTGACATTGTCTTTTGCAGAGCTAAAGTTTTTTAATGAAGTCCACCTTATCAATTATTTCTTTCATGGATAGTGCATTTGGTGTGGTGTTTAAGGAGTAATCATTATACTCAAGGTCATTCAGGTTTCCTCCTATTTATCTTCTAGGAGCTTTATAGTTTTGCACTTTTCATTTTGAGTTAATTGTTGTGAAAGGTATAAAGCCTGTATCCAGATTCATTTTTCTGCATATCTAGTTGTTCCAGGCATCTTCAAGCATGTATTGAAAAGGTTATCATTGCTCCATTTCATTACCTTTGTTCTTTTGTCAGAGATCAATTGATTGTATTTATATGGGCTCTGTATTCTGTTTTACTGATCTACTTGTCTATTTCTTTTTGCCAATACCACACTCTCTTCATTACAGTAGCTTTATAGTAACTCTTGAAGACAGATAGAATCGGTTTTCAGATTTGTTCTTCTCCTTCATTTCTGTGTTTTCTGTTCTGGATCTTTTGCCACTACAGATTAACTTTAGAATCAGTTTCTCAATATCCACCAAATAGCATGTTGGGATTTTTTTTTATTTTATTTATTTATTTTTAATTGGAGGCTAATTACTTTATAGTATTGTAGTGGTTTTTGCCATATATTGACATGAATCAGCCATGAGTGTACATGTGTCCCCCATCCTGAACCCCCCTCCCACCTCCCTCCCCATCCCATCCCTAGGGTTGTCCCTGTGCACTGGCTTTGAGTGCCCTGTTTCATGCATCGAACTTGGACTGGTCATCTGTTTCACATATGATAGTATACACGTTTCAGTGCTATTCTCTCAAATCATCCCACCCTCGTCTTCTCCCACAGAGTCCAAAAGTCTGTTTTTTATATCTGTATCTCTTTTGCTGTCTTGCATATAGGATAATTGTTACCATATATATGCATTAATATACTCTATTGGTGTTTTTCTTTCTGACTTACTTTATTCTGTATAATAGGCTCCAGTTTCATCCACCTTATTGGAACTGACTCATATGCATTCTTTTTAATAGCTGAGTAATATTCCATTATGTATATGTACCACAGCTTTCTTATCCATTCATCTGCCAGTGGACATCTAGGTTGCTTCCATGTCCTAGCTATTGTAAACAGTGCTGCGATGAACATTGGGGTACATGTGTCTCTTTCAGTTCTGGTCTTCTTGGTGTGTATGCCCAGTAGTGGGATTGCTGGGTCGTATGGCAGTTCTATTTCCAATTTTTTAAGGAATCTCCACACTGTTCTCCATAGTGGCTGTACTAGTTTGCATTCCTACCAATAGTATAAGAAGGTTCCCTTTTCCCCACACCCTCTCTAGCATTTATTGTTTGTAGACTTTTTGATAGCAGCCCATTCTGACCACCAAGAGATGGCGGTCATGGTGGTTTTTATTTGCATTTCTTTTATAATGAGTGATGTTGAGCATCTTTTCATGTGTTTGTTAGCCATCTGTGTGTCTTCTTTGGAGAAATGTCTGCTAAGTTCTTTGGCCCATTTTTTGGTTGGATCATTTATTTTTCTGGTGTTGAGCTGCATGAGCTGCTTGTATATTTTTTAGATTAATTCTTTGTCAGTTGCTTCGTTTGCTATTACTATCTCCCATTCTGATGGCTGTCTTTTTATCTTGTGTATAATTTCCTTTGTTGTGCAAAAGCTTTTAAGTTTAATTAGGTCCCATTTGTTTATTTTCGCTTTTATATCCATTACTCTGGGAGGTGGGTCATAGAGGATCCTGCTGTGATTTATGTCAGAGAGTGTTTTGCCTCTGTTTTCCTCTAAGAGTTTTGTAGTTTCTGGTCTTATATTTAGATCTTAAATCCATTTTGAGTTTATTTTTGTGTATGGTGTTAGAAAGTGTTCTAGTTTCATTATTTTACAGGTAGTTGGCCAGTTTCCCCAGCACCACTTGTTAAAAAGATTGTCTTTTCTCCATTGTTGCCTCCTTTGTCAAAGATAAGGTGTCTGTAGATGCGTGGATTTATCCCTGGGCTTTCTATTTTGTTCCATTGATCTATATTTCTGTCTTTGTGCCAATACCATACTGTCTTGATGACTGTAACTTTGTAGTGTAGTATAATCTGAAGTCAGGCAGGTTGATTCCTCTAGTTCTATTCTTCTTTTTCAAGATTGCTTTGGCTATTTGAGGTTTTTTTGTATTTCCATACAAATTGTGAAATTATTTGTTCTGGTTCTGTGAAAAATACCGTTGGTAGCTTGATAGGGATTGCATTGAATCTATAGATTGCTTTGGGTAGCATACTCATGTTCACTATATTGATTGTTCTGATCCATGAACATGGTATATTTCTCCATCTATTTGTGTCCTCTTTGATTTCTTTCATCAGTGTTTTATAGTTTTCTACATATAGGTCTTTTGTTTCTTTAGGTAGATTTATTCCTAAGGATTTTACTCTCTTCATTGCAATGGTGAATGGAATTGTTTCCTTATCTTTCTGTTTTCTCATTATTAGTGTATAGGAATGCAAGGGATTTCTGTGTATTAATTTTATATCCTACAACTTTACTATATTCATTGATTAGCTCTAGCAATTTTCTGGTGGCGTCTTTAGGGTTTTCTGTGTAGAGGATCATGTCATCTGCAAAAAGTGAGAGTTTTACTTCTTCTTTTCCAATCTGGGTCCCTTTTATTTCTTTTTCTTCTCTGATTGCTGTGGCTAGAACTTCCAAAACTATGTTGCACAGTAGTGGTGAGGGTGGGCACCCATGTCTTATTCCTGACTTTAGGGGAAATGTTTTCAATTTTTCACCATAGATGATAATGTTTGTTGTGGGTTTATCATATCAGGTTGGGATTTTGATTGGGATTATGTTGAATCTGCAGTTCAAGTTGTGAATTAACAACTTAACGATACTGTCTTCTTATCCATGAAAATGGAATACCTCTTCTTTTACTTAATTCTTTTTTTTACTTTGTTCATCAGTTTTGTAGTTTTCCTCATATTTATCTTCTACCTAAGATTTATATCTAAGGATTTCATTTTGCATTGTGCTAGTGTAAATAGTCGGAGAAGGCAATGGCACCCCACTCCAGTACTCTTGCCTGGCAAATCCCATGGATGGAGGAGCCTGGTAGGCTGCAGTCCATGCGGTCACTAAGAGTCGGACATGACTGAGTGACTTCACTTTCCCTTTTCCCTTTCATGCATTGGAGAAGGAAATGGCAACCCACTCCAGTGTTCTTGCCTGGAGAATCCCAGAGACGGGGGAGCCTGGTGGGCTGCCGTCTATGGGGCCGCACAGAGTCGGACACGACTGAAGTGACAGCAGCAGCAGCAGCAGCAGCAGTGTAAATAGTATTTTTATTTCAAAACCTATCTGTTGGTTTCTACTGTACTGGAAAGCAGTTGACTTTTGTCAGCCTTGTATGCTGCAACCTTGGCTATAATTGCTTAGTTTTAAGAGGATTTTGTTGATTCTTTTGGATTTTCTACAAAGAAAATCATGTCTTCTGTGTACAAGGACAGTTTTATTTCTTCTTTTCCAGTCTGTATACCTTTTATTTACTTTTCTTGTCGTAATGCATTAGTTAGCATTTCCAATATGATGTTGAAAAGGCATGGTGAGAGGATATTCTTGCCTTGTATCTGAACTTAGTGGGAAAACTCAAGTTTATCTACATTAAGTATGATGTAGGTTTTTTGTAGATATTCATATCAAGTTGAGGAAGTTCCCTCTATTCTTATTTTACTGGGAGTTTTTTTAATCATAAATATGTGTGGAATTTGTCAAATACTTTTTCAAGATCTATTGATATGATAATTTTTTAACCTGTTGATGTGATGGGCCACATTTATAGATTTTTTTTTTAAATGTTGAATCAGCCTTGCATATCTGAGATAAATCCCATTTGATTGAAGATTTTTGCATCTATGTTCATAAAAGAGGTTGGTCTATATTTTTTTTTCTTGTAATATCTTTGGTTTTCATATTATAGTAATGCTGCCTCATAGAGTGTGTTAAGAATTCCCTCTGCTTCTGCCCTCTGAAAAAGGTTGTAGAGAGTTGGTATAATTTCTTCCTGAAGTGTTTGCTAGAATTCACCAGTGAACCCATCTGAGCCTTGTGCTTTCTGTTTTGGAAGATCTTACTAATTATCAATTCAGTTTATTTAATAGTTAAAAGCCTATTCAAGTTGTCTCTTTCTTCTTGCATGAGATTTGGCAGATTGTGTCTTAAAGAATTGCTTCATTTCATCTAGGTTATTACACTTGTGAGTGTAGTTGTTCATAATATTCTTTGACTGTCCTTTTAATGTCCACAGGATCTATAGTGATATACTGTCTTTCATTTTTGGTGTGAGTTATTTCTGCCATCTGTTTTGGGTTTTTTTCCCTTAATTATTTGTCTAAAGACTTACTGGTTTTAGTGATCTTTTAAAAGAACTAGCTTTTTGTTTCATTGCTTTTTCTCTATTGTTTTCTGTTTTCAGTTACACTGATTTCTGCTCTACTTCATATTATTTCTTCTTTTCTGCTTACTGTAGAATTAATTTGCTCTTCTGTTTCTAGTTTCCTAAAGTAGATACTTAGGTGACTGATTTTAGATTTCTTTTTTCTAATGTATGCATTCAGTGCTATAAATTTCCCTCTAAGCACTGCTTTCACTGCATCCCACAAAGTTTAGTATGTTATGTTTTCATTTTTATTTAATTCAAAATTTATTTAATTTATCTTAAGATTTCTTCTTTGACCCATCTGTTATTTAGAAGTGTGGAGTTTATTACTCTGTGTATTCTGGGATTTTCCAGTTATCTTTCTGTTACTGATTTCTAATTTACTTCCATTATGTTCTGAGGGCAGACAGCATATGATTTATATGACTTCTAGTTTTTCAGTTTGTTAATATATATTTTATGGCCCAGAATGTGGTCTTTCTTGGTTAATATAAGGTTAATTTTTATGTTAAGGTGTGGCATTTGTGCTAAAGTTCTTTTTTTTTTTTTTTTTTGCTCACATATGTCTAGTTGTTGCAACACTATTTATTGAAAAGATTATCCTTTCTACTCAATTAACTCTGCATCTGTAAAAACCTCAGTTGATCATATTTTGTCTTGATATATTTCTGGACTCATGTTTTTCTGTTGATCTGCATATCCATTCTCCACTAATACCACATTTTCTTGATTAATGTAGCTTTACAGTAAGTCTTAAAACCATGTTATATGAGCTATCCAACTTTGTCTTCTTCAAAATTGTTGTGACCATTTTAGTTCCTTCTTCCTATGTAGGAAACTGAGTCTCAGATGAAAAGGTAAACATTATAGAAAGACATGTATAACATAACTAAGAAATTTTACTTTGTTATGTTTGCCTTTTAATATGTTATATTAAAATTGTCTTGATTAGAAGGTTTCCCATATACTCATTGATGTTCTGGTAAATTCTTTAGCCTCCCTTCAAGTTGCACTGACTTCGCATAATATTCACTCTATGACTTATATGCACTTCAAGAAAAAATATATTAAATTAGGGTTAGCAGAATCCTTTCATGATAGCACCTCTGCTAAATGGAGAACAAGAGATAGAAGGTAAGATTCTGAGTATTACCCTCAATCCTGTGTCTGCACCTATCTGTCTCTAAATCTATGTGAGTACTTCTCCTAAAGATCTGCAGTCTCACAGGCAGGTTCAAGACTACCTGTTTTCCTTTTCTTTAATTTAAACTTTTTATTTTATATTGGAGTATAGCTGATAAACAATGTTGTGATAGTTTCAGGTGAACAGCAAAGTGACTCAACCATACATATACATGTATGTATTCCCCAAACTCCCCTCCCAAATAGGCTATCACATAACATTGAGCAGAGTTCCTTCTGCTATACAGTAGATTACCCACTTTTAAATATAGCAGAGTGTACATGTCCATTCCAAAGGAGCCTCATTTTAAATAGTGGGAAAGCAATATAAAGCTTAAATTTACCAACGTAATCATTTTAAGTATATAGTTCAGTTAATCACCCTTTGTACTGATGTTTGACAAGTAATTGCAAAGCACTTATAAAATACGCTGTATCTTCTATTTTTCAGAAACCTGAATGCCAGCCTAGGTTTGCTTTAGCAGTTAAAAAGTAGAAAACTTTTGAGAGAAACTCTTTTAGGATTCCTGAGAAGAAAGACCTATTCTAGGACTCCTAGCCTAGTGTGGTAATTGGTTATCCTTCTACCTTCTTTATGAATTCATTCTTTCTTGGTACTATTCCTTTTCTCCCACTGAGGTAAGAATAATATATAGGGATATAAAGAATCAGAGTGTTACTCACTCAGTCATGTCTGACTCTTTGCAACCCCATGCACTGTAGCCCACCAGTCTCGTCTGTCCATGGAATTTTCCAGGCAAGAACACTGGAGTGGATTGACATTTTCTTCTCCAGGGGATCTTCCTGACCCAGGGATTGAACCCACATCTCCTGCATTGCAGACAGATTCTTTACCATCTGAGCCACCAGGGAAACCTCAAAGAATCATGAGAAGGAAATTTTTTTCTTTTATTTTTCTTTTTTAATTAGAGGAAAATTGCTTTACAATGTTGTGGTAACTTTTGCTGTGCAATAACACAAATCATCCATAAAACTTATATCCCTTGCCTCTTGAGCCTCCCTCCCCTCCCCCATCTCACTCCTTTAGATCATCACAGAGCCACTGTCTGGGTTCTCTGTGTTATATAGCAACTTCTCACCAGCTGTCTGTTTTACAAATGTAGTGTATATATATATATGTGTATATATATGTGTGTATATATATATAGAGAGAGAGAGAGATGCTACTTTCTCCATCCATCCCAGTCTTTTCTTCCCCCACTTTGTCCACAAGTCCATTCTCCTATAGCTGTGTCTCCACTCCTTCCCTGCAAATATGTTGTTGTTGTTCAGTTGCTCAGTTGTGTCTGACTCTTTGCAACCCCATGGAATGTAGCACGCCTGGCTTCCCTGTCCTTCACCAACTCCCAGAGCTTGCTCAAACTCATGTCCCTTGAGTCCACAATGCCATCCAAACATTGCACCCCCGTTGTCCCCTTCTCCTCCTGCTTTCAATCTTTCCCAGCATAATGGTATTTTCTAATGAGTCAGCTCTTTGCTTCAGGTGGCCAAAGAACTGGAGCTTCAGCTTCAGTATCAGTCCTTCCAATGAATAGTCAGGTCTGATTTCCTTTAGAATTGACTGGTTTGATCTCCTTGCAGTCCATGGGACTCTGAAGTCTTATCCAACACCACAGTTCAAAAGCATCAATTCTTCGGCATTCAGTCTTCTTTATGGTCCAACTCTCACATCCATACATGAATACTGTATGGTCCAACTCTCATATCCATACATGACTACTGTATGGAAAAAACCATAGCTTTGACTATATGGACCTTTGATGGCAAAGTAATGTCTCTGCTTTTTAATAAGCTGTCTAGGTTGCTCATAACTTTTCTACCAAGAAGCAAGTGTCTTGTAATTTCATGGCTGCAGTCACCATCTGCAGTGATTTTGGAGCCCAAGAAAATAAAGTCTGTCACTGTTTCCATTGTTTCCCCACCTGTTTGCCATGAAGTGATGGGACTGGATGCCTTGATCTTAGTTCTCTGAATGTTGAGTTTTAAGCCAGCTTTTTCACTCTCCTCTTTCACCTTCATCAAGAGGCTCTTTAGTTCCTCTTCACTTTCTGCCATACAGGTGGTGTCATCTGCATATCTGAGGTTATTGATATATCTCCTGGCAAACTTCATTCCAGCTTGTGCTTCATCCAGCCCAGCGTTTCACATGATGTACTCTGCATATACGTTAAATAGGCAGGGTGACAATATATAGCCTTGACATACTCCTTTCCCAATTCTGAACCATGTTCTTCCATGTCTGGTTCTAACTGTTGCTTCTTGACTTGCATGCAGGTTTCTCAGGAGGCAGGTAAAGTAGTCTGGTATTCCCATATCTTTAAGAATTTTCCACAATTTGTTGTGATCCACACAGTCAAAGGCTTTAGCATAGTCAATGAAGCAGAAGTAGATGTTTTTCTGGAACTCTCTGGCTTTGTCTATGATCCAATGAATGCAGGCAATTTGGTCTCAGTTCCTCTGCCTTTTCTGAATCCAACTTGAACATCTGAAAGTTCATGGTTCACGTACTATTGAAGCCTGGCTTGGAGAATTTTGAGTATTACTTTACTGGCATGTGGGATGAGTACAATTGTGCAGTAGTTTTAACATTCTTTGGCATTGCCTTTCTTTGGGATTGGAATGAAAACTGACCCTTTCCAGTCCTGTGGCCACTGCTGAGTTTTCCAAGTTTGCAGGCCTATTGAGTGCAGCACTTTCACAGCATCATCTTTTAGAATTTGAAATGACTCAGCTGGAATTCCATCACCTCCACTAGCTTTGTTCATAGTGATGCTTTCCTAAGGCCCACCTGACTTTGCATTTCACAATATCTGGCTCTAGGTAAATGATCACACCACTGTGGTTATCTGGGTCATTAAGATCTCTTTTGATTAGTTTTTCTATGTATTTTTGCCACGTTTTCTTAATCTATTCTGCTTCTGTTAAATCCATACCATTTCTGTCCTTTTTTATACCCACCTTTGAATGAAACGTTGCCCTGGTATCTCTAATTTTCTTGAAGAGATCTCTAGTCTTTCCCATTCTATTGTTTTTCTCTATTTCTTTGCATTGATCACTTAGGAAGGCTTTCTTATATGTTCTTGCTATTCTTTGGAACTCTGCATTCAGATGGGTATGTCTTTCCTTTTCTCCTTCACCTTTCCCTTCTCTTCTTTCTCAGCTATTTGTAAGGTCTCCTCAGGCAGCCATTTTGCTTTTTTGCATTTCTTCTAGATTCCATATATAAGCATTGCAATATGATATTTGTTATTCTCTTTCTGACTTACTTCACTTACAGACTCTAGGTTCATCCACCTCACTAGAACTGACTCAAATTCGTCCTTTTTATGGTTGAATAATATTCCATTGTATATATGTACCACATCTCCTTTATCCATTCATCTGTCAACTTCCCCATGTCCTAGATATTGTAAATAGTGCTGCTCTGAGCACTGTGGTACTTGGGTCTTTTTCAGTTACGGTTTTTTCAGGGTATATGCTCAGTAATGGGATTGCTAGGTCATATGGTAGTTTGATTCCTAGTTTTCTAAGGAGTCTCTATACTGTTCTCCATAGTGGCTGTATCAATTTATATTCCCACCAACAGTGCAAGAGGGTTCACTTTTCTCCACATCCTCTCCAGCATTCAGGTTTTTTATGATGGCAATTCTTACTGGTGCAAGGTGAGACTTCATTGTCATTTGCATTTGCATTTCTCTAATAATTAGTGATTTTGAGCATCTTTTCATGTGTTTATTGGCCATCTGTACATAAGAAAGATTATAAACAAATATTCCCTATAAATATAGATGTTTTAAACACTAATCATACAGATCTAGTTTAAGAGTAAATATAAAGAATAATTCTATGCACCCAAGAAGAATATATTCTAAGAATTAAAACATGGTTGCTATATATTTTGGAAGCCAGAAATAGAATATATCTCAATAATATATCAAAGATAAAAATATATATTATAATTTCAGTCTATACTTAAAAGTTATTTACTTGGTAAAATTAATTTTTCATTTCTGATTTTAGTAAGCCAAAAGAGAAAACACTTCTTAATGTAATAAAGAATATCTAGATGGGAAATACTTAATAGTGAAAAAAATAGAATAATTCCTTTTAGATCAGAATTGTACAAAGGTGCCTATAAAAATTGTAGTTTTAGCATTTCCCTGGAAGTTCTAGCCAACACAATAATATAAGAAAAGTAATACAAATATGGGAAAATAGATAAACCTTATGATTATCTATATTCAATATAACTGTTCACCCATAAAACCCATAAAAATCTATTGAAAAAATAGTCTTAAAAATTAAGAGAGTTCAACAATATTCAGAACTCAATTACTATAAATCTTGATACCAACATTAGCTATTTAAAAAATACAATGGGTAGGGGAGAGCTCATTTATAGTAGCAGTGAAAAAACTCAGAAATGTCTAATAATAAACCTGGAAATTTATGGAAGCTTCCTGCAAATGTATTTCCTAGCTAAGATGATTCATTGAACACTTTTATTTATCTCTGCTATTTCCTGAGATGCCAGTAAGATGAGAGTAAATGAATGTATTTAAAGGTGTAAATCCACAAAAGAAATGGGAGAAGAGTCATCATGTACCAGAGATGTTTATACATTTTGGAAAATGGAAAATGAATGGAGGATTAGTAACTTATTAGACAGGACAGAGGAAGCTATTGCAGAGAAAGCACTGAGAAGCCTTTACAAATGAAGAGAGAACTTTGAAAAGTTTGGGAATTAGAAGCAGCATGAACAATAAACAGTGGTGATGTGGGGTAGAACTAAAAATAGATGAGGTGGACTTCTAAAGCAAGAATCCAAAAACCTAGTAGTCCTGCCACAGTCCAGGTATGGAATACGAGTCCCAGACAACAGGCTAGAGATGAACTCTCTGCATAAATTCAGTAGAGAAGAGAAGACTCAGAGATGGTGTGGACTTTGGAAGATTTCAGGTAGCCGCAATACAGGAGATATAAGCAACACAGGTTCAGTCCCTGGGTTGGGAGAATCCCCTTGAGGAGGGCATGACAACCCACTCCAGTATTCTTGCCTGGAGAACCCCATGGACAGAGGAGCCTGGCGGGCTACAGTCCAAAAGGTTGCAGAGTCGGACACAACTGAAGTGACCTAGCACGTACAGGTAGCACTGAAAAGGGGATGAACTCAAAGTCTACAAATGGAGAAAGGTCACCCTCCTTCCCTGTTCCAGATGTAGACCAAATCTCTCTCCCAGAACACTGAAAGTCTCTTCTCTAAGAAACTTAATAGTCCCAGAGAAAAGATCTCCAAATTCAGACATGAAATGGTGCACCCACTTTGGAGAACAGTGTGACAGTGCCTTAAAAAGTTAACCGTAGAGTTTATCATCCAATCTTTAGGTGTCCACCCAAGAGAGATGAAAACATATGTTTACTAAAAACACATACATGACTGTTCAACACAGCACTAGTCACAGTTGCCAAAAGAAACAGCCCAATATCTATCATGTGATGAACAGATAAATAAAATGTGGTATATCCATGAGTGTGTACATGCTAAGTCACTTCAGTTGTGTCTGACTCTCCGACCCTATGGATTGTAGCCTGCCAGGCTCCTCTGTCCATGGGATTCTCTAGGCAACAATACTGGATTGGGTTGCCATACCCTCCTCCAGGGGATCTTCCCGACCCAGGGATTGAACCCGCATCTCTTGCGTTTTCTGCATCGCAGGCAGATTCTCTACCACTGAGCCACTGGGGAAGCCTGGTATATCCATATGTGGCATGTTATTTGGTAACCACAAGGAGTGAGATAGAGAGTGACTGCTGATGGCTACAGGGTTTCTTGGGAGGGGGCAGGCAAGGAAATGTTCTCAAATTATGATAGTTGCACACTGTTAAACTAAAAAACACTTGGCTGTAATGATTTAGATAGGTTCACTTTTCTGTATGTATGTTTTACTTCAGTAAAGCAGTTTAAAGTTTATAAGGAAGCAGTCAACCACATTGAATTCTGGAGAGACATGTAAAGCAAAGACTATAAAATGTCCATTGGATTTAGCAGCACAGAAGTCATTGGTGAATTTGCTGAGTTCAATTTTAGTAGAGTAGTAGAAGATGAAAGCCAGGTTGGAAAAAATTGAGAAGTAGTGTGGTTATGGAAATGTGTAAATGTCTTAAGTGCTCTTAGTTATCTAGTAAACAGGAAAAGATTGAAGGTTCTAGAGTGGAGAGTCAATACTAAAAGGTTCCTGAGAAGTACAGATGGAGTGATTAGCCGTAAGAGAAGGATCACTTCCTTTAATGTAAAAGGAGGAAATGATAAATGCTGAAACACTTGGAAAGTGACAAAGGGAAGACAGTTTTTCTTTTATGACCCCTTTCTCTGAAATGGGAAGCAAGACCATCTGTTTAGCCTAAGTTGTGAAAAGGGAAATGGGAAGAGCAGAGCAGCTGATTAGAGAAGCACTGTAGCTCTGTCAGAAAACGTTTAGCACCCACTTAGAGTTAGTGACTGGGAATCTATATTGGATCTGCTGTTTGTATGTTGGCTAGTTTCTTTAATCTTGTTTTTTTTACACTAAGTTTACCAACTATAAGTCACAGAAAAGGCAGACATTTGGTTCATGCAGTGTTATGATTTTGCCAGATGTCGGGGATGGATAAAAATACAGGGGACGTGTTTTTAGAAGCATTGTCAAAAGAGTTTTGGGAATGCTAGGCTGTGAAATTCAAGTTAAATAAGAGAGAAAAGGGTTGGGAAGAATGTATGCTATTAACAGTCCCACCAGGACAGAGATTTGAGCTGTCTTGTTCACCACTTTGTTCCCAGTTCTTAGAACAGTGATTGTTTGAATAAATTGTCCATTGAGACCAGTGGGCAGAGATGGTAGGAGTAGCTGAAAAAACAAGCTTGAGGGTAAGATGTAGGCGTCAGGAAGTAGTGGGATGTTTGAATTACTCAATTCAGAAGAGAGGCTGTTCACAAGCTCCAGGATATAAAAAGAAAGATTTGCTGAGAAAATCTTTTTTTTTTTTTTTTCCTTTTTTGACCATACCCCACAGTTTGTGGGATCTTAGTTCCCTGACCAGGTATTTAACCCAGGCCCATGGCAGTGAGAGCACCAAGTCTTAACCACTGGACCATCAGGGAATCCCCTGAGAAAGTCTTTGACCTGAGAGATCAAAGAACTAAGAGTGCTGGTTGAGTGCCATTCATGTAACGTTGACATTAGCAAGTATGATGGTAACAGTTGAACTGAAGGAGAAGACTAAATCAAGTGTTACCATCATGATTGAGAGTGAGTGGGTAGATGAATGACATAGATGCAGAAAGGTTAAGGGTGGCACAGCAGATGACAGGATCCTCAGAGCAGTAGGAGTTTAATGAGAGACCAGGAGAATAATGATCAGAAAGCAGAAATGGAAGCAATGATGGTCCAAATACTACCTCTTGACCCTAAAATTCATAGGGTACATTGAGTATAAACAGTTCTTACTGAGAAGAATATAGGGGAGGCATTGACCTCAGGAAAGAGCCAGGTTTTAGTTAAAACAGGGGATGGAGGAAGTACTCTAAGAAGAGAACAAAATACAGCTGAGTATCTCATAAGACAAAAGTTCCAGAAGCCCTGGGGGCATGGGAAGTGTTGGGTAAAAAGAGGGTAAAACTATAAAACATCATAGGGATAGCAGTGCTCTGCTAAGTTGGGATGAGTTGGAGTGGAAAATATCCTATGGGCATTGACTGATTTAAAAAGGAATGAGAGATACAGCTGATTGAGTCTCAGAAGGGGCTTCCCGTGCAGCTCAGCTGGTAAAGAATCTGTCTGCAATGCAGGAGACCCCAGTTTGATTCCTGGGTTGGGAAAATCCCCTGGAGAAGGGAAAGGCCGCCCACTCCAGCATTCTTGGGCTTCCCTGGTGGCTCAGCTAGTAAAGAATCTGCCTGCAATGCAGGAGACCTGGGTTCAATCCCTTGGTTGGGAAGATCCCCTAGAGAAGGTATCATTACCCATTCCCGTATTCTGGCCTGGAGAATTCCATGGACTGTACAGTCCATGGGGTCGCAAAAAGAGTCAGACATGACTGAGCAACGTGTTTTAAAAAAAAAAAAAAGTATTAAAGTAACTCAGAAGACCTTTTACCTAACCTAAGCTGTCTTCAGTAGGGGATTGGTTAGCTCAATTAGAGTGCATTTGGGAGACAAAGTAACCTGAAGTCATGAAAAATGATATCATAAAAAATTTATATAGAAAAAATATTCTCAACATTTTAAGTGAAAAAATAGTTTACACAGTGCATATGTATATTATCTTTTTTACAAAAGGAAAACAAGAATAGATGGATGAGTAACATTTTCATAATGTTTGCATATGTTGCAATTTTTTAAAAGACTGGGTTTTCAAAGATTGAAAAAGCTGCCTATAGAGGAAGATGCTAAACTTAAGCCACAGAACCACTCATTTGTCAACAAATATTTAGCTCCTGCCCTATGTCAGATCCCATTCTTGGCCCTGGAGATAATAACATAAACAGAATAATGACCTTATTCTCATCACTGTTAAAAGAGAAAAGCAAATAAGCAAAATCTGAGTAAAGAGTGTCTGAAGGAGAGAATTCAGTGCGTACACAGGCCCAGAGGTAGGAGTCAAGCATAGCAGCAGGTTTGGGGCAACCCTGAGCAACTAGGTTGGTGGAGAAGAACAAGATTTGGAGGAAAAAAGAGAAGAGTTCTGTTTTGATGCCTGTCACACCGCCAAGTGGAGATACCAGGCAACAGTTGAGTGTATGAGTTTGGAACTTGAGAGCAAGGTTAATGTTAGAGCTAGATACATTTAGGAGTCATTGACATTGATGTTATTAAAAGTCATGAGGATGAATGAAATTATCTAAGACATGAGAGCTAAGGATTAATCTCTGGGACATTTCATCATTTAAAAGAAAAGAGCAGAGAAGGGTAATCGGGAGAGGCCTACTGAAATCACCAAAGATAAAAAAAGAATGAGAGAGGAAAGCTCCTGCATCACGCTTAGCTTTCTACCCAGTGCAGCTTATGGGATGGACTGTGAAATTGTTTCATTTCCTGGCCTTGTGCTTAATATCCTCAGACACCATGTCAGACCATCCCTTTCTTAAATTGGTGGCACGGAGCCAAGTCAAAGCTTCAGAGGCTGCATCCTGCCCTGGATATCTAAATGTCCTGCTAAGTCAGAAGCAAACAAAACTGGGAAGAGAGCTCTAGGAGGACAGATTCATTCCGGTATGGCCAAGTTCAGATTGCTTCCTGGATGGGACCAGCACAACAGGCCAAATAAGCCTTCTGCGTGACACGCCTCCATAATGAAGCTGTTCAAGTCAACCTGTGTGCTTAGGTGACCCGTGAATACCGGCTCTATGAGGTGCAGAGGTAGGAAAGGTCAACATCACCATGCCTGTGGTTAACATATAGTCTGATTTTTTCAAGGGATGGTATTTTATCAATTTGAATAAGTTATATGTCCCTTTACATTATTTGAATACAAAACGTCCCCATCAGGGTCGGGCCAGGGTAATCAAATCCTGTCACATGTCACCTCAGCAAACACACTGCTCTTTACTGGTAGTTAGTACAAAATACCATGGGAATTCACTTTTTATTTTGCTTTATTGCATATATAGTTCTGGCATAAAGTTCAGTAACTTCTCAAGTGTTGATGTTTAATATAATCCTTGCTGTTTTGTTGCTTTTTAATCTGCCAGATTATTTGGTCTTTCCTAATAGCAAAAGTACTATGAAAACATTTACTGAACAAAATCAGCTGTGAGCTGTCACTGAAATCCAAGTCCCTGCCTACCACAGACTTCTTGGTTCTTCTGCCGCCGTGTAATCCATGACTGAATGTGGCTTCAGGAGAAATAGAATTTTTATGATGAGAGCAGACCCGTGAAGATAAGCCTTTGTACTTTAAGGTAGATGGAATTGTTGGTGAAGATAGCCCCGTTGAATAGGAGTATGGCAGTGTTCACACTGAGTTACAACTAATCCTACTATACTTTTAAAATAAAATATAGTTGGAAACAGCAACCATTTTCTTCTTTTACTGTTCCTTTAGTTGCACATCTTGTTTAACTTGATGGAAAGATTAAAGATAAACTAGTCTAGGAAGTCGAGGAAACTGTGTTAAAAAAAACACTTGGCTCTGCCACTCAGTTGCTTTGTGACTGCCAACAGTTGATCTACTTCTCTGGACCTAAGTTTCTTCATTGGTAAAATGAGAGAATTATTCCAAATTATATTTCAGACCCATTCTTCAGTGGTGGACATTACTGGCATTTGGCAATACCCAGTTCTCCTCTCTTCCAATCCATGACTGATTCTGGCTAATTAAATGTAAGAAGTATTATGTCACATCCTATGTGGCTGTGGAGAATCTTTGTAAGATTCTTCAGCTTCTCTTCCCTGCCAAGACAACAGAGAAGCTCATGTTACCTTGTGAGACAGTGGAGCCACTGTCTGCCTACACCTTCTTTGAGCACATAGCATAAGCATTCAGATCAGATCAGATCAGTCGCTCAGTCGTGTCCGACTCTTTGCGACCCCATGAATCGCGGCACGCCAGGCCTCCCTATCGCATTGGATATATTTAAATTGTATTGAGCCACTGGAATTTTGAGGTTAATTTGTTACTGCTGCATAACCTAATTTATCCTGACTAATACAGCGGATCTAATTCTCAATGCTGTTGTGGATCACTCTATAAAGATTTTTTTACTATATTGTATTTGAATTAAAATACTTGGAAGAAATTTGAAGCCCACAACTATTTTTCAAATGATTAATAAGTTCAATCAGTCTTTAAACTCAACGTCTTATTGTTACTCTGGATTTCAATTTGCATCTCTGAATTGATTGATTTCTGGTATAATTAATTCCTAATCCCCAATTATTTTAGTTCTATGTTTTAATAGAAAAGGCAGCTGGTTTAATTTGTTCACTTAGAATATGTCTCCTTATTTTGTATACAACAAAAACTTGAAATTGTATTTAAAAATAGGCTTCCCATTGTTTCTGATTTTAAACTAAATTAATCGTCTATATGAAGAGATGAATATTAGCACAACATTGTTACGTGCCTCCAAGGAAAGTACAAACAAAGCCTGTACCTTCAGCATGAAGTAGGTCTGTCTTGCTTGTAAACAGACTTTCTTAGAAGCTGGTATCCAACTCACTCACTGGCTTGCACCCTAAATAAAGATGTTTTAGTTGAATGCAGAAATCATTGTTTTGAATGACAGAAGCAATTATATTGAAACATTGGCTTAACGCTATGTGAATAAAAGCTGCAAAAAAATTTCTTCTAAAAAAGAAAATTTTCTGCTAGAAAGGATTTCAACTTATAGATTTTTATACCATAGAAAAAAAATATGACATTTCCATGCCTGAAATGCTAGTCTGATTTTGGCTGAGATGTAAGGGCCAGTTCAGCTATATAACTTACAAGATCAATGCAAACTGAAAATCTTTTGTTCAAAAAGTAGGATTAAAAAATGCAGTTAAAGGTACTAAACCAAAAAGTATTTTCCTTTAGGAAGAAATTTTAATTTCCTTTAAGAAGAAAGTAGGAAAGGGACCTAAAGAGACATTTCTCCAAAGAAGTCATACAGATGGCTAACAAGCACTTGAAAAGATGCTCAACATCACTCATTATCAGAGAAATGCAAATCAAAACTACAATGAGATACCACCTCACACCAGTCAGAATGACCATCATCAGAAAGTCTACAAACAATAAATGCTGGAAAGAGTGTGGAGAAAAGGGAACACTCTTGCATTGCTGGTGGGAATGTAAACTGAACAGCCACTATGGAAGACGGTGTGGAGACTCCTTAAAAAGCTAGGAATAAACCACCATATGACCCAGCAATCCCACTCCTAGACATACACCCTGAGGAAATCAAAATTGAAAAAGACACATATACCCCAGTATTCACTGCAGCACTTTTTACAATAGCTAGAACATGGAAGCTACCTAGATGTCCATTGACAGATGAATGGATAAAGAAGCTGTGGTACATATCTACAATGGAATACTACTCAGCCATAAAAAGAAATGAATTTGAATCTGTTCTAATGAGGTGGACAAAACTAGAGCCCATCATACAGAGTGAAGTAAGTCAGAAAGAGAAATATAAATATCGTATACTGACACATATATATGGAATCTGAAGAGATGGCACTGATGAATTTATTTTCAGGGCAGCAGTGGAGAAACAGGCATAGAGAACAGACCTATGGACAAGTGGGAGGAGAGGGGGAGGAAGCTGGAGATGTATGGAGACAGTAACATAGAAATTTAAAATACCATGTGTAAAACATAGCCAATGGGAATTTGCTGTATGACTCAGGGAACTCAGACAGGGGCTCTGCCACAGGCTGAAGGGTGGGGTGGGGTGGGAGATGGAAGGGAGGTTCGGAGGGAGGGGACATGGGTATACCTATGGATGATTCTTGTTGATGTGTGACAGAAAACCACAAAATTCTGTAAAGCAATTATCCTTCAATTAAAAAATTTTAAAAAACAGGTGATATATGAATAATATCATAAACCTACAGTTAGCAAAAAAATTGTATTTTGATATCATAATTTTATATAATATAAATAATAATACTTTATTAATGTGATAACTTGGTTGATCATAAAATTTTTCTGGTTCACGTTTCTTCAAATTCATTTATTAGATCATCAAAGTTTATACTTTTAGCAACTTTAAGTGATATAATTAAAAGCAGATTAGTTGCTCTTGGCAAGTGAAAGATCACATATAAATTTTGGTGATTTTTAATTTTTAGAAGGATCTTTCTGCTGATGCAACTGACACTGGAACTGTTAAGAATATTTTATGGACTGTGACACCATTTGGATAGATTTCTAATAAATTATTTCAAAATATAAATTTTAGTATGTCTAAAGCTGATGCTTCTTATGAAAAAAAATTTTTTTAAGATTTACCTCTTCATACACATTAATTTAATTTAAATTTGTAAAATGCCATTTTGATGTTTTCTCTAGCATTTCTTGTAACTTGTAGAGGTCATGCAAGAGACCAAAAGTCACCTGATGGTTTGGAGATAATTCAGAATGCCTATTATGCTTTCTATTACTGTATTTTAAGTTACAAAGAAAAGTGAAATTTAAAACTACTCATTTATCTGTTCATTTGAAGCTTCCTATAAAAACAACGTTCTTTTCCATCAAATGCAGTAATCTTTATATTTAATTTCTGTTTCTCAACTAGTGGATATTTGCTTTGCAACAATGCAACAGCGTTTAACACTGGAGATTCTAAATGCTTCAAGAATCCTAGTGTGGCTGATATGCTGTGTTGCAGTGTCCACATGCGTGCTTTTGTTTTGTAATTTACTGGCGTTTATTGCCTAAGCTCTGGCAGTTCTTAACTCCATGCTCAGGCCAGAGAGCTAATACTTTCACCTTGGGAATAAGCTCTGGGAAGAAGGCCAGCCAGCCTCCTGCCAGTGCCACCGCCACCGCCCCTCTGTCACCGTCACCGTGACTCATCTGGGCCCTGCACCCCCACCCCCACGCTGCTCTGGTGTGAAGGTGCACACAAGCAGGAGCCAGCGATCTGGCATACACACGGTGCTGTGGGCCAGAACCCACACACACGTGCCCGGGATATCTCCTCTCTCACGTGCATGCTTCCGTGTTCCATCAGACTTTATTTCTAATAGACAAGGTCAAGGATAAGATCACTAAGAATTTCAAGACAGCCACAGCAGAGCACTGAACCATGTGCGGGGCCCTGTGCAGCTATACAGGTCACACATGCTCTGCTTAGGCCTCATGTTCTGTCCATAGAAATGATTGACCCCTGTGTGAATGAATGTGGAGGGAGATCCTTTGTGCCTTTGGTTTCCAATCCTGGGAAAAAAACAATGAGACATGGGTGAGGGTGTTATCTACCATATAATTTGTTTCTCTGCTTCTAAACTGCTCTAAGTTTACTTTTTTATAAAAATGATAGACACTAAGGCACTCCTTCTTTAGAGGGATTTCTTTAGTTTCAAATAAGTGTTCCTTTTCCAAGATTCTCGAGAAAGTGGGAGTAGCATATCAGGAAGGAATGAGCATTTATTGAGTACTTTTCACATGTTGATTTATTGTTGTTGTTCAGTCACTAAGTTGTGTCCAACTCAGTGACCTCAAGGACTGCAGCGCGTGTCCTTCACTATCTCTTGGAGTTTGCTCAAATTCACGTTCATTGATTCGGTGGTGCTATCAAACCATCTCATCCTCTGCTGCCCCCTTCTCCTTTTGCCTTCAATCTCTCCCAAGCATCAAGAGATGCTTTCCAACGAGTCAGCTCTTCACATCAAGACCCAGATGGTGGGAAAGATAGAAGGCAGAAGGAGAAGAGGGCAACAGAGGATGAGATGGTTGGATGGCATCATCAGTTCAATGGACATGAATTGGGCAAACTCCAGAAAACAGTGAGGGACAGGCAGGCCTGGCATGCTGCAGTCCATAGAGTTGCACACGACTCTATGGACACGAAGAGTTGGATACAACTTGGCAGCTGAACAACAGAAACACTCTGCATATAAGTTAAATAAGCAGGGCGACAATATACAACCTTGTCGTACTCCTTTCCCAATTCTGAAGCAGTCAGTTGTTCCATGTAAGGTTCTAACTGTTACTTTTAGACCCACATACAGGTTTCTCAGGAGACAGGTAAGGTGGTCTTAAAGAGAGATTTTAGCAAGTCTCTCTGACTGCAAAGACTTTGAGAGGCAGCTTTAAAAGTGCCCTGTGTGTGAGTGCTGGAAGCAAATGCCCTGGGTTCAAGTCCTGACTCAGCCCGGTAGTGGCTCTTGCTAGACGAGTTACTTCTCAGAGTCTTGGTTTCTTCATGTAACTAATGGGGACCTACCTCATAGGGTTGTGTAGAGGGTTAAATGAAAGGAAGATTCATGTAAAGCACTGAGAACAGAGCCTGAAATCTGTGGCAAATGTCACTACTAATATCGTTGCTGTTACCATGATTACTTTGCCCACTCCAGTCTCTTTTCACAGGTTAGTAGTCAGCAGAAAACAAGGGCTTAGAGACAGACAGACAACAAGGCCCTTCTGGTGTTTACTTTGCCTAAAGTTCCCAGAGAAGGCCCTCTTATCTACGATGTGATCTGTGATCTGATTCTTGCCCTGGGAAGCCCATCTCTATGGTCTTTTTGGATTTTAATGTTCTGCCGACTTGATCATTTTCTGTCTGGGTTGTATGTGTTACAGGTATGAGACGTCTCTGTTGGATTTGGTTCAATCTCTGAGTCCAAAGACTGCTTCCAAACCCCAGCCCCATCGCTCCAGAGAAGCTGGGTCATGGAATCACCGTACTTGCCGACTCAGTCCTCTGAAATCAACCTGGAACAAGACCAGGGCTGGCAGCACCCCCGAAGACCTGGAGGAGAATCAGATTCTGGAAGATATCTTTTTCATTTGACACTGAAGCACATGCTGCAAAGTTTCCATCAGAAATGAGTGGGTGTCTCTATGTACCAATCTAGGATTTTAAATTATTTAACTGTAATTGTGTCTCTCCTTTCACAAGGACCTATCTCACTAGCATCCTGTTATGTATCGAATTTAGAAATTATTCTAACAACCCAGGGTGTTTCTGATCAGACCAGTCAGTAGGTAACACATTAAGGGTAGATGAGGGTGGAGGGCAGTAGCCTTTCTGTGCTAAGCAGAGATTAGAAAATTAACAAAGAACACTTACTGCATGGCAGAGGCCATTGTTTACTCAGACTCATTCAAGAGTGTTTCCTTTTTAATATTTGGCTGGAAAACTCTGGCTCTGTTTTGTACACAAGGAAAACCTTTCCACTGAAAGATGCCTCTGGTTTCAACATAGCCCCTGTGTAACATAAGCAGTTTCAGAAACATAGACCGTTTTACCTCTCCACCCTGTTTTCTTACCACGTACCTCTTTGCAATGCAGTCAGTTAATTCTGAAGCTGGAGTTGGTGCCCTTCCCATCACAAGCAACACTGAGGGCCAATCGTGAGTCAGCCTCTGCAGTCATCAGCCTGGTTGCTGCCCACCCCATACCCCTAAGTGCTTAATGAGCTGGAAATCTACCCCCCACACTCCAGCCCTTGGAAACAAGAGAGTGCTGGCCCAGCGGAGGCACTGGCCAAAATGCTTGTCCTCCCATCTGCCATTTCCTTGGGTAAATTAGAGCAGTCTCTCAGTATCTTTCCTTGACCCAAGTATCTGTCTTATTCACCCTCATGAACTCCCATCAGTGGCTGCAGGCTGATAGGCTTCCTGGCCTCCTCTCTTTCCCCGTGAAGAGCCAGAGTCCCGGTCAACCAGGCCTTGCATGTGCTCTGCTCAAAGCCACTGTCTCATGGCCCCACAGAACCACCTCCACTTGCCAGATAATGTTCCCCCCTGCTCTCCCACTGGGCCCCCCAGAGAAAGCCTGTGGAAGAAGTACACCCGAAACCTTGATTCTCTGCTCTCCTGTTTGGCAGAGCTCTTGAGCTGGGTTGCTCTGCTTACAGAGGGCTCTAGTGGGCTCTAGCAGCATCCCAAGCTGATGGGCAGTATGATGAGCCTGGTAGAGCCAGTGGATTTAAAACTGTCCAGTCCTTGGAAGCAGGGGGGAGATGTGTATTATTCAGTGACTCTATTTGGTGTAGGGGGTGTTGCTTTTTTCACTCTCCCTTTCACCAACCCCAGACATGAACTGAGACTAAGATTTTCCGTTGTTGTTAGTAGCCAAGGTCAGAACATGCAGGGCAGCCTGTAATTAGTGAGACACGTGGCTTCCCTGAAGTCTTTATCAAAACTAGATTATTTCAGCCTAGAGAAGCCTTCCAGAGCAGCTTCCGTGTCTGGATAAATCCAGATCTCATTGTCTTTTCAGACTGGGCCCTGTCACCTCTGCCCAGCCTTCCTTCACTTGCATCTTTTTGTCCTTTGGAGGAAGGAATGTAGCCTGCCAATACCATATTCTCAATCTGAGGGAAATATCAGGTCAGGACAAACTAGCTGTAGTCATTCAGTTGAAAATTATTGCAGATTACAGTCTTCTCTGAAAGTTCACCCCTGTGAAAGTAATTGAATCAGTGCCATCCCATTCCAAAAGCCTTTGGAAAAGAGCTTTCTTTGGTGTGGCAAAAAAAAAAAAAAAGGCAGGAGGCGGGGGTGGTGAAACAAGCTGAGAGCCCTTGGCCACTTTCTCAGTTAAAGTTAGTTCCTGAACTATCTTTCTGTTGCTCTGTGTGTCGTGACCACCTTAAGTGTACCCAGATCCTTCAAATCACCCACAAGCACACTTTCCCCTCCTGGACACCGGTGTCCTCACTGCTCTCTGGAGTGAGAGGATGCCAGAAAGACCACGAAAAGGCCTGTGATGTCTTCAAGAAACTTGTTTGCCTTTACAAGAATCATAAGTAGGCTCTACACTAAAGGCTTTGGGGGTCACATGCCACAAAATGGAGTTTAACTGCTTGCTTACCTCTCCTGAATGAGCAATCTGGAACAGCAAAGCTGGACTTTCAGCAGAGCACCAGTCAGCCTGTTCTTCATGTGCCGCAGCCCCACCAGTTGCCCTTCTCGATCCTGCAGGCGTTCCTCGGCGTCAGGGCAGCAGGATATGAATCTGTGTCTGGCCTAACGTCTTCAGTATGAATTGAACAGCATATGTTAACATTTCAGCCTGTGTCTCACTTTGAGATCTATATATACACATATGAAAAGGTTGTTGTAGAGCCTCGAGGCTTTTGTGAAGCCCAGAGGCTTAACCTAATTGCAGACTAAGCTACCTAGGGAGAGGGTCTGGCACACAGGGCCTTTCCTCTCAGCAAGCGCTCTCGACAGTGACTGGGAGCACTTACCCAGCCTCTAGCCACTTCCCCAAAGCAAGGCTGGACATGTGCGGGGGATGCTGCTGGTGTTCCCACTCCCCCACCCTGTTTCCCACAGTTCTAGGAGAGAAACGCCAATCAATGTTGGCAAAATGGGGAAGGACGAATGCCAACCGATGCTCCTTAAGTAGGGCCCAAGGTGCGTGATCTCAAAAGCCAAGTCTGCCAAGGGAAAGGTTTTCCTGGCGGTCACCCTTCCTGGAGGCACGCTTGTGTTCACAAATCTGACCTCTGTGGTGGGGGCTTGTCTAGAGCGTCCCGAATGTCATGGGAGGGAGAGGCTCCCTCCTCCTCCAGGGGCACTCCTTTCACTTGACTCTGCTCTCATACAAGAGATTTCCTGGTCTCAGACTCCAGGGAGGGGCCAGGCCTAAGGAGCAGAGCCAGACGAAGTCTGCCATCATTAGGGTGGGGGCTCTGACAGACTCCCCCCAGCTCACCTTCTATCCCCACCTCAGGGTATGTTATTTTTAATGTGGGCCAATGTTTATATATATCTATATATATATATACACACACATATGAGGTTTTATTGTAATAAATTCTCTCTATGGTTATTCTCCCCATGTGGTTTTAATACTGAATTGCTCCTTGAACATCCCTCATCAGATAAGTGGAGTTTAGCTTGAAAACAAAAGCAGAGCCTTGGGTTATCATTTCACTTAGTATTTGTTAAAGCAACAGGAGCTTATGGTCAACTGAAAGAAACCCACATCTTGTAGGTTTCCTGGCTGACTCCAGCTCATGCCCATCACATAAACACTAGGCTATGTGGTCACTAGAATGGAGGATTCAATCTCTGTGTACTGCTGAGAAACTGCTCAGTAAAGAACTGTCTTGGCACTTGGACACAGGAAAAATAGTCCTGGAGGAGAAAATGGCAACCCACTGCAGTAGTCTTGCATGGACAACCCCATGGACAGAAGAGCCTGGTGGGCTACAGTCCTTGGAGTCACAAAGAGTCAGGCACGACTTAGCAACTAAACAGCAAACAGTTCGCTTTAGGTGCTGGGAAAACATCGGCGAGGGTTCGCATGCCTGAAGTGCTGAGTTTTGAGATCACATCTGTCGATTCAACTAAGACAGCTAAAGGCCCTATCCTGTCCCGGCTTCCCTAGCCAGCTTGGCACCTCCCTCTGAACCAGGGGCCTTTGCAGCTGCTCCTCAGAGACAGAAGTGATGAGAGTAAAGTCATCACTCAAATGGCTCCCAAGCTGAAAATGAACTAAGTAGTGTTTGACCCGATTGAAGTAAGATTACTCTTGAGTCTAGGAACAAGGCCTGATCCTCAGAGGAAGAATAAACTGGTAGCCAGAGAGCCCACTTCATAAGTTGGTAACCAGCCACACGGTTCCTTCAAGTTTCTCAGATTTGCTATTCAAGGTGGGTTGTTCCTGAGCCCCTAGAGTTCCATTGTTCCATTCAGAACTGGAACCTTTTACCCTCTCAGGCTTCAGCCTCATAGCTCACTCATATCCAGCTCCACCACATGCATGCTCAGAATTGAAGAAGCACCTGGAAAATGTGCCTGGGTCCTTTTCTGCTCTCCTCACCACAATTCCATCACCTTCCAGAGTCACAGAAGTCTGTGGCTAGATTGGACCTTAGAGCCCATAAAATCCATCACTTTGATTTTACAGATGAAGAAAGTTCAGAGAAAAGCGAGCTCTCATATCCTGCCAGTGGTAGGTCTGGCCACCAAGCAGGCACACACCCCCCCCACCCCGCCCCGCTGCAGGACATCACTAGTTTGATGTATGTTCCAAGATGAACATTTTTAAGAATCTCAACTAGGATTGAACATTCCACCGCCATCTCTTGTAAGTTGAGCTTTTGTAGACTGCTTGGGCCAAAGCAGGCAGAAACATAGCCTGTCCTTTCTCCAGGGGATTTAGGTTGGTAACCCTCAAGGAGTGAATGCCACCATCTAGAACTTCTTTCTGTTCATGGAGGTGGAAGCCATGGGAAGATTAAAGAAAATCCCTGGGAAAAAGCTAAATCTCTCCAGGTGGCATAATGGACATCACTGTCTTCTGTAAATAATAAAGGCTATTACAGCCCTAGTTAGGACTTCTTCTAAAAAGACAGTTGGCAAAACGAGAGTGAGGTCCACCTTCAACTGGCTGGGGGAGGTGGTAGATGTAAAACCAGTAGGAATGACCTATATCATATGTGGTCAGTAGGGCAGCCAACTACTTTGGCCATGACCTACCAAAACCCAAGCTTGTCTTCATTGTGGTCTTGGTCAGTTGAGTGGCTCCCCTGGGTCCATCATTGTGTCACATGCTGTTGACCCCACTAAGGAAGAGAATAACAGCACAGGTTATGGAACTAATTGGGCTTTCCTGGTGGCTCAGATGGTAAAAGAATGCGGGAGACCTGGGTTCGATCCCTGGGTAGAAAGATCCCCTGGAGGAGGGCATGGCAACTCACTCCAGTATTCTTGCCTGGAGAATCCCCATGGACAGAGGAGCCTGGAGTCACAAAGAGTGGGACACGACTGAGCGACTAAGCACAGCACATGGAACTAATTAGATCTTACCCAAATCTCAGTTATACTGCTTCCTAGCTGATTACTCTGAGGCAATTTATTAACCACACTAAACCTAAATTTCTTAACCTATAAAATAAGGATGATAATGCATGCCTCATAGGAAGGTTATAAGAGTAAAATTCAATGAGGTAATGTATGAGTTAGTCACTCAGTCATGTCTGACTCTTTGCGATTCCATGGACTGTAGCCCACCAGGCTCCTTTGTCCATGGGATTCTCCAGACAAGAATACTGGAGGGGGTTGTCATTTCCTTCTCCAGGGGATCTTCCTGACCCAGGGATCGAACCCGGGTCTCCTTCATTAAAGGCAAATTCTTTACCATCTAAGCCACCAGGGAAGCCCTTAATGTATGTGAAGGGCCTAGGAATAGTCCCTGACACATATAAAGTGTTTCACTAGTGGTAGCTATTTCTCAGCTAACTAACAGACTAGATAGGAGACAAAGCTTCATACTTTACATTTTTAATTAATTTTTGTTGAACTATGGTTGCTTTACAATGTTCTACTTTCTGCTGTATAACTGTTAAGTGAATCAGTTATACACACACATATATTCAACTGTGTAGAGTACCTTGTGCTGAACAGTAGGTTCTCGTGAGTCACCTATTTTATACATAGTTCATACTTTAAATTTTTAACAATAATAAAGTGAGAGCTCAGTCCACGTCTGACTCTGCAACCCCATGGACTGCAGCACGCCAGGCTTCCCTATCCATCACCAACTCACGGAGCTTGCTCAAACTCATGTCCATCAAGTCGGTGATGCCATCAAACCATCTGACCTCTGTCATCCCCTTCTCCTCCCACATTCAATCTTTCCCAGCATCAGAATCTTTTCCAGTAAGTCAATTCTTTGCATCAGGTGGCCAAAGTATTGGAGTTTCAGCTTCAACATGAGTCCTTCCAATGAATATTTAGGACTATTTCCTTTAGAATTGACTGATAAGCAAGAGTTATCTCAGTAAATCTCCCAGTGACTGGTAAACACTATAGTTTCAGATAGCAAATTGCTGGACTGAGTTTACTTAGAACTTGTGGGAGGAGGCAAAAAAGGAAAGAACTGTAACCTGGGCTTGGGAAGAATATCTAAGACGGATGAAGGGTAGGGAGGGACGTGGCGGGTGGGAAAGTGCAGAAGCTGAATGTTCATTGGTGAGAACACTCAAGATGTGCTTTGAAAGAATGCCTCTGCGGTCACAGCTAGTAGTTGAGGTTCCAGACAAGAACACATGGGCACGGACTGAGAGAAATAGGCCAGGCCCAAATTGTGAAGGCTGCTGGATGCCAGGCACTGGAGGTCCATCCTTCAACAAAAGGCCGTGAACTATTTTAGAATCACTTGTTCTGAAATATCTACCATGCAGGGGTGTCAGGCTGTATCGGGGAGCGGGGGTGTGGATAAGAAAGGGAAGGAAGGAAACCAGTACTGCGTGCCTGCTAAGTGCTGAGCAAGGTCTGTAGATGCCTCACCTCATTAAATCCTAAAACTTGGGTGGCAGTAGCCCCCTGTTAGAGATCAGGAAACTGATCTTGGAGAGGTTAGGTGTTGGGCCTCAACTGCTAAGTTGTGGAGCTAGAAGAGGCCTGGGAGACGAGTGTCAACTTCAATGGGTGTGCTCTTTGTACCATACAAGCCTTCCTCTAGACTAAGCAGGTAGCACTTTAGGCTTGTTATGCAGCTGTTGCACAGGTCAGATGAGGTGCTGGGAGACCTGTCACTCCATGCTAGGATTGGATAGAAGGCTGTAGAGTAGAGATGCTGCTATTAGGATCAGGCTTCCTAATTCCACCTCCCAAGATTGGACCGTGGGACAGCCTACCCAGAGGAGAGTTGGGACAGCAGATCAGACAACCTAGGATTCATATAGCTTGCCAGGGACTGAGTTGGAAAGAAAGACCTTGAATGCAGCACTTAAATCAACCTTTCTCTGTTGAGAATGTGCACAAAATGAAGTCAGATTGCCCCTGACTGGAAAGATAAATAACAGAGCATTAAGGAGGAAGCAATGAGCACGGGACACAGAAAGAAGTCAGAACCTGCTCCATTGGAGCTCCCTTCATGGAAACACTGGACAGGAGGGTGATAAGATGCTGAACCCCAGTAGTGACAACAGCGATATCAAAGAGGAAGATCTTACAGGAAAGTAAGAAATTTCTCTGAACCCACATACTTTGCTGAAGGGAATGTGAAATGGTACAGCTGTCTTGGAAAACAGTCTGTAAGTTCCTCAAAAAGCTAAACAGAGTTACCATATGACTAGCAGTTGTACTCCTAGGTGTAGACCCAAGAGAAATAAAAACACTGTTTAGTTGCAAAGTCATGTCTGACTCTTAAATTCATGCCCTACCCTTTGCAGCCCCATGGACTGCAGCATGCCAGGTTTCCCTGTCCTTCACTATCTCCTGGAGCTTGCTCAGACTCATGTCCATTGACTCGGTGATGCCATCCAACCATCTCATCCTCTGTTGCCCCCTTCTCCTCCTGCCCTTAATGTTTCCCGGCATCAGGGTCTTTTCCAATGAGTCAGCTCTTCATATCAGGTAGCCAAAGTATTGTAGCTCCAGCTTCAGCATCAGTCCTTCTAATGAACATTCAGGGTTGATTTCCTTTAGGATTGACTGGTTTGCCCTCATTGGAGTCCAAGGGACTCTAAAGAGTCTTCTCCAACACCACAGTTCAAAAGCATCAATTCTTTGGCACTCAGCCTTCTTTATGGTCCAATTGTCACATCCATGCATGACTACTGGAAAAACCATAGCTTTGACTATATGGACCTTTGTCAGCAAAGTCATATCTCTGCTTTATAATTTGCTAAGGGTGTCATAACTTTCCTTCCAAGGAGTAAGCATCTTTTAATTTCATAGCTGCATTTGCCATCCACAGTGATTTTGGAGCCCAAGAAAATAAAATCTGTCACTGCTTCTGCATTTTCCCTTCTATTTGCTGTGAAGTGATGAGCCCAGATGCCATGATCTTCGTTTTTTGAATGTTGAGTTTTAAACCAGCTTTTTCACTCTCCTCTTTCACCTTCATCAAGAGGCTTTTTAGTTCCTCTTCACTTTCTGCCATTAGAGTGGTATCATCTGCATATCTTGATTTCACCTTGGAATTCATCCAACCCAGCATTTTGTATGGTGTACTCTGCATATAAGTTAAACAAGCAGGTGACATATACAGCCTTGACGCACTCCTTTCCCAATTTTGAACCAGTCTTGTTCCATATCCGGATCTAACTGTTGCTTTTTGACCTGCAAAGAGGTTTCTCAGGAGGCAGGTAGGGTGGTCTGGTATTCTCATCTCTTTAAGAATTTTCCACAATTTGTTGTGACCCACACAGTCAAAGGCTTTGGCATAGTCAATAAAGCAGAAGTAGATATTTTTTCTAGAATTCTCTTGTTTTTTCTATGATCCAACAGACGTTGGCAATTTGATCTCTGGTTCCTCTGCCTTTTCTAAATTCAGCTCGAACATCTGGAGATAAAGACATATGTCTATAGAAAAAATTTTACATGGATATTCACAGCAGCATTATTTATAATAACCAAAAGGTAAAAACAACCCAAATGTCTATTAGCTGATGAATGAGTGAACAAAATGTAGCATATGGGTATGTGGAATATTCGGCAATAAAAAGGAGGGAAATGCAACCTGCAACATGAATGAACCTTGAAAGCATTAAGCTAAGTGAAAGAGGCCAGTCAAAAAGACCTCGTATCGTATGATTTCATTTACATGAAATGTCCAGATGGGCAAAGCCACAGGACAGTCTATTAATGGTTGCCTAGGGCGGTAGGGGATGGGGGTAATGGAGAGTGACTGCCAAAGAGTGTGGGATGTCTCCTGGGGTGATGAAAACGTTCTAAAAATTTATTGTGATGGTTGCATAACTGTGACTATACTAAAAGCCACTGACTAAACTGTACCCTTTAAATTAGTATATTTTATGGTATGTGAATTAGATCACATAAAACTGCCACAAGAGAAGTGTCCTGGGGCATTGGTTGCTGGGTGGCAAGGAGTGCTGGGAAGTCATGAGCAAACACCTGATCTCCGAGGCTCTAAACTGGCTCGAGTGAAAGCTTCGATTTGTGAGGTGTTGGGGAGAGCGATGCATCCACAACCGCTCATCTTAGAAATCAGCCTGTGAAGGAAGGAGAGACCGGAAGAGCTGATGGAAGAGAAAGTTCAGACCGGCTACAGGGTGCTTTTCCAAGTTAGAGGGGCCTCCTCTCGATTCCCAGACTGGTCCCCACAGGTGTTACCAAGAATCCCTGAGCAATTTTCATGATTTCAGAAAGTCTGATGGAAACCTTCTGTGTCTGCAGAGAAAAGCTGCACAGGCCAATTGTATTACTTCTTTATGTTGTAATTAATAAGTAATCTTTATTACTTCTTTATGTTGACCTGGAAATCACTCTGTCAGGGTGTGATACCCTTGGTTATTGTGGGGCGTGGATCACCTCTGATTTGTTGGGGTATCTTTATTATAACGCATGAATCTGTGCTTAATAAACATGCATATAAATCTATATATGCGTTTCAAGAAACTTTTCCTTATGCGGGATGCATGGGGAATCATCAAAGGAGCTCCCTAGAGATGCAGAACTCAGGGACTGCTAGTAACAGGAGAGAACCAAGACAAGGATGGGAAGAAACTGAGATGGGGAACAAAAATAACATCACTGCAGCGTGATGATGCGGGAGGGACAGAAAGAGCCAGGAAAGAAGGACCAGAAAGGGAGGAATGTGTACAAAACCTTGGGCTTGTGAAGTAGAGGTCAGTGGGTGTGCCAGGAAAGCATCAGAAACTCATGAAGCTCTTACCGTGTGCCAGGCTCTGGGCTGGGCCCTGAGGGTCTTATTCAGTCCTTATGAGATGTGGCCTTTTTCCGTACTTTGAAAAAATTATTGCATGGGGTTCTTCTTGGAAGTCACCTCAAATCCTTAATAAGGAATGAGGCTGGGCACACATCTATGCACACCTAAAATTTGAGGGTGATGTCATTGGCACCAATAATGAAAATGTTTTAACAAGACTTACCCAAGGTTGTCAGAGCATCGAATAGAGCATTCCAAATAAATAGAGTGCAGACTTGGAAACAGGATCGGGAGGGTCATTTCTCACGTCTCTGCTCTCCTACGCTCAGTCTCCACATAGCACCGAGTCCTTCTGCTTATCAGCCTGCCCACTGCTCACTTTTCTAGTACAATGGTCTGTTGGTTGACTTTCCTGTCCAGTGGCCCAGATTCATCCTTACATGTGTGACTTCACCTCTCTCTGCTTCACTCTTATCTTAAATGGGGATCGTAATGGAACCTACCTCACGAGGTAGGCGAGGTATTTAATGAAGGTTAAATAAACTAGTGTCTGGAGAGTGCTTGGCAGAAAATAAATCAGTGCCCAGGGAGGGTAATGTGTTATTACTATCCTGCAGAAAACTAGCAGGGCCGTCATCACAGCCTGGCTTACGTGAGAGGTAGTTTCCTATCGCCCTTAGAGAGCCTGGACTTCAAGCACAATGCTCTAGGCTCTTGGTGATCTGGCTCGCTGCAGTCTGGAGACCTCCAGCCCCCTTTTCCCACTCTCTCTTTCTTGACTTCGGGGCTCTGACCGCCATGAGCTTCCCTTAGTGCCTGAGGGCACTGTAATGTTCATTTCCTGACCTTCTTAGGAGCTCTCTTGGCCCTTGGGCACCCTTTCTCCCTGGGTACACAGTGGCACTGTGCTGGGTTGCCTATGTATCTGATTCCTCCTGTAGACTAAGGCCCCAGGACGGCCAGACTAGGACATCAGTCTCATTCATCAATGACTCCCCAGAGCTCTTGCTGGCACACTGCAGGCTCTCAGTGCTTATTTCTCAGGTACATAGATAGGGAAGGGGCATGGGAGGGATGGAAGACGTGAAACAGAGCTGTGTTTCCGAAGTCCAGCCCTCTTGGCACTGTTCCAGGCTGCTCACAACTCTTCACGAGGGAGAGTGGGGCCTGGGACGCCACCACTGCACCCCCACACTGACGAGCCTTTTCTTTCTGAAAGAAATCTGAGATTTGTAACTTCCCTGCCTCAAGTGCAAAGGACCCTGCAGTGCTTGCGGGTCAAGGAGCACACCCCCAAAAGAGACACCCCAGGTTCTCGGCACCTCACCCGCATCCCTTCCCACCTCCCCTCCCTCCCTGCATTCTGCTCCCCTTGCCACCCGCAGCCTTTGGGCATCTCCCAAAGACACACTGCTTTTTCCTGCCCGTGTGACTTCCAGGCCCCTCTCTTTCCAATGGATCTTTCCAGACCGGCCTCTGCTGTCTCTGCTGCCCTGTTTTCCTGACTCCTCACCCCCAGGCAACAGTATCAAACCTTCTCTCCGCTCCAACTGTGCCTGTAGAGCTGCTGTTACGGCCTGCCTCCAGCTGTGCTGTATTGTTCTATGTGCTGCTTATCCGTGTCAACAAAGGTCCGTCTAGTCAAGGCTATGGTTTTTCCAGTGGTCATGTATGGATGTGAGAGTTGGACTGTGAAGAAGGCTGAGTGCCGAAGAATTGATGCTTTTGAACTGTGGTGTTGGAGAAGACTCTTGAGAGTCCCTTGGACTGCAAGGAGACCCAACCAGTCCATTCTGAAGGAGATCAGCCCTGGGATTTCTTTGGAAGGAATGATGCTAAAGCTGAAACTCCAGTACTTTGGCCACCTCATGCAAAGAGTTGACTCATTGGAAAAGACTCTGATGCTGGGAGGGATTGGGGGCAGGAGGAAAAGGGGATGCCAGAGGATGAGATGGCTGGATGGCATCACCAACTTGATGGACGTGAGTCTGAGTGAACTCTGAGAGTTGGTGATGGACAGGGAGGCCTGGCGTGCTGTGATTCGTGGGGTCGGAAAGAGTCGGACACGACTGAGCGACTGAACTGAACTGAACTATCCGCCTATGTTCATTGGATGGACTGAATGTTCATTGGAAGGACTGATGTTGAAGCTGAAACTCCCAATACTTTGGCCACCTGATGCGAAGAACTGACTCACTGGAAAAGACCCTGATGCTGGGAAAGATTGAAGGTGAGAGGAGAAGGGGACGACAGAGGATGAGATGGTTGGATGGCATCACCAACTCTATGGACATGAGTTTGAGTGAACTCTGGGAGTTGGTGATGGACGGGGAGGTCTTCCATGCTGCAGCCCATGGGGTCGCAAAGAGTCAGACATGACCAAGTGACTGAACTGAACTATCCACCCAAGTGTCTAAATGCAGCCTACAGTGACCTTGGAATCCATGTGGCCTCACTGCTTGTGAGCTGTATACATTTAAGTAAGTCACTTATACCCACTAAGCCTCCCATGTGATAATTTATAGTAGTATTTGTAAAAATGGAGATGCCATCCCTACCTTACAAGTTTGGTGCCTGGCATGCTGACCTAGTCCTGGAAACCAGCCCAGGGGAAAGCCAGACGATCAGGCCAAAGTGTCCATGAATGTAGAGCAGGCAGGGTGTCCGGAGGAGCCCGAGAAGGCTCTGAGAGGGGGCTCCTTGGAAGAGAAGGAACCAGGAGGCCCAGGAGGGAAGGGCTGTGTTGGATTTGTGAGAAGTCGAAGAGGTGGCTGGCTCGAAGCTAGAGCCTCATCTGAGATCTGGACAGGGTGTTGGCGCTGGCCTCTCCCGCCCCTCCTCCACAGTCCACACTTGGTGACCATGACTGGCACGTGGCTGGCACTGCCACAGAGACCACAGTCGTGGTCTGGGCTACCAGGAGGCCTGAGGCCCACGGGGCTGCACATGTACAGCAGTTGTAAACTTTGTCCTTCTCTTCCCCTTTTTTACCCACTTTCCAAGTGGGCTAGTGGTAAAGAACCCATCTGCCAATGCAGGAGATGTAAGAGACACGGGTTCAATCCCTGGGTCAGGAAGATCCCCTGAAGGAGGAAATGGCAACCACTCCAGTAATCTTGCCTGGAGAATCCCATGGGCAGAGGAGCCTGGTGGGCTACAGTCTATGGATCGCAGAGTCGGACATGACTGAGCAACTTCACCTCCACCACCAGGTTCTGCGGTGGCTTGTCTGGTGCTGAGGTGAGTGACTAGAGGAAAGGAAGTCACTTCCCCGCCTCGTGTGGCTGCCAGTCGAGACAGGATGAACCCCAGCCCGGGTTGGTGGCGTTCCCCTCCCAGCTGGAAGTGATTTAAGCTTGTTGGATTTATATAACACTGAGGAACGGTAAACTGTGTAAATTTGCTATGTTTTCCAGGGACAGTTATTTATGGAGGGGCATTTTTAACTCAAGTGCAGAAGTGTTAAATCATTATAATAAATCCATGCTATTCAGACTTTCTTACATTGTAATAAATTTTTTTCTAAGCATGAATGAGGAGATCCATGCTTCCTCTAATATACCATTATGTATTTCTTCTCAAAATGACACAGCTTACTATATCAACTTGGAGAATAATAGAAGATTTACTGACTCAGAGGGGGAAAAAATGTTGAGTAGCAGTGAGTCTGAGAAGGGACTTGGGAGCGTGACCCCCACGCTGAACTTCTCTCGCATCTCTGCTGGCCTCTCCCCAGCCGTGTGCAGCCACAGCAGGGGAAGACCTGGCTGCGGGCGCCTCCCCAAGATCTCCTGGCTGAGCTTTTGAACAGAGGGGTTCAGCCAGAAATCCAGTCACCTTCTGTTCCATCCTGTCCAAGGAGAGGTGTTAGGATGAGGCTCTACAAGACATGAAAGCTCCCTCCCTATGATGTGAAATCCCTTCCAGAAGCATCAGTCTGGCTAGAGAGCTCCCCTGCCCACAGTCCTCTCATCACCTGCCTCACCCTCCTCCTCACCTGGATGCCTAACTGGGCCAGAGGATTCACAGCTTTCATCAGATTCTCAAAGGACCCTGGAATCCAAAGAATTTGGGAATCACAGGTCTTCAGGAAACTCAGAAGCGTCTTCGGACTGTCCACTATGTACCAGACAAAGTCCAATGGCGTGGTCCCGGCAGCACCCAGGAACTATGTCAAGCTGCAGTTAACACGCCCAGAGGTCAGTGCAGGCCCAGAGGCCTGAACGGCAGCCCCTGGGAAGGGGTCTTCCATCAGCATTTCCCAGAATATAAGATTTCATTGCTGGGCAAGGGCTGGAAGGAAGAAAGGAAGATGCCCTGGACTGAGGAAGAGTGTCAAAGGCATGGAGACAGGGACCCCAAGGTAAGGGAGCTCATGGACAGCCTTGCAGGCTAGTTCTGGTGGTTAAGCTTGGAGAGCAGCAGGGCCCAGTGGAGAGAGACCAGCTGAGATTCCAATATGAAGCAACAGCTTCCGGTTTACCTAGGGCTCGGCCGGAGGCTGGGGTTCAGGTCTCGGCTCTGCAGCTATAACTGTGTGACACGTGCAGTTTCCTTCACCAGCAAACTCAGTGCCTGGCTTGCTAGATGTAGACAGCACACACCTGCACAGCCGGCTCACAGATGACCTGGGGATACAGCAAAAGGATGCTCGGGCATCTGCTGGGTGAACAACTGTGAAGCACTTCCTAAACATCAGGTCTTTTTATCATTTATCTAGTGGCTGGTAAGGGGCAATGGGCCCTCTGAAGCATGGAGACCTGGGGCTTCCATGACAACCAGGCAAAGCTACACCAGCCCGCTTCCTACCCGGCGCTTACCCGCAGCCCATCACCACCCCAGGCAGTGCCCCCAACCCTCTTCTCGGCCTTCAGGAGAGCAGCCCACTGCACACCTGCCCGTTTCAGAATGCTGTTTACCTCCATCTCTCTCCACAGCCTGGGCTGCCTTCCCCAGAGTCAGGACTGTGCTCTCATCACCACCTCATACCCTTGTGCAGAATCGGACCCTTGCCTTGAGGACAGTCCAGAGCAGACAGAGTCAAGAATGGTTCCAGAGCAAGGACCCTGGAGCTGTGGTCCACGCACCTCCATCAGGGGGGCCTGCAGGCTGCCCACAGCCCTTCCTTCTCCCCTCCCGTCTCCACTCTCCACCTCTAGGGTTTTCAAGTCTGTCCCTTCTCTCTTCAGAACTAAAGATGTTGTGTTTCTTGCTTTGCTAATCAGGCTGTTCCTGAGGATGGGGATGGGAATAGGCACCCCCTGGAGCCAGGATGGGGTAGCAGAAACCACGGTGGCCCCATCTCATCGCCCATGACACGCGCTGCTCACGTCCACGTTGGAGGGTCTGTCCTCTCAGATTCCCAGGGAAGGAAGGGTAAGTGGAAAGGGAAGGGGGGGCAGGGGTGGTCCCTACAGCACCCAGTCTAGATGGCTGACAGCTCTCAGGCTGACCCAGCTGATGGTCAAACTGGCCACATTTTTTTTCAAACATTTTATTTTGAAGTCAGACCTACAGAAAAGTTTTAGAAATAATTCAAAGAATCCCTTTACATGAACACCCTTCACCCATATTCCCCAGGGTTAACATTTTAACTCAGATTCACTCTATCTCACACATATATAATGCATATACCTCACACATGTATTATTACTTTTCTTCTGAAATATTGGAGAGTAAATTGCAGACCGCCTACTCTCCCTTCCCCTAATAATTCAGCATGTATTTCTTAAAAACAAGGACATTCTCTTCCATACCCACAGGACAATGATTGAAATCAAGAAAGTAACATAAATAGAACACTGTTTTCTAATCTGCAGGACAGATTTAAATTTTGCCAATTTTCCTTTTTTTTTTAATTTTTTAAAGTTTCCTTTCCTCAAATATCTTTCTGACAAAACGAAAATAAAATCTCGGCAGGATCCAGTCTGTGCTCATAAGTTGCCTTTGGTTGTCATGTCTCTTTAGATGAGTACCAACTACTTATTCTGTAGGATGTCCCCAATTTGCACCGGTTTGCTTTCGTGTGACCAAATTCAGGTCTGCGTTTTCAGCAAGAATTTAATGATGTTGTATCATTCTCAGTAATCATACCGGGAGGCCCATGATAGCTATTTCATTCCAGGTGATATTAACTTTGATCACCAGGTTAAGATGATGTCTGCTGGGTTTCTCCACTGTAAAGTCACTTCCTTTCCTGTGTAACTTATAAGTATCTTGTGTGTGAGTCAGGAAGGGCATTACCTGAGACTATGTAAATACCATTTCTCATCTACCCTTGACCCAGGAGTTTCAGCAATCGATGGCCACATGCCACTTTTTTCTTTTTTTCCAAACTTACTTTCTGTTTGTTTTTAAATTAATTTATTTTAATTGGCCGGTAATTACTTTACAATATTGTGATGGTTTTCACCATACGTCAACATCAATCGGCCACAGGTATGCCTATGTCCCCCCATCCTGAGCCCCCACCCACCTCCCTCCCCACCCCATCCCTCTGGGTTGTCCCAGAGCACCAGCTTTGGGTGCCCGCTTCATGTTCTGAACTCACACCGGTCATCTGCTTTACATATGGTAATGTACATGTTTCAGTGCTGTTCTCTCAAATCATCCCACCCTCGCCTTCTCCCACAGGATCCAAAAGTCTGTTTTTACATCTGTGTCTCCTTTGCTGCCCTGCTTGTAGGATCGTTGATTTTGTCTTTCTAAGTTACATGTATGTGTGTTAATATACAATATATGTCTTTCTCTTTCTGACTTACTTCACTCTGCATAATAGGCTCCAGGTTCAGTAGAACTGACTCAAATGTGTTCCTTTTTATAGCTGAGTAATATTCCATTGTGTATATGTATCACAACTTTTTTACCCATTCATCTGCCGATGGCCATCTAGGTTGCTTCCATGTCCTAGCTATGGTAAACAGTGCTGCAGTGAACATTAGGGTACATGTGTCTCTTCCAATTCTGGTTTCCTCGGTGTGTATGCCCAGCAGTGGGATTGCTGGGTCGTATGGCAGTTCTATCCCCAGTTTTTTAAGGAATCTCCACACTGTTCTCCATAGTGGCTGGACTAGTTTGCTTTCCCACCAACAGTGTAAGAGGGTTCCCTTTTCTCTACACCCTCCCCAGCATTTATTGTTTGTAAACTTTTTGATGCTGGCCATTCTGACCTGCGTGAGATGGTACCTCATTGTGGTTTTGATTTGCATTTCTCTAATAATGAGTGTTGCGCATCTTTTCATGTGTTTATTAGCCACCTGTATGTCTTCTTTGGAGAAAGGTCTGTTTAGGTCTTTTGCCCACTTTTTGATTAGGCGTTCATTTTCATATTGAGCTGCATGAGCTGCTTGTATATTTTGGAGATTAATTCTTTGTCAAACTTACTTATTTTTAATTGAAGGAAAATTTGCTTCAGAATATTGTGTTGGCCTCTGCCACACATCATCATGAGTCAGCCATAGGCATACATGTGTCCCCTCCCTCTTTAATGTCCCTCTGACCCCATCCCACCACTCTAGGTTGTTACAGAGCCCTGGTTGGAGTTCCTGAGTCATATAGCAATTTCCCATTGGTTATGTATTTTACATATGGCAGGGTATATGTTTCCATGTTAGTCTATCCATTCACCCCACCCTCTCCTTCCTCCCCCCGCCCATGTTCATAAGTCTGTTCTCTGTGTCTGCGGCTCCATTGTTGCCCTGTAAATATGTTCATCAGCACTATCTTTCTAGATTCCATATATATGCATTAATATATAATATTTGTGGTTTTTTCTGACTTACTTCACTCTGTGTAATAGGCTTTAGGTTCATCCACCTCTAGCATTGACTCAAATGCATTCCTTTTTATGGCTGAGTAATATTCCATTGTATATATGTACCATAGTTTCTTTATCCATTCATCTGATGGACAGCTATGTTGCTTCCAAGTCCTAGCTATTGTAAGTAGTGCTGCAATGAACGTCAGGGTACAGCTACATGCCATTTAAATCCGTAGTCTTCTGCTGTGTTCCCACCACCCTCTTTGATGGTCCCAGTGCTAGGAGACAGGCTGGAAAAGGAGACAGTTATTGTCCTCAGGACCTTCAGCTGGAGAGGGAGCTATAGACTCAGAGCAACACAGGACAGTGTTAACAAGGGCCGGTGAAGTGTCTCCACCCTGAGGGCAACAGGAGGTCAGGAAATAGGTGCTTAGTTTGAGCTGAAGACTCCTGAAGATGAACCTGAACCAAGGGCGGGAGAATCTAAATGGTCAGAACCTTGGGAAAACAGGAGAAGCTGTGTCCATAAGCCATCTCTGAGGGCCCCAATAGGACCAGAATCCCAGGAGGGTCCCTGTCATCTCCAGCTCCCCAGGTACTAAGAAGACCAGAACCACCAGGCTTCCTTGTGATTCCTGGTCAGAGTTGGGGAAGCTGAGACACAGGGGCCTTGCCAAGAGGACACAGGTATGGGGTGCTTCGGGAGGGCTCGTGGGAGGCAGCTCCCCCCGCCCTGCCGCCACTCCACACCTTCTCGTTCATTCAGCAAACATCACTGAGCACCGACTATGTGCCCGACACTGAGTCAATGCTGAAAGTACAAAATGCTCTCAAGTAGTTCTTGATTAAAAGGGATGCTGTGGGCCCAGAGGCCTCGTCAGGTCACCCAGCTCTCCGACAGGATAGCAGGGGTCCTCTGCGCAGTTGAGAGCAGAGCAGAGTGGTGGGTAAAACCCTGCTCGCCCCTGTGCAATCATCTCATCCTGGTGCCTCTCATGTTGAGAGCTTGGCTGAGGGCATTCAGGGCTTCCCCGCTCTGCACCTCCTCTTTCCCCTCCCAGCACTCAGCAGAGAGCTCTGGGCACAAAGGGACTGGGCCGAATCCTTGAGACCCACCCAGGACACCTCACTTTGCAGGGGAAGAAACTAACATGGAGGTCTGAGATTTTCCAGGCCGGTCCTGTCTCCACTCTTCTGCCCTGTGGTTAGGCCGCCTGTCTCTGAGGCTTATAAATACAGTCAGTCAGAGGCTTCCGAATGAAGACTTCTTATACTTGTGCCTTGGAAAGGTAGCCCCCTCCAAAGTCATACAGTGATTATAAGCATGGAACCTGCTATCTGGGACTGGGCTCAAACCCCATCTCTGTCAAACCAGGCGACTTGCAGCACGCCACTTAAGCCCGTCTGTAAAACGGGGCGTAGGCTGGTTAGGAAGGTTAACTGGGATGGTGTCAGTGAAGTAGCCAGGACGCCGCCTGGCCTATCAGTAATGGCTTCGTTTTAGACAAGGCTGTGCCTTCCCCAGCATGATCCCCACTTACCTGAGGCATCTTGCAGGTCTTTAGCATCTCTGGGGTCCTTTGTTCCTCCATAACCCTCTCCCTCGGGGTCTGTTTAACCCCTGCTCACCTTGCAACACTCAGTCCAAGTGTCTCCTCCTCTCTAGTCTGAGCAACTGGCATTGTCTCATCAGGGCTGCCCCAGGCCCCTGCACAATTCACCAGGCTGTCCTGCCGCCGTCTTTACCAGTCAGGGAACCGTGGGAGGGGACAGTGCCGCTGATTTTGAAGCTGGGATCCACTACTTGCTTCCAGTGGGATTTTTTTTTAAACTTGTGTATTGTGGTTTAGCCAACTAACAATGTTGTGATAGTTTCAGGTGAGCAGCCTGACACTGTTCAGGGGCACTCAGCTGTACATGTACATGTATCCGTTCTCCCCAAACTCCCCTCCCCTCTAGGCTGCCAGACAACACTGAGCAGAGTTCTAGGTGCCACGCGGTAGCTCCTTGTTGGCTATCCATCTAAAATAGAGCAGTGACTTGCAGTGTGATTTGCAGCAAATTATGTACCTTCCCAAGCCTCTGGTTGTTCATCTGATAGCACCTTACAGGATGACTTCTGGGATTCAAGAACACACCCACAACACACTGGCCTTGTGCCTGGAAGGTGGCTGCGTGTGTAGTCTTCATCACCCCACCCCCGGTCCTCATCACTGAGCGGGCACTGGATGTGTGCACTCGGTGGAGTGCTAAAGGAACAAATACACTCCCAACCCAAGGTGATTCGCATTAAAAAAAAAAAAAAAAAAAAGCATAACTAATTAAGGCCCTAGTCTCACCCAAAGAAAAAGACCTAATGACAGGATCCGAGGGCCTGAGCAGGGCAGGAGTGCAGCAGGGCAGGGGTGTGGGGTCTGCTCTGTGGCCCTCATGTTAGTTTCCAGGAGCTGCCTGTGCAGAGCGAAAATGCCCCACAGGAGCCTTGTTTCCAAAGCCCCTCTTTGGACCCCAAGAGGGCCCTGAGTGGAGGGCAGAAGGGAGATGGGTGGACAGCACCTAGCTGCCCTGGATTTCCTGCCATCCTAATGCCAAAAGCTGAGCCCCAGGACAAGGCAGGAGAGAAGGGCAACAGCCAAGAAGGTTCATGTGGAGACTCTGGAGATGAGGGCCATCTTTGTGCCTTAGTTAGTGGATCGGGCACCTTCAGAAATGGTCAGTTTCCCCTTGATTTGGAGTGATGGTGAACCAGTTTGCATTTATCTTGCTGCTGCTGCTAAGTTGCTTCAGTCGTGTCTGACTCTGTGCGACCCCATGGACTGCAGCCCACCAGGCTCCTCCATCCATGGAATTTTCCAGGCAAGAGTACTGGAGTGGGGTGCCATTGCCTTCTCCGGCATTTATCTTATCAACATGCTTATAGTTTTATCCAGAGTTTAGCGTGCTGGGGAAAACCAAGCTGACATAGCTCACAAGGGTTTTGAACTTCAGGTAGCAGCATAAAATGTTAATAAATGCTCCATTTATTTCCATTTACTTTCATCTCCTTGTTAATAATAAAAGCTAACCAGGCCTTTGGGTTTTTTCCTCTCTCCCTCCACTCTGTCCCCACCATCAGGTGGGAGGGGCACCTCCTGCATGACCTCACCTGTACAAGCACTGGGCCAGCCCAGATAATCCAGGAGGGGAGGGAAGAAAAGGACTGACCTATGTCAATAGAGGCAATGCCATTTCCTAAAGGTAAAAATTAATATTATTGAGAAAAAAAAAGTGAGAAGGAGGGACAGGAAAAGAGAGACACGAGAGAAGGGTTGGAGGGGAGCAACTGTGCAGAGAATTTACAAGTGAGGGAGACAAGACGCAGAGGCTAAGAGCCCAGCTCTGCAGACAGCCCTGGGCTGGAACCCTGACACTGGGTCATCTCGGTGGGGACTTACCCTCTCCGAGCCTGGTTCCTCATCTGTCAAACAGGGATGATAACACTGAGCTCAGAGAATCGGATAAGATTGTAATTAAGCAGCTCTTCACAGTGTCTGGCTCAGGACAAGCACCTCAGCAGTGACTGCTCCCCCATGCCTCAAAAGGATGTGCCCGGCTGATGAGTGTGCTGGAAAGGACTGGGTTCCTCTGCTCAGCCAGGGGCTCCTGAGCAGCCCCATGCCTGGGCTCACTTCCTGGGAATCCCACCAGCCAGCTTCAGGCCTGGGCCTGGCACCACCTGACTCTGGGTCTCCTTCCTGATAACTGAGTTCCTAACACCAATGCACACACATCTGCACACTAAAGACCAAGGTAAACAAGACATCTGGTAACACTGGCTACCTTTGGAGACAGGAATGGGTGACTGGATTCAGGAGTGGAAAGACTTTTTATCATACGCCTTTTCATATTTTTTGAATCTTGATATATGTGTTACCAATTCCAAAAACTAGATAAAATTTTTTAGCTCAAAGACCAAACTGACGTGCAGCCTGAGGCTCTGTGAACCGGGAGAGGATGCCTGCAGACACTGACAGCCACAGTGGTGTTGGGGAGGCTCATGGGGAAAAGAAAGGGCAGAGAGAGAGGAAGGGGCAGAGGACCGCTGTGAATAGGGGTCCCCAGGAAGGTGTGTGAGCAGTGAGAGACAGAGAGGTGTGCACCCAAACGTGATGGATTCTCTGGGAGTGTCACAGGCTCACTGAACTTAGAGAAAGTGATGGGAAGTGGCCTGGCACCAAGTTCAAGCTCACTTGGTTGGGACGTGAATTGTCAGTGGGGTGTAACTAAGGAAAGGGAAGGAGGAGGGTCTCAGAGCCTGAATTACTCATTCTGAGAATCTGTACTATTCAAGAATTTGCAACTCAGAGGATCCTCTGGATGGGGCGTGGTTGTGTGTAGCTGTGTCTCCTTTACTCCTCACAACTCTTGGGGGTAGGGCTGTATTGGTATACCCATTTCAGAGATAAGGAAACTGAGGCTCAGAGAGATTAGATCAGTTTTCCAAAACAACACCAGAGATTTATGCATCTCTTCGAAGCCCTTCGAAGCCCACGCCTTTTTCACTCTGACATACAGTCTCCCACCCTCCTCCTGGTCTGGGCAGATCGTGGTTAGATGTCCACGAAGATACAAGGTAAGATGGAGACATTCAGGGTTCCCTGAAGAGATGAGGAGCTAGGTTAGCGTGAAGAAAAAGAAGTTGGGGTGATAAGGAGGGGTCTGGGGTGCTGGCTGTCCACTAGCCAGGCCTGGGAGCCTGGGGTCCGGGAGAGCTAAAGACCAGAGACTGATGGGGTAAGGGAGGACCTACAGGGAGAAGGGAGGACAGCTTAGGGAAATAGGAGGGGCAGTAGAAAGAGAAAGCTAGAAAGTAAAAAGTTGATACTCAGCTGAGAGGAAAGGGAGTGTCGGCTACCCACGCATTCCAACTGTCCTCTTATTCCTTTAAAGCGTTTGCAGAACACCTACCTCTCTGGAACATGCTTTCAGTTGCCTAAAGTTTGTCCTTCCTTCCTGCTTGAACTCATTCATCCCTGCAGGCAGTGGATCAACATGGACTGAACTTCTGGCTAACTAGAGTGAATAGTCGATGGAAGGCAGGGTATCGATGGTGGCTAATAATTTTGGTTTGGGGGAATTCCACTTTGGGAGACACAAATGGCACTCACACCAAGGCTGATGCTGTCCCCTCGGACAGGGCTGGGGCCATGGAGGTGCTGCCCAGACGTTCCCTTACCATCGGACTCACCTGGGAAATGTCCATTTGGTTCAACTGGGTGCAACTGGAACACAGGCCCTGCAGACCTTGTGCCAGGAGGAGCTACAGATTCACCTGGTCTGGAGGCAGCAGAACATGGAAGATGGATGTTGGACTTGGAGGCACGCATGTGAGTGGGAAAACTCTGGGATATTCCGTGTGTGGCAGTACCAGCGCCCTGTGTGCAGGAGCAGGTGGGATCCAGCTCAGAATAGGGACAATGTTGGATCTTTATAGAAACCCAGAAGGAGAGGAAGTGAAGTGAAGTGAAAGTCACTCAGTCGTGTCCACCTCTTTGCAACCCCATGGACTATACAGACCATGGAATTCTCCAGGCCAGAACACTGCAGTGGGTAGCCTTTCCCTTCTCCAGGGGATCTTCCCAACGAAGGGGTTGCACTGAGGTCTCCCCCATTGCAGGCGGACTCTTTACCAGCTGAGCCTGCAGGGAAGTCCAAGAATACTGGAGTGGATAGCTTACCCCTTCTCCAGCGAATCTTCCTGACCCAGAAATAGAACTGGGGTCTCCTGCATTGCAGGTGGATTATTTTTACCAACTGAGCTATCAGGGATGCCCAAAGGAGATGGGAGCTATTAACTCAGTGTGTGTGTGTTAGTCGCTCAGTCATGTCTGACTCTTTGTGACCCCACAGACTGCAGCTCGCCAGGCTCCTCTGTCCATGGGATTCTCCAGGCAAGAATACTGGAGTGGGTAGCCATTCCCTTCTCTAGGGGATCTTCCTGACCCAGGGATCAAACCTGGGTCTTCTGTATTGCAGGTGGATTCTTTACCATCTGAGCCACCAGGGAAGCCAGAGGTCTCAGTAAACATTCTTCTCATATTAACATTGCACAGAAAGGAGGAAGAGAGAGAAGGAAAGAGAAAAGTGAGAGAGAAGATATGAGTACAGAAGGGTGGATGAAGAGCTGGAAGGCCTTTGAAAGTGCTGCCAGGGCAGGGGCTGGAGGGAGGCCCGGGTACCAGTGCCCACCTGCGCGTGAGGCTGGGAGAGGCCACAGGGAGGCCCCACGCTTACACAGCAAGGGTGCAGCTGCCCGACAGGCCAGAGCATGTCAGTGTGGCATCAATAACACTGAGGGGAAACAGAGGTGTCTGCCAATGAAATGACTTGATAACTGGGATTTTCTTCAAAATAACTGGGGAATTGATGTATCTTAAAGCTAAGTGCTGTGTGCACAGGGGGTTGTTATGCAAGTATCTCTACTTTCCATTATGTGTGAAATAAAAAGTTTATAAGAATAAACAAAAAGTCTTTTAAAAAACTAGGGAAGCAGTGAAGGAATCACACACTGCAGGTAGAATATAGCCGACCCTCCATATCCACGGATGAAGAACCCACAAAGACAGAGGCCCGACTGTACTGGGCCATTTTGAGCATCCATAGACTTTGCTTATCTGTGGGGGTCCGGGAACCCATGCCCTGAAGATTCCGAGGGATGACTGTACTACCAGAGGAACAGAAACCGTAGAATAGAAGCAGAAATGAATGAGAACTGTGTTTTGGGTTTCCTCAAATAACACTGCAAATCAGAGGTTCTTAACCAGGGGGTGACGGATGGGCTGTGGGACCCCTGAACTCCCCGTAATCATGTGCAAAGTGATCCGAGAGTTTGCAGCAACTTTTCAAGGAACCTCTGGTGCCCCCCGTGCCCCACCCCCGACACACCCCACAGAGGCTAATACATTACCTTCTGTCTTAAATGTGCTGTGTGTACCCAGTCACTTGGTGGATGGTTTTAAATAAAGGTTTATTTTCTAGAACTGGCGTATTCACACCTGGGCCCTGTGTTTTCATCTCTCTTCTCAGTCAGCCATGCCTGGAACAGAGCAAAAGAGGCCGACCCACTGCACAGCCCAGCTCCTCGGGGATAGTTCCCTAAGGCCCCACTGCCCCTGAGCCAGAGCAGTGGACGTGGGGGTGCGCTGTGCCAGAGAGAAGGGGACACAGTGGGGAAGGGCTGGGGAGGCCGGCGGGGCTCCCTGGGGTCTCAGAGAGTGACTGGAGGCAGTGTGGTTGAAGCTGTCACCCTCTGGCAGGCACAGTGGCTTGCAGCTGCAAATGTCCAACAGAAACCATGGTTTTGTATAGTCTGAGGCTACCCAGAGAATTCAGTAGAAAATACCTTTTTCTTCCTCACAGGGTGCATAACTCCCAGTGTGACATCTGCCCCTCGCAGTGAATTCCTCCAAGAAGTCCAGCTCCCTAGAGGCTCCCCAGAACTGGCAGGTTAAGTGTGGGTTATTTCAGAGGACAAGGAGGGTCTCACCTTAGAACCTCAAGGCTTGAAGGCCTGCCCCAGGTCCCAAGGAGTGAAGGCCCTTTCTCCCCAGGCTAGCATCTCCACAGGCGAGCAGGGGACGCACAGGAGAGGGCCCTGCCTGGGGACTGAGATGTGAGGCGAGGAGGGAGGCAGGACCCAGGTGCTGCTTCCTGCCACTCCCCCCACACAGAGGACGGGGAGCTGAAGCCATTCCCAGCCTCTCACAGGAGGGCACAGACAGACAGACAGACCCCTGTGCCTGCCAGGACTCCCGTCATCTCCCCCTCCCATCACGTGCAGGGAGATGGAAACCCTTGGTGGGGCCTGCCCATTCCTAGACAGGTCCACAAGGCTAGAGCTGGGCCCTGGGGACAAGATGGACTAGCGAGAAAGGGCTGTCCCAGGACGGAGTGTGACCAAGAATCATGGCTATCGTGCACCTGGGTTCTCACCTCAGGAGGACCTGCTCCCTCCCTCCTACTTCTCCTCCCCCAGGCCCTACTTCCCGGTCTCCTGCTTGGGAACCTCCCCGCACCCCATGCCTTCCTGGCAAGCCTCCTGTGGCACTCAGGGTGCGGACATCTCCCTGCCTCCCTCTCACGATATAGAGATGGCAGCACTCCAGGCTCCTGCCACCCGAGCCCCGCCTCTGCAGATCATCTAGAACCTCAGTCTTCTCCACCCAGAGAAGTGTCAGGGCAGTGGAAGGTGCAAGACCAAGAACAAAATGCTGCATGGCAAGTCTGGGCTGTTTGGGGTTGTGTCTTCCCCCTCCTTTACTGCAGGTCCTGCCTCCACTGTCTCCTTCCTCAGCTCCTCAGAGCACATCCCCCCACCCCAACTCAAGGTGTTCTGGCTTGTCCTCCTTCCTGTTGGGTGTGGGCTCTGTGGCCAGTCCTACAAGGGAACCCAGGAATGGGCATGCGGTGGAGACTTTCAGAGGTACACTCAAGTAAAGAGAGACTTTTCTAGAAGGTCTAGGCAGCAGACTGGCTCCATGGAGGGAAGGATCAAAGCTACTTCCAGTGGGCCAGCCCTAGGGCACACATACTCGGCTGGCCAGACTCCAGGAACCACAGACCACCATGGAAGAGCCTTTTTTTTTTTTTTTTAAACTGTGCTTTATTTAGGGCTAAGCTGGAGAAAGCGTCATCCAATAGTTACAGAAGGTTACAAGGAGCTTTAGGGAGTTGAGTGTGAAAAGAGCAGTTGTACTGAACTGCAGCTGTTTTTTTTTTTTTTTACAACATCTGGACATCCTAAAAAGGAGCCAAGAGAAAGAAAAATAAATTTTTTAAAAATGATAATTAACCAACAAAATAGAAAGAAAGGAAAGACAGAAAGCCTGAGAGGAACCAGATAGATGTTCTAAAGCAAAAAATTAAAAAACATGGTAGGTCCAAGGGCCTCCCCGCCAGGCCTCCAGATGAACCAGAGGTCAGTGAGGAGGGTGTCAAGGCAGAAGGTCAAAGCAAGTCTTCCCAACGGTGCAAATAAATTATAATAAATATGTTATACTTTAAAATATATGTGTTCTTAAATAATTCAGTGTTTTTTTTCTGATTCTGAGTTTTTTTAAGCAATGTCTTTTTTAACTGCTCTAAAGTCATTTACCAAAGATAAATATCGTGCTTTCATTAAATAGTTTTCCTTGTTTTTTTTCTCTATCATTACAATTAAAAGTCCTACAAAATATGCAAATTTATTTACAGAAAAACAGAGCCGGCATCATTTAAACATCCCTGTTTTTCAAAATTCCTTGTAAACAGTTTCAGAAATTCTTCAAAGATTGTTTTTTTTTTTTTTTTTTTCTCTCTCTTGTTAAGGTTTTTGTGTGTGTGTGTGGTGTTTAGTTGTTTTAAGATGAAAGTTCCCAGGTCTCCCTTGCCCGGAAAGTCTCTGGAGCAAGCATGGAAGGCGAGTGAAGCGGAGGTGTCCGGGGCTTGCGCGGAGCGGGCGAGCGCGCGCAGCTCTCGGAGCGAAGCGAGGCGAGGCGAGGGCGGCGGCGGCGGCGGCGGCGGGCCTTCCTGCCAGCGGCGCGGCCTCCACCGGCGGTGGGCAGCCCGAGGCCCACGGTTCTGGGCGGGTCCGGCCTGGCCCTCGGGGTCAACGGCGTCCAACAGCACTCGCGGGGAGAAGGGATTGATGCTCAGTCTAAACTCTACAAAAGTACAGTCCTACAACATCTGGGATTTTAGCAATAACGCTAACTTCTATAGGTTTTTTTTTTTTTCTTTTTTTTTCTTTTTTGCTTTCCTCTAATTTTTCTTCTATTATATAGGTATTTTAAACTTCTCCTTTTTAAAATTCTGTACAACTATTATGATTTTAAGAGGGGGGGGGAAGTTAGAAGCATTTACAGACTTTTCACAACAATTATCTTGCCTTGTCAGCCCCCTTTGTTCCCCTCGTTTTCTCACACTTCACAGTTAAGGAGTTTTTGTATTTTGTTGCTTTCCCCAAACATCCACCGATTTGTTCATCTTAACAGCTCCATCCAGACATATAATACAGAAAACCATAGGAAAGTGTCATAGACTTGAATGAGGGTAATCAAAGCGCCTCTCAAAGTATCAAAGAACTATTACCTTGCTGTTTTAAAAGCATTGAAGCATTATTTTTCCTTTTTTTAATTTTTTTGTTTTTTTTGTTTTTTTTTTTTTTATTTTTTTAATTACATTTTTTTTCATAGAATCGCTCTAAGCTGTTTCAAGAACAGCCGTGAGGCAGAAAGGAGGTTCCCCTCCAGTCCCCCTCTATTTGACCTAGAGCTACACATCTGCAATAAAAAGTTTGGTCCTTTGGTCCCTAAATAGCTAAAGGAATGACAGATAGAGATGCTCAGTGGCGACCTCCCAGCCGCCCCCTGGGGACCAGGCCCCGCCAGCCACACCGCTTGCCCCAGCCTGCCTCAGGCGCCCACGGGCTGGAAAAGCCCCGGGATCGGGAAGCAGCGGCCCTTCCCAGTTCCCAGCCCTGCAGTCTCCCCACCTTGTCTCAAGTTATTTTGTTTGAAAGTTGCCTTGTTTTGTTTTGTTTTTTTCTTCTCATTTTTCTTCATCTTCTTCTTCCCTTTGTCATATACATATTTTTCCCCCAAACACGTGCCCTCTGAACTCCATAGACGCTATACTTTCCTTGAAGAAATGTGACAGTCACAGAGAGTGTCTGGAGTCTTCAGCTTGATTGATATTGGCTGATATGTCAAAGGTGTCATCCAACAGTTCTCATTTATAAATATATAGAGAGAGAGGTTTGTTTTTTAATGTAGCCCGTTCAGCATCCTGCCCTAAAATGAAGAAAATCGGGGCTGATTAAGCCAAGAGAGGAAATGCAAAATACATCCAAACACCAAAAGGAACCTGCCTCGGGGGGTTAGGGTGGGAGCTCTGGGCGGGGATGGCGGGAGAGTGGGAAGAGACCAGTATGAGAATTAGTCATGATCATGATACGTAAAAAAAGAAATTGACTCTTGTATTCAGAGTAAGAACCACTGGGAGGGCTATAGGTGATGGCTGTGGCAGAGAAGAGGGTTTTTGATTTGGGTTCCTCTAGAGTTCTGGATTGGGGGATGGCTAGATCTAAGGGAAGAATTTGTGACTGTGGGGTATGACTTCATCATTAAACTGACCTCTGAGGGATCTAGCCCAGATACAATATGTATACAGAAGCCTAGCAAACAAGATGGCAGAAATCTAGCAGCCCAGCCCGCTCCTCCCCGCGTCCGTGACGTGAATTTTGTAGAACCCTGGCCCAGTTTCCAAGCGAACTGCCTCTTTCCCAAGGTCAGTAACTATTTGCGAGGCTATGTATATATATGTATATCTGGATATATGTGTAGAAGATATTCACCTGCACATATGTGGATATACATGGATATGTGTGTGTGTGTATGCATAGATACACACACACACAGACACACGTAATGTTTTTCTCATACATGCCAGGGAATTTAGAGGAAATTCAGCACTTTGAGGAAGTGGATGGGAGAACCTACAAGAAGTTAGAACGGATTTAATCATCAGTTAAATTAACTCCGACAGTTCTCGATTTTGTTTTGAATGGTGGCTTTTTGGTGTTTTGTTTTGCATTTCAAAGAAAAAAAAATCATGATCTGACTAGAATCAGAAGGAGAATGCTTAACCATTGTGAATTAACAAATGAGACTCGTCTCCATTCTAGCAAGCAGCTTCCACTTATACATGGGGGTGACTGGTTACATCAAGAGAGTTAGAACTGCAAAGCCCCCAGTTGAGGGGACAACGTCATGCGTATATCAATCCATGCTGGCAGGTTTTTCACACTGTTGATTCAACAAACAGCAAACCGTACACAGCAATCTAAACAATTACAACACCAAATAAAATAATAATAAAATTAAAAAACACTTGTCAAGGACCCTTTTTCAGTTGTAAACAAAAAAGTGCATTTTGCTTTTGTCAGTACTGTTTTTTCAAACCAACCAAAAAGCCCGCCCCCAGCCCCAGGTCCCCCACCTCCCCTCCCCACATTTAATTTAGCAGAAGTAGCTACAATACAAACCTTACAATTGTGACCGGGCTCTCTCTCAGAGGCCTCGGGCTTTGAGCTCTAGTTTTTTGGTTTAGAATTTTTTTTTTTTTATCATTCTGTTACTGTAGAGATTTTGTTTTTGTTTTTCCTTTTGAAGTGAGATTTAAAATAGCCTAACTTGAAAAAGACCAGACCTAGGAAAGTGTCAATTGAAAAAGGCCCCCAAATTTCTAGAAAAAAATAAAATCACAATATTTTCAAGTGCAAGTAAATCAACCACGCATAGATACTTTTAAGGTGTTTTCCTTATTTTTAAGAAAAAAAATTAATGGTTTGCACAGTTAAATGATCTCATGTCCGATAATTCGGGAATTCATCTTTATTTTTACTATTTTTTTTTGTTCTTTTTTTTTTCTCTATGTGACATCTAGAGAAGCATAAAAAACGCTGAACAAGAAAAACCAAACAACAGAAAGTAAAACCACTGCAAGCACCAAGAACGAAACGAAAATGAGCACAGCAAAAAAGATTGTGGCAGCACAAAAGTCAAGAAAATGCACGTGTGATCATGACTGGCCAATCATCAACTGATACAACATCCAAGAAAAACGCTCCAATCACAGCACCTCCACGAAACTTGACGGCAATTGTCATGCAACCGATTCTTAGCCTTGTTACATGACGCCATCATGTCACACTGTGAACTTTGAGTTGATTTGAACTTACGGATGGGGGACTGTTTTCTCCACTCTCATGTGATTACGTGAACTTTATTCCTAGCTCAGCGCGAGACTGTGGTGGATTTGACTGGCCCTGGTTGGGTTGTTGGAATTTGATTGAATGACAAAAGAAGAAAAGATTTATATATATATTTATATATGTAGAGAGAGAGAGAGAGAAAGAGAGAGAGGACAAGAGTGTGGGTAAGGGCGGGGAGGAGGAGGAAGGGTGGGAGGGGTCGGGGATTGTGGGGAGCGGGGTGGGGGGCACAGGGAGAGTCGGGTTGAGGGTGAAGACGGGCAAGGAAGAAGTTAAAACAAAATTAAAAGGAAAAATATTTATACAGCACCAGACCACAGCATCAATCTAAAAGCTCGGATGAGAGAATAGCAGTCAAATCATAAGAGAACGGAAAAAAACCCAAAAGGATGGAGGAAGCGGCAGACGAACGACATGGGCACATCAACACACACACGCACACGCACGCACGCACACGCACACACGGTTGTTGATGCAGACAGGTGATACACTGTGAACAACAGCAGAACCTCACACAGGGCCACTACGGGCATCCGTCACGCTCCGGGTAACAGGAGGGAGGGCGCAGGCAGTTTGGCGAGGGGGCCAGAAAAAAAGAAAACAGCCCCTCAAACCACCCTGGCCGGCGAGCAGGTCAGGGGAACGGGCTCTCTGCTTTGACCCCCTCCTTGGTTCTTTCTCCCCCAGGGGCTGAGCGTGCCTCACCTCCCCAGCCTTCCTGGCTGCAGCCTGTGGTCAGCAAGGGGAGCCTGACCGGCTGGCTCCCATTTGCCGGGTGGGTCAGAGGCTGCCTAAGGTGACTGCTGTGTCTGGGGGTCCGTCTGGGAAACACTCAGCTGCCCGGGACGGTCCACACTCACGACAACCCGGCCTCCCACCCTGTCCCGGGCCCGCAGTGGCCACCGTCCCCAGGGAAGGGCTTCCCCGCTAAGAGCACCAAGAGGCTGCGGGAGGCCACGGGCCTGCCCCCTGCCGCCCAGCTTCGGCCCTCGGTCCTCAGAACCTTCAGAAAACGAGCACTCTCAGTTGTGAGATTTAGAGTCCATCACGGCAGTGTTCTCGGAATTCTACAAACACGCCCTGGCACAGCTGATTTCGTGTTTCACGGCTGCCTTACTCACTCTGCTTTGCTCCCAAGGGGGCCCAAAGTGAGGTGGGGTCCTGGCACGTGAAGCCTTTGGGAGGCTTCAAAGCTCTGACCCAGGAAAGGGTCATGGGGGAGGCTAGGGCACCCTGGAGGGTAAGTCGCAGGGAAAAGGAGAGTCCACTGGAGAGGGGCAGCTATGGGCCTGGCTCCCTACCGGTCCCTGCGGCTGTCACCCTGCTCCTCTGCTTCTCCCCTACCCCTGCCTCCCCCTTCTTGGCTCCTTCACACCCTACATCCCCCCACATACAGCTTTCTAGACTGACCCTTCTCACTGTCTTCTTTACTGATGGAGCCCTAACTGGTGCAGGCTGAGATCCCCCTCTCGGAAGCACCATCCAGTTATTCCAATTTGAGTTGTCTTGAACACGCTTCATTCACCATTTGGGGTCCTCTGCCCCCACCCAGGGCCCTGGGGGTCCCCAGCCCCACCCCCTCCTCCTGGTTACCCCTGAGCTTGCCCCTCAGTCCCTGGTCACCTGCAGCACCCCGGCCTGTGCCAAGCCTATGCACCAGGCTGGTCTCCAATGTCCCCGGCTTCTACCCACAGTGGCTCCTGCTCTCAGCTTTGGGTTTTCCCTCAGGCCGTGTGGAAGGGAAGCCTGAGACTGTGACGTGTCACTGCAGATAAGATACAACATAGCTGAGAGGTGACGATTCGAAGCCTAAATCTGGCCCCCGGCTCTGCCTTCTCTGAGGAGCCTGGGCCTCTCTACCTGCACAGAGCCCGGCCCTGCCTGCCGTCCGGCTGTTCCTGCAGCAGATTCCCTCCCTGAGACCAGGGCCCACCAAGGCCCGCCTGCAGCCCCAGCCCCTCCACAAGGAAAATCCGCAGACCCACCACCCGTGAGAGCCAACTGGCAGGCCCGTGGGGCGGGAGAAGAGGCCTCAGAACTGAGGGCCGGGGGTGCGGGGACTCCCTAGTTGTCCAGTGGTTTGGACTCTGCGCTTTCACTGCCCAGGGCCCAGGTTCAATCCCTGGCGGGGGAACTAAGATCCCACAAGCCACGCGGCACAGAGGGCACTAGGTGTCAGCCATGCAAGTGTACCTAAAGGACTCCCAGGGACTCTCCCACCCAGTCCTGGGACGCCCGCTCCTCCCCACCCGCTGGGCTCCTTGGCTGGCTGCCAGCTTTCTTCCAGCCTCCCTTCAGGGCCTGGCTCTGGCGGACGCTGGGGATTCCACACAGCCCCTCCCCAAAGCTCCATTGAGGGAACTCTCTCACACACACTTGGCCCCAGCACGCAAACACACTCTCATACTTAGCCTAAAGAGGCTCCCCCGGGTTCTGCCGGCTGGCCACTCCCTTCACGTGAGAACACTGACCCCTCTGCCTGCTGTGACCCCTGCCTGGCTGCCCTTTGGAAAAGCCTCTTCAGGCCCAGCCCTAGACGTGGCAGCAGGGTCACTGACCAGCATGGGGAACTTGAAATCAGGCCTGAGCAAGTTATGGTCAAGTTGAGCCAATTTAGATGCCAGGTTCTAAACACAGCTGGCCTCCAGCCAGAGAAGGCTCAGGCCCAAACCACAGCCCAGCACCAGGCAGGTCTGACCCGAAGCACCTGTGCCTGCAAAGCTCGGAGCAGACGCTGTGCAAAAGCACACTCAGATCCAAGCCCAGGGTCCAGAGACACGGGGCTCCCAGGATCCAGAGACACGGGGCTCCCAGAGACACGGGGCTCCCAGGATCCAGAGACAGAGACACGGGGCTCCCAAGGTCCAGAGACGGGGCTCCCAGAGACACAGGGCTCCCAGGGTCCAGAGACACAGGGCTCCCAGGGTCCAGAGACACGGGGCTCCCAGAGACACAGGGCTTCCAGGATCCAGAGACACGGAGCTCCCAGAGACACGGGGCTCCCAGGGTCCAGAGACACGGGGCTCCCAGGATCCAGAGACAGAGACACGGGGCTCCCAAGGTCCAGAGACGGGGCTCCCAGAGACACAGGGCTCCCAGGATCCAGAGACATGGGGCTCCCAGAGACATGGGGCTCCCAGGGTCCAGAGATATGGGGCTCCCAGAGACATGGGGCTTCCAGGGTCCAGAGACACAGGGCTCCCAGGATCCAGAGACATGGGGCTCCCAGGATCCAGAGACATGGGGCTCCCAGGGTCCAGAGACACGGGGCTCCCAGGATCCAGAGACATGGGGCTCCCAGGATCCAGAGACAGAGACACGGGGCTTCCAGGGTCCAGAGATATGGGGCTCCCAGAGACACGGGGCTCCCAGGGTCCAGAGACACGGAGCTCCCAGAGACACGGGGCTCCCAGGGTCCAGAGACACGGGGCTCCCAGGATCCAGAGACAGAGACACGGGGCTCCCAAGGTCCAGAGACGGGGCTCCCAAAGACACAGGGCTTCCAGGGTCCAGAGACACAGGGCTCCCAGGATCCAGAGACACAGGGCTCCCAGGATCCAGAGACATGGGGCTCCCAGGATCCAGAGACATGGGGCTCCCAGGGTCCAGAGACAGAGACACGGGGCTTCCAGGGTCCAGAGATATGGGGCTCCCAGAGACACGGGGCTCCCAGGGTCCAGAGACACAGGGCTCCCAAGGAGTCTGAGTACGTTCTCCCCCTCAGCTCTCCCCCTGCAGAACTACACAGCCAGGCACCTGCCCTCAGCTCAAGCCCAGCATGCTCCAAGGTGGGACAAGGGACTTGGGTGCCTGCCTGGACCTGATCACGTTCATGCTTCTGCCTGTTTCCTTCCTCTTAGTTTCCCAGTAAAGATTTCTTGGAGAAACTCCCATCTTTGCACAAGATAAGAGGCAGGGGCTGCAAGGATGCCAGGAACCCACCTAACCATCAGGAGGCACAGACTGCATCCTACCCAGGCCTCGTTTCAGGGGAACCAGAGCCCAACCACACTTCCCTCCCAGAGCTGCCCTCCCAGGGCCCCTCTGCTTCCCCAGACCCCCCTCACTCTAGTTCTGATTTGGCCACCTCTAAGCCTTCTGTCTTCACCACTGGCTCTGAGATCCCCTTCCCCGGGCCTCTTCACACCTAGCTATGCCCCCTGAGCCCCTGCTCAGATGAACTCTGTCCTTCTGAGTAACTGGAACTCATCATCTGTAAACATCCCTTGTCGGTCTGTAAAATCATGCAACTTTAAGCTGCTTTTATAGCTGTTTCCTCCCTCCCTTGCTGGCAGCCACTTCCCACTGCAGTCCCCAAGTCTGGCCCTTAGCTGGCACCTGCCTTCTGTTACAGCCTCTAACAGCCTTGGGCTGGGAAAGCCTGAATGCACCATTTGTTAAAATCCTGTGATTGTAGCCAAAAGGTCAACTTGAATGTAGGAGTTATGTGTTGTTGTTTGGTCACTAAGTTGCGTCCACCCTTTCGTGACCCATGGACTATAGTCCGCCAGGGCTCCTCTGTCCATGGGATTTCCCGAGCAAGAATTATGGAGAGGGTTGCCATATCCTCCTCCAGGGGATCTTCCTGACTCAGGGATCGAACCCACGTCTCCTGCATTCGCAGGCAGATTCTTTACCACTGAGCCACCAGGGAAGCATAAGGATTATGTGACATCACAGTGTTTGTAGGAGACTGCCTAGTGAAGGGGTAGTCAGATGGCTGACCCCAGAGAAGGGGGATGTCTGGGGTAGGAGAGGGTGGGGCGAGAATACAGGGGTGTTTATCATTCTCCTTACTTGAAGGGGTTAAGTAGCCCCCCAAATCATGACTCAACCACTCAGTAGCTGATTGGCAAGTGACTTAATCTGTGTGTGCTCCAACTGTAAAATGGGAAAAACAACACTGCCTACCTTATAGGCAGCGTCAAGTATACAGTTATGTCTCCAGAGTTGTCAGCTACAAGAACAATGCCTCGTGCATGGTAAGCACAGTGTGAAAACCTGTGGTTCTCATCTTTTCTGGCTTTTGTATTCCCTGGTAGAAGAACCACTCTGCTTTTTAAACTATTTCTCTTAAGTCCACTCCACAATTACGACTGCTAACTGGTTCTACCCTGGGGGCCACTTCTTACCTTCTGTCCCAAACAACAAATCCACCTCTCTCGCCCCTTCCTCTGACCTAGATGTCCTCTCCTTTCTTGGGGCTTACTTGCGTCGAGGTCAACAAGGCTAAGACAGGCTACTGTCAAGGGAGCCACAGAATCCCAGGGCATGAGTCCCCAGCATACCACCTGGAAACTCCTGTGGTGGCTCCAGCACCTGGGTTTCATCACTGGAGAAATGCAAGCCCAAGAGGGGAAGCACCTTGCCCCAGGTCATGCCCTGACGGCAGAGTTAACCTATTGAAGAAAAAGTGCTCCATGTCACGAAAGGGCTCTTCCACTGCATTGTCCCTCTGTCCTCTGGAAACGTGCCCTCTGCACCATCTGCTGGCTGCCACAGAGCCAGAAGCTCCACGCGGGCAGGATGGTGACCATGCATCTCTGTATCCCGGAACTAAGCACAAAAACTGCCCACACTCTGAATGGATGTGCGCGCGCGCGCGCGCGCGTGTGTGTGTGTGTGTGTGTGTGTGTTCGTGTGTGCATGTGCACGCGTGCTCATGCGCATTTCATACAGACCAGAGATGGGCAGGAGCTGGAAGTCAGGAAGCAAGGGAGGCAGACTTCGCTCTTCCAGCCTTGCTGTGAATAGAGGCTCAAGAAAACCTCTTGGAGAGAAGGTGAGTATGGCTGCTCCCAAGTGGACAAAAGGGGTCCTACCGGCAGTGCGGGGATCTGGGAGGAGACTGGGAAACTGGAGCCCTCCCTCCCAGACTCCAGACTCTGACCCTTCACTGGAAGGTGTAACTGTCACGTGGCTCACCTTTCTCGCGAGCCCTCTCCATCTCAGGTCACAACTACTCTGCTCTTGCAGTCACTCCGGCCAGAAATCCAAGTGCCATCCTAACCCTCTTTCTCTCACACCCCCTTGAATTCCTTCCAAACAGCACCAGCTCCTTCACAGCACCTCGAGTGACTGCTATCCCCCGGGACTGAGCAGTCCAAGCACTAGACCTCTGCTTGTGGCCCCACAGTCTATCAATACAGCAGCCAGCGATCCTACTGAAATGCAAGTCACCCACAGCCCTGTGCCCCGCAGAGCTCTCCAGTGGCTCCCTTAGCCCTCCATTTCAGCGGAGAGGCCGAAGTCCACACAGCGGACTGGGTTCCTTCACGAGGTGGCCCTCCTCACCTCTGGGATCTCCTTTTCTACTCCCCCGCCCCTCAGCCTGCCATAGCTCTCTATCATCTCGGCCTAATGCTGGTCCGTGCACACACTGCCTTGGCTCTCACCTTGGAGCCTGTACACCATACTCCTCTGGACCCTGGCATGGCTCCCTGTCTTCCCTTCTTCAGATCTCTGCTCAAGTGTCACTTTCTCAGCAAGGCCTACCCTGACTACCTGATTTAACTGTAACCAACAATTTCAACACCCTATACAATTTACTCTTTGATTGTATGTCCTTGTTTGATGTCTGTCTGCCTTGCTAAGGACAAGGATTTTGATCAGTATCACTCATGCTGAGCTCCTAACAGTAGTTGACCCACAGAACTGTGGAGGCGGCAGAGGGCTGGCAGCCTGGCCCTGGCCAGGGAACAAGCTGGGATGGCAGGAGGGCACCGCAGTGGGGGAAGCCAGGCTGGGGGTGAACTCTTGATGACCAGGCACATCTCCCACCTCCCTCCCCCCAACTCCGCCCCAGGAAGCTGCTTCATCCAGGGGAGTATGTGGCCTGGAGGAGGAGTGCCCCGAAGGTGCCTCCAGCTTTAAGGCAGGACTCAGAGAGCTGGGAAAAGTGACACCTGTCCACTCATCACGGGCTCTGGGAAGTGGGCAGGGTAAGTGGCCCCAGCCCCGTACATACAGTCACCCTCCTCAGCCTCTGTCCCCTCTTGTTTTTTTGGTAAAGTTCTCTTTGAAAAGTCCTGTTCCCGCCTCTCCAGACTGAGCTGTGGGGAACTGGAGGAGTGAGACGGTCAAGTGTTGACAGGCCCCCAGAGCTGGAGAGTGGAGAGCCAGGGAGTCTGACAGAAGGCCCCAGCACATGTCTATAGCTCCCCACCACAGAGCCTATGCCACCCAAACTCTCCTAGCCCTGAGCTTGCCATTGGCTCACCCCAGGACTTCTGGCAAACAAGATTGCCAGTGTAGACCTTCTCAAAGCAGTTCCCTCCCTCCTGTCCCCTCTTGGCTCTGCGGCAGGGGGATGGCCATACCCATTTCTGCCGGGGATGACCACAGCTCTGCGCCTGCCCTCTGAGAGCAGGTCGAGCCGGGCGCAGCGGGTCCAAGGCACAACGAGGGTCCAGGCAACAGAGGCCAGAGGAGGCGGCGGGTCCGTCCGGTATCAACCTCCCCAACCTCCCCGTCCCCGCGCCCCGGCCGATCCCGGTTACCTGTGCGAGTCCTGGTCTCCCCCGGGGGACGCTCCCGCCGGCGCTCAGTACGGGCGATTGGCGTCTTTGGGCCGCTTCAGCTGCACCTTGAGCCTCTTCATGCCGATCTGGAAGCCGTTCATGGCCTGGATGGCGGTCTGCGCGCTGGCCGGGTTGTCGAAGCTCACGAAGCCTAGCGAGACACGAGGGACGAGGGCCTGGGTTTCCACGGGGCCGCCCCGGCCGGGAGGGGGCGAGGAGGGGAAGGGGAGAAGGCGGGCGCCGGGGGGCGGGGCGGGGCGGGCGGAGGCCCCGCCCACTCCCGCCGAACCTCCGGGCGGGGCGGGGATCAAGGCTCCGCCCCTCGTGGCCCCGCCCCCTATTCGGTCTCGCACCCCTCCCCCACAGCCCTCGTGCGCGCGGCCTCCTCTGGGGCCGCGCTGAGGAGGCTCCAGGCTACCGACCCGCGCGGCCCCGGGCGGGCCGCCCCCGCTCCGCCTCGGCTCTCCGCGGCGCCGCTGTCCCGGGCGCCCTCTCCCCCACCCCGGCCGGCCCCGGCACCTCAGCCCCCGCCTGCGGTGGGAGAGGGCGGACACACCTGCGGGCGGAGGAGTTTATTGGACACTGTCCTCCCTGACAGGAGGGGGCCTGGCAGCGGGAGGGCACGGGGGGCCGGCCTGGGGAGAGAGAGGAGTGCGAGGGGAGGGAGGGGAGGCGCCCCGGAGCGAACGTCGCCGCCGCCGATCCCGGCCGCCCCCCTGGCGAGCGCCGCCGGCCACGGGCCGGGGCCGAGGCGGGGTCCCCGCCGACCCTCCGCTCGCTCCGTCCAGGCCGAGCCCCCCCGCCCCACAGCCAGGCTCCGGGTGGCCACCCGGGTTAGTCCACACTGGCTCGCGTGAAACGCCACCTCGGTCCCAGAGGCCGTCCGCACCACCCTTTCATGTTTAGTACAACTCCATCCTGGAGCAGCGGCTCTTGCCCTGGATTAAGCACGCGCCCGCTGACGCGTCCCCTGTGAACCTCTCATAGCACTGATAAGGGTGTGACAGTAATAGTACAAATTGACACTATTAGCGAAAGTTCGCTGAGAGCTTTCTCCGTGTACTACAGGCTGCAGAAGTGCTTGTCACACGTTCACTCCTCCCAACATCCCAGGACAACGATATAGAACCATCCATGGCTCCCAGTCACCTGAGGCAAGCAGTTCCCAGGTGGGACTGGATTAGGTTCCCAAAGTTGACACCTTTTGGAACTCAAAATGCATCTCCTCTTTATAGACTACACTACATCAGCATTTCCCAAAACGGCTCAAACGGTGCTCCTTGAGAAAGGACCTTCTGTGGTCAGGTGGGTTTGTAGCCAGGTCACTCTGGAACAGTTTCTGGCACATTAACAAACAAAAACATCCCCCTCCCACCCAGCTTCTCTCTTCTTTATGGCTTTTTTTAAACCTCGTATTTCCTGGAATTTGTTTGACTTTGGAGGCCATTTCTCTGGTAAAATGGACTTAGATCCTGCAAATATGAAACTACGCTTGGCAAAGTTTCCTGGCCATACTGCAAATGTGCCTTATTTGGGGCGTTTATCCCCAAATGGCCATTAGATATATAAGGGATAAATGTACAGACCCCGCCGAGGTAGAAAGCTGTTTCTTGGTTAACTATCTGTGGTCCCATGGTCCTGCCTGAGACCCCTCCCTCACTCTCCCCATGTGGTGACCCTTTCTCCCCTTTACCTCCACCCGGACACTACCTCTTCTGGCCTCTTTTCTCTTTCTCCCTCCTGCATTTCTGCACATTTTCTCTTGCAACCATGCATCATCAAAGACGGGGGAGGGATGTGTGCAGGTACATGTGAGTGTACTCAAGGAGGGCTAGCTTGTGAGCTCAGATGAGACTGGACACAGCTGGGCCCAGGGCAACATATCCAACATCTGTATTCATCTATACACCAAAATACACAGGAAGGATTTTGGATTATCCATAGTTGGAAATCAATGTGAGTCATTTTTCCACCTCCCCCTCTCATGCCCTCCTGGCCCATCCCTTCCCCATAAAACTACAGTCAAGCTGTCAGCAGAGCAGTTTTCAAATGTGTGAATGGTGCATCTGTTACATTGCTCTCTTTTTAGGCAAGCTAAAAGCCTCCCTTCCTACCAGGACAAGATAGCTTAACTGTTGGTGACAGCTACCCCCCCCCCACAAAAAAAAAACAAAAACAAATATGAACAAAGTGGGAAAGAGACAGGACAAAGATAAAAAGGGCTGGAGATGCTGTGTAGGGCAAAGGTGTAAAAGGAGTGAGAGAAGTTCCGGGAGGAGGCAAGAAGCCCAGCCTCAGGCTGAATACTGGAAGCCTGGGGGTTGGGAAGGGTTCCAGGCTCAAGGAACTTTTCTTCCTGAACTTTCTTAACTGGCTAGCAGTCAGGGCAGGGAGCATCTCCCCACTGGCCCCCTTAGCAAGGCTCTGGGCACCATCTCCCATGTACCTGGTTTCCAGGGCTGTGTCCCTTTTCTCAGAGCCCCCTGCCCCATTCCTCCCGCCCCTGAGAAGGTGCCTGCCTCCCAGACCATGAAGGCTGTGCAGGCAGGATCCCCTCCTGGCAGCCCTCCAGCCCCTCCTCCAACACAAAAACCATTTGTGCTGCTCACGAAGGCCTCCAAAAGATTGTTTGTGGTTATAAAGACCAAGGGAAGACTCTGAGGAGTTCACTTTCACAGAGGACCATGTGTAGAGCAACATAGCCCTTTTGGGGGGAATAAAAGGGGTCCTAGCACCTCCTGAAGGTCCACTCTGACTAGGTCCCTCACATGGAATGTCTTGTGTAACCTTCACAGCATCACTGAGAACTGACCGCCGAAATCCCCATTCCACAAATGCAGACACTGAGATCCAGAGAGTAAGCTTGCCCATGAGTGCGTGCTGGGGAGATGCACAGGTTGGGCTGCCAAAGCAAGGGAGGGAACCCAAGAGAGTGAAGGAGGAGCCACTGGGCCAGCCAGCTGGGCGGGATCCTGGCCTTTCTCAAGGCTGGTGGGTTTTCAGTGCTAGATGTTTGTTCAGGAAGAGAGAAAGAACCAGAGCAGAGGTATACGGGGGAGGACTTCCAGAAAAAGTAGGGCAAAAGTCTTTGCTGGAGAACTTGAACGAGCTAATGGCAAGGATAATCTGGGGTTGACTGGAGGGAGCGGCACAGCATAGATGCCAGAGGAAAAGGCTGCAGACTGAGCCTGCTCCAGCCTGGGTACCCAGCATAGTCTGGGCTCTTTGCAGTTTTCTTCTGACTTATGAGACATCTGAGGCTTACTTAGAGACCAAATGCAGCTGATCTCCAGTCTGCTGTTTTTACATACATAATTGTAATTCATTAGAAGAAACACCAAACAGTGGAGGGGTGCACCCCGGTCTTTTCCTTTGGCCTTGTTCTCCCAGCCCCCAGAGAAATGAGCTGCTGGGCAACTCAATGCCTCTGAAGTAACACAGATTTTTAGTGGCAGCTGCCAGAGGGGAAGGAACACTGCAAAGATCTTGACTGCCTTGGGGAACATCATTTCCACCCTGAAGCCCTTCATGGACCTGGAGAGCTGGTCTCCAAACTGAAATCTCCTTAACACGTGCGTGCTTTCCTGCACTTCTGCACTTTTGTACCTTTTCCCCTCCCCCATCCCCAAGAGGGGACCCAGGTTCCGTGGTCAAAGAAGGATCCTATTCTGTCCTCACAGCCCCTGAATCTGGGGGTCAACCTGGAGGTACTGGGCTGACTCAGCTCTGGTTCCATGTGTGGCTGTCTGGGGACCAGACTCCTCAATTCTGGGGGACTCAGGAGTAGATCAGACCTGAGAAAGCAGCTTTCATGGAGGCAGAAGAGGTGGGAGAGGGACCAAGGAGGAGTGGAGAAGAGATGTATGGGGATGACATGGGTTTCCAGGAGGTCTGAAGAAGCAAACTGAAACTCAGGAAGCCCAGCTGAACTGGAATTTCAGATAAGCAATAAATACTATTTTAGTATGTCTCCAATATTGCATGGGACACATTGCACATAATATTTGGGACGTGTGTGTTAGTCACTCAGTCGTGTCCGACACTGCAACCCCATGGATGGTAGTCCACCAGGTTCCTCTGTCCATGGAATTCTCCAGGCAAGAATGTTAGAGTGGGTTACCATTCCCCTCTCCAGAGGCTCTTCCCAACCTAGGGATTGAACCCGGGTCTGCCACCTTGCAGGCAGATTCTTCACCTTCTGAGCCACCAGGGAAGACCCATTTGGGACATATGTATACTAAAAATGTTATTTATCGGAAATGCCAATTTAACTGGGTATCTTGTGTTTTATCTGACAACCATACTCCTAGATCCTCCCAGGTCCTTCATCTCCCATCTAACACTCTGTCCAGGAGAATTTCCCAAAGGTATCTTCATCCCATTACTCCCCCATCTTCCACTGCCTACAGCATCATATGAAGCATCTTCACCTGAATGATTGAAACCCTCCCCAGCGCAGACTTGCCCTCACAGCTGGTCTCCCCTGAACCTTCCTTTCTCCCCAAAGCCTCCAGCTTCCTCATTCACTAGCCTTTGACTCTCCTCGTCCCAGCCCCCATATGCTCATCCATTCTATTTCCCCCTGCTTGGAATTCCCTCCCCTTCTGTCTGCTTGCATCCACCTGCCTTTCTCATTCCTCATTAGTTGGTGCCTGGCAGATCTCACTGCCGTTGAATAGATATGATTTTCATCTAAGCTCAGACCTGAGGCTTCCTGAGGGCAGGGACCAGTTTCCTCTTCCTGATTCCTTGACAGTTTCGCTCTGGTGGCCTGAGGGGTGGGGGTTCGGGGAGGAGGGTGCATTGGATGGCAAGAGGGGAGCAAAGAGCAGGGTAGACAGAGAAGGGGGCAGGCACAGGACAGAAAGATGGACAGAGGAGACCAAGGGGCCAGCGGGGTAGTGACTGGCCTACCCCAGTTGGTTGGGTGAACCCCCCACCCCAAGGATCATGCTCAGCTTTGACCCCCAGGGCCACTGTAGCCTTGAGAGGAGAGGGATGCTGGGAGAATGGCTGTTGTGAGGCTCTGCTTCCTGCCCCTCCTCCTCCTGCCCAAGACAGGTCCCTTCCCTTCTCGGTTGGTGGGAATTGAGCTTTGGGGCTGGGACGGGAGGCTCTCTCTTGGACTAGGGGTGGTGGGTAGGAGACTGGATGGGAGTGGGCAGGGAAAGCCAAGAAACCAAAGAACGGAAGAGAGAAGAGGGTGAGAGATGGAGGCTGGAGGCTGGGCACAGGAGCACTTGGGAGTGGGGGCGGGGGGCGGCGATGTGAAGGAGCAGGTTAAAAGCAGTTGGACACCGGTAAATTGGTGCGAGCACCACCCTGTCCTAGGTGAAGTTGGTTTGTTATCTTTACCCACCAAAGCATTTACTTTGGTTAGTCGCCCGATCCACAAACACTTTCGAGGAGATGACATTACCGAAAGGGAGGAACATCTGCATCAGCTCAGCGTCCCCAAACTCCTGGGGCAGATGGTAGATGAACAGGTTACAGCCCTCGGGCCCTGCGGTGGAGGGGGGGGGGTCAGGGGAGGAGGGATGGCGGGGTGGGGGAAGAGAGAGACAGAGGAGAGGTGAGCGAGTTAGGCAGCGGCAGCAGGGAGGGGTAGGGGCGAGGTTAGGAGGGGGGTCTCATCCAAGGTCCAAAAGCGGCCACGAAAAAGTGGGGAGCTGCTGAGCCCCGGGTCTGAGCTCTGGTCTCCACTCTGCCCTCGAGCAAGTCTCTGAACCTCTCTGTGCCTCAATGGTCTTTTCTGCATCACAGGGTGCCTGGCAACTCTAGGGCTCCAGGGGTGGAGGCACCCAGTGAATGGGGTGAACATGCCTGATTAGTCTTGGAGGAGAAATACTGAGGAGAGGCAGTGGGTAGGGAGGCCTGCCCAGCCCCACCCCCACCCCCCCACCAGGGGAGGATGGAGGGAAGTGCTGGGGCAGCCCTGTCTCTGCAAGCCTCACTCCCCATTTTCCCCCGGCCAAAGGCAGGACTCTGGGGCCTGGAATCCCCATCCTCTGTCCTGGCCTGCAGCTACTCTTTCCCACTTGATCCCCAAAGGCCTTACCCTCCACTGCCCTGAACCTTAATGTCAGCCCTAATCTTGAAGGTGGAAACCAAGATTTATCCCACCTGCTCCAGCAAGCCAGGTGAGCAGAAAGGGCTTCATACAAAGGCTTCATGATGGGATTCCCATAAGCCAGGGTACCGCCAGCTTCATCATATTAAAAGACTCCCCATTTCAACAATAAGAGCCCTGCCACTTCTGTAGTGCTAACTGCATGCCAGGGTGCTCTGCACACTTTATGTATATGTTAATTCACTTAATCCTTACAGCTGCCTTGAGGCTACTGTCATCCCCACTTTACAGATAAGAAAGCTGAGGCCAGAGAGGTTAAGTCTCCTGCCAAGTTGCATAGCTAGTAGGTGATGGAGCCAGGATATGAACCCAGACCCAGGCTGTCTGTCTCCATGGGCTATGTCCTCCTCTCTCTCTATTTCCTTATCATAAATCTCAGTGCCCCAGAAATTTCCAGATAGCTAAAGATTTACATGTTTCTTTTAAAATAAATTTATTTTTTATAAAAATTAAAATATATTGGCAGTTTCTTTCAAAATTAAATATGAATTTGACAGGGGAGTATGTAATTTCCTCGTTTCTGTCTCACCACAGCAAAAATTTGAAGCGACAGACAGAGGAGTGTTTCAGCTCCATTACAGCTCAGTTTAAACGCCAGACCTGTATTACAGCTCGGTTACAGCTCAGTTTACATGTTTCTTTTTAAATGACCAAAACGCTGAGTTTTAGCTCTTTGAATGAGAAATCTCTCCAAGCTGCTTCCTCTTTTTCTTGCATCTAAAATAGAGTGTGCCACATAAAACTTGACCTTTTAAACTGTGTGTGTGTGCTCAGTTGCTAAGTCGTGTCTGACTCTGTGACTCCATAGACTGTAGCCCACCAGGCTTCTCTGTCCATGGGATTCTCCAGGCAAGAATACTGGAGTGGGTTGGCATTTCTTACTCAAGGGTATCTTCCTGACCCAGGGATGGAACCCATGTCTGCTGCATTGAAGGCTGATTCTTTACCACTGAGCCACCTGGGAAGCCTAACTACTTCTGACATACTTCTGACTTCTATTTTTACATCTTCCCTCTATTTCTGTGCCCTTGAGGGTCACAGCTGATAGCTAAGAGTCCTCTGACCACCAAAGCCTCCCTCTGAACCAATGACCTCCTCGGCCCTGGTCCCTGCCCCACACCATCTGCCCATCCCCACTCTCTGGCCTCCCTCCCTGAACGGCGCTTTCAGAACAGGCGCAAGCGAGCTCCCTCACACACTGCCAGGGGTCCCGGTGCAGAATTCCCCAAGCCCTGGTGGCCCTTCCTCCCCTCCACACCCACCTCCCGTCCCCTCCAACCATGGCATGTTTTCATTGGTTCATACCCTATGGATGTGTCCCTTGATGGTCCCCAGCTAGACCTGAGTCCCCACAGGCCTGGGGCTCCCACAGCCCATATTCTGGGCAATACTGAGGCTCTTTCTCCAGTAGGTCTGGGAAGATTTCTCTCCAGCCAGAAGGGGGCACTTTCTAGGGGGCAGGAGCATGTGCCTTCCCTGTACTCCTACTCTGCTCTCCCTGCATGCTGACACCCACCTTGAACTTGGGGGCCTCCCTACAAGCTCAAGTCCTGCAAGCTGCTTGGTATGGATGTTATTTCTGTTCTCCTTAAAAGAGTCGAGGAGCCTCGAGGGCAGAGCCTCTGCACTCAGTCCCCTCAGCATGGTGTGTGGCTGAACCCCACAGGACCGGCTCTCCCAGTCCCAGGCTAGCCCCCTGCCCCCTCATCCCCAACAGTGGGCCTACACATTGTCATTCTTGGGCTACCCTGGAGCCCTCAGTGCATTCCCTAATTCCCAGATTATCGAGCATCCAGATAGCACAACGGTAGGGCTTTGGATATAATCTGGTCCAACCTAGCCTTTGGAGAAAAGAGAAATGGAGCTCCAGAGACAGAAAGTGATGGCCCTGGAACACACTACATCCCTTTGCACAACAACCCAGGTGGTCTGTGGGCAGACAGCCTCAGGGGCTTCAGGCATCTGTTTTCAGGGTCAAATCAAAGACAAGGGAGCTGGGAGGTGGTTCCTGCCCAGCAGCCAGTGTGTCCTGGTATTTCAATGGCATTGACACAAGTGGTGGTGACTACATGGAAAGAGGCTAACCACTGGCGCCTGGAGGAACACAGCCTTCCAGTTCATAGCTCATGCAACACCAGACATGGCTTTGTTCTGGCTCCATCCCACTCCATTTCCAGGCTTACCTCATACTTGGCAACACCCATGCCTTGCCTTTGCTCCTGCTGTTCTCCCTGCCTTGGATACCCATCTCCCCATCCCCAAATCTGAAGACCTCATCCTTCAGGACCCCAAAGAATTCCCCAAAGACCCCACTCCCAGCACCATGAGCTTGCCCCTGTATGCAGTGTACTTCTCTAAAGATCTGGGTTCCCATCTCACCCCTCCCCCTGCCCTGCTCCCCCAGGGTACCAAAGTCAGGGAGGATGGGGACAACAACAGGAGGCCCCCCTGCCCAAGGGGAGGCCGGAGTAGGGACTGGCCACACAGGGTCTGCTCTGGGGAGCAGGGCATGGGGATGGGAGGGCCTGAAGCTGTTCTGAGATGGAGAGAAGGTACGTGGAAGAGTTCGGAGCTAGATGCATGGGCTGGTACAAAGTGTGAGGTAGCGGGTAGGACAGGGAGCAGATGAAGGGAATGGGTTTAGGCCAGTGGGAGGGGCTGTCATGTGTGTTGGGGCAAGCAGCACTGACCTGCAGCTGTGTGTGTGTGTGTGTGTGTGTGTGTAGAGACCTCTGAGCCACAGGCCAGAGCGATGCGGGGTACTGACTACAAGGTGAGGGTGGGTCAGCCTGAAGTCACGGTGGTGACAAAAGCAGTAAGGGCCTTTGGGCACAGTTCTGGGCCTGGGATGGGTAAAGTTGCACCCCACCACTTGTGGCTCTGACCCGACTGATGTGGTGCTGGAAGGCATGGACTGGAGGGAGGAGGGCAGGGCAGGCTCCAGGGCCACAGCCCAGGGAGGGGACCTGCTGGCAGAGGCAAGCTGATGCCCTATCCCCCACCCGCATTTCACCGACGGCCCCAGGTGTGACTTGGAGCTGCAGCAGTGCGTGGCTGCAGGAGTGAGCAGGGGGCCTCACTGTGCACCCCGCTAGGTTCCTGCATCTTCACGGGCCCTGGGAAGATGGTGACACAGGTCTCGGGAGCTGCCCCATGCACATGAACTGAGATAACACCTCACATACAACTTTGGAGGGGGTGACCAATTGGTGAGGGAAGGGCGGCATGCACAGTGAGAAATCAGCAGGTGACTGCTGGAGTCTGGAGACAGTCTTGAGCTAGGTGATCCTCACACCCCTCTAGGGAATGATTACCACTGAGACAGTCTTGAGCTAGGTGATCCTCACACCCCTCTAGGGAATGATTACCACTGTCCTCATTCTACAGGTGAGGACGCCAAAGCTGAGAGAAGAGAGGCCAAGCTAGGACTCAAACCTAGAAAGATTTGCTTCAAAGACCAGGCTCTCAGCCATCCAGGTTCTGGGGCTTATTTGGGACCACAGAGCTTTGGACTAACAGACCCTGAGGTCCTTTCCAGGACTAGCCCACCTCCCATAGCTCTGGGACTGTCTGCTGCAAGGACTACGAGCCAACGATCTGGAAACCACTAGTCCTTTCTGGCCATGTGGGCTACTGGGGCGGGTATCGTGGCCTCACTGGCAGAGTGACCCTTTTCATAGGGTGGGAGACAAGATCCCATCACACGGGGCTCTGTGAGCATCCCCGAGCTTGGACTTGTTATCCAGTCCCCATGGGGCTCCAGACTCTGGAATGGGAGGACGCTGAGGGTCTCTAGGAGGTTCCAGCATCTAAGGCCCATTGGCTTGTCGCCCTGTTCACAGCAGGGCCTCAGAGGCAGCTTTCTGGGATCCCCTTATTTTACTAGGCCTACACCAGAGCACCCCAACCCCTCACCCACCCGTGGATCCTGCCCTGGAAGCTCCAGGTGGGCTCTCCTGCTCACCGAGAGGGCACAGCTTCTGTCCTAGATGAACTGGTCTCCCTGCTCCTGCCCGCCACCCCAGCCATGAGCATCCCTATGTCTCCCCTTCCTCTCCGCTGGACAAAAGCTGCCCATTGTGGGAGGTGCGACTCCTTTACCCTGCCTCGTCCAGGCCTCCCCCGTCCTGACTTCCCTCCACTGGGGTTTGCAGAGTTGCCCGTGACGTGCACCTCCGCGCTGCCTCTCACACTCCTGCAGCCCCCCTCACCCTCGGCACAACGCAGATGTGGTCACCTTGCCAAAAGAACACCACCGCCAAAGGCCTGGGGGAGCAGCCTCTTTGGGGGGAGAAGGGGGAGGGGCATAGGAGCCCCCCTGGCAGACTCACCTTCTCTCTGTTGCTGGGGGATCATTGGAGGTGGCTGAGGAAAGGCCTGGCTTATCTGACCATAGGCAGCAGGGTAGGCGGCTGCTGGAGGACCCAAGGGAAGAGGCAAGAGCGAGAGACGGTGACAGTAACACGAAGAGAGACAGAGTGAGAGGCAGGAAGAAAGAGAGAAGTTTCAGTGGTGAGCAGTCAAAGCAGACCAGCGAAAAAAACGCATTTTTAACGTAAAGCCAGTTTTTAGCAGTAATGAAGGAGAAGCCGCAAAGGGAAGTCTAGAAGTTGCATATGTGTTCACGCGGGCCCCCATGTGCGTGCATGTGTGTGCATGCATGTGTGTGCATGTGTGTGTGCATGCTGGTGTGTGCCTGGGGGAGGCAGGTTTAATCTGCAACAATGGACAACCCATGTGTGCAGATAATCCACAATAACGGATAACCAAAAACATCAGAATGGAAAGGCTGGCCCCACACCACCTGGCACCCACCAGGTTTCCCCTTCTCTGAGCCCGGGCTGCCTCGGGCTCACACCACCTCATGAGTGCTCAGATGGCACCAGTGGGGGAGGTGGGGAGCCACCCTAGATGTGAGCTTGGCCTCTGGGACCCTGCTAGTGGCTGGTTCCCCAAGGGCCGAAGACTGAGTTGAACAAATCTGATGCTTTCTATATTCAAATGGAAAAAGGGTCAGAGGAGGCACAGGACTGGCTAGACCCTCCTCAGCCTGGCCTGGCTCCCAAAGGGGTTCAGGGGGGTCAGCAGGTGAGGAAGAGAGCTTCCCCTGGACTCTAGGTGACAGCCAGCTCATGCGGGCCCCCATGTACCAGGCAACCCCGTTACCCTCCAGGGAGACACTGCCAGCTCATCTGAACGCAATGAGGAGGGACCCTGATGGGGCCAGACAGCAGGACCCTGGCTGGCAGAGATGACTGTGGGTGTGTGTGTGTGTACACATGTGTGTGTTGTCTAGCCCAGAGGTAGGACAGAAGTGTGGCTGACAGCTGGCCTTGGGCTTCCTACAGTAGCTCATCACCTCCCCATTCAGTGACCCAAGGCCACCTGCCCGCTTCTCCTTTTTTCTGCCTCTGGCGGTCTGTCCTCCCCTGTCCTCCTAGCTCGGGCCCCACTCCTGTTGCCTGTGTGTAGCTGGGGGTAGGGGAATGGAAGCTGCTTCTCCTCCTTCAAACCGGCATCTGTGCTTTCTGGGCCAGTGGCCCCCCAGCTCCAGTCTCACGTGGTGTTGCTGGGGGAGGTTTGGTGCCCCTGGACAGACCCGCCCTGGCAGCACCATGGGGGCAGGACATCTGGCCTCAGAGATGCCGCTTCACAGCAAGGCTAAAGCTTAGCCCAGCTCACCAGCTCAAATGGAGTTCTGAACTCCCCCCCACACCACTGCCAGGATGAATTAGGGTGAGGCAAGCTCTGCCTGATCACCAAAGGACGCCCGCAGAGAAGGAGGCAGCCTGGTAGGAGGACCACGGCTCCCTGTCTGTCCCTCCCCACTCCCCCAAACCCCCCACACTGCTAAGCCCAGGCTTGGGTGGGGCGATGCCCAGGCACGGGGAGGTGCACGCAGCCGGGGACCACCGTGGGGACGCGTGGATACTAACGACCTGCATACTGCTGCACTCCGGCGTAGGCCTGCTGCAGGGGGTCCGCGGCTGTGGGGCTCTGCGCTGCAGGGGAGCCAAAGGACAGAGGTCAGCAATGCCTGCCCAAACCAGCCCCTCCCCCGCCACGCCCCTGGAGATGCTGCTGCGGCCACACTGCCTTCCCGGCCACCGCGGTCCCTGTCCTGGGGCAGGATATCTGAGGCAGGCTCCCTGAATGGCTGGGAGGGGGGCCCTTTCCCCAGTCTGGGGCCCTCAGGATGGTGGTAGGCTGCTCCCCCTGGTTGGGGGATGTAGGCTGCTGCTGGTTTGGGGGGCTCATGCAGAAGGCTGGGGAGGGCGGGGAGGAGACAACAGAGGAGGGCTCGACCATGAGGGGCTGGGTGGGGAGACACCCGAGGGACCTGGCCCTGGAGAAGGGCTGCCTGAGAGCAGGCAAGGAGGCCAGGGGCTGTCAGGAGGGTGGTCTCCTCCTCACTTATTCCTAGTGCCCAGCACAACTGGGGGCAGAAGCTGAAAGAGCATGGAGGCCTCATGCTGCCATTCTCTCTGGGCCACCCACGCCTGCTCAAGTAGAGGGACCTCCTCCCAAATTCTTTAGGAGTTTGCACGAGGCACAGAGGTCGTCCATTCCCGGGCACGCCCGTGGTAGGACCGACCACACAAATGAGATCTGCCCCACAGTGCCCACAGACACCAGGGAACCAGAAGACCAAGGGTCTTATCACACCCGATCTCATGACTGGGTATTCACCACCCAGTGCCAGAGGACCAGAGGCTGATACTTTGGCAAGCAACCCGGGGAAGCTGGGCCGGGGAACAGGCTCGGTTCACTTCAGTTGCCTTTGTGGTGTCTGCAGACGTGGTGGGCAAAAGGCTGGATGGTGCATGGACCGGTGGTGAACTTGCCTTTGGTGATGCAGGTCGGTGATGACTGAAGTGGGAGTGGGCTGGCCTTGGGGGCCCAGGGACGTGGGGGGGGACATATCCAGCCTCATTACCTTTGAGGCCAGCTGGAGAACACAGGGAAATAGAAAGGAAACCATCCAGGTTTATCTGCCTGGTGACCCAAGCTAGCCAAGCTAACTGGCCATGCCAGGCTCTGGGGCCAGTAGACCAGGGAGAATGCCCAAACCTCCTGTCTGAGCTCCCTCCCCTGAACCTCTCAGTAAAGTCACACTAGAACAACAGCACTGGGTGTCAGGGGGCAAGGGAAAGTCCTGGGCCAGAGGTCCTTGGGGGAGGGCACACTCAGAGGGGTGAGCTAAAGATGGGTAAGGATGCAGGCTCCTTCCCACCTGGGGTTGCCCAGGACAAAACCTATCCCTCTATTTCCCCCAGGGTGGGCACTGGAGTGCCCAGTGGGAAGGTGGTGGTGGTGATGGTTAGCCATGTGACTGCCTGCTCCCTCTCCACCTGACTCTTGCACCAGCCCTATATCCCCAGAGAGAGAGCTATCTTGCTTGTCCTCACGGTCTACCCAGCTCTGGAACTTGCCTTTATGCTAGCTAGAAAAAAGATATCTCTTCTTTGGGCAAAGTTTGGGCCCTACGCAAAACATAACGGGTATGACTTATATGGCAGGTCCCTCTGCAGCGATGCCAGGATCACAGCAAGTGCTCCGCAAATACTGCGACACAGAGAGGAATGAACAGTCCTTATCATTTCAAGAGCCACCCCTTCAGGGTGTTAAGTAAAGGCCACACTGTGTGCTTCCGGCATGATCTCGAGGGCAAGAGGGGAGAGTAGAGATGCTACCTGGGGCTAGGTAGTGGAGAAAAGCATTTCCGAGCCTCCTCTCCACTTCTCTGCTTAATGACCTCATTAGTAACTGCCAAAGAATGAACACTTTGAAGGATCTCGCTCATTACAGCAGCTCCAAACTCCGCATTTAAAGATGGTAAATTAATTTTTTTAATGTACTACTTTTTTTCTTTCCTTCCCTTCATCCGTCCCTCCTGCTCTGGCAGGGGATTGTTTATGGGATGTGCCAGATTGTTACAAATGGGGGAGAGAAACCCTTCTAAATTCCATGAGGGAAATAGTTCACAGATGTTGGTGGGGGTGGGGAAAGAACAGGTTTGTCAAAATCCAGAGATCCAGATGGGCTTGTGGGCAGGGAAGGGAGGGGGCAGTGAAACCACTCAGATGTGCTGGGGACTGTATCTCCCAGCCCACAAGCCTGAGTGAGGAGGAGCCCAGGTCCCTGAGATGGGTGGGGTCTCTCCCACCTCCAGCTTGCCAAGCCCCTCCCAGCCTAGAGCCTTTGCCCTTCAACAACACTCCAGACCCTCCTCTAGGCCCTGTCACTTCATCCTATAGGCTTCTCTGACCTCTTTGCTACGCACTGGAGGGTGAGGTGTGGGAAAACACTGGGAGGGGATCAAGAGCAACTCCAAGTTCAAAGTCAGGAAATTCTCCTCTATTTCTCTCTGGCACAGTGACCTTGTCCTCTGCTGCTGCTGGTGGAGCTTGTATATTCTCTGGGTGTCTGGGCCTCACTCCAGAATGCTGAAGTCAGAATCTGGGCATCTGTGGGTTTGCAAGGCCACACAGTAGATTCTGGTGGGCAACTAGAGTATGGAGCACTAACGTGCCCCCCAAGGCTGCCCTCCTCTGCTCTAGTTGAGTCAACATCCTTACACCCCCTGCCCCACCAGGACAGCCCCTCCACAGCACACTGCTCCTTGCTCATCTGTGCACAATGAACTCTCCCTTCATTTGAATCCTCAAGCATCTCAAGTCAGAGAATACTCACTCTTGACGAAACTCTGCTCTACCATATTGCCTCATTATTCTGTTGATGCATACTGTGCTCCTGCCTGGATTCTGACCTCCTCAGAGATCAGATCATGTCCTGCCCTCCTCTGGAGCCTCCCTTTTGTCTGTCACAGATTGGGCACTTACTGAGGCTTATGGGGACTCTGTGACCTCATCACCTGCCCTCCAAGAAGGAGGACACAGCTCTCATCATCTCTATTGCACTGCCTCTTACCAGTCTACTCTAGGCCTTTGGGCCCACCTTCCCTACTCCAATGCCAGCCCATCCTCAAGACCAGAGAGAGGCCCTGCTTCAAGTCAACTGGGCAGTCTTACCACAGGAGAACTGCCAAATTTAGAGGAACAAAGTTATTCAAATTTTAAAGGAACAAAGAGAGAGTCCCTTGGACTGCAAGGGATCAAACCAGTCAATCCTAAAGGAAAGTAGTCCTGAATATTCACTGGAAGGACTGATGCTGAAGCTGAAACTCCAATACTGTGGCCACCTTATGAAAAGAAGTGACTCATTGGAAAAGACCCTGATGCTGGGAAAGATTGAAGTCAGGAGGACGAGGGGATGACAGAGGATGAGATGGTTGGATGGCATCACTGACTCAATGGACATGAGTTTGAGTAAACTCCGGGAGTTGGTGATGGACAGGGAGGCCTGGCATGCTGCAGTCCATGAGGTCATGAAGAGTCGGATATGACTGAGCAACTGGAGTGAAATGAAAGTTATTCAAGGGCAGGCCTCCTGGATCTTCCTGTGTGCCAGAATTCAAGCAGGACCCAGGAGCTGTCCAAGGTTCTGGTCCTCTGTTCAAGGTGCTGACCACAGTTTTGGCATGCACCAAGGGACGGAAGTGATAGGTACTAACCAGTCTAGCAATCTATATACCTCCACTTCCTTCCTGGAAGAGTCTTGTCCTACTTAAAACTAAATATAATTATTCTTTTAGCATCTGTCCCCTCACTTCTTTGGGTCAAATTCACCATCAAGTAATTTGCAATTACTAGCCTTTCTCTACCTGGTTGGACGATTCATCTATTCTCTTCTCTCCCTTGAGGGAGCCCCAGGAATGTTTTTTTTTCTCACCCATCAGACTGACAAACACCCACGAATCTGTCTTCTCTCCCATCAGGAACTCCCTGAAGGAGGGCAGGAGGCTGGCTCTCCCTGATCACATTTGGGGTTCCACCAAAGAACAGAAGAGGGCAGGGCCCACACATTCCCATGCTAACAGTGAGGGCAGGCACAGGAAAGGATGAAGAGCATGGCTCATGGAGAAGGAAGGGGAACCAGATGTGCTTACCTGGGTAGGGGTGGATGCCATTGGCAAATACAGCTTCTGCAGCGGGTTGCCCATTGGCCTGTGGGGGGAGGCCAGTGAAGCCGTTCACCCCAATGGGGGACGGGATGCTAGGCACGGCTGGTGCAGTGATGCCTGGAGGGGTGCTGCCACCTGGTTTTAGAGGTGATGGGGGCGGGGGGAGGAGGGGAGACAAGGCAGAACAAAGGCAATGAAGGTCGACCCGTGGATCTCCACTCCCTGGCTCCAAGGGCCTGGGCACAGACTTGGACCTCACACACCAACTCAGTCCTATCTGTGAATCAGGCCTTGGGTTATCTCCCTACATGTAACAACTCTACTCATCCCAACTGTATCTATACTTCAAACTGGAGTCCAAATCCCATGTTCCCTACTAAGACTTCCCTGACCACTGACTGCTCGACCTTGGGGCTGCAGCACATAGACCCCTAAGTGTCCATGACTTTGACCACAGTCGCTCTTCTCTTAGTCTTTTTCGATGGTTCATGCTTACCCCAGCTAAGTCAGGATGGACTGGTCCTTGTTTGGCCACCAAGGGGATTCTAAGCTGTGGCTCTGCTGTCTGCTATCTTGACTGGATCTCTGATGGGCTGATCTGCCTTCCCATGAGGGAGTCTGGATACTCAGGTGGAGGGAGTCTTAACTGTGACTTTTTTGCATTGAGGGAGAAAGGCCTTTGTAGAGTCCAGATTTAGCCCTTTTCATACACAAATTAGACACCCTGGCGGCCTCCAGTTAAGACAATGGTGATGCTGGCTATGGTGAGGGTAAAGTTGGGGTTAGATGACAACACACCGCCCTCCCTACACCAGGTGGGTGGAAACCAAGGTGCGGGTAGTGTCTTTATTGTGCTGAGGCCCCAAAGGCTGCGAAGGGCCTTCTTCTTCAGGTAGGAAGCAAGGAGGGTCTCTCTGTGGATAAGGACCTGAGGTCATCAGGAGTGTCTCCAGGTTGGGGATCAGAGCTGTGGGGTGGTGCTCAAGTTGAGGCTAGAGATGGCACAGTCTTTTATAGTTTTTAGCTGGGAAAGAAATAGCTCCTGGATGTTGGGAATACTGCTACTATGGCCTGAGAGCAGAGAGCCAAGGAAGCTTGATGAATGAGAGCCCAGCCCTTGGAGCTAGACAGGGATGCTTAACTTTGAAACTATTGACATTTATGGCCACGCGTTTCTTTGAAGGGAGCTATCCTGTGCATCACAGGATGTTTAGCAGCATCCCTGGTCTCTGTCTACCAGATTACAGTAGCACTTTCCCTCCTTCAGTTGTGACAGCCAACAATGTCTCAGGACATTGCCAGGTATTTGGGGGCGAGGGGCAACATTGCCCAGGTTGAGAATCATTGAACTGGATAACAGCCAAGATCCAATTAAAAACATGCTTTGTAAGTAGAGCTGTTTTCAACCCCTCTGTCCTTTAGCAACTCTTGCAGTTCTCTCTTGCTTGTTCTGTAGTTGTCTTGGAAAAAATCAGTGAATCTAGGTTGGGTTAAAGGAAAATGAAAAATGGGGCTCCTTCTGTGGTTGGGCCAGGGACCAAACAGGGCCACAAAATGGGCAGGGCTCTTCTCCCTCAGACCTCAAAGGGAGGTGTGTTCATGTCAATTTCTTTCCAGATCTCTATACTACAGATCAACATGAACTGCTTCTTGACATGGCTTAACAACTCGAGTGAAACTGTTGCCACTCTGAAATCGTATCTTGGATAGCAGGGGGGCCAGGATCATCTTCGCATGGGTCCTCAGGAATTAGAACATTTTTGAGACAAACTGCTCAAGGATGAGGCCGGCACTGGGCCCAGACACCAGATGCTCTTGACACAGGATGGTCTGTTGGTAGCTGAAATTCGCCAAACCAAGTTACCAAACTGGGTTCAGCAGCTTTCCTGCCAGGCCCCGTGTTGGTACCTGCCACTCACCTGAGGTTGGGGTCATGGGTGCGGCCGCCAGGCCGTTCATGTTGAGGGCCGCCATCTGCTGCATCTGGGCGGCGGCGAAGGCAGCCATGGGGTTCAGGTAGCCGCCCTGTGCGACTGACGCCATTAGGGCCGCTTGCTGCTGCATCAGCTGGGGCAGAGGGAGTGGAAAAAATATCATGCGCTTCCAGGAGGGCGGCCCTCCCCACCAAGGGGTCATTCAGCTCCTGCTCCCGGAGACCAACTCCCAGGCCATCAACCCCAGGGAGCTCAGATGCATGTCTCTCCTCCCATCTCTGAGAGCCCTGAGCCTTACCCACACTTGCCCTAGTTCTCAGTGGCTATTAGAGACCACGCCCCAAGAGAAAGCTGTGTTCAAAAGTAGAGTCTTTGGGACTCCAAAGTTGCCGAAGGTGGGGGAAGGGGACTGGCTCCAAGGTGCCAGCCAGTCCTGCGGTTCATGGAGATGTGACATCCAAAGCTCTAGAGACACCTGGATGAGCTGCTGTAGACCTAAGTTGGCAAGGGTTTCTGTTCAGAACGGTCCTAACTTGGAGTCTGCAGGGTAGAGGCTACAGGAGCATCCTAAATGAAATCCAGAGGTGAGCGGGGACTGGGAAGGTTGTTGAGCCGTTTAGACACTGTTGAAGAAGCGAGGTGAGCTTGCAGTTTTAGAACCAGAGCCCTGGCCTACCTTAGTGCCACCCGTGTGGGGGTTGTGGTCACAAGTCCAGGAGACAGCTGAGGGGTGATGCTGGCAGAGCCCACCCCAATGTGGGAGAATGGGCCTGAGAGGACCTCAGGGGAAGTGTGGGTGAGGGGCGCTTTGAGGCACCTCACAGGATCCCTGCTAGGAATAACCAGAAGGTGGAAGGACACCTTTCCCCTGAGTGGTGGCAGGGGTAGGGTGCAGTCAGCAGGACCTAGAACCTCTCTCCCTGTTCCAATCAGCGCTTCTTAGGCTTGCAGAGAACTGCCGCCCCCGGCCCCGCCCCGCTGGGCCCCCACTTACTGCCTGTGCGTAGGCGCCGTAGGCCCCGAAGGGAATGGCCATGGGGTTGAACATGCCCATCTGGCCAGCCATCTGCTGCATTCGCCGCATTGTGCGCTCCTTGTCGGTGTCGGCGAACTTGACCACCAGACTGGATGAGGCTCCCTGTAGCCGGGACTGCGCGTGAGGCCCACCAGCCCTGCCCCATCCGCCTCTGCTCCCTGGCCTGGGCCCACCCGATCCTCTCCACGGGGTGCTATGAGGGCGGGGGAGGGGAAGGGGGTAGGGTAACAAGCACCAACCCTCTCCCAGGAGTCTGGAGCTTAACCTCCCGGCAGGCTTTTTCTACCTAGGTGACCTTAGGCTACTTCCTTAGCATCTCCGGGCCTCAGTGTCCTCGTCTGAGAAATGGGGTTGTTGGCAATGCCTTCCCGTCTCCTGGGGAGGCTGCGAGCGTGGTATGAGGGCACGCGTTTGGCACCGTGTGGCCCAGCAGGCGCCAGAACAGGCAGGGCCTTGAGGATGTGTGGGATGGCAGAGATGTCTGGGTCCCTCATTGCCCCGTCTCGCACTCCCCAGGGTCAGCCGCACTCACCGGCATGGTCTGGCTGCCGTGCAGAGCATTGATGGCGGCTTGTGCCTCAGCGTGGGAGGAATACTTCACAAAGGCGCACCCTGGGGAGACGGGAGAGGCTGAGCCAAGGCAACTGGACCCAGAGAAAGGTCAGAAAGGCGCGGGGACTGAAACGCGCGGCACGGGAGCGGCCGAGGGGAGAGGGCGCCTCCCAAGAAGAAAGCAGAGTGAGACCCAGAAACACTGAGACACCGACAAACACAGAGCTACACAAGGAGGCAGAGAAAGAGCTGGGCCCGCTAAGGATGTCAAAGGACCCTTAACTGGCCCCGTCCCAGTCTGGATACGGATCGCGGCCTTTTCTTCCTACCAGGCCTGACAGCCTCGCACCTTCCAAGCAACCTTTCCCCGCTAGCCGCACCCGCCCCTCTCTAGGGGGCTCTGGACTCTGCTAGCAGGCTGGCCAGAGACCCGCGGCCCCGCCCCATCCGCCCTCTCGCCCCGCCCCGTCCGCCCTCTCGCCCCGCCCCGTCCGCCCTCTCGCCCCGCCCCGTCTGCCCTCTCGCCCCCGCCCCGCCCCCATTCGTCCCGCCCCGCCCCCTCTCGCCTCGCCGCCCCAACCACATCTAGCCCCTCCCCGTCCACTCTCTCGCCCCGCCCCGCTCACCTATAGCTCCGCCCAACCCTCTCGCCCCGCCCCCTCTCGCCGCGCCGCCCCACCCATCTCTAGCTCCGTTCCGTCCACCCTCTTGCTTCACCGCCCACTCACCTCTAGCCCCGCCCCACCCACCTCTAGCTCCGCCCCGTCCTCTCTCTCGCCCCGCCCCTACGCACCCTTGCTGTTGCCGTCCGGTCCGCGCAGAATGGTGCATTCCTCGATGTTCCCGAAGGCCTCGAAGAGGCGGCGCACATCGTCCTCAGACTGCTGCTTGTTGAGCATACCCACGAAGAGTTTTCTATCTTCTGGAACAAAATTAGGAGATGCTTACCCGGGCCAAGGGCCCGGAGGCGCGGGGTGGGCCCGCGGGAGGAGGAAGGGTTACGGAGGGGAAGGGTAGGAGCTGGTAGCGGGCAGGAGGGGGGCTCACGGCCGGAGGGGAGGGATAACAGCGAGAGGGAGGCGGTGGGGCACCGCTCGGGGGAAGGAACGACCGGGTGAGGGGATGGACGAAGCGGGGTGGGGGGCACAGCCAGAGGGGGAGGGGAGGCGGGAGGGGTTGCGTCTGAGCGGGGACGGGATTGCAGCGACTCTGCCCCTTCCGGCCTCAGGGCCGGGCCAATGGGCTGGCCTCTCACCTGTGGTCCACAGGTCCTTTGGACAGCCGTACATCCTCTTCCTCCCTCTTCTCAGACACATTCTTATCTTCCTCAACCACTTTCACCCCCAGATGCCAAAATTAATTCACAGCTGGCAGGTGGGCCACAGGGCCTATGTACACACTGTTCTCTCTGCCTGAAGTATCCCCCACATCACAAAGCTGAATCCTCTAATGCTAGGTCTCCGCATAAATATTGCTTTCTCATCAAAACCCCTCTTTCTGCTTCTTCATTCTCTGTCTCACCCCGTCTCCTGGTGCAAAATTCAAAGGACAATTATTTACTGCTTTGCCTGAGTAGTGAGTTTCTGTCTAACTCCCCATCCCTCAAAGTAGGCTCCCCTAGCAAAGAGGCTAGGCCTCTGCTGGAGCGGTGGTAGAGGCACCAGGTAGGCCCACAGGACTGAGCTATGGAATGAATGAATGCATGTCCCATGCCCAGGGGCAACTTCGTTTCTGCCTCACATGTTCTTACCTCCACCGGGTGCTCCCTTTTCTCCCTCCCTTCCTATTCATTCTACAAAATTCAGTCCTGGGCACTTTGGAGGACCCAGTTTCTGAAGACTGGGCTCCCTCAGCAGACACCCCCACAGACACACACACAATTGTGTTGAGTACCAAATGGTTTGTTGACAACACTCAGATGTGAACTTAGGGTGGCAGGGATTTATTAGGCTGTGTGGATATGTAGTAGCTTGTGACTGCAAAAATGTTTCCCATCCCACAAGCTCCTATTGCCCTGTGACTTTCACTCCTCCCAGGGAGGTGGGGTCTATGTTTCCGCCTCTGGAATCTGGGCTGGGCTCTGACTATTCTAACTCATAAAGAATGGCAGAAATAACCCCAGATACCTTCCAAGGCTGGGTCATAAAAAGGATCAGCTTCCACTCTCTGCTCTCTCAGGGATGGTTGCTCTGTGGAAACCAGTCACCATGCTGGAAAGAGCCCCTAACTGGACCACACCAGGAGTCCACACAGAAAGGATCCCAGGCCTCCAGCTGACAGCCAGCATCAGCCACCAGACATGGAGTGAATGAGTCCTGAGATGATTCCAGGCCCCAACCCGTGAGTCTTCCATCCGAGGCCCAGACAGCCAGGAGGAGAGACAGGCCTTCCAAGCTGTGCCCAGCCTGAATTCCTGACCCACAGAATCCATGAGTGTAGTAAATGGTTGTTTTACACTACTCCATTTGGGGCTGAATTGTTAAGTAGCCATAGTCTGCTGGAACGTGGTCCTCATGGTGGCAGACACCCACTCGATGTTTGTTGACTATTCAATGACTGACATGCACAGCCAAGGCTGCAGAAAAGCACACTCCAAAACTGCAGACAGCCATGTGTTCATGGTTTCCACAGAACGCAAGGGCACTCCAGGACCATGTCCTTCTGGATCCGGGGTGGTTGGTACCTCCTGCCCCAAAGCACTCTCATCACCCACACTGCCAGCAGAGTTCATGTAGAGATGGGGGCTGACTGGGCTCTGGAGCAGAGGAAACCTCCAGGTCCTACCTGGCTTTACACGCCACCCTAGAGTCCTCCTCTTCAGTAAGGCTGACTGCTGCCCTACTGGTACCCCCCAGCCTGGAGCACTCAGCACTGGGCAAGCTCTCCCTGACAAGGTGCTCCTTCCATGCCCACAATGTACCATTGCCAGTTCCTGCAACCAGTGATGGGTCAGGACACACTGGCTTGGATCTCCACCATCCGGGCAGGGGTGCTCCAGCTAAAGCTCTGGGCTTGGATCCCCAGCCCCTGCTCCAGTCTGGGTACTCCACTCAGACGCTCAGGCCCTGGCAGGGCTGGGCATACCCTTGCCCCATCTCCAGCCCTCACCAACTCCAAGCTCTGGGCTGGGGGAAGCAGAGACTGGGGGCCTGAGAGGGAGTGGAAGGGGTGAAACTGAGGAGGGACGGAAGGCAATGAATTCATACAGAAAAGGGAGGGACAGAAATGGCAGAGACAGAAGAAAAAGAATTCAAAATAAAGAGCTGAGAGAGGAGATGGACAGAAGGAGACAACAGAGACAGAAGTGGGAGGGAGAGGGACTCAGGTTTAGCTCCCAGAAGCAAAGTGACATTTTACTGGAAGTGAACTGAGTTTTGAAGCCTTCAGTGGAGCCTTGAAACTCTGCTCCCAGGCGATCGCGGTCTTTCCCCTCTCCCAGCACCTTTTAAAGGCTCTGAGTTAATGGGATTGCTGGGAAGACAAAGAAGTGGCAACCTGCCCTCTCCTCATGCCTGACCCTCCTGCTCAAACACTGCCTCCCAGGAAGGACCTGGGAGGGAAGAGAAGGCCCAGCCTCCCTGGAGCCAGACTCAGATGCTGGGACTGCATCTCCTTTCCTGATTTCTGAATGTGTTCCTCTGCTTTCATTATGACAGCTTTCTGGTTGCATTAAAATTCATTAAAATCCCCACGTGCCTTTCTAGCCAGCTACTTCCCTTTTGCCAGGTTTTTTGTTTTTTTGTTTTTTTCCCTAATTCCTTCTTTCTCTCCCTGAAGTCATCCCTTACTGCTGATTCTCGGTTCTCCATCCTAAGCCTAGGTCCTTCTTGTTTGAGAACTTTCTCAAGGTGGAGGGGCCAGGCTCCCCCTCTTCCTGCCTGTTCAAATCTCCCTTTCTGGAAGGCCATCAAGAACCAAAGAAACCTGACTGTAGGCTCACTTCTGGGTGATCTTGGATTGACCCCACCCAACGCACAGGTTTATTTGTTTCTGGGATCCTCTATATCTCTAGTTGGCTTTGGCTCTGGGTGAGTGATTCTAAGGCTTGTCTTTCAGACCAGGGAGTGAAAAGACTGATTCTGAGGGTCTATCTCCTCTGGCCCAGGCCCACTGGCTCACCCTCCCACCCTGCTGCCTTCGGCTGCATACTTCCTCACCCAGCTTGGTGTCAAAAATGGGAAAAACTAGCCCCTCCTCATGTGGATGGTAGACTCCCAGGACGTGCTGCAGAATGAAGCAGCTAGCAGTAGTAGAACGGCGATGACCCTGACCTGGGGTTCTCTATCCAGGAGGAAGAGGAAATGGAGGTCACGGTGCAGGGGTAGGAGGGGAGACCAGAGGCTCCACACCTGGGGGAGGAGCGCTGGAAGTGACAGACTGGAGCAGACCCGGGCTGTGGCTGCCCAGCTGGGATGGACCGCTCTCCCTGTGTCCCCACCTCCCCAGCCACTTCCCCGAGGTGCGGTCCCCAAACTGTGTCAGACGACCACCAATGTGGTGTCTTGGACCTTATGCCAACCTAGCGAGAGTCTCAGAGGGTGACTGCATTTCTTCAGCCACTGCTCTACCCGCTCCATCATCGACACAGACTCCCGTTTCCAGGGCCAAGCTGAGCAGTCCCTGCCCAGAGCCCTCCTGCCTGAAGGACACAGGGTCCCCTGAGTGATGGTGGGGCTAACCCTCAGCCTGAGCCCATTTTGGGGTGTGAAGCTGTGGTTGCTTCTCTGAGGAGATGTTCAGGCAGGTGCTGCTGGGACTGGGCCACAAAAGCCACCTTCACAGAAGGTAAAGCCAGAAAAGACCTCAGGGCCAGGGTGTAAATAGACTGAAGATGTCCCTGAGTGTTAAGTCGCTGAGATGGCATGGGAGTGGTCACCCCCCGGGGACGCGGGAGGCTGGTCTCTAGCCTAGTAGGTGGCTGTGTTAAGCTCACCTTCCACCTTCCGGCAGGTCTATAGGGGCTGGTCGGAGAAGGGGCAGAGGCAACACCCTGAAGGCTTCCTGGAGGAGGTGGCCTGGAGTTACGATGTCCAAGGCTCAGGAGCAGGAGCGCCAGGCCCACAACAGAATATGAGCAGAGAGAAAGATGAGAGGGCCCTTCTTTTCGTTTGCTTCCTGCCTGGGGGTCTGGGGGAGGGGTGGGGAAGTTTGGGCTTTGCTTTCCCAGGTGCCTCTGGCCTACCCTACACCCACCCTGCCCCCAACATACACGTCTCCCAGTCCTCTGGTCTCAGGCATCTTCTTCCTTTTCCCAGAACCTCAATCTAATTCTGAGTTTCAGTTTCCCAGCCTACTAGCACTGGGGGACACCTCTAGGAAGCCTTAAGTGCCAGTGAAAAGGCAGAGGAGTCTAGTTGCCAGGATCTCATGCTTGGAAAAGACCCTGATGCTGGGAAAGATTGAGGACAGGAGGAGACAGGAACGACAGAGGATGAGATGGTGGGATGGCATCACCAACTCAAACGGACATGAGTTTGAGCAAACTCCGGGAGATAGTAAAGGACAGGGAAGCCTGGAGCGCTGCAGTCCATGGAGTAGCAAAAACTGGACACAACTTAGTGACTGAAAAACAACAACAGCAACATGCTTGCTCCAGCCCCTCCAGGAGGAAAACAGACTCCTCTCATTCACTCAGAATATCCGGGCAGAATGGGGCTCTGGCTGGAAGGATTTGCATTCGAAAAGGAGAGCCCAGAAAACAGAGAAGCAAGACTCTGATGGCAAGATGAGGACAGGCTGCTATGGGGCATATTTCAGGGTGGTGCCTCAGGGCCCCAGACGTGCGGGGCAGCATCTTGCTGGCTGTGCAAGATGAAGGGCCCTGAGTAGGGCAGAGGCGGGTGGCAGCCGCAGCACTTGACTTGCCAAATGCCAGCACCCTGGCTCTAATGCTCAAATTCTGGCTTAATTTTCAAAATTTGATTCGCTCATTACCATCGGCATTAAACAATATTTCCTGCTTAAGGATAGATGGCTGCCGGGGCACCGTGGACGAGTGCTCAGATGGCTAATGCCTTTTATGGCTGCAATAGACTTTTACTGTTCTCTTCCCTGCAGCTGCTGAGGGAGGGTTTGTGGGGGGCCCTGAGCTGGAGAGAACCACGGGGCCCAGGGCCACGGTGGGGAAAACTTGGTTTTGAGTTCTATGGCTAGTGGGGTGGGCAGGGGGTGCAAGGAGACCAAGAGAGCCTGGCTGGGTGGGTCTTATAGGGCCACAACTGTAGGGGATGCTCTCCATAGGGCCCCTGGAGGCCCAAGAGCAGCAGTTTGGGGAGTGAGAAGAAGCTTCCAGACACAGTGACTGAATCAGAGGCCTCTCTCCGCTCTTGCGCCTTTGGCCCTGGGGATGGGGAGGACTGGGCCAGAGCCCAGAGCTCAGAGCCCCAGGTGCCATGCACCTGCCCCTTGGCTGCTGGCAGAGGCCATGTGGGGCCCTCAGCATCCCTTCAGCTGTTCACTGTGAGACCAGGGGACTTCCCGGAGCGCCTCCTGGATCCCAGGACCATCTGCTCTCCCTGGGGAGTGACCTTGTGCCTGAGGTCCCACAGTGGGAAAGACGGCTTCCTTCTCCCTAAACTTACCCATGGATCAGGGAGGACCTTGATTAGAAAGCACATAGATTTGATGGGGGCAGCGAGGGGGGGACCGGCGGGGACAGGGAGGGTGGGGGAAGGATGGTGGGGGAAGGAAGCACTGGGGCCAGGGCACCTTCCAGGGAGTAACTGAAGCTGTTTGTCAAATCCTGGTTGACCGGGCCCCCTTATGCAAGTCACGCGCCCTCCCTGGACCTCCATTCCCTCATCCGTAAGAGGGGAGAGTAATCGCACCCACCTCGTAGGGCTGTCGGGATGAGATGAGGCACCCGAGATTTTTAGCCCAGGGCCCAGCACCAGTAGAATAAGCACAGTTCTGTGCTGGTTTCAGCCAGACGGCTGCTCACCCACAGGGGCGGCTTCTGGTGGGATGGAGAGGCCCACCCCACCCCTGGGGCATGGAGTGGACCCCAGGGACACTGATCATACACCTGCCTGAGGGCCAGCCTCAGAAGCCGGGTATCCCCCCCACTAAACAGCAGTGTTTTGGGGGAATCTCTGAGATGCTCCCCAGCATCCTCCAGGCCCCAGCCTAGGCTCATTCACAACAAGAGTTGTTTCCTTGAAGTTACATCGAGCCCTGCTCTGGGCCCTTTCCACTGCCCCGACCCATCGAACGCCCTGGCTCCTAAGGGAGAAAGGAGCATCAAACCGGACATCTGAATTGAAATCTGTGTCATTTTCAAAGCTGCTGACCCCACCCTAAGTCTGGAAGCCTCCCCTGGCCCCTTCTGGCCAGCCCTGAGGTGGGCAGCATGCAGCCTCACACCTGCCTTTCAAAGAGGGGAGCAGCAGGCGGGGCTGCGGGTCTGCACACCCTTCCTCTCCTGCCTGGGGGGCCCGTGGCTGCCTGCTTTCCTGTAGGGGACCGGGAGTTTGCAGCATCGCTGTCCACATAGGGGTTAAGGGCCTGGATTTGGGTCTCTCCGCAGCCCTGCGATCGGGTCACCTGACCCCTGAGAGCCAGTCCCTTCACCAGCTCACGGGCCAAGCCTCAGAGAGCTCTGCACGTGAAGCGAGCCCTCCTTCATTCCCACAACACACAGTGTCGGAGCCAGAGCCCAGCGCAGCGGAGGATAAAAGCGTTCCTGCCTGGGAAGAAGGCTGAAGGAGACATCAAACCAGATCAAAGGCTGCCGGGGATGGGGCAAGACGGGGCTCCCGCTCCACGGGGATGCAAATGAGGACCCTCAGCTGCTCCAGACCCCAGGGGAGGCAGCGCGGGGCCTTGATCTGCCAAGCTCCCTGCAGACACATACCTCTGATGTGTTGGCGGGAGGAGGAAGAACTCAGCCAGTCTCCCCCACTCACATTCTTCAGTGGAGTTTGCCTTCCAAATGCTTCGGGATGGCACCGGGGCCACAGGAGTCCCTTCCTCACTGTCTCCTGACATGCACCCAGCCCCTGTCAGCTGCTCTCCGCACAGCCCCACAGGAGTCAGTTACAATCCAGGGCAGGTCGTGTCTGTCTCCCGCTCAAACCCTGCAGGGGCTCCCGTCTCACCAAGAACAAAGCTTGTGAGGGGTTTCAGGGACACCCTGCACTCCAGCTCCCCTAATCCCTCCATCCCTCTGCTCAGACACACACAGGTCTCGTGAAGTCTCAGGGATGCTCCTTGCACGCCCTGCCCCAGGACACTGACACTGCCCGTCCTCCTCTTGTCCCCAAGATCGTGCGCTCGGCATCTGCAGGACACTGAACTCTAGGAATCCTCCAAAAGCGGGGATGAGTGGGCAGCAGCCATGGTGCAGGCACACAGCCTGTCGTGAGGAGCTCTGCGGGCATGGCAGTGGGAAGGGGTTTACAAGGCTTGAGCCGGGCACTGGAGGATTCACACGCAGGGCTTGCAGCATGGAAAAGGCATGTGCAGAGGCAGGCAGTGTGACAGGCACAGGCTGAAGAGCCGGGGCGACACACACATCCCCTCCCTCCTTCCTTTTCCTCGCCCACCGCATTCTCAACACTTCCCCCGAGACCTCAGCCTGGACCCTGACCACTGACCGCAGGAAGCCTAGCCTGGGACTCAGACTCTGCACGCAGGCTCCTCCTCACCCGTGTCCATCCTCACTGCCCACCACGTCCTCCCTTGGCTCAGCCTAGCTCCTAAGTTGTAGCACCAGGGGTTCTTCTGTGGTCCTGCTGGACACTGAGGGCCACCCACCTCGATGGTCACCCCAGTGTCTTCATGACAAGAGCCAGTGGCCCCAACTCCCTCTACCAGAGCCTCTGCCACCCCTCTCTCGGGGCTCCTCAGTGCCCCTGTCCGGGGGAGGCCACAACTCTGACTCACTCCAGGAGATGGTTATACGAGCCACAGTACTAACAGAATGGTTTTCATTTATCAAGTATTTACTGCGCGTGTTTGCTCAGTCACTTCAGTTGTGTCCGACTCTGCGACCCCAGGGACTGTAGCCCGCCAGGCCCCTCTGTCCGTGGGGATTATCCAGGCACGAATACTGGACTGGGTAGCCATTCTCTTCTCCAGGGGCTCTTCCTGACCCAAGGATCAAACCCACGTCTGTTAGGTCTCTTGCATTAGGCAGGTTCTTTACCACTAGCGCTGCCTGGGAAGCCCATTTACTGTACCTCCAGCACGGAAATAAGCCCTTTGCAGGTATAATGAATGTTTTATTATTTCCACTGTGTAGATGAAGAAACTGAGGCTCAGGAAAGTTAAATATCTTTCCCAAGAACACACAGCCAGTCACTGGGGGAAGCCAGGACCCAGATGGTCTGAAAGGAGCCAAGCTCTCAGGTCACCCTCCTTCTTGGTAGAAGACCAGGAAGTGCTACCTGGAGATCTCTGTCTCTCTTTACTCTCCACACCTCTGGGTCTGCCCAGATAATGGGCAAAGGCCTAATAAGCCCATTGATCTATGTGGATCAGGGCTTCTGATCGGAGCCCAGAAGTGGGGTGGGGTGGGGCCCTCAGAGGCCGCTGCTCAGCTCAGATGGAGCAGGCTCTGGTGAGTCCCAACTGCCCAGAGACCCTTAGACACGACTCACAGCCCCTCCCCGGCTTCCCTCACTCCTCCGCCTAGAATAGGGCCCTCTGGAAGTCTCCCGGGTGACAAAAGAAGTCAGCTCTGTCCTGATGAGTCCTCAGGCCTTCCTCTGCCCAGGATCTAGGCCTCAAGGTCCTCTTCCCTCATCACATAGAGAATCAGATCTGCTGACAAGATCCCTTCGGCCTGCAGTCCACATCCCTCTGGGCCCTGGTGGCTGCCTGGGACAGAGGGATGGCTCTGTGCCCTTGGGTGCTTGCAGTACATCTGAGGAGGCAGAACTGTGGAATGTGGGGGCCGTCACCATCCCAGGGGGCACAAATGGCCCCTGCACCCTCTTCTTTTGCCCTCTGCAAGGGGATGGGTGGAAGGTCTGGAGGCCATACCCACATCCCTCGCTGCCTCCTTCTCTGGGCCTCCGCCCTTGACCCCCGTATCTGTGAGTCTGCGCCAGGCCCTCCCAGCAGGAGCCTGGGGCCCGGGGTGGTGCTGAGTAGAAGTCACCTTTCATGGGGGCGGCAGGGTGGCCAGCTCTCAAGGTAGCTGATTATACATTTGATCTGCTACCTTATCCTTCCCAGGCGCGGCGCACGACAGACGGCCCCGCGTTCTGTGGGGACTTCTGCAGCCGAATCCTGTTGTCTGGGGGGGTTTCCGCTGGCGTCTGGTGCGCTCTCCAGCATTTCACCCATCACAGGATAATTTATAGCATAATGGCGCCTTTTTTCCTTTATATCATGCGGGAGCATAAATTACGGCCAGTTTGTCCTCAGCTCTCAAGGAGACAGACAAAGCCGGGCTTTATTCCAGCAAAGGCGGGAGGCTTCTGCAGGGGGTAGGCAGGGGCCGGGTGGTCCACAGGGGAGCAGGGACAAGAGGAGGAGAGACCAAGGAACATCTTGTTGCGGGGCAGAGAATCAGACGCAGCTGCAGATGGTGGGGAAGAAATAACAGTGTGCACTTGGAGCGCTCACTCTGTTAACTGTGGAGGGGGCTCGTGTCTGCTGAGTGGGAGAACTGTGCCGTGGTCCAGTGCCTGCAGACCAGCAGGCCACAGCCTCTAAGCCTGGCTGCGGGCTGCCCCTCACATTGCCCACAGATCTTCCCACAGCCTCATGGAGAGAGTGGTGCTCATGGGTCCACCCCCATCCCCTACCCCTGCCACTGCCAGAGACAGAATGCAGTGTGCAGTGCCCAGCAAACCTCCCGCTCTCTGACTCATGGCACTTTTTCAACACTGAGGGTGGGGCTTAACTTCTCTTGGGATGTGGGAAGAGCTGCCTGTCCTCTCCGGCAGGTGCACTCACCTGAGGGTCAACCTCGCTAGTCTAGTACAGCAGGGTCACAGCTGAACCCAGAGGCTGCAGCCCCCAAACCCAGCCCCCACTCCTGGGTGCTATGACAAGGACTTCTGGTGACCCTGGGTGGGGATGACACTGCTTGAATACCCTGGCAGAAGACCCCAGCCTCTGACCCCTCCCCATGTCAGGCTCGGGAGGCAGCTTGGAAGAAAATTCCCTCTTTTGCTCCCTGGAGTCCCTGCCCAGACAGAGCCCAAGTCCTGCCCCTAAAGAACCGCTTAAAGCACAGCCTTCCAAGGGTAACAGCAGGAGTCTTGGATCTTGCAAGATGCTAGTTCTCAGCCCTGGCTGCTATAAAATTTACCTGGGGGGTTTCAAAACACAGATGTTCCCAGCCAGCCCCTGAGACAGAAATTGGTCCAGGCATCCATATTTTTGTTATGGTGTTTTTCAAAAGCTATGCAGGTGATACCAGCACAAACTCAGGGTTGGGAAGGGCTGGGATGGGTCTTCTTCAGACTGCTCCTGCTCATCTCTGCTCTGGCTCCCCATCTCTGCTCTCAGCCTGCCTGCAGGAGGTCAGCCCTTCAGAATAAAGGGTTCTGTGTGTGCTGGTGCTGGAGGAGGGTAGCACCCACTTTCTCTGCCCTGACCTGAACCTGGGCATCCCACCATCCCTCATGGGGTTATCCTGAAAAGACATTGTTCTAATCTGGGAAGGTTCCCAGGTGGCACTGGTGGTAAAGAACCCGCCTGCCAATGCAGGAGATGTAAGAGATTTGATCCCTGGGTTGGGAAGATCCCCTGGGTTGGTAGGAAAGCATGGCGACCCACTCCAGCATTCTTGCCTGGAGAATCCCATGGACTGAGGAGCCTGGCGGGCTACAGTCCATAGGGTTGCAAAGAGTCAGACATGACTGAAGTGACTTAACATGCACTCAAAGGAAGGTAGGATGAGGAGGGATTAGCGGGTTTAGGAGGCCTCCCTCCCTCCTTCTCTCCTCTCTTGTGCCCCTCTCCCCTCCATCCATCAGGCCAGCCCAGCTGTGAGAGGAAGGTCCCAGGCACCCCTTTCATCAACCCTGCAGTTTCTTTCCTATCCATCTTTGTTCTCACCACCGAGCCCTCCTGAAATCACCACTGTTCCCACCCCCTTCCCCTTGGAACAAGATGGTCCAGGCTTAAGTACAGGACTACTCACTGTATTAACTCGTGGCTGATAATGGACTGCAGATAGACACAGAGATGGATGGATGGCAGACATGATTAATAGATGCTAGATACCCAGATTAAATGTTGGATGATAGATAGATACACAGAGAGAAAAATGATTGCAGAAAGCAGATAGATTTATGATCGATGGTACATAAATAGTGATAGGTAAATATGGATGGATGGATGGCTGAGATGTTTCTGAGGACTTCAGATAATGGGGTTGAAATGTAAAAGGTGAGAAAACTACTCATGGTCACTCACACCTGTTGGGATATGAGCTCTCAGAGGAGCAAGGAACCCTGTTCTGCTCAAGACCTGTCTTAAACCAACTTCTCTGAACCTCTGCTTGTCTGATGGGTTTGATGTTAGTGTAGGCTACAGTGGGGCTGGTTTCCTGGGGATACCTGAAGCTTTGATGCTTTGCCTCCTGAGCCCCCAAGTGACCTCAGCAGGACCTCCCTCCTTGTCTGTTTCCCCCGGATGCATGCTCCTCAAAGGCCAAGGCCACGCCTCAGAGCAGGTTGGTTTTTGGAGTGGGGCAAGCTGAGTTGGCCCCTGCAGTCAGATGGCAGGTGTCAGCCCATATGGCACTCACAGATTCATCCATTCACTCCCTCCGTCGGGACCCATGCCCTCAGAGAAGCCAATGAGGGCTGACTCATCCAAAGCACTCACTGCAAGCCAAGCACTGCTCCCAGCACTTTAATTTTATGGGGTGGGTCCCACAGTCACCCCCATTTTTCAGATGAGGAAACTGAAGCACAGAGAGGTTTGGCAACTTTCTGGAGGTCCCAGAGCTATTAACTGCAGGGCTCGGATTTGAACCCAGGTCGTCTGGCTCCCAAGCTTTCACCTACCATGCAGAAGGCATCCCTGGTGCCCCCGGAGAGTTGCAAGGCTCTGCTGGGCTCAGGACGGAACATGGCTCTGGGAACTGGGAAGAGCTGCCTGATTTGCAAGATGGCATTATTTCTAATGAGTAATGAGATTGTGAGGGGAGTGTCAGTTTCCTTGAGAGAACAAATTATTTCAAAGGGTGGCAGCATATTAACTAGTGGTGTGTGGCTGGCACTGCTAACTACAGAGGACCCTGCTCTTGTCACTCAAAGGGGCCCTCTGAGCTTGGTAGGACTTGGTGACTGTGAGGTTCAGTTTGCAGAAAGCCAGCTGGGTGACAGCCCTGGACCCCTTCTATTATCCTCTAGTCACTCATGCAGTCAGTCAACAAACCGTGTGCAGGGTACCGTGCTGGGAGACATAAGGAGTCGATCTGACCCTTGGGCAAGAGAGTTTCCAAATCGGGGCTGGACTGGCCTACGGGGGCTAGGCAGAGCAGGCTGGGGGCTGACAGAGGGGGAGCTGCACCGCAGAGCATGAAGACTTTGCTGAGGTGGGTCGTCATGACCACGAGGCCACGGGCACCGAGGACAGGCTGCCCGCCTCTGTTTTCCAGGAAGAGTTGGGTGGGCGGGTGAGGAAAAGGGAGGAAACCCAGGACGGGAGCACAGAGGAGAGGATGCAAAGAATTTGACTCAAGTCCAGGGCCTGTGTGCTGCAGAACCGTGCTTTGAAAAGCCAGCCACAAACCTCCCACTGACAAGTCTGGGAGGGGCTGTGGCTGGAAGTGCCAGCACTGTGGGCTCATTCAGGCCTGTTGGGAAGCAGAGGAGGGTGAAGAGCCTGGCTTGCTGGCTGGAGCAGCCCCCGAGACCACCCCCAGTCCTCCTCACTAGGCCACAGCCAGACTCTTCTGCAAGGGCTGGTGCAGGCTGGGCATTTCTGGCATTCTGCCCATTTCTCACTGCTATGCTTTGTCAAAACATGCTCCTAGGCCCATTTGACAGGTCAGTCCACTGAGGCTCAGAGAGGCTGAGAACAGGCTTCAGCTCACTGGAGCAGTATGTGGTAGACGTGGGACCAGAGCCACGTGCCTCTGCCAGCTCTGGGGCGCAGGATGGAATATGACTCCCACCCTCCTGCCCCAGGGCTGGAATTCTGTCCTTTGGGTTTTCGGCTGGTGGACTCAGCATTGCCCTCTTCGGGGAGGTCTCTGAAATGTAGTTGCTTATGTCACCTCAACAGGACTGTTTTGACTAGAAAATGTCCCCTATGATCAAAGGGACCCAATAAGCATTTAGGCCTGAGACTGGAAAAGGAGAGGCATGAAGGCACAGGGCTAGGAAAGGGCCAGAGGGGTCAGGGGAGGGGAGGCTGGTGGCTGCGAGAAGGGTGATGCTGGTGCTGAGCTGAGGAGGCCACCAAGGATGGGCAGGTTGGGAGGAGAGGGGCAGGTGACCGGGCAGGACGTGCAGGGGGGAATGGTGCGTGTTCCATTTGCTGCCGCAGCCCCAGAAAGGAGCCCCTCACCGCCAACCCTGGGCTTGAGGTGAGAAAGAGGAGGCTGGAAAGGCTGATAGAGAAGGAGGAGAAGCAGGGAAAGACAAGGACTCTCAGCCTAGGTGCGGCCTCAGTGGTTGCAGGGAGGGGTCTGCACCAGCCCCATGACCCTGCCCCCTTTCTCTCCTCCCAGCTCCCAGCAGCCAGATGGTATAGGGCAGTGGTGCCTGCTGACCTTGGGGTCCCAGGCACCTCAAGCTTTGTCTGTTGACTGCATTAAAAATATTTCACCCCTGGGTAGCTGTGACTATTTTTCAAATGCGCCTAGATGCTGTTGTGATTTAAGAAGTAGCAATTCATTTAAAAGCACTGCCGGCTTCAAGGTAGCTTATTGCCATTTTGCATTCTCTCAAACAATGGATACCCAAAGTAAAACATCTGTCAAGGAGGGGTGCTGATGAATTTTTGATGTTAAAAATGGCTCTTAACCTTGAAAAGTCTGGGCATGCTGATCCAGGGAGGGCAGCGAGAGCTGGAGGAGCTGAATCCCACCCCCGTGGCGCTCATTCACAAAACAGCAGTGCTGTCGGCCCGGGAAGGGGGAGCACGGTGGATGCGGGGAGCACCCCGCACCTGCAGTTAGGAAAACTCAAGCTCATCCTTTGATGCGTCCAGAAGAGCCGGAATGGTGGAGACCCACAGCAGCTTCCAGTTAAAAACTGGGAGTGGATGGTGTTTAACTCTGTCGACGCCAGGAGGGAGCTTGCTGTCTTCTCGCTGCAGGGAGTTCCTAGCTTAGTGCCCCAGCCGCACATGCTCACTTGATAAATGTTGTCAGAATGAATAACAGTGACCCACGTAGTCATGAGGAGGCGCAGTCTGAGCGCACACAGACACGTCTCTTTCCCTCCCACACCCGGCATGACCAGGGTCTACTTTCAGGAAAGATAAAATGAGAACCCACGCTGGGTTTAGCGGCTGGAGGCCTGGATTTTGTTCTCACCGGCTGGGAATTTGGAAATTCCCAGGTGGCGTTAGTTGTAAAGAACCCACTTGCCAATGCAGAAGACTAAGAGACGCGGGTTCAATCCCTAGGTTGGGAAGATCCCCTGGAGGAGGACATGGCCACCCACTCCACTGTCCTTGCCTGGAGAATCCCACAGACAGAGGAGCCTGGTGGGCTACGGTCCACGGAGTCACAAAGAGTTGGACACAACTGAAGCCCCTTCGTAGGCACACACGCACGGCTGGGATCAGCTCTGACTGGGGCAGGGCTCAGTCTGGTCTCCTCGCCTTTCCTGGGCTGTGGGGTAACTGGGCCTGCAGTGGTGTGCTGACCGTGGTCATGGGGATTTAGACTCCTCCTGATCTAAGAGAATGATACAAATAAACTTATTTACAAAAACACAAATAGAGTGACAGATGTAGAAAACAAATTTATGTTTACAGGGGTATGCAGAGTACATCGTGAGAAACGCTGGACTGGAAGAAACACAAGCTGGAATCAAGATTGCCGGGAGAAATATCAATAACCTCAGATATGCAGATGACACCACCCTTATGGCAGACAGTGAAGAGGAACTAAAAAGCCTCTTGATGAAAGTGAAAGTGGAGAGTGAAAAAGTTGGCTTAAAGCTCAACATTCAGAAAACGAAGATCATGGCATCCGGTCCCACCATTTCATGGGAAATAGATGGGGAAACAGTGGAAAGAGTGTCAGACTTTATTTTTTGGGGCTCCAAAATCACTGCAGATGGTGACTGCAGCCATGAAATTAAAAGATGCTTACTCCTTGTAAGGAAAGTTGTGTCCAACCTAGATAGCACATTCAAAAACAGAGACATTACTTTGCCAACAAAGGTCTGTCTAGTCAAGGCTATGGTTTTTCCTGTGGTCATGTATGGATGTGAGAGTTGGACTGTGAAGAAGGCTGAGCGCTGAAGAATTGATGCTTCTGAACTGTGGTGTTGGAGAAGACTCTTGAGAGTCCCTTGGACTGCAAGGAGATCCAACCAGTCCATTCTGAAGGAGATCAGCCCTGGGATTTCTTTGGAAGGAATGATGCTAAAGCTGAAACTCCAGTACTTTGGCCACCTCATGTGAAGAGTTGACTCATTGGAAAAGACTCGGATGCTGGGAGGGATTGGGGGCAGGAGGAGAAGGGGACAACAGAGGATGAGATGGCTGGATGGCATCACTGACTCGATGGACGTGAGTCTGAGTGAACTCCAGGAGTTGGTATTGGACAGGGAGGCCTGGCGTGCTGCGATTTGTGGGGTCGCAAAGAGTCGGACATGACTGAGCCACTGAACTGAACTGAACTGAACTGATGGGAAGGAGGAGAGGGAGCGATTAACTGGGAGACTGGGATTGACACATACACACTACTACATAAAACAGATAACCAATAAGAACCTACTGTCCAGCACGGGGAACTCTACTCAACACTCTGTAAAGGCCTATATGGGAAAAGAACCTTAAAAAGAGTGGATTTATGTATATGTATAACTGACTCACTTTGCTGTACAGCAGAAACTAACATGACATTGTAAAGCGACTATACTCCAATAAGAAGAAGAAGAAGAATCCCGTGGAATATCGAGCTGCTCAGGGGGTAATTACCTGTGCTCCTCTGCCCCCTCCCACACCTACCCCACCACACTTGGCACATCCCTTCCAGGTCTCCAGGGTCTGAAGGTGCCCCTGAGAGCATCCTTTTTGGCCAGCTCTACTCGGGGAGCACCCATGATTAGATCCAGCCCTCTTTCTAACCTTCATAAAAAGCTGTCCCCAGTCTCTTGTCCCAGCATAGCAAGGCCCTGTGCTCCCCTTGAACCAGCGGCTTCTAGAGCGCTAATGGTGGACCCTGAGGGGAAGAGGCTTTCTTTCTAGGATAGAAGCATTTTATCAAGGCCCTCCAAAGCCTTAACCAAAGGAATGGAGGTCTACGGTGACAAGTCAGGACCTCTGACAGCAGGGGGAAGATGTGTGATGGCTTAGGACAAGGTGCCCTTCTTAAGACCCTCAAACCACCCTTTGGAAGCACCCATCGGTTCTGTGTTGGGTGGGGCTGTGCTTGGAGAGGGCTTCCCAGAGAGAGGCCTGCTCCCTGCCGCCCGGAAGTGACCCACGCAGGCCAACTACTTAGCACAGCCCTTGAAATGGAGGAAAGTTGCCTGGTTATTAGCGGTGCCTAATGATATTTGCATAGATTAACAGACTTTAATGCAATCATGAATGCCACAATCCTGAGAAAATAATGAAGAAATCCATTACAAAGTCATAAAGTAACTAAGTCAATACAGTAATAATTTGATCCCATATTAGTAATAATTTCATCTCCTGCTGCAAGGCGATTTTCTAATGTGCACCGATTCTGAACACTTTTATAAATTTCACCTTTGTTTGAGATAATTAATTAACAAAATTTAAAAAGTATACTGCTGGTATTTTATACAATAAATTAGTCATTAGTCTAAACCGGCAGGCTATAATAAAACTTATTAAGATGGATGTGCTCAGATTGCTAACTTCTCTTCAAGTGGCCTATAAACCTCTCTTGGGCAAACCTGGGGCCTGCCTAGTGGTAGGGGTTCAGATGGACAGTCTGGACCAACAGAAACCCATGATGTAGTAGGGAGGGAACTCCCAGCTGTCTCCAGGCACTGTGTTAGTTTCCTAGGGCGGCTACGACAGAGCACACAAACTGGGCATCCTAAAGCAACAGAAATCTATTCTCTCACAGTTTTGGAGGCTAGGCGTCGGCAGGGCTGTGATTTCTCTACAGGCTGTAGGGACAGATCCTTCCTGGCCTCTCCCCAGCTTCTGGTGTGTATCAGCAGCAATCCTTGGCTTTCCTTAGCTTGCAGGGTTATCACGCCAGTGTCTGCCTCCGTCATCACGTGATGTTCTCACTGTGTGTTCCGTGTCTCTGTGCTTGAATTTCCTCCTTCCTCCAGGGTCACCAGTCCTACTGGCTCCGTGCTGTTGTTGTTCAGTCACTCAGCCGTGTCCAGCTCTTTGTGACTCCAAGGCCTCCTGGTCTTTCACCGTCTCCCAGAGTTTGCTCAGACTCATGTCCATTGAGTCGATGATGCCATCCAACCATCTCATCCTCTGTCGCCCCTTCTCCTTCTGCCTTCAATCTTTCCCAGCATCAGGGTCTCTTCCAATGAGTCAGCTCTTTGCATCAGGTGGCCAAAGTATTGGAGTTTCAGCTTCAGTACCAGTCTTTCCAGTGAATATTCAGGGTTGATTTCCTTTAGGATTGACTGGTTTGATAGCCTTGCTGTCCAAGGGCCTCTCAAGAGTCTTCTCCAGCACCACAATTCACAAGCATCAATTTTTTGGCACTCAGCCTTCGTTATGGTCCAACTCTCACATCCGTACATGACTACTGGAAAAACCGTACCTTTGACTAGATGGACCTTTGTCAGTAAAGTTGATCTAGGGTCCGTCCTAATCCAACATGACCTCATCTGCCCTTGATTATATTGGTAAAGACCCTGTTTTCAAATAAAGTCACATTCTGAGGTTCCGGGTTGACGTGAACTTTGGAGGAACACTATTTAACCCACAACAGGTACCAGGGCCTTTTGTGCTCATTGCCCTTCCTTCCCCAGGAAGGAAGGGATAGACTGAGTCAGGCTGAGGGGCTGAACCTGCCAGATGAAGCAAGGGCTGGCTATTGAAAATTCATGGTTTCCTAGGAGGTTCTCTGACAAGTTAAGGGGGCCTGCGGACCCCTTGAAGTGGTCAGCACCATTTCATATCTAAGAGTATTTCTCCTGGAGAGAGGGTTCATAGCTTCCATCAGATTCTCAAAGGCCCCCAGTGGATTCTTGTCTCATTATTATGCAAAGTATGTAGGGGTCAGGGAGGGAGGGACCACAGAAACTAATCAACCAACCAGCTGACAAAGAACCGACAAGTACACAATGTACACGGTGTAGGTTCTGGGGATTCAGGAAGGAAGCTGTTGGAACCCCGGTACTATCATCAGTATGATGGCAGAGGCAGGGAGAAAACGCAGCGGCACACGCAACACTACATCTGGAACGAGACCTCCGCTGGGGAGATGTCTTCGGGTTGTGAATGTACAGTTTAGCATCTCATCTTCCAGACCAGCTGTGGGTCATGAGTTCACTTAAAATTCAGCTTCTATGACCTCCCCTCCCAACCAGGTCCTAGATACAAATGTTCAACAAAAGGGCACAAAGATGAAGGCCATCAATATCTCCAGGGACCTGCCTCCCCATCCACCCAGCTCTGAGTCACTCTAGGCAACCTTCACCAAAGGTTGTCTTCAAGACTGATGAGCTGCCGATTTTTGGAATCCAGACTCTTCACCTTTGGAAAACTTGAACCTTGTTCCTTTTCAGGCTCTATAATGCCCCATTAGGTGACACGATGCTAGGTTAGGCCCGGCAACACTCACTTAAGACAGGTGCCCAGCCCCCAGCCCAGCTCATTCTGGGTTCCTAACTCACCATCACTTTCCCCTAGTTTGACAAATTCATTCTAGAATGTTGCCAAAGGTTCTCTTCAAGATTGAGAAGCGGCCAATTTTTGGAATCCAGCCTCTTCACCCTTTGAAAACTTGAGCCTTGTTCATTTCCAGGCTCTCTGATGCCTCAGAGATGATCTCCGGCTGTTCCAAGAGCCAGTCTGCCTGTTTCATCTGTCTTCCCAGGGCCACGGCTCACAGTTGGCTCTGACCCGAGATTCAGTCTAATTTACGGGGCTAGGTTTGCTGGCCTTGCCTTGTTTGGGTGTTAATTCTCTTTTTACAGTGTTTATCTACATTTCTCATCCTGAAGGCCAAGCTCTTTGCTAGAGAAGATAGGAGAGATGCAGAAGTTAAACTCTTGTTTTCTCTTAGACATCAGTTTACAGTTTGATTTCCAAGCAGATATAATAGGTGAGTCTCAGGCAGGAAGGCCACGGCCCACCTCCCCTACCCCTCTGCTGCCAGAGGCACCATTGTAGACGTGTCGGTTCCCATCTTCCTGTGCCACGTGGGTATTTGGGCAAACGCCAGTCCTCTTTCCATCTCTGGGGTTCCATTTCCAGCTTGACGGCAGGGGGAGGCATCTCTTCATGCTGTGCCCCCTCTTCTTTGCAGGTGTCTCCCCTGGATGATGGCTCAGCCTATCCCTATGTCTATCCTAGAGGCACTGCTTGAGAAGGACTCGCTGACCCAGCTTTCCACCTCCTGTTTCCTCAAGGACATTGCCCAGTGGTCACTGGTGCCTAAGAAGCCTAGACTTATAACTTTTCAAGAAGGAACTGCAATCCAGTTTGGGATGAAGTGAGTGAATCACAAGCTAAAAGGACTACTTTGGGGGTAAATGAGGAGCACTCCATGAATTCAGTGACAGTGGCCCCACGGAGGCTTCCCTGGTGGCTCAGTGGTAAAGAATCTGCCTGCAGTGCAGGAGTTGCAAGAGACACAGGTTCCATTCCTGGGTCAGGAAGATTCCCCTGGAGGAGTGCATGGCAACCCACTCCAGTATTCCTGTCTGGAGAATCCCATGGACAGAGGAGCCTGGCGGGCTACAGTCCATGGGGTTGCAAAGAGTCGGACACAGCTGAGCAACTTAGCATGCATTCATGCAGGGGCCCATGGAGGGCTGTGATGAAGCTAAACTTATTGGCATGGGTCAGAGAACACTGAATTCGGAGAGAGCCCAGAAAGTGCAGAGGGAAAGGACGCTCTCCTGGAGGTTTAGGGAAAGGACATCACCTATTTTTGGAGTTCCTGCAACATACCAGGCATCAGAAACGACACTACTCTGGTGATGGTTGCTCTGCAGATGAGGAAACAAAGGCACATAAAGAGAGTAAGAGGCTCACCCACAGCTGCATGGTTAGTAAGAAGCAGGATTTGTGATCTGTACCCACACCGAGGTAGGGCCTGGGGAGTCTTCCACCCCCAGTGGCAGTAGTGGGACACCTAGCTCTCACTCTTTCCCCAGGTGGAAAGGATGGGGTGCTGGGGTGTGGGAGAGGAGTCTGAGTTCTACCCTCATCCATCGCCAAAGAGTTGGAGCTGTGTGGCCTGTGTCCAGCGCTTCACTTCTCTGGGTCTTTGTCTTCTCTTGGAAAGAAGCCTGTGGGATTGCTGAGACCCACTGACTTGGGGAGGGGCCCTGAAGCCTCAGGGCACTCAGGGCACCAGGAACACCCCCAGCCCCTGTCTCTGTTCCTCCCTGCTCACTCTTTGCCTCCTACAGGACCCTTCCTTCCAGCCACTTGGCAAACTTGCCTCTGGGCTTTTGCCATTCAATTATCTGTTTTGTTTGTTGGTTTTTAACGTATTGAGCGACTTGATAATTTATTGCTCAAACTGGGACTCTTGTTAGGTTGAAAGGGGATACTATTCACAATTAGTACAGGAGAATCGACAACTCTGGACCTGTTCTGGAGCACCGGGACTCCTGGGCACCCGAGTTTCATGCTGTTTACCCCCCACTACCGATCTCTGCACTCCCCATCTTGAAAGCCTGTGTAACACGCCTCCCTGGAAGCCCTCCGTGACTGCTCCAGTCCACACCAATGACCCACCCAGGGGAACAGCCCCTGGCTCTGGTTCCACTCACGGTGCAGCATCATTTTCTTAAGGGGGTATTTCTCCTTTCAGAGTGGGCAGGGTGGAGGTTCTGGGATCTGTAAGGCAGCGATGTATGGGAAAGTACCCCCCCCCCGCCCCGCAACCGCCCCAACCAAGGGCTAAATCAAGAGCACATTCTCCCCTCCAGGCTCTTCCCACAAACCTTGTGTGAACAGGGAGGGGGGGGGCGGGGGAGGGGAGAAACACACCAGACAGAAACCAGACACAAGAGCTCTGACCGGGACCAGAAATCAATTAGGGCGATATCGACAGCAAGGGGAAGATAAGAAGGGAGCAGGGGAAATCAAAGGCTGACAGCCAGGGGGCCGGAGGCCAGTGGAAAGTCAGCAGGAAGGAGAGAGATGCTTATAAACTCCTCTCTCTCCTTTTTGCCCATCGTATTCACAGGGCAGATGGTCTGCGAGGCATAACATGTGGCTGAGGGCACCGAGAACCCCTACCCACTGCTGGCCAAGGGGTCTTGGATCCCACCATTAGGTTTATCTCATTGGGGTAAGCGTTGCTGTCTTCAGGACTCTCTTCTAGAATGCAAAGTCCCTCATCCCCTGGAGTCAGCCTCTAACACTTCAACACACACGCCTTTATCAGATGGCGTTCCCCTTGCCTGCAGCTGCCTCAGAGCGCTTGACAATGGTGGAAGAGGGGGATGTTCCCCCGAGACAGGCATCCTTTTAGGCAGCTGACCCTTCCTGGTTCTTTCTGGAACACAGCATTCTTTTTAGATTTTTTTTTTTTTAAAGATAAATTTTGCCCACAGGGAAATGTATATATATCTTAAGTGTAATAATTTAAAAAATTATTTTTTACTGCACCATGCAGCATGTCGGAGAAGGCAATGGCACCCCACTCCAGTACTCTTGCCTGGAAAATCCCATGGACAGAAGAGCCTGGAAGGCTGCAGTCCATGGGGTCGCTGAGGGTCGGACACAACTGAGCGACTTCACTTTCACTTTTCCCTTTCATGCATTGGAGAAGGGAATGGCAACCCACTCCAGTGTTCTTGCCTGGAGAATCCCAGGGATGGGGGAGCCTGGTGGGCTGCTGTCTGTGGGGTTGCACAGAGTCGGACACGACTGAAGTGACGTAGCATGCAGCATGTGGAACTTCCCTGACCAGGGGTCGAACCTGTGCCCCCTGCAGTGGAAGTGTGGAGTCTTTAACCACTGAATCGCCAGGGAAGTCCTAATTTAATATGCTTCGACATATACAAACTCCAATGTGCCCCACACTCCTATGAAGATACAGACCATCCCCATGTCCCCAGGGGCTTCTCTCATGGCCCTTTCCAGCAGCCCTACCCCCTCGAAGACACCCAATACCCTTGCTTTTTTCGCCACAGTGGGGGCGAACTGTTCTAGAACTGTGTTCATAGTATGACGATGCGGGTCTGCTCCTTGCACTCAGCATAATGTCTGGGAGACCCTTCCATGCCTCCCCTGCCCTCTCCAGGCTGCCAGAGATGGTGAATGGTTCTGGGGGAGCCGGGAAGGGGGACCCTGGCTGACCGCGGCTCGCCTTAGCTCCACAGATGGGCAAAAGGTTAGAGTGTCCAGTGCCGTTAGGGTGAGAGGCCCGGGAGGGTGAGCTCTGAACCCAGGGCCACAGGACCTTAGAGGGACTGTGGGTGAGAACTGGGCTCTGGAAGCGTGTTGAGAGGGTGCTCAGAATAGCTAAGGATGCTTCCTCTTCCAGGGAGACGGGCTGTAGTGTCTCTTATGTGTCGCCTACCACCTACGTTCGAGCCCCGCCCATCTCTCCTTTGTCACCGCGGGACCTCCGAGCTGTCCCCTGCTTCCCCCTCATTCTCATTTATTGGCTGTCTCCACAACAGCAGCCAGCACCGGCTGAACCCGGCCCTCCTCTGCTCACAGCCGCTCAGGGCTCCCTGTGCCGCTGAGTAACATCTGAAGCCTTTTAAACGGTCTGCTGGAGACTGCGTGGGCTCTGTTCCCAACCTCCCCACCCACTCCTTCTGTGTCCTCACTCGTCCCGCTGCAGCCAGGCCCGGCCCCGGCCTGACCTTGAACACTGGCTGACAAGCGGCAGCCATGCCTTTGATTGGGGTTCTTGTTACTGTCTGCCCGCCACCCCCCCGGCCGTGAGTCCTGGGACGTCAGCCCAGCTCTTAGCAGAGGGCCGGGTGGTGCTCACTAACCCGCTGTGACACACGGAACGGATGAATGAAATGCTTCTCTCGCCTTTCCAAAGGGCTCCGTGACCCAGAAAGGTGAAGAACCTCTAGGCAGGACCAGAGCAGCCCAGTCAGTGCCAGGCCAAGGATGGAGGGTTCCACGTCAGGGGCAGAGAGGCCGGGAGGACAGGCCTGGCCAGGCAGACAGAGGAGGCACAGTGGAGCGAAAAGGGGGTCTGTCCTTATCAGTACAGAAGGCCGAGAGCTCTTGAAGGCAAAACCTCTGGGGCTCTTAAATGCACTTGCTGCGAAGACTTCCTTGGCTTCCTGTCCCCATGGGGTTTCCCCTGTGGCTCAGCTGGTAAAGAATCCACCTGCAATGCAGGAGACCCCAGTTCAGTTCCTGGGTTGGGAAGATCCACTAGAGAAGGGATAGGCTACCCACTCCAGTATTCTTGGGCTTCCCTGGTGGCTGAGCTGGTAAAGAATCTGCCTGCAATGCGTGAGACCTGTGTTCGATTCCTGGGTTGGAAAGATCCCCCGGAGAAGGGAATACCACCCACTCCAGTATTCTGGCTTGGAGAATTCCGTGGACTGTATAGTCCATGGGGACACAAAGAGTCAGACACGACTGAGCGACTTTCACTTTCACTTTCCTGTCCCCACTTGTAGAAGTGGGGTGGATGAAGAGGGGTGCTGAGGGCATGGTTGGGGGCCTGGGCATCTCCAGATTAGGAAATTCCTGAGAGCAAGTGACCTGGGGTCTGAAGTGGGGATCAGGGACCAGGCAGAAGACCCGGGAGTCTCGGGAACCCCTTGGAATCCTTCCCCTTGGAGTGTGTGGCTTGTGGAGACAGGAGGAGCCAGGGTTTGGGTCCCGGGACTGAGCTCCTGGGAGGCAGGGGAGGCAGATTGGCTGAGGACGGAGACGGTGGACTTGGCCAGCTCCTGTGGCCCCCGCTGGACTCCAGCTCCCTCGCTCCCTCCTGCGTGTCACTTAATGTTTGCAGTTAAGTATTTACAGATATGTTCCCATGGCAACTGAGGCTTCCAAGTTACTCTCACAATTCCTTTTTCTCAAATATGCTTCTCTGGTTGATTGCACAGAGCTTTTCTGGAAGCCGGCCAGGCCAGGGAGTCGCATTTCCAGCCCCGTGCTTCTGTGCCTGACCCTCCCCCTCCAGATTCCTGTGCAGTGACCCCCCCACACACTCTGCCTCCCGCTCCCCCGCCCGCCACATCTCACCTTCTAGATAAATCCTCCTGGGGCCCTTCCTCTCCCAGCTGCTGTCAGGTTTCTCAGGACCTGAGCTTGGACCAGAGCTTGCTCCCCTCCCCACCTGGAGAGACCTGAACCTGGGGGCTACCCCTGCGCTCCTCAAGGTTCCTGGAAGGAGGGCCTTCCCCCTTCACCTCTGACCCCTGGGCCTGGTAAATGTAACCCCTGTGTTGTAGATCGTCACTGACTGCCCCCCAGGCAGGATCCCCCATCTCCGCACTTTCACAGCATCATCTGTGTGGTCCCTGTCCTCCACCTCCAGACACCCATGACCAAGCCCCTGCTCTGGGCCAGGCACAGGGCTGAATGCCAAGGTACAGAGAAGAGCAAATAGAGCCTCTGCTGGCTCAGAGCTTGCCTTTGAGTGGGGAGGGGAAGACGGTGGATGAGAAAAGATCAGGGCAGTGGTCTGCGCCAGGGACAAAATAAAACAAGGCGGCAGCAGGGGCAGCTGGGGCGATCTCAGCTGGCAAGTCAGGCAGGCCTGGATGAGACGGATGGGTAAGCTGAGACGTGATGAAAAGTGATCATGGGGGAGAGGGAACAGCTGCTGCAAAGGCCGGAGCAAGGATGTCTGAAGAGCCAGGAGGCCAGGGGAGCTAGCACCAGGGATTGAGGGAAGGGGTGGCTGGAGGCGGAGTCATGGAGGCTGCAGGACGACTGGACCAGGGAAAGTAAGGGCCTTGGACTCTCACTTAAGTGAGACGAGCAGAAGCCTCTGGAGAGATGCACAGTGGAGAAACGGGCTCTGATGGGATCACTGTGTGGAGAGTGGGCTGCAGAGGCCAAGGTGGAGGTGAGGAGGTGGAAAGAAGCTATCAGGTGAGGGGAGGCTCGTCTAGGGCAGGGGGTGGGGGGAAAGGGCCACAGCTAGATGAAGGGCCACCCCAGGGCTTCCTCGGCCCTGGTATCCTCAGGCACTCCTGTCCCTGCCTGATTCCTCATTCTTGTCCTCCACCAGACCTGAGGAGGCAAGGGGGCACCCAGCACAGCACTCCCAGAGGGCAAGGCCATCGCTTCTCCACAGCCCAGACTCAGCACTCACCAAGGGCGGAGGGCTCCAGGAGAGCCCAGAGGACAGGCGTGCCCCCTGCATTTCATCGCACCTGCAGCCGCTTCAGGCAACAGGGGCTTGGACCAGATGGTCTCTCCCAGCTCAGCCTTGCCTGACCGTGCGCTTGCCTGACTCTCCTGTTCTGAGCGGCCCCTCCTCCATTTCCAGGAGCCCCGGGGGCCTGTCTCTGGAGGTTCCGGCAGTCTGAGACCAGCCTGAACCGTCGCTCTGTGTCGGACCCTGCTGGGAGCAAGAAGATGCTGACTCTGCTAATGGTTCATTGAGTGGCCATATCTCTATTAAAGATGATTTAAGTCACAGGCATTTAATTGACGTTATAAATGTGATATTGGGAACCAATGTGTTCTCTGGTCACTGTACATCACGGGGCATGGATGTCTCTCTGACATGCAAGCCTTCCACCACCGGCCTTCTCCCCGCTCTGCTGTCCTCGCTGCCACCGTGTAGACCTCCTGCCTGCTCAGGGCCCAGGCAGGCAAAGGAAAAGGCAAGATGTCTGTGTGGGAAGCTGGACCTGCCCTGGTTCTTCCCCCTGGGCCTGGCTTGGGAAGATATGTGGGCTGAGGCTACTCTCTGATCCTCAGGAACTTACAACCTTCTTGAGGAACAAACACATACCTACACACAGCACACATGGAAAGGATTATACAGAGGCCTGAGGAGGCTGGGGAGAGCGGGTGCAAGCTGGGAAGGCTTCCTGGAGGAGGGAGGCTTTGAGCTGGACTTTGTGTCTGGGTAGGATTTGGAGAAAGAATGAAGAGACAAGGGCTGAGAGCCAAGACTTTGGAGTCACACATCTGGATTCCAATCCAGTCCTTACCATTTAATTTTTGTGTGGCTGTGGGCTTCCCAGATGGCACAGGTGGTAAAGAACCCACCTGCCAATGCAGGAGACCTAAGAGATGTGGGGTCAACCCCTGGGTTTGGAACATCTCCTGGAGGAAGGAATGGCAACCCACTCCAGTATTCTTGCCTGGAGAATCCCATGGACAGAGGAGCATGGTGGGCTACAATCCACAGGGTCGCAATGAGTTGGACACCCTGAAGCAACCTAGCATGCATGCATGGGCAAGTAACTTCAGAACTGTAAATGCCTGTCTCATTTGTAAGACTGGCCTGTGGTCTCATCATTAAAGTGGAACCATCACCTCCTCTATTCTGGACACTATGCTTCTTAGAATGGCCACACAGCAAGGTGAATCGCAATAGGGCTCTTCATTCTGGCTCTTCCTAAGTCCGTCCATGCCCACCCTGTACTCTCTGGAGGGAATGAACAGCTGGGGCCAGATTGAGGGGCTCCTGAAGGTCAGTCCAAGGGAATAGGAAATAGGGAAACATTCTGCTGGGTTGGCCAGAAAGTTTGTTACCATCTTATGGAAAAACCCAAATGAACCTTTTGGCCAACCCAATGGATTCTTGAGTTTGGGTACAGAGTATCAGGTTAGTTTGAGGAATTTTGATCTGTGGGAGCTGTGTAGAGTCATGCACTTGAGGATTTCAATCTAGTCCTTACCATTTAATTTTTTGGGTGGCTGCGGGCAAGTAATTTAGTCCTTTGGAACCATAAATGCCTCATTTGTAGGGTATCATCGTGGGAGGAGCTGGAGGTGGAGACACCCAGCCAGGTTGATGGCTGGTGTTCCACCCCATGTCCCAACCTCTGTACCAGCCTCATCATCTCAGACTGGTCTCATGCCTGCCTGCCTCCATCCACCTTTCTACAGACTCTCTCCAGCAGTAGCCAGGGTTCCAAGAACTGGACTTGGGCTCAAAGTTAGTCATAGATGCCATCCCATTGCATCCACCCCACAAGCCCCCTCTTCTGACCTCTGAGAGCCCTTCTCACCTCTATTACCTCCCTGAGCCCTGAGCATCTTTGTGGGAGGTCAAGGAGCTGCCACCCTTCCAGGAGGGGCAGCAGGTGAAGTGAGCTCTCAGCTTCGAGGGTCTAGTTTTCATGGCTGAGGGCAGAAGTCATTCAAAACTACAGACAATCTAAAAAGTCAGGTGATCCACAGAGTTGGATAGTGTACACGTTATTTTGCTTGGGCTTTGAAACATATGCTGACTTTCATACTGAGCATGTTGGATGCTATGAGAATTTGGCCGTTCTAGAAATAGTCTTAAGAATACACTGGAAGAACTGTCTGATGCCTGCTGGCCGCTCCTTTCTGGGGAAGCTTCATGGAAAGTGAAAGTGAGGGTCACTCAGCCGTGTCCGACTCTTGGCGACCCCCATGGACTATACAGTCCATAGAATTCTCCAGGCCAGAATACTGGAGTGTGTGGCCTTTCCCTTCTCCAGGGGATCTTCCCAACCCAGGGATTGAACCCAGGTCTCCCACATTGCAAGCAGATTCTTTACCAGCTGAGCCACCAGGGAGGCCCGAGAGTACTGGAATGGGTAGCCTATCCCTTCTCCAGGGGATCTTCCCGACCCAGGAATTGAACCAGGGTCTCCTCCATGGAGTTGCCCGCATCACAGCCCACCACATCAGAGCCTTCTCCTTAACCCTTGCTTCCACCCTCTCCTGCCACTGGAAGTGGAGGGGGAGCGTGGAGCTCTGTCAAGTTTGCATAGGACTCGAGCCTCCATGTAGGGGATCAGAGCCCCACACTGCCTCTATCACCCCATCACCGTCACCTAGGCAGGCAGCCCCTCCATCAGCGCGCACGTCAAGCTCGGATGGGGAAGCAGGCTGGGCAACTGGCAGACGGCCTGGGGGGGAGGACACAAGTCAGGGATCACGTCGGAAGGGGATGTGGTGACACCCACCAGCATAGGACCCCCCGACCAGGGTTCCCGGAGGTGGTGTCGGGGAGAGAGGGGAGAGAGAGGGACAGGACCAGTGAGACTGAAGCATGGGGGCTTTGGGGAGGGGGGCACAGCAAAGCTTCCTGGGGGCCACAGGTGTGGAGATGCAGGAGTGTGGTGGGGCCAGCCGGCTAGACCCTTCTAGACCTGCCTCTGGGAGCCTTTGGGAGAGTGGGGCTGGGGGCTGCAAACAGCCCTCCTCTCCCAGCTGGGCTCACCCCTTCTCCTCCTAGGAGGCCTTGGCACCAGGCAGCCAGGAGCACAGCTGTCTGAGGACTGGATGTACTAGCCAGGTCAGGGCCAAGCGGGCATGAAATGGAGGTGTGGGGGGTGCAGAGTGAGGAGGGGGCGCCATCCTGCAGGAAGGGGGTGAGCAGGCAGATAATGGAACATCAGAGCATCGTATGTGGATGGCCTCTGGAAGGAGAACAGAGGAGAAAGAAAGCTGGTGGAGGGGGCTGTCAGGAGCTGGCCGCAACCACCCCAGGGTTCTCAGCCCTTTCCTTGTCTCTTGTGCACGCGCCTGGGGGTGAGTGCTCTAGACCCGGTCAGGCTGGAGGCAGGGGGCAGGGGTGGGCAGGGCAGAGCATCAGGAATAGATTGCTCCATCCTCTCCTCCTGCCCACCCTGAGCCAACCCCCCCACCCCACCCCTCCAGGCAGTGCCCAGCCATCTCCATCTTCCCCGTACCTGCGAGAGGTTAACATTCAAAATCCTTTTGGAGGACTCCTTCCTTCACTCCCTACCCTTCACTTCCCCCTCCAAAAAGGAAAACAGTCGTTGAAATTGAAAAATGGTGCTCAGTGAAGGGTTTAAAGACATTTTGAATTTAAAATATATTTTAAAGGTCATTTTCAGCAGTAATTATGTTATAATGGTGGGGCTCTTAGCAAAAGGCAGAGTCCCACAGGAGTTAAGAGTCTAACCGGGAAGTGGTGAGAGCCCCCCATCCCAGCCCTCAGAACGGGGTGGGGGGACAGAAGGGGACACGGCACCCTCCCTTTTAGAGTCAGTGCAAGGATCACCACGTGGTCCCCAGGAACAGGGGCTACACAGTTAAATGTGGCCCTGGCACGGAGGGGTCCTCTGAGCCCTCCCCTGGAGGACAGTCTCTGGGCTTCTGGGCTCCCAGAACCCTCGTAGTGGCAGACACCGGGGGGTCTGGGCCCCCTTCTGTCTTACCTGTCCTCCACACACAAGGGACAACCTTTCCTTCTGCTTCCAGGCTCTGGGGGCCTCCTGTTGGCAGGCTCCCCAGCCCACCCTGGGGCCAATCCCCCCTGGCCTGCTGGTGAGATGAACCCATGGCTTCCACTCCTGGAGCTGGAGGGATGTTCCTGCAAGGAGCCCAGTCTCCGCCCTTCTAGACCATGGCTGCAGTCTACATTTTTGGGAACGGATTGAGGCCATGACTACACTGGCTACCTATTTAAGCCTCAACGCTCTCTATCCGACATTCCCAACAAACAGCCCTCCCACCCCTCGGCCCATTTTTCTCCCTCTCTGCGGCTGCACCCATTCTCTGCAGGAAGCCTCACCCACACAGACGCACAAGCCTGTTGAAGCCACACACATGTTTGAGTGCCTATTGTTAATTCTAAAAGGGTTGGCCTGGCCCCAGGGGGTTCCTGAAGAAGACCGGCAGGCAGGCTGTGGGGAGAAGAGACAAGGAAGGAGGGCAGTGGAGAACGGAGGCAGGGGTGGGGGCAGGGGGGCGGCGGCTTGTCTGGGCTTGTAGGAAGAGCAGAAAGGGCTGCTGGAGGTAATCCAGGAGGGCTTCCTGCAGGAGGTGTGAGGGGTATGAGCACATGGGCAAAGCTGCAAAATAATGAAGAGCCAAGGGCAGTGAATAAAGAAGTGGTGGCCTCCGCTCCCTAGCTAGCTGCAGACACTGCCAACTGGGGAGAGGCAGGTTTGCTCACCGGGCTTCTGCGGGTCCCCAAAGGCAGCAGAGCCCTGGCTCTCGGGTTAGGGGCACAGAACCTGCCTGGGACCACGTTCTCCGAGCATTGCGCCGCCTTCCTCTTCCACGAGGCTGTGGCACCCAGGTGGGGGTTGGTGGTCCCCTGGTTCCCAGGGAAGAGCCGGAGGGTGGCGGGGAGGTGGTTGATGGGGTCCTGGCTCTCAGACCAGAGCCCTGTAGGCGGCGCGGAGGATGGAAGGAGGCAGGAGGAGGCGAAATATAAAAATATCCGCGAGAAGTGCGGCGCTGGGCTACAGTGTTATTAAACTAAAGCATCTTATAAAACTCAAGCCATTAATAACAGGCTGCTGCCACGTCGGGGTAATTTATTCAAATTGCGGGTCCCGGATAGAGGAGCAGATGTTTCAGAGCTGCTGGTGTCACGGAATGAGCTCCAAGGGGGGAGGGGGCGGCGCCGAGCTGGGGAGAGGGGCGGAGAGGGGTCCTCAGCCACGCTCAGCAACATTCCCCGCCTTCCCAGGCGGTGGGGAGGGCTGCCGGAAGCGGGAGGGGGGACCCCGCGGGGTTGGGTACAGCTAATCAACAAGTGCCAGGATAGAAAACCAGGGGCAGAGGGCAGGCACGCAGGGCTCCCTGCCTAGAATGTCGCTTCTCCACCGTATCCAGCTGAAATGCCACCTCCTGCTCAAAGCTGTCCTAGGCTTTTCCACACTCACTGCTTGGTGCTGGAAATCAGAGGGTCCTAGGCTCCTTCCAGGTGCACTACCCACCAGCTGGTGACCCCAGCAAGTAACCCTCTGGGCTTCGGTGTCCTCTTCTGTCCAATGCCCAGTATTGCCTAAGCCGCCGAGTTGCGAGAAGGGGAAACCCAAGTCACCCACAGGAAGGTCCTGGCCCATGGCAGAGAGGGAGGGGTTCAGGCCTGTGGGATTCCTCCATTGCACCTGACGGCCCTTACTTGAGGTCAGCTTAGTGTATTAGAGGTCTTTTCCAGTTTCCTAATGGTCTCACTGTTTCTACACCAGTCCCAGCCAAGAATCCACCTGCAATGTGGGAGACCTTGCTTCGATCCCTGCTTCAGATCCCCTGAAGAAGGGAAAGGCTACCCACTACAGTATTCCTGGGCTTTTCTGGTGGCTCAGATGGTAAAGAATCACCTGCAATGCAGGAGACCTGGGTTCGATCCTTGGGTTGGGAAGATCCCCTGGAGAAGAGAAAAGACTACCCACTCAAGTATTCTGGCCTGGAGAATTCCATGGACTGTATAGTCCATGGGGCTGCAAAGAGTCGGACATGACTGAACAAGTTTCATTTTCAGCCAGGAATCGTGTTGGTGGGGCTCATCTGGCTGGGGTGTGAGATGCATACAACGGATGCTCAATCAGAGCTTACAGAACAGAGCTGGGTTGGGGGTACTGTAGGAGTAGGACTTCGGGGCCTTCCTTCTCTGATGGGAAAGAGGCAGCGAAGCTTGCACAGTCCTCCCCTTGGGCTTCCTTCAGCACTGTCCCCTGGGTCTTGGTAGGTGGATCCTAGTACCTGGATGCTAGTAGGTGGTCAGGGCCTCAGGCTCAGGGTCTGGCCGCAGTTTCCAGGACACAGACCAGGAAAGTTGGTGGCCCCAGGGGTGCAGAACTCTGGTAGATGAAAACGCTCCTGCTTAATTTTGCCTTTCTGGCAAAGCACACACCTTCCCCATGAAGCCGTTTCTGCCTCTCATTGGCTCTTCTCCCACAGTGTTGGATGCTGGGGGTGCGGGTGGGGGGTGAGGGGAAGAGTCTGAATACCCATCGGCAGGGAACACAGAAGGGGGGCCCGGCAAGGTCTGGGTTCTCTGAACTCACTATTTAAAATGGATGAAAAGACATTTTTCTCTCTCTGGCAGATCTGGAGGCCTGCTTACAGAGTGGGATAAAGTGGAGCTCAGCCCGATTGAGGATGCTCTGGAACACCCCCATTGGGTGTCCAGCGTTGTGCTTGGGTTCTCCTTGCTGACGAGAGGCCTCCAGCGGCCCCTGACGGCACGGTGAGCGGTGTGTGGAGACGAGGGTGACGCTCCAGAAATGTCCCAATTGGAGGCAGACACGTCTCTTCCCACAGGCCCCACCCCGATGGTACCACTACAGCGTGATGAGAAGAGAGCAAAGAGGCCCTTCTGTCCCTCACACAGCCCTGACCTGAAATGACACCACTGGAGCGATGTCCTGTGAGCAAGAGATGCCCTTGGCGGGGCAGCGTCCCTGCCTTTAGCAGATGCTGATGCCCGAGCAGGGGGCCTACCCCAGCCATTTCTGGTCTGGACTGGGGGCCGCCCTGGACAGCAGGCAGGGTGGGGGATTGGCTGTCAGGAGCCTGGGGGAGAGTGCGGGGGCCACCCAGAGGCCTTCCCCCCAACAGCCCAGGGGAGGTGAGGGGAGGCAAGACTGTGATGGCAGGAGGGGGCTTGCACCCCCCCACCCCCACCCTGGCCATCTCCCAAAGTGGCCCCTGCCCACCTGGCTGGGAGCTCATGGGCAGCCGTGGGCCCTGTGTCTCTGCTCCCTGCAAACTGGACCTGCTCACAGCCTGGGGTTCATTTCAAGCGAAGGAGAAAGCGCAGCCCCACACTCACGGGGCAATCAGCGTGCTCTGTGATGAATGGAGCCCGTGTCACTCAGTGAAAATGAATATTTCTTTGCGATAATGGCCAGATGGTAGCAACTCTCTGATCCAGATTAAAACATGCATGATAAATGCCAGGAAAACAGAGGAAGACAAAACCCCAACCTGGAGTGAATTCTCTCTATAAATCTTCCCCCTGCGCCCCCTCCCCCTCTACCACCGCGGCCCTGCTAATAGCCATTAAATTATTAAGACGCACTGCAAGGAGAACGCCAATGTCAGCGGCATCCGCCCCGCTGCCCACGGCTGCCCCCTGCCTGAGGGCCAGGCTTTGGAGGGCCTGGGGTAGGGGAGATGAAGGAGAGGGCTGCTTTTTCAGCCAGCAGAGAGCTGAGATGTAAAGTTCCTGTTTAGAGAGCTGAGGGAGGCTGGCCTGTGAGGCTGGGTGCAGACTTGCCCCGATGAGAAACTAACACCCACTGCCTGACTTCATGGCTCAGACAGAGAGTGGGAAAGGCGTTCTGAGCCAGAAAGACCAGCGAGGAACTGCTGGAGACAGCATTCCTGCAGGATGGACCCTGACCATCCTGTGGGATGATCCTGAGGATCCATGTGGAGCTGGGCATCTGGGAGGGTCAGAGTGGGCTGTCCGAGGGTGGCCACATGCCTGAAGGTGGGCATGCACCTGGAGGTCTGAAGGCAGCAGGTACTGGGCAGGGCCGGGGTGGTTTGGGGGCTTGTATTTCATGGTGACAAAAGGGCTCTTGAACTTAAGAGTTTAATTCCCATGCCTCCTGCCCAGCCCCCTCACAGCTGGAGAGGGAAAGAGCCTCTCCCGAGTCTCCTCGACACCTTGTCCAGCCCGCTGCAGGGTGACCAGCCTTCCCATATCCAGCTTTCACCAATCACCAGTTCCCTTCATCTTCCAGAAGTCCCCTAGCTCTTTAGTGGGGCATTCCCTGGAGCCCTCTGCTTGAGTCACGCGGCTTCCTCACTTTCCCTGCACAGGGTTTACGCCACAGGGCTGCATCCTGGTGCCACTGGTTTCTCAGCCTGAATTCCCTCCAGTAAGGAGCCTCCTCCAGGAAGCCTTCCCTGACTGGTTCCCCCTGTACAGCTCTCCCCTCTGCCAGCCATGGCGCCTGCTGTCTCCACTACTCTTCTGGTGCCCTTGAGGTCTAAGCTGATCTCCTCACCAGACTGAGCTTCTCTAGGACCCAAAGCTCAGCAAAGACTTGAAGAATCTGGATTAAAGAATTCTGGAATTCCCCCACATATTTGTCTTTCATGGTCAGCTTTCTAGGGGCGGGGCTCATCTCTCTGCATTTCTGAGTCACTTGCAGTCAGCCATTCATGTCCAAACCTTAAGCCTCCTAAGTCACCTGGGCCTGTTACCCAGTTGGGATGTGGCATCTGGGACAAGACATCCATGAGTCAGCATCATGGGCTTGTCTCTGATGTGATTGAAAAGAAAATCTATGCTGGCTTGTCCCTGCTGCCCTCCAGCCTCTGCCAAGCCTTCCTCCTCTCCAGGCCTGGCAGACAAGACCCTGAGTGCCCAGGCTGGCTCTCCTCTGCCAGCAGACGTGGAGTGTCTCCACCTGCCCCTCCCAGCTAACCCTTGGTGCTGAGAAGGACCACAGACATGCTCATCTTGTTGTTGCCTTTGCACCTTGGAAAGTTCAGCTTCGGACCCTCCCCAGATTCCCCTACACCCACCCCCATTCCCAAAGGGCACCAGGGAGGGGAGTGAGGAGCTGGAAAGCTCATCCTGAAGGCTGTGGTCCAACTGCATCCTTTGTGCCTCTGAGAGGGGGCATGGATGCTGGGAGAATGTTCTCTGGGTCTCGGCACCACAGCCAGGCCTGAGAGAAGGCAGCAAGGTCCTGGCTGAAGGGCTGAGTGTGAAGGCTGATTACTAACTGTGTGATCTTGGGCAGGTCACCTCTCCTTTCTAAGAGAATAGGGGTGCTGCTTGGCCCACCTTGCAGGGCCAAGACTGGTGCGCTCTTACTGGAGGCTCTGGGTGGCCTAGTGGGAGACCTGAGGTCCCTACTGGCTCTATGCATCTTCCTTCCAGTGTCCTGGCATGGCTTCAGCAGCAGCTGCTGCAGGCATTGCCTAGATCCCCTGTGTATTGTCCTGAACTGGGTGGGGAAGGAGCAAGCCTCTCTAACAGCAGACAGGTACATCTGATCAGGAAAACTGCACAGCGGCTTATGGTAGAGAAACAAGCCCTGGGATGGGCCTGGTGAGCTGGGACTGAAGGGTGAGAAGAGACAGGTTGGCCCCAGATTCAGACTGCCCATGCGCCACACCCAGGACTTCTGTGCCCTGGAATACGAGGAGCAGGGAGACCCACAGTGAACCACACCTGGTCTTCTTACTGCAGGGAGTGAACCCTCCTCTCCATCCAAACTAACTCTATTTTTAAAAAGATCTAAGATGCCACAAATTTGCCTCGTTTGCCTCTGTTTTCATGTCTTTGACTGTGGCACAGTCCAGGTGCTACCTCTTGGTAAACCTGTCATCCCAATTATCACCTCCTCCAGGAAGCCTTCCTTGGCTCACCCTGTTTTGGTACACTCACATGCACAGTACAGCTCTGGCCCTGGGAAGTATGATTTCTCTTGGCACTTTGTTGATCACACCTTGTCAATAGTCCTCAACCCCATCACCTCTCACCGCCCGAGGACTTGACTATAAGAAAAGAATAACCACAGCAGCTGTCATCAGGGGATATTCCACAGCTAGCCAATTGCATTCCACCTATGGCAGCTCCACGGGAGTGTCACCATCCCCTTTGCAATAGGAGCTGGTGAGAGATTGTTGTGGGAGGGGCAGGACGTGTGGGTGCGATGACCAGCACCATCTCTGCCCATCTCTCTGCCCCGGCTGCCTCCCCACATCCGGCTGAGTCTTCCTAACCTACTGTTTGGAAAGCATGACATATATATATATATATATATATATATATATATACACACACACACACACACACACACACACTGTCACCCTCTGCCCCAAAGCCTTAGATGGTTTCCCTTCACCTAAATGTGTCAGTTTAAAGTACTTCTGGAAATCACTGCTCCCATATCCTGCCCTCCCTCATTCCTGCCTCTCAGGATCCTCCAAGCTGTCCTTGGCTGGGGCTATTTTCCCACCTGGGAAACTCTGCCTTTCCTCGTGCAACTCCTCTCCCCGTGAAGGTCAAGCAGGGGTTACCCTTTCTCATCTCTCTGGTCCTCGCTGTCTCTCCCTGCCTCTCACACCCCACCTCCCCCTGCACAGCCTCACCACTGCCATGTTGCTATCAGGCTGTTTCAAGTGGGGTGTGTCGGGGGCCAGGAGGGTGCTGGATGGGTCTTGCCTGCATCGGGGTTCACTGGAGGCTGTGCTGAGGACTACAGGTCCAGGAAGGACTGCCTGTGACATCCTCTCTCACATCCTGCTGGCCTCCTGGGGAAGTGTGCATCCACCTTCTACACACAGTGCCTGCAAAAGCACCCCGTGGGACAGCGCGGGAGACGGGGGCCGTGGTCCCCTCACTCTGTCATCCCTGTTCCTCTTGTCGGTCCCTTCAGCCTGGGCACACGCGAGGCAGCTTTTAAATATCATCCAGGAGCCCATTTGCAATGATTAATATCCCATTTCCCCTGAAACAGTCCTTTGCTAAATTAGCCAGGGGCCAGAGGGAATTTGGTGAGGAGCCACGACTCTCCACTTAACTTGCCGAATGGATTAAAAGAACTTTAACAACAAAATGCAGATCAATCAACACCCCTTCCCCCAGCTGCAAACCTAAAGTCCATTTAAGCTCAGCAGGTTTGCAGTTAATTATAATTTCGCACCTATGGCAGGAGTTACTGAGGTATTTATAATGTGCTTCTGCCCCACGGGGGCCCTCTCTAGGGACCCTTTTTCCCAACAGCCACTCTTCCTTCTCCAGCCACAAAGACCTGTCTTCATGCAGCTGCTGTTGGGTTCAGTTGTGTAAACAAGAGGACCTTTCTGGAGTTTTAAATTTTCTTTTTAAAAGCAGCCTGGGAGAGAAAGGAGGCAAAGATCCTTTTAAGTCAGAAGGAACAAGGGTTATGGAGAATAAAACCCCAGAACAGAGAAACCTTACACCAGCAAAGATTGAGGGCAGGAGAAGAAGGGGAAGACAGAGGACGAGATGCTTGTTGGATGGCATCACCAACTCGATGGACATGAATTTGAGCAATCCCCAGGAGCTGGTGAGGGACAGGGAGGCCTGGTGTGCTACAGTTCATGGGGTCGCGAAGAGTCAGACACGACTGAGTGACTAGACAGCTTGGAAATTCCTAAACAAAAGTAGGCAAGATTACGGTTAGATATGTGGTAGAACTTCCTGTCCACCAAAGAAGCCAAGCCCTGGGTGGGCTACTTGGCCTGGTGATGAGATCTCTGATCCTCAGTCCTCCCCAAAGGCATAGGGCCCCTGCCCCAGGCTGCTCCTTGAGCACCACCACTGTCTGGGAAGTGGGGACGTGCTGTCTTAGATCTGACACGAATTTCCCGAGCTGAACATTGTAATGCCTTTTCTGTCAACATCAGTCCAAAATAAATCAGGGACGCGAGTACATGAGAGATCTGCTGGGGTATCAACTCTGGGGCTGGTGTTCAAGGGAAAACATTACCATCTACACCTCAAGAAATCCCAGAGGGAATAGGGCAGGACAGGCTGACAAAACAGGATTTCCAAGCTCTGAAGGAGGCTGAGAGAGGCCAGGAGTTGCTTTCCTCCTGGATGGTTTTTAAAAGCGGGAGGGCAGTGTGAGAGGTGGGCTGGGGTGGGGGGGGGACCGAAGGGGATGCGGCTGGACACAATGGCCCCTGAGGCCCCTCCAGGGCACCAGGTGCTACGCCCAGGCCTGGCCGACCAGGGCAGTTAGCTATCTCCCAACCAAAGGTTCACCTTGACCCCTTGCTCCAGGCCCCTGGAGGCAGACACAGCTGTGAGAAGGGAGCATGATGTTGAACCTAAAGACTGAGGAGCTGAGGATGTGGGGGTCTGCAGGGTCTGGGGGCTGTGGTAAGGAAAGGCACCCCACCCCCATCACACACACGGCCAGCAGCCGTCAGCGGAGCACACGCACTGCCTGCTCCCAGGGGCTTCTGTGGGGCCACAAAAAGGTGCCGGGGGCGGGGGTATCTTCTGCTCTGAGCTGCAGACCCCTCTCCTTTAGGTGGCTGCCTGGGGCTTCAGTCACCGGACCCCTTCTTAGCTCAGGGTCGCATCCTCTGGCGGAGGTGAGGTGGGCTCCACTCATCTCTCTGGCGGGATACCACCCAGGAGCCCCAGAGTAGCGGTCAGGAGGTGCTAAAGCTGGGTGGACACTCCTGATGCCCCAAAGGGGAGAGAGTGGGCACAGGGCGGGGTGGCACCCTAGCTGTGGGACTCGACTTCCAGACAGTAGATAGGCTGTGGCAGAAATGAGGCGGTTCCTGGGGTTAGGGTCTCTGCCCAGCCTACCCCCACCCCCAGGGGAACCTCACCCAGGACCTTCTGCAGGGGTTCACACCTGCCTCCAAGCCTTTCCTGACACCTCCCCGCTCGAAACTGCACCTTGGGTCAGGTCATCTAGAGTAACACCGTTTTTTAAAACCTCGTTTCCTACCATCTTGGCATCATTCAGATGAATCCTCAAGATGCCGTGGCCCCTGGCCCCTAGTCTCATGTTTCGTGTACCCCTCCCGCCTGGGACCTGGCAGAACCCCGAGGGGCCTCTGTCTCCCTGGAAGCTTTGGTCGAGGGAGTCATTTGTTGCCTCTCGAGACTGGAAAATGGAAACTTCTGTATATTGAATTTTCCAAAAGCGCGGCCGTTTCATCTGCTGCTTGCGAAACTGCCTAACTAGAGTACGGGACTAAATAGCTAGAAAAGTCTGGACGTGAGAAACCCAGCATCAGGGGGTCAGCAGGGTGGCTCTGGCTCTCCAGGGTGCCAGGACCTGAAGGTGAGACCCACACCCCTCAGCTGGCCCCCCAGTGGACCCTCCAAGGCCTCCCAGCTGCACGTGGTCTGGGTCTGTTTAGAAATAAAATAATGCTCTGAGGAGAAATGAGGAACTTAATGGGATTTTAAAAGCGGCAGGAACTGATGGGGCTACAGATGGTGGAGGACCGAGTCAGCCCCGGTTTTGTGGCGGGGAATGTGGCCTTGGGGAGGGTCTCGGAGCCACATCCACGCATCAGGTCCAACCTCATTAGCTGGCCCAGCGGGACTCTGCTGCCGCGCGAGCGCGGGCCGAAGTGAGGGGCCCTGAAGATGCTGGTAAACGGACAGGAAGCAGCGAGAGGCTCAACGAGTCGCGTGGCTAAGCGACTGGCCTGCACCTGCTCTGCACGGAGTGGAAATGAACGTCTCACGGACGGGCTGTCACACTTGCCCCAACCTTCGTCCTGCCAGAGAGAGACTGAGACAGGCGGGGGCCCGGGCTGGTGGAGAGACCAGACGTGGGCCCCCAGGCTCCAAGTTTCCCTATGTGGGGGGTTCATGGCTGGGGCGCAGGGCCACTTCCTTTTTCCTCTCCGGAGCCTCCCCCAGGCCCTAAAGATGGCTGGAGACACAGGAGCTCAGCCTTCCTGCTGCGTCGCCGGTAGCCTCCCTTCCGTGATCGCAGGCCTCTATCCAGCCTCCCCTCTCGGGATCAGTCTAAGCTGCCCCTTTGCCTCCCTTGCTTGGATCTGATGAAGGCCCCCTCCGGAAAACACGCCCGATGGACCAGGGAGGGGCTGGGGGAGCCCCCTGGCTGTCCAGACACGGGCATGACCACGCCCCCAGTTCAGGCCTCACACTGGAGGCTGGAATGTGCCCCTGTGGTTTCCAGTTTAAGTCCTGGACGGGTGAGAGCGTGGCGGCCATCCCTCAAGGCGGCTCTCACCGTTGCTTCCGTCCGCCCCTCCACAAGGGCTCCTTGGTGCCTCCCTGCTCGCTCTGAGGGGGCAGCCCCCTGGGTCCCAGAGTCACCTCTTCCCCAGGTCTCCCTCCCAAGCCCTCTTGGTTTCTAACTTCTCCAACTCTTCAGCCTGACACCTCGCTGTTTCTTTTTTATTTTTCTTCCTGTCATTTCATGTTGATGAGATAAAACCTGATGACGAACCGTCTGGGCTCCACCCCCAGTCACTGGATCCTGGGATGGAGTGGGGGAACACTCAGTTCCCGCCTCACTGGGAGCAGGTGTGGAGTTGGGTGTGTGTGGGTGCCTTTGTTGGTGTGGGTGTACAGCAGGATGGTGGGAAGGTGTGTGAGTGCACCCCGCTAAGGGCTTCTCCATACACGGCCTGGATGAGGCCCCCGCTAGCTGAACCTCCTGACCTGTAGCTGGTTACGGAGAAGAGGTGGGCGCGGTTTCCGGTGATGGAGCCAAGCGTGGCAGGGGGTGAGATTCCTAGAGGACTGCTTATGTCTGCTGGGGTGTGTCTAGGAGGGGTGGGGTCAGGCCAATATCTACTCTACTGGCTCGGGTCTCAGCCATTCCTTCCTTCCTCAAGAGCTCGACTTGCCTGCTGACTCTCTTGAGAGCCCTTTGAGGGGGGTGGACCCCCGCCCCCAGCCTCCTCCAGCTCAGTCCAGGGAGTTCCCAAGCAGTTTTGTTGCCTGAGGCCAGGCTGCCTAGAGCCTTCTTTTCTGAAAGGAGCCCCCACATCCTGTCCACAGGAGCCTGGCTTGGTGGAGGGGGGCCCTGTCCTGTCCTTGGCCGTAAGGCCCACCCTGGACTGAGAGTGGGTGGATGGGAGGGGTCAGCGCTGTGGGCAGCACCCTGTGGGCATCACCCCTGAAACTGAGAGTGACGCGGAGAGGCCGGAGGGCCCCTGAAGCCATGGAGACGCTGACTAAAGCAGCTCTCAGGGCGGGTACGTCCGTCTGCTGGGAGACCTACGTCTATATTTTAATTCTACCTGGGTTGGGACATCGCGGGGCATGCGCAAGGAAGCATCCTGGCCTCTGAGATGTCAGGGCAGGTACCAGTGGCGGGGCGGGGGTGGGGGTGGCGGGGGGCCCACCTGGTGTTTCGCTGTTCCCAACCTGCCTCACTATGCTGGTGAATGAACGGGCTTGCTTCTGTGGGGCTGGGGGTGAATCTGAGCTGAATACAATTTGCTCCAGGAAGCTCTGTGGGGTTAACAGGATCTTCCTTGCAGTCAGGTTGGCTCCTCCCTTGGTTTTCTTTCACAGCTGGAACCCTGGCTCTTGGTATTGGGGCTGTCTCCTCTCCTGCCCAGGGATATTAGAGCTCTGATGCCCTCTCTTTGCTTGGTCCCCACACGGCGTTAGTGGCTCCTGTTTCTGACCGAGACACGCGCACCACCCTGGCCCTGAGCTCGGGGCTCCATTTTCACTTCATGCCCTCCCTGTCTCCTGCCACGTCTACACCTCTTGGTCCAGTTTTCACCTCTGGGAAGCCCTCCCTGCTTGCTCCTCAATGAGCTCTCTTTTCTCTGACCCCTGCAGTCCTGGTCGCTCGCGTCTTATGGGTACGTCCGGGAGCTCCTTGTCCAGCCGGGACCTGCCTCCCTCACCTGGGACCCTGCTCCTTGCCCCTTATTTACTTTGAGAATGAGCCCAGAGGTAAGACAAATGCCCGTGGCACCTTCCCATTGTCCCCGGAGTTCGAAAGATTATCCTAGGAGTCTGAGGAATGCAGAGCATCTGGGTTCTGGTGACTTACAGGCAGGGCTTTGAATTTTGGCTCGGCCACCACATAGCTATGTAATCTGAAACAAGTTACGTGGCCTCTCTGGGCCTTCGTTTGTACCTTTAAGCGGGGCCAAACTTCCACCTCCCAAAGTTGTTGTATGGGTTAAATGTGTGCGTTTAAAATCCCAGCCTTTGGGAATTCCCTGGCAGTCCAGTGGTTAAGACTGTCTGCTCTCACTGCCAAGGGTCTGGGTTCAATCCCTGGCCAGGGAACTAAGATTCCACAAGCTGCAAGGTGCCTCCAAAAGAAAAATAAATAAAATAAAATAAATGCCAGCCCTCAGTGGGTGCTCTGTAAACACCAGCTTCCCTGGGAAGTGAGCTCTCTCGTCCTTGGGTGAAGACGTGGAGGCCCAGAGAAGCAGTGTCCAGGCCAGAGCTCATTTTGCACAAAGATGGGGCTAGAACCCAGGACCAGAACAAGAACCACCATCCTGTACTCTTCCTGGGGAGCCCCGGCCAAGCACCTAGCCTGTGTAACCCGGGATGCAGAGAGCCAGGGTGGGGATAAACCTGCCTCTCCCTGCAGGACCCCTTCCTCTCGCCCCCACACCTATGCCCCCAAGTCTCCCCGGCTCCCGGCCTTCTTCCCTCCTTCCTGCTTTCCCCCAGGCCTCCCTCCGCCTTCTGCCCCTTCCCCTTCTCCTTTCTGGGCTCTTCCTTTCCTGTTGGATTTCTCCTCCCCTCCCCCTCCTACCCCTGCCTCCATCTCCCGTCTCCTGTTCCCATTTCTTTCATCTTTGTTAATACCCACCTCTCCCCCATTCCCCTCCCTCCACAGAAGAAGTATTTAATGGATATTAAATTATTTTAAACTTTCTTTTTTTCCAAAGAGCTTGGTGATGATGCTGACTCAGGATCATCTCACTGTCTAATATTGAATATGCAATTAATAGATAGATGTTTAGGTTTGGCTCTCTTTCCCCTGCCCACCCCCACCCCCTTGCTACCGCAGGAAGGATAAAAAAGCTGATTAATCTGGTTTGGGGCAAGTGTCAACGTGGGAGATATATGGGAGAAAGGAGATGAGGTTAGCAACTTGGAGTTGGAAGGTGGCTGCCTCCAAGGCAAGTGAGGGAGAAATGGTTTGTGTTGGAGCTCAGCAAGGCAGGCCTCGCGACACCTGGCTGTGAGCCTGGTGTTAACCGGCGGGACTCTGAGCTGGTGGTGTGCTGGAAGGTCCTCCCCGCACTGGGCCTTATTCCGGCCACTCCACCTCCCTAGATGTGGAATGTCCCTTCCTTCAATCAGCTCAGGTGCCACCTCCTCTGAGGCCTCTGGTTGCCCCCACCTTGGGGACCCCTCCTCTGGGCATGTGGGTGCCGCCTGCCATCCGAGCTCCCTCCCTTACTTGATGGCTCTCCCCCAAAGGGCCGGGGTCTCTGCTGCCTCCATGAGGCCCCGCCGCATGGCGGGGGCATTGCCGGAGGCCTGACCCTGGCTGTTTGAGGAGCCTCTGTGTGCAGAGAAAGGCGAGTAACTGGGCTGCCAGGAGGGGGCAGGAGCCAGCAGTGTGAATCAGGTAGTCTCTACAGCACAAACCCTTCACATCTGAACCATTTCTGCTCTCCAACTGACCTGTCTCCACCTCCATGATAGGGGTCCCCAGGATGGGACACTCTCAGGGGGCCACAGGGACGCGGGCCTGTGCCATGGGCCATGGGGCTTCTTTGGGTAGCACCAGGACACCAGTTGGGCTTGTTGGGCGTGCTTCGAGGCCTGGGTCTGGAGGGCCACAGAAGCCTTATAACCAGGTAGGAGCCCTGCTGGGCCCCCTGAGGGCAGCGACCTATGCTGGAGGGACCCTAGACATCCCCCCAGGGTGGGCAGGCGACCTGTGGCCACACTACAGGACAAGGAGCTCGACTCTGAATTTTGCAAGTAGCTTTTGTCTATTTGACGTCGGGCTCTTAATTTCCTGGAAAATTTGGGGGGAGGGAGGGGGAAGGAGAGAGAAGTTCCTCAGTGCCCAGCTGAGCTGAGCTGAGAGTGACTGTCCAGGCCCAGTCAGGGAGGGCCCAGGGGCAGAGGGCGCTGGGTGGGCATGGAGTGGTCACGGTGCCTGGTCAGAACCTGGGATGGTGGGTGCTTGACAGAGGAAGCTGGAGCCTGGCCTGGTCTGGCCTGTGTACAGTGGGGCTGAGGCCACGCTAGTAAGAGAGGACAGAGCCTCCCCTTGGGGAGCGGGGGCCTGCGTCTGTGGGTGAAGCTGTGTGTGTCCTTCTGCTCTGGCCCCTTCCAGACATCAGCCTGTCTGCCTGTATCTAGGTCCAGCATCTTGGCCAGAGCGGCCTCACACCCCCAGGGGCAGCCCTCCTCAGACTTGCCCATTCTGGCCTGAGTTTCCCACCACAGGTGTGTGCTAAGTCACTTCAGTCGTGTCCAACTCTTTGCGACCCTATGGACTGTAGCCCGCCAGGCTCCTCTGTCCGTGGGATTCTCCAGGCAAGAATACCGGAGTGGGTTGCCGTGCCCTCCTCCAGGGGGTCTTCCCCACCCAGGGATCGAACCTGCATCTCTTCCATCTCCGCACTGGCTGGTGGGCTCTTTACCGCTGGCGTCACCTGGGACGGCCAGGGAAGGATTGAAGCACATATCCTCCCTTCCATCCTGAAGCCCTTTCGGCCAGTCCAGTCCCATCACAGTGGGGTTTTCCTTCCTGACACGGAGGCGGGCCTGCCCTTCTTGGTGTCTTAAAGGGGGCAGTGGAGCGCCCAGGACATCCTGCCCATTGACTCACAGAGAGGAAGGAACCCCAGCAAAATGCAGACCCCAATCCACTCTCCTCCTCTTCAGTTGGTCCCCACACCAGCCACCCAGGGCTCCAAAGCCCCGTCCCAAGCCCCAGTCACGAGGTCCTCAGGGGGCTGGAGGCGGCGGCAGGGAGTCGCGGCAACCCCCTCCCGTGGTGGGAGTAGGGGTGGGAATGGAGGGAAAGGAAGGGCTGAGACAAGCGGGCCCTCGGGTGAAGCGGGAGGCGGGAGGGGAGAAGACGGGCCGGAGAGAAGTGAGGGGCAGAGACAAGTGGGCCCTCACGTGAAGGGGGCTGGCGCAGGCAGCTACTACCTCCTCGGCTCTCGCTGTCCGCCGGTTTCACCTGGATCGGCCGGTTCATCTGTAACAGAGCACAGGAGGGCAGCATTAGAGCAGGCGCGCCGGCACCCCGAGGTGCGCCGGTGTTCAAGGGACACAGCACACTGCTCACTCCACGGACGCTGACACCCACGGCCCCAGCACCCGCGCGGGACAAACGTGAGGGTCTCCACTAAAGCCCCGCCCCCTCCCCTCCCCAGTGCGGTCCCCACGACCCCCCTGATTTCAGGAGGGTGTCTCAGGACCGAAGACCCTGGGGTGTCCCCTGCCAGCCGTTAGCGGCTCTTGCTAACTGTGATGTCGGTCCACCCAGGACACAGCTGGCTTTGCCGAGCTGCTCTCTGGCCGAAACTGACTCCTGCCTAGGTTGGGGCCCTGCAGCGAGTGGCACCCCACCCCTGTGCCATCGACGCCGGCGGTTGGTCCCAGGGGTGCCTGAGGCTCCGGGTCTCGCAGTTCCCGGTTGGAGCAGAGCTCAGGGCTGGGGCTCCAGACGGCAGCCTGGCTGTCCCCTCGGTGGGGTGGGGGCGGTATGTGCGGGGTGGGCAGCTACTCGTCTCCTGTGACGTCCGGGTGCCAGGAGGACCACATGGGACGCCTGCCTCCCCATCTCCCAGCTGCCGGCCTCTCGGGAGGATCCATGCAATGCCTCGTTCAGGCCACTAGGGGGCTCGCAACTCCAAGGATCCAAGGCTCTGCAGCCTGTTTTTAATCCTCCTGCTGCCTGAGGCATAGGATGGGCTAGGAGGCCCTGAGGTCCCAAGATATTTCAGACAATAAAAACGGGAGGAATCGCGCAAATGGAATCGAACTTTGTGTCTCTGCCCGTGCTTCTGCGTGTCACGTACCTCCCTGATCCCTCATTCTACCTACATTTCTCTCCCAAATGCACCCCGAGAGGCAGGCAGGTACTAAACGCCCCATTTGACAGATGCAGAAGCCGAGGCGGGGCGCCTCGTGCCAGGATGTGGCTGGGAACCCGGGTCTGCCAGGGCTATTTGGGGGGCTTTTGTTCTGTACCAGGTGACTTTTCATTGGCACTTCCCCTCGTGTCCGGAGGAGGCTGGACTAGCCCGTGGCAAGCTTCCTCCTGGTCTAGGATTCTGAGCAAGTTTTGGCTGCGTCAAGACGACTTGGTGGGGGAGCGTGGGGGCCCATGACTCAGCAAGGTGAAGAGGAAGCCGGGGAAGGTCAGAGTCACTCGAGGAAGGACAGAGGCGGGAGGCAGGGCACGGAGCAGAGGACCAGGAAGCGCAGGTTGCCGGGGGCAAGAGAGGATGCTGGGAGGCCGGTGCACTGAGAGGGCTGGGTGCCACTGTTTGCTCGGAGGTCCCCACTTGGTGCCCCCTGTGGAGCTGAGGGAAAGGAAGGTGCTGGGTGCGCAAGCTCTGCCAGCAGAGTTAAGCGTGCGGTACAGGGACCTCCAATCACAGGGAGAAGAAAGAGGGCCATAAGGCAATTCCCAGCTTCCTTTCAGGGGCCCTGGCTCCCCCATAAACCACCTCCTTTCCAGTCCTTGAGAAAAAGATCCAGGAGGCAGAGCAGGCATCTGACTGTGGGAGAAGGGCTCTCCCCCTGGTTTCCGTTCTATGCCTTCAGAGGCTCCACACCCAGCCCTTTCCGGGGCTCTCCCCGCTTCTGGAACACCACTTCCCCCTGGTTCACACCCCCCCCCCCCACCCAAGAGCTGCAATAGGCTCTTACTCCAGAAAAGCCCCACGGCTGATCTGGACCCAGTTCTGGCCATTGCACTCTCCTGGGTGAATTTCTATGGCTTTCTTGCTTATGTAATTTTTATAATTCTCTGAGAAAGGTATTATTCTCTCTTTTTCCAATGAAAAGCTAAGCCCTGGGAGTGGGAGGTCTGGGATGCAGCCAGGGTTGGTAGGCATGGAACTAACACGAGGGTGGGTTGGTCTTGGTATATTTCATTGCATTTGACCTCAAGCTGCTCTGGAAGGGGGGCTTCCCAGGTGGTGCAGTGGTAAAGAATCCACCTGCCAAGGCAGGAGATGCACGAGACATGGGTTTGATTCCTGGGTTGAGAAGATTCCCTGGAGTAGGAACTGGCAACCCACTCCAGTATTCTTGCCTGGAAAATCCCATGGACAGAGGAGCCTGGAAGGCTACAGTCCATAAGTCACAAAGAATTGGACACGACTGAGTGAGCACACACTGCCCCGCTGCTCTGGAAGGAGGGGACGAAGGGAAGATGTCCTTCTGGTGAGGGGCGAGTGGGCCATCATATTGACTAGAACTTCCTCAGCCTAGCCCCCCAAATCTGGCCCCCACCACCTCTTGTATCATTCCATTCCTCACAGCCCAGCCCTTTTTTCCCCCTGTGTGTTCCTTTGGCCTGAAAACTTCTCTCTCACAGCCCCACCAGCCCCTTGCCCTTGACCCTGAAGTCTTCCTGGTACTCCGGGGGAAAGGCCCTGCAGGAATTCTCCCTTTTCCATATAGACGGTACAGTCAAGGTTGGGCACTGAATTGCAAGGGGGCTACTGCCCTGCTACACCTACAGGAACACAAACAGCTGCTCCAAAATTATATTGTCGGACTATCATCACTTCCCATAGGGTGTATGCAATTAGAGATCCTTTAGCCAAGGAAGCGGAGTTTTGGAGAGGTTAAGAAACCTGCCTGAGGTCACACAGGTGGTCAATGGTGATCAAGATGAACCCAGGACTCTGGACACTGGCCTTCGTGTTCAAAGATGCTGGAAACCAGGCCTGACAGGCTTGGGGAAGGTCTGGGAAAGTTCAAAGCAGAAGAGCAGGGAGCAGGTGGGAAGGGCGGTGGGGTGATTCAGGCTTCTCCAGTGAGGACTGGGGGTGAGCAGGGGCAGGCAGAGGTGTGTGCACCAGAGTTAGCCGAGCTCTGCAGCTGTGGAGACGAGGGAAGGAGGAGCCCACAGAGGAGACTTCATCCCTGGGGCCAGAGCGGGCCCAGGCCAACCCCGAAAGCTTAGATCAGGGGACCTGAGAGGCTGCCTTCCCTGGCATCTTGTTTCTGAAGGTGGGGACCTTGCATGAAGCCCCGCGGCAAGCCTTCTCTTTGTGCGAGCAGAGGGGGTTAGTCCTACGGATTGACAAGGGCTGAGGCGGGGGAAACTGTTTCTGTTATGAGGGGACCCATTTTCCATGGTAAAGTAAACAAGACGAATGGAATCTGCCTGTGCGTGGAGTCTCCCCCGCTGCAGGGGTGCCCCACCCTCAGGCAAGCAGCCACCGGCCCACTGTCCTTGGTACCTGGGTGTTTATGAATGCCGTACCCCAGGTCATGGACTCAGGCTTGGTTCCCTTCAGCCCCCTGCTGCTCCCCCACGAGCCCTCCCTGAGCCAGCCAGCCCCGGACGGTGCTCCCAGACCCCTCCATCGCTGGCATCCTGGCAGCAGGGACCAGGGGCTTGTCCAGCCTCCCACCTGCCCTCGGCCGTGGGCCAGGCACCCGTGGTGGTGGAGCAGAATTGACTTGGCTCCCGTGGACCTGTGGCTCCCGGGGTCATATTTCATATCCCATTACGATCTAGGGATGGTCAGCATCCACACAGCCTTCACGGGGATGTCAGGGAGTGCCTGGCTAGATGGAGAGAGAAAATATGGCCTGTGCTTTCTTAATTCTCAGCAGAAATAAAGTGTCAGGATCAGTCGGAAAGATTTCTTAGCAGGCTCTGTACCGATGCCTCGGGCCTAAAGGGAGACCTCCCTTCTTTGGCCAGTGTCTCTCTTCCCTGTTCCAGACTCAGGCCTTGTCTCAGCCTGCCTCTGTCCTGGGGAGAGGAGGCCAGACCACGCTGCAGAGATGGCTTTGTGAGGCACGACTGGTGCGGAGGGGGAGAAAGGATACTGGGAGGAAGGCAGAAGGGGTGGTGGCCACTTCCTTGCCCTTCTGACTTTGACTATGGCCTCTGGATCTCAGCCATATGAGCCCCAGGGCGTCCCTTGTAAGTGAATGTCGAGGATGCTGGAGCCTAAGTCTCTGTGTCTTTCCTTCAACCCATCCCTTGCTCCTTTGTCCAGCCATCCCTCTCAGCCATGATATTGTCCTTCTGGGTGGGCCTGGGGCTGGAGGCAGGGTCATCAGCCTGGAGGTCATCACCCCATTCCCCCTGTGGCCTTCAGCACAGGTTGGGTCTCCTGATATCTGAGCTGGGCTGCCTGCGTGAAGTCAAGCATGAAGCCACCCTCATGCTTCCAGGGTCAACCCTTCTGGAGACATTGCTAACTTTTGTTGTCATCGACTACATTCCTGCTTCCAGCCCGGGGGGCACCCTCAGGGGGAGCGGGTGGTCCTGGCCCAGGACTGGGGCCCTCCCTGTCCTGCTGTAGCCAAGGGTGGGCGGCAGGGCTCCTTCCCTCCCAGGCCCCTTCTGCTCTGGCTGGGTGTCCCTTCCCCCTCCCCATCTCTGCCACTTTTTGCGTCAACACATATCCATGCATTAAACAAGACATTCCATTAATTTCTTCATCATCATAACTTAAGCTGGGACATACCCTTTAAATATTCATTCAGCTATGAAAACTGGGCATTAAAATTTTAATAATGTCAAGCTCATTTGAACCGAGCTCCTTGGGGACGATTACGATACAATTAGAATAAATATGATGATTGAGCTAGTCCAAAGGCTTCACCTGTCTGTCCAGCGTGGGTCCCCGTGGAAGGAGAGGACTGTGGCCAGTGGGCAGACAAAAAGACTGACGGATAGGCCAGCCAGATCTTTCCTAACTTTCCCTCTAGCCTTCCCACACCCCGCTCATCTCTGCTCTGGGGGCCCACACGGTCCTCCCACTGACCTCTGCAGCTCTCTGCCGCCCCCTGTGGGCCAGGGTGCTGGGCCTTCCCTCTGGACCTGGGAAGCCAGCCCTGATTAACCATTATGGTTCCAGTCACCCTTTCCCTTGTCTTCCTGGTACAACTCCAGCTGTGCTTCTGGGCTTGTTCCTTTGTGGCAGCCATGCCCCTGTCTCTGTGTCTCTTCTCCCCAGCCTTGCAAGGGGCTCTGCAAGGCTGGGATGAGACCACACCAGAGCAGGGCCAGCCTGCATCACGGGCCCCTGAGTGCCCACAGGTGTTCAGCCACCAGACCAGAGAGGGGCTATCTTCACCCGGCTTTGCTTCTGCTATGACCACCTTCCTGAGGGCTGGCATGGAGGTTTTGTGGGGAGAGCTGAGCCTGCCCCCACCCCCAACCCCATGTCCCTTACTGTCCTGCCCTTGTCTAAGACAATGCTGGCAAGGGCCGGGGACATTCAGAACTTGCCCTGCTTCACTGGGACAGCCCTGACTGCCCACAGCATCCCTTGGGCTCCGTGCCCCTGAGCTGGGTCCCCTTCCACCTGTCTTCTCAGAACCCCGAGCCCCCTGCTTCACACCAGGCCCCAGTGAGCTGACCGAGATATGTCTCAGAAATAAAAAAAGAGCCTGGAAAGCTCCCTGTCACCCCTCCAAAAAAAATTAAAAAGTGAAGTGAAAGTGTCAATAGCTTGGTCGTGTCCAGCTCTTTGTGACCCCATGAACTGTAGCCCTCCAGGCTCCTCTGTCCATGGAATTCTCTCAGTAAGAATAGTGGAGTGGGTTGCCATTCCATCCTCTGGGGGATCTTCCTAACCTAGGGATTGAACTCAAGTCTCCTGCATTGCAGGTGGATCCTTTACCATCCCAGCCACCAGGGAATGGTCACCCACACCCTCCTTCTCCTCAACAAGACTTCCTGTCCTTCCGGTAAGACTTCACTGGTTAGCTCTCAGCCCCCCGGCCACACGTGGCCTATACTACTCTCTCTCTTGTGTGTGTGTGAGTGTGTGTGTGACAGACTGGGACAGACACTTGTTTCTCAAACAACAGCAGGGACCTGATTTCCTATTCACAGACTCCCAGACCCTAACTCAGGACTCTTGTCTCCTGGAGTGTGTGTGAGTGTGTGTGTGTGTACACATGTGCACCCACACCCATGCTTGGGTAGTACTTGTGTGACATCACAGACCTCAGGAAGGAATGCCTTCAGGTTGGGGATGGAATTAAATGAGGGAGAATGACTGCAGTGGCCTCAAAAGCGTCAGCTTCCATGTTCTTCGCCGATCTGTGGGCCAGAAGAGGTCTGGGCCAGCGCCCTGCCTGAGGCTGGGGGTGGGGGAGGGCGGTGGGGGTGGCAGGGTCACTGTGGTGACCTATGGAGATGGCCAGCGTGCTCTCCAGTGGCAGCTGAGCCCCTGGGTGTACTTGCAGGGTGGGTGACCAAGCCTCAAAGCCAAGGGTCCTTTCTGGCTCCTTTCGGGGTGTGCGGGTACCTGGTGGTACGCTGTTCCCTGCTCACCTGAAGGGCTCACATCTCCCCAAAACGGGAAATCATCGGTAATACTGACTCTTCTTGTCCAAACCTGCAGCCTGCACTGGAGGCAGCTCTTGGCTGTGTGTGGGTCCACCCGCTCCCCAAACCTGGCCCCTACTCTTCCTCTGTCCCCGTCTGCTCTCATCTGCCCAGAGACCTCAGCTTTTACGCTGTCTGTCCCCCACCCTAGCACACACGATGGCCGTGGAAATGGTGAAGAAGCAGACCCTGCGTTCTGGGCTTGTTCGGATATCTGTGCCCCAACCCGAGTGGCATCGCTGCTCTGGGAAGAGAGACAATTTGTAGGGCTCAAGAATCTACCTTCAGTGCTGGAGACCCAGGTTTGATCCCTGGATTGGATCCCTGGGCTGGGAATATCACCTGGAGAAGTGAATGGCCACCCACTCAAGTATTCTTGCCTGGAGAATCACATGGACAGAGGAGCCTGGCGGGCTACAGTCCATGGGGTTACAAAGAGTCGGGCACGACTGAGCGACTAACACTTTCACTTATTCAAAAAGCAAGGGAAAAGGCATCATTAGAGCACTAAAATATAAAGGTTTCCCTTTCTTTTATGGTTTCTATCTTTCTTGACTTGTCATGGTATTTTTTTTTTTTTTTTTACTCAGCTATTTGATGTAATTTTAAATAAAGAAAAATATAAAATGGATTAGCATGGATTCTACCATTCATCTTTATTTTGTGTGATGCCAGTTTTAAATGCAAACATCAGAACATTTAACTCCTATGCAGAATCACCAAAATTATACAATTTCGTTTTTGTGGCTCATGCCTGGAGGGTGCCTTGAGGAGAGAAATGTAAGCTAGACTCAGGAAGGTTAAGAAGAAAGAGAAGGTCCCCTCAGGCATGGAGACCCTCAGAGGAACCCAGACCTGTGCTGTATCCTGGGGGTAGACTGGGCTCCCCTTTCCACTGACTCCAGACCAACCTGGTGCAACCAAGCCCAAGGTGGGCCCTGGGAACTCAGGCCAGACTTCACTTCTGCCCACGGCCCCTCTGCCTTAATCCACATGGGCAGGTGACCCTCAAGAGTATTTTAAAGTCTGTTTCAGAGATGCATTAGTCACCTGCTATGACAAGGGCTCTGTTGACGGGACAGACATGTCACAGCGCTGCAAGCCCAGGGGGCCACAGGGAGAATGGGCCTGACCCGACCCTCCCTAAACTCCACCCAAGCCATTGCTGGCTGGCCTAGAAAGCAGAGTGATTGCACGTGGGGACCAGGATGTATGTGGATCAGGCAGAGGGGAGGCAGAGTTGATCATAAGCAGAGTCCTCAAGCCCCCCTACACGAGCTTCTTCACGCCATGGACGACACTTACAAAACCCAAGTTCAAGGATAACATTATAAGAATTTCAAGGTGGCAACTGCAGAGCACTAAACCCCAAAGATGGGACCCTTCTGAGGGTGGAGGCCTGGGTGACAGCACAGGGCGGGGGCTGCCCGTGAGGCTGCCCTGAACATGGTGCCTTTCTGCGTCCCCATCACCTTGCAAGCTTATCTCCAGGCATCAGACATTTCCTTGACCATAACGTGTTTTCAGGTGGAACTGTGCACAAGCTCCAGAAACAGTGTTACTCAAAGATTTATCTCTTAAAGATGACCTCTGGGTAATTTGTGGAGGATAGACAGAATTTCCAGCCTCTGGTATAAATGAGGAGGCAATCATCCAGTATGGATAGAGAAGAGAACCCCTGAATGGGACCGCGGGGACCACGGGTGGGCTGCTCTTCAGCGACCCTGCCCTCCACCTGGATTTTGCCTTTGCCGCACTTGGCAATTCATAATGAACAAATTAATGAATGGAGGGATTGTTTGTTTAAAGCCCCAGAGGGCAGATTTTGAATCCCAGGCTCCTGGATTCCCCGGGCTGTGCAGAGTAGGCCCTCAGTAGCCTTGGAAGGAAAGAATGAATCCCTTGCCCCGGGGCTCCTGAAGTCCCCTCGAGACATGGAAGGGGCCTGGCAGAAGTGGCACACACTATTTGCAGCTTGTTGTAAATACACTGTTTTAATTACCTCCTTAATCAATTGCATACGGTTCGCTCCTTAGAGAGGGGTGAGAGAGTCAAGGGATCCTGTTGGCTGTCATCATAAAGTTTTGATTCAAGGACATCCAGCAGTGATTGCATAAGTGACACGCGCCTTTGCTGAGCCCCTGATCATGGGCCAGACTCTGAGGTGACTCTGGCCAGGCCAGACGGTGGCACCGTTCCCAGGGCATGAGGGCAGGCCACCAGTCCATCTGTGGGTGCAGGGCGCTTGCTGCCCGGCCACCCCCACAACGCCTCCTTCAGGTCTCAGCTCCCCAGCCCCCACCTCGAAGGGTCCCTTCAAGCTCCCCTTTCTTCACTGCCTTGCCACAACCTAGGACAGTTATGAACCAGCATGGTTCTCAATTTGTAGATTTGTTTGTTTAACGTTGTCTCCTCTTTATGAGGAAAGGCCCACACAGTTCTGTTCCCACAGCACCCGGCACACAGTAGGTGTTCAGATGCTCACCGAGCAAATGGATGAAAAATCAGAGTGTGAGTTGCTCAGTCATGTTCCACGCTTTGCCACCCCATGGACTGTAGCCCACCAGGCTCCTCTGTTCATGGAATTCTCCAGGCAAGAATACTGGAGTGGGTAGCCATTCCCTTCTCCAGGGGATCCTCCTGACCCAGGGATCGAACCCAGGTCTCTTGCATTGCAGGCAGATTCTTTACCATCCGAGCCGCCAGCAAATGGATGATGGAACCCTCTAATGCACCTTTCTCCAGCATCGCTCCCTCCTGCCTCAGCCACGCCCTGGTGGCAGGAGGGTCCAGAGGCCAGAAGTGGTCACCCGCCGAACAGCCCTATTTCTGGTCCAGAGAGAAAGGCCTTTAATCCTCCCTCCTCCAGCAAAGTGGCGATGTTGTACCTCTGGATTAGGAAGGGTTTACTGAAGCGGTGATCATGGTTTAGAGAGACAGCCAGTGAGCGCAGACCAGACAGAAGAACCCGGAGGTTATTGTTAAAATATGCAAATCCACAGCCCATTGAAATGCAAACCCTCCAGATAAGATTTTTAATAAATCTGGTTCTGCTCCCACTCCCCGCTTCCAGGAGGCCATCTGATGCTTGTTGGGTCAGGCATGTAGGCCCTGTCAGCTCTTCACCCCTCTCCTCGTTTAGATGGTCCAGCTCACGGCTGCCCCTCAAGTGGTGGTGGTGGAGGGGGGAGGAGCGCCTGCCAGCAGAGGCCCCTGGCCTGTCCCTTGACAGAACACGGGAGGTCACTTCCGGGTCACCTGTAGGGACATCGCACCCTCATCCTCACCTTCAGCCTCACCTCCACTCATCCATCTGAAAAACAGAGTCCCAAGCCCTTGCGCCCTCTGCCAGGGGGACTGCCGTGCGGGTCCCCCCAGGCACGCCTCTCACTCTGCCAGTCATGGCCTCTGGACTCACTGTGGTCTGCTGCCCTCCAAAGTGGCCTTTGAGGGGATGAAGGAGAGCGATAGGGAAGCAGCACAGGAGCCCGAGTGTCTTAACGACCGTCAGGACAGGAGTGTGAGCTCTGTGGGCTCCATGTGCCTGGATGGAAGACGGGGAGGCACGCGCGACCCTGGCGGGGGACACTTCTCAACTCCAGACCCGGGGCTGACCACACGCATAGGCTTACCTCCCTCCATCCTCTGGGACACCAGATAAGCCAGGGGAACAAAACTCAAGGGGTGGGGAGGGTGTGTGTGGGGGCAGGGGTTCAGGGCAGGAACAACCGCGGGCCACGCGGTGGAGTTCGGAGAAAAGCCAGCCGGGTGCCTGCCAGAAGGGACTGCGATGTGCAGACAGGTCAGGTGGACGCAGGAGGGTCTGAGCCTGTGCTGTGGGCAGTGGTGTCCGCTCCCCACTCCACCCGGTCGGGTTTTGGCAGTGACAGCATTCCACCAAGGCCGCGCTGGGAAAGAGCAAGGGCGCAGCGCGGGCACAGGGCAGTGGCGCCCGATCGGGGTGGACGTTTAGATCAGGAACTGCCAGCGCTGTCTCGGCATCGGGTCTCCTCCCCATCTGCGGGCAGGTGGGGGGCGGGGGGAGAGCTCACTCCCGCAGTGAGGGGGTGGGGCAGGACGCGGGAGTCTGTACAACCGGCACATCCTCCGTGGTCCAGCCCCACAAACAGGCCCCCGGCAGTTGCATAGCAACAGGCTGCTCTGCTCCGCAGTGTCCAGCGAACAGCGGCGGCGCTGAAGGAGCCTATTGGTGGGACTGCCTGGGGCGGCCCCCTCCCCTCCCCTCTGCTTTCTTCTCTCTCTCCCCCGCCTCTCTCCCAGCCTCCGCCCTCTCCGCTCTCTGGAATCTAAGTTCACAGAACGCTTTCCCCTCACCCACTGGGTACAAACAAAGGAGGTGCCACCTCCCCTGGGCCGGTCAAAGGTCTCTCCAGCTTGTTTCCAAAGGGAGGGGCTCCCCATCAGCTTCTTAGTTTTCCTTGTCCCCCCGCCCCACCCCCGACCACTGCCCGTGGGGTGGGGGTTAGGTCCCCTCTGCTTGGGGGGATGCTTCTCGGGGCTGTGGCAGGTGAGGCTGGGGGAGGGGGCGCAGTGAGAGATCCCGGAGATGCAATAGAGAGGGTGGACTCAGCCCCTACCCAGCGGGCAGGGCTTCCCAGGTCCACGCAGCCAAGGGCAGCCTGTCTCTTTGTCTCCAAGCCCCGCGTCCGTCTCACCCGCTCCCACCAAGGCGCCGGAGCTGCCCTGGCAAGGGTGGGAGGACCCTTGTGGTCCTAATTACCGTCAGCTGCCGTGGAAACGAAGCTCATTAGCCTGCAGGGCCAGGCTGGGTCGCTAACCCTCTTCAGGGTCGGGGTGAGGGGTGTGATTTTTTTTTTTTTAAACAGGAGTGGATAGATGGATAATTCTGGATGAAACGAGCCCTGACTTCTTTGGGAGGCCTGGATATCGGTCCTAGCTCTGCCACCTACTTGTGCCATGAGGTGGGACTGTTACTTGACCTCTTAGGGTCTCATCCCCAGAGTGTGGAGAACCCTGCAGCTGTGAGGCTCTTAGCACAGTGCCCAGCGCCTAGTAGGTGCTCAGCAAACCCACGATAGCACCCCCTTCCCTCACCCGACTCCTCATCCCCCACAGCCTCTCCCCGACCAGCCGGCTCTGCCCTGATCCCTGCAGAAGCAGGCACAGCAAGCCTTCCCGGGAGCCCACTGCCCAGCCTGCAGAAGGGCCTTGCTGAAAGGCCTTCAAGCCCACACTTCCTGGGCCACAGCCACGCAGGGTGCCTCCACCCTCAGCCCCTCAGCCCCGCACTTGGCCGGGACCCACCACCTGGAAGTCCCTTCTTTGGCTCCGCTCGGGCGGGGGCTCTTCGGTACCTGCTCCCACACCACAGCAGTGGGGCTTGCTCTTCTTGCAGGGGTGCCCCAGTTCTGCCCTGGCCAGCTCAAGTGACCAGAGAGGAAATGTTCCCAGCCTCCCATCCCCTCCTTTTCCTCTCATCAGCCGAGGTAGCAGAGCTCCATAGGGCAAGGCGAGCCCAGCACCCAAGGCTTCCCTCAGCTGTGCAGACCATCTGACCCTGAGCATGCACGCACCTCACCAGGGACCTCGGCTCGGGGGCTCTGGGCCTTCTACAGGCGGCTATGTCCAGCTGGGTCTGATCTTTCCCAGCCCACGTGGAACCACTGCCCTCCTGAGTTGGACCTAGCCTCCTCTGTGTGGGCAGGAATGAGAAGGGGAGTGGGCAGCCTGGCCCTGGGGGCTGGATGGAGACCCTGGCCTGTGTGACCCATGGCCCACCTTCCCTTCTGCTTCCCCAATCTCCCTGCAGCCCGCCCCTGAGTCTGATGCGCTGAGTCCTCCTCTACCACCTGCCCCACCAGGCCACCCTGGACTCTGGACCCTGCCGCGAGGTTCAGCACCCACCCCCGTGAGCAGAAAGGGGGCTTTCTGCATCGCTCTCCCCCAAACCGGGACCCCTCCTCCCTGTCTCACAGGGCTTAGTCTCAGGCCTGGAGGGACAGTCCCTAAGCAAGATAAAGGAAAAAAACAAAGCCCACACCACGAAAATGACAAATCTAGAGGAAACTGCTCTTAGTCCCACACCACAGTCTGACAATGCCAGCCAAGCGCAAACCTGAGTCATCCTAGAAACAGCGCCGGCATTGGCTTTTTGGAATTTGTTTTGTCTCTGGGCTTTAGATTTAATCATTCCTTCTTTCTCTCTCCCCCTCCCCCCACTGCCTGCCTCTGCCCCTTGCTCTCCGTTTGCTAATATGAGCCTGCACCGCCAGCTCATCCAAGTCTGTTTTCCTGGCATTAATTAACACAGCGCTCCAGCCTCCAACAGGCTAAATGATGAATCAGGTTAAATTCCAGACAACAGCCGCACACCGCCATCAATTAGCCATCTCCGGGGCAGCTTCATTAATAAGCATCGATCATGGTCCTCCTCCTGGAACACGCCAGGGTCTCTGGGTCACGGGCACTGCCCACGAGTGTGTCGAGCTTAGGTGTGAGTGTGATCACGTGTGCGTGGGCGCTGGGGTGCCTGGTAGGGGTGAATACCTGAGTGTGTATGCAAGACTGCGGGTGTGTGGAGGGAATGGGTGGCAGAGGGGATGGTGCGTGTGGTGTGGGTGTGGGCGGGTGTGTGTTTGTCAGTGTCTGTTATGGGGATGGGGTGCTAAGTACACGGGTTCACTCTCCACTCTACTGCCCGCCCCCTTGCTGGCTCTGTGCCCCTCTGCTTGCCTAACCCTGTCCCCGGAGAGTGGGGTTCTCCTGAGAGTCACTGGCCCCTCTCCCCTCCCTTGCTCTCCCCCAGAGACTTTGCCCAGCCCCTTCTCTTCAACTTGCACCCCATGGAGGCAACCCTCTTGCCATCACCACCCTCTTTCCCCTTGCATACTGGGTTCTCATGGTCTCTGACCCTTGGCTGTCCCCAAGGTTCGCACAACCTCCAGCCCAAAGCTAACTCCCTGGGTTTTCTGGCTCCAGGACCACCACCGCCTCTGCCCAGGGCCAGGCTCACAGCCTCCAATAGCTTCTGCATCAGCAGGTTGGAACCCAACCCTCTTGGAGGCACTGCTGACCTCCACCTGGACGGTCCCTTCACTCTGCCTCGCCCCACATTCCTTGCAGGAAGTTGGGTGATTCTGAACCAGGAGCTGATGGGAATCCCTCAGAGACTCCCCCTGCCCAGGGACTAAAGCCCACCTCCTCACAAGGAGACAAGGTCCCCTTTGGGCAAATGGTCTGCCTCTCCGGCGCCCTCGACGTCACAGGCCTGCCTTGTTCCCTGCCAGATGGCGGCCCCCGTTGACTGCGGCTGATGGCTGCAACTACCCTCTTCCTGATCGTGTGTTCACAGGGTCCATAGGGTCGCAAAGAGTCGGACACAACCGAAGCGACTTAGCACAGGGAGGGCTGCCTCCCCCACTTGCAGTGAGTCTGAGCCAGCAGCCTCAGTGGGATGAATGCTCCAGAGCCTTCTCGAAAGAAAACCTGGTTCAGAGCAGGAGGCTGTGGTCACCCGCAGCCTCGCGCGGGGCGCTTCGCTTTGCGCTGAAAGCCGTGCGCCCCGGGGCGCGCGCGCCAATAGGGATGGACGTGGCCTCCCCAGGCGGCCACAGCGGATCGTCTCCTTAAAGGTTAATTAAGAATCTGAAGCCGGCCGGCGTGGTGCGGCCGGTGATGGCGGATGTGGCGTCTCTCCAGACCATTAAACACTAATTAGGTTTGGAAAGTCTATCGAGCTCCCGAGGTCTCATCAAGGCGGGCGCTGGCCCCCGGGTGCCCTTCGAAATGCCAGAGCTGTCACCCCCCGACCCCCCGCCCCTCCCCGGCCGACCCTCTAGACCTGCCCCTCGACCTCCGGCTTCGGGTGGGGTCCCGGTTCATTTCTCTCCATCTTATTGTGTCTCCCTGGCCCCGGCTGCATCACCGCCTACCCTCCTCCCATCGCTGGCCTGGCGGTGTCCCTGGACCCTTGGAACAGCTTCCTTCTCCCTGCGTCCCTTTGGACTCAGGCAGCAACATCACCTCCGTCTGTTTCCTCCCGGGTGGCTCGGAGGGCTGGTTTGAAAGGGGCGTGCAGTGGCCCCCCCACCCCAGTCTGGTGGACAGAAAGCTGAGGGTGTGGGCCCCGGTGTCCAGAGAGGAGGGTGCAGTGGAGACATGGGGAGACCACCGGAGCCCCACACCCCCTCCTCAGGATTCTCCCCACCTTCATCAGAGCTTGATTTAAGAAAGGCTGCCTCTTGAGATCTCCTGGCCTCTGAGCTTCCTAGGGGCTGGACACCACCTGCGTCTCACAGAGCCCCTCTCCAGCCTGTTTCCCCAGATACCTGGCTCCCCTGAGGCCATCCTTGACCGGCTCCAGTTTCCTTCCCTGTCTCTGAACTCAACCAGTGCACCCAGGAGGAAGCGGTTCCTGACAGCATTCATTCATTCACTCATTCCTTCCCACCTCTGATTTAAACCCTGCCTTGGAGAAGGGCATGGCAACCCGCTCCAGTGATCTTGCCTGAAGAATCCCATGGACAGAGAGGCCTGGCGGGCTACAGTCCATGGGGTCGCGACAAGTTGGACATGACTGAGTTACTAACATTTTCACTTTCACTTTGCTCTCAGAGGACCTAGGGACAAAGTGCTCCTCTTAGGACATACCCTCAGTCACTGGTGCTCCCCCAGCTGGACAGCAGGACTTGAGTTGGGGAATTCTTGGAAGTCATTTTTCCCTCCCCGGCCACCCCCCACCACATCTTTAGCACTAGTGGCTTGTCACGAAGTGAAGGGATTTCCCCCTCAGTGACGGAAGAAGGCTCATGTCCAAATCTGCCAGGAAGAAAGATGGCGCCACACGCTTCTGGGTCTCCCAGGCCACAGTGTGGAAGTCTTGGTTCGGTTCTTCTAGAGAAGTTGTGAAGCAGAAATGTTTGTCCCCTGCAATGCCTGACCGTATTTTACGCTGACCCCCTGCCCTGTGTTTGTGACAAACGTGTCTGAAAACCATCACTGTCAACATCACCACCGTCGCCCCAGCTGTCAGCATCACTGCCTGTCACCACCTGTCACCATCGTCGCCATCGCCGCCACCACCGCATTTTATAAATACGAATAGGATATGGCTTAATTCCAAGGGATATCGCTACTGCTGGGATTCTGGACGCTGGGACAGGCAAGGGGACATTTGGGGTGAGGTGGAGCTTTCTTGGGGCCCTCACACCACGTGGCACAGACAGCCCTTGACACCTTTTTGTTCACGTGATGTCACGAACAGTGCAACTGGCTCTGCTATGACTAGCTGTGTGACCTTAACTCAGTCACTTAACCTCTCTGTGCTCCAGTTTCATGGACTAGAAAATGCAGGACTCCTCTACCTTCACAGGATATGTGGTGAGCAGAACAAAAATGTGCCCAAGACACGGCCTGACAGAGGTTAACTGGCTCCCTTCCATCTTTAGACAATGCCTGGCACCTCCACTTCCCACAGAAGACAGGGAAAGGAGCTGGGCAGGGTCCCAGTCATTTGGGCCCCTCCACCCACCTGGGGTCCTGCCTCCAGGGTCCTTCACACCTTGTGACAGGCAGGGCTGAAGTGGGCCTGTGGGCGCGGGTGGTACAGCCCAATTTCACAAGCACAGAGTATTATGATTGCATTGATTTCCATCATAAATCATATTTCCTATCTTCTGCCTCGCTCTCCTGCGTGCCCCAAGTTAAGCCTTGGTATTTTCTTTAGCGGCTGCCACTGTCAAACTTGGAGATGATATTAGGATAATGATGATAAATTTTACCCTGCAGCCAAGCCACTCCCTCTGTGTGTGTGTGGGGGGGGGAGTGGAGTGTTTATCCCCCCAAATGGATCCCTTTATGGAAAGCAGGGACTCCTGCTGAGCTTCAGGAGGGAACTCACCTAAGCTTGAATGTGAAGGTCCTTGCACCTTTACACGTGGACACATATGTGCGCATGAGTCACGTGTGTGCAAAGATTTGGAAGTTTTCTTCTCTGGCATATTTTGTGTGGACACTTGGTGATGCTCTGGCCAGTGACACCTGGCAGGAGGCAGTGGGGAGGGAAGGCTCTGGGGATGTCTGTGCTGAGCTTCCCGAGGTGTGGCCGCCCTAGTCTCGGGGTTCCCAATGAGTTGGGATTCTGCAGGTCCCGTGGTTTTCCCTGTACAATGCACTTCACATCAGCCCTCCTGCTGACATCTGAGCTGGCGAGGAGTGTGTCAGCACACGTTTCTCTACAAAGCCGTGGCTCAGGAAGTGCAGTCAACTCCCAGCTAGGGCATCCTTTCTGACCTCAGAAATGCCACATCTGTTTGTAGGGCAAAGCTGGTAATATGGCTCTCTTGAGTCTTGGGGCTTCTGCCTGTGCCAACTGCGCTGGGCTCAGCTCTGACTGAACTGTGGGCCCCTCAGGAGAGAGACAAAGATACCAGGTCCAGGGTGCAGCATCAGGGCATTTCTCAAGAGGCTTTGGGGTGTGCCCCGTGGGGGGACAGTCCCAGGAGACCCTACGGGTTCTCTGCAGTGGGGGCTGGCCTTGGAGCTGGAGGAGGATTTAGCAGAGATGTGGTCTTGTGGCTGCCTTTTCATTTACTCATGTACTCACCCATTTAATGAGTGTTCCCAAGCCAAGTGCCCTCTCCTGTCCACCAGCCCCACAGGCCAGAGAGGGGACCTCAGCACCCTCTTCATTGTCTGCACTATGGTCCACTGGACTGAGATCCCTGGGTGGAGAACTGGCAAGTTTTCTCAGATGGCTGTGCTAAACACGTCTGGTTCTTGAAGAAGGTGCCCCTGCTGATGGAGATGATGGTGACTGTGAATCACCGACTCAGAAGATGATGGGCGTCTAATCCCACCACCCATGAGATACTGACAGCAATCTCACGGCACCCTCCAGGGCTCAGGCAGTCCCAGCTTGGATGCCTCCCATGATGGGGTGCTCACTCCACCTGTGAGTCTGATGTCTCTACTAAACACGTTTTCATGTATATCAGGCCAAAGCCTGAGCCACTTGCAGCTTCCCCTCCTTTGCACCCTCTGCTTTTGTATAGGAAATGCCTAATTTCTCTTCTTAATGATGACTTGTCAAAGTAGAGGTGATGGTGAGAACCACCTCAGTGGCTAGGGAGCAGCACCAGCCTCTGGGACGCCCTGGGGTGGGGTCTCAGTGGGATGCGGTGGGCCAGGAGGCCAGGTGTCAGCAGATGGGACTGTATCCTACAGGAAACACCCGTATGTGAATGGCCAGCTCTGTGGTGTGGCTGTGTGTCTGGCAGGCTGGGCTCTCCCTGGGAAACCAGTGGCCCTGCTGATCCCAGAGGAGCAGAGGGGTAGCATCCACTCACACCACCAGCTCAGGGCTCTAACTGCTGCCCACAGGAGGGAAAGTCTGGGCCACAGGGTGCAGACATTCCGGTGGAATTATGCGGGGTGCTCAGACAGGGGGCAAGACCACCCGTTTGGACCCACATTGTCTGGAAGCAGCTTTAATGAGAATGGTTGGGAGCAGGGGGTAGGGGCATCACATCCTCTCCAAAGGGCTGGAAAGTAGTGCCTGGAAGGTGTCAGGATGTGGCAGGAGCGTCCTGCTCTAACAAGGGGCCAGCTACCTGGCAACCAGGGCACTGCCACCTGTCCCCTGGGAGGGCTCCAGGAGATCCTGGCTGTGTCTGCACACATGTTCATTTGGGCCCAGCAGCCACTTCCCTTCCTTCTGACACTAGGTTGTATGATGATGATGAAAGAAAGTTGCTCCCAGGAGCCAAAGAGGCTAAGGCATCACAGCTCTGTCACTTACTGACTGTGTGACCTTTAATGGCTTACTTGACTGCTAAGCCTCAGTTTCCTCATCCGTCAAAAGGAAAATGATGATTCCTACAAGTAAAGGTTGCTGTGAATAGTAAATAAGATATTCACATGAAGCTGCTAACAATGCTTATCTCAGAGCAGGTGCTTAACTCTCTGATGGATTCCTGAGGCCACTAGGCTCAAGATCCTCCTCCTCCAGGAAGTCTGCCCTGATTAATCCCACCCCTCTGGGGCAATCTGTGTCTCTCTGCTGAGATTTGCACCCTCTCTTTGTCTGTGGGGGCTTGGGGTGTGTGTGTGTGTGTGTGTGTGTGTGTCCCAGTCTCAGAGGATGGAAGAACATTGCAGCTCACCCTAGGTGCCACCTCCACCTTCTTTCCTCCTTCATCCCACTCTGCCCAGCCTCCAAGAGCCTGGTTATTCTGTCCTGAGAGGGTTGTGGCCATTTTACACATGTACAAAATGGCCACATATAGGAATTTAGACTAGGGGAAAATAATAGTGTTTTCATGCACACACACACATACACACAGGCATGTGGCAGGCTCTCTACCTTCTTCTAGGTCCTCCTGTCCCCTACCAGCAATCCCTGGGGGTCTTCAGTGACAGCAACCTTCTCTGAGCAGCTTCAGCTCAGTTGGGCCCTGCTGGCTCAGGGGCAGCCTTCCCCTCTCACAGAATAACTGACGTCACTTCTCTTTTCTGTTGTGTGGCCCCGGTGGGGAAGGGTTCCTGCCTCACAGGATCAGTGAGAAGCAAGCATCCTTTCCTGCCACAGGCTCTGCAGTCACGCTCTGCTCACCCTCCTTGCACTGGACCTGCCCTCCAGGGAGCCCTGCCCTCCCCAGGAGGCACAGGCTAGAGTTGGCCAGCTCCTGGTCTTGTGGCCCTGGGCGAGTTAACCTCTCTGAACCTCTGTGCCTTCATCTGGGAAATAATGGGGGTAGGGTAGATAAAAGCTAGTGTTTGAGCTAGTGTATGTAAAGATGTGTTGTGAGTCTCGTGGGACAAAACCAATGCAAGAGAGTGTGTTTAATTTTACCATTCCTATTAGCGAGAGGAGGCCCCTTGGGTTGAAGCACGGGGTGGATTACGGGAGGGGCCCCCAGTGTCCTGTCCCCCGAGTGGTCCCCAGGGTGTGTGTGTCTGTGTGAGCATGCACACTGGTGGAGGCCGCCTGTGGCATTATCCTGGGGCTCACATCAAAGGAGGGAGTCCTGGAACCACGTGGACACATCGAGATGTGTGAGCTTGAGCCCAGGTGCAGTGTGACCACAGGGGAGAATGAATGGTGTGCTGAAAACAGACCAAGGCCGAGTGGAAACACACAGAAGGCGTTCGCTGTGATTATGTTTGTGCTGAGCTATGAATAGTGTTTTCTGTCCTTATTTCCTAAAAATTTTCTTTGGTGAGAAGAGGTAAAAAGAAGTGTGAATGCAAATGACTGCCTCTGTGTCCATATATCTCTTCTGGAGTTTTATTGTGAGGCATTGTGTGCATTTGAGTTGGGCCATGGTGTCAGGACTGGCCAGAAATGATTCTGTGTGTGTGAGGACCAGGGGTGTCCCTTCTCCGTGTGACATCCCTGAGGCTCCCAGGAGCCTGAGACCTCAGAGGGTGCAGTATTCCACATAACCACCAGATGGCGCCCGGGTGCAGTCTAAGGGTTCAGCTCTAAGGGTTTGGGCCAGGCTGGGCTTTGTGTTCAGTGTCTGTGCCTGTCCCCGCCCACGGGGATGGGGAGCGGGTATGTGTGTGTGTGTGTGTGTGTGTGTGGTGTGTGTGTGTGTGTGGTGTGTGTGTGTGTGGTGTGTGTGGTGTGTGTGTGTGTGTGGTGTGTGTGTGTGTGTGATGTGTGGTGTGTGTATGTAGTGTGTGTGTGTGGTATGTGTGTGTGGTGTGTGGGTATGCGTGGTGTGTGTGTGTGGTGTGTGTGTGGTGTGTGTGTGTTGTGTGTGGTGTGTGTGTGTGGTGTATATGTGGTGTGTGTGTGTGTGGTGTGTGTGGTGTGTGTGTGTGTGTGTGTGGTGTGTGTGGTGTATATGTGGTGTGTGTGTGTGTGGTGTGTGTGGTGTATATGTGGTGTGTGTGTGTGTGGTGTGTGTGGTGTATATGTGGTGTGTGTGTGTGTGGTGTGTGTGGTGTGTGTGTGTGGTGTGTGTGTGTGTGTGGTGTGTGTGGTGTATATGTGGTGTGTGTGTGTGTGGTGTGTGTGGTGTGTGTGGTGTATATGTGGTGTGTGTGTGTGTGGTGTGTGTGTGTGGTGTATATGTGGTGTGTGTGTGTGGTGTATATGTGGTGTGTGTGGTGTGTGTGTGTGTGGTGTGTGTGGTGTGTGTGTGTGTGGTGTGTGTGGTGTGTGTGTGTGGTGTATATGTGGTGTGTGTGTGTGGTGTATATGTGGTGTGTGTGTGGTGTGTGTGTGGTGTGTGTGTGGTATGTGTGTGGTATGTGTGGTATCTGTGTGTGTGTGTGATGTGTGTGTGTGTGTGTGTGTGGGTGTGTGTGTGTACACGAGGGTACCACCTGATTGCAGGCCCAGCACCTGGTCGTGCACACGGAGTGGCTGGTCTGCACAGCATCCTCTGGGTCATGACCTGGGCACAGCCCACTCTCATGCTCTATGAACCTGGCTCCCCCGGAAAGTGCAGGCAGAGGAGCTGGTGGCTGTAGATGTGTTAAGCTGACCCCATCCGGCCTCTGGCTTCCCAGACCCTCACCTCTTATTCCTGCCAGGCTGCCCCCACCGTGGTTTGTCCCTTTTTCCTTTACCCAGACCCCAAAATGGTCGCCTTGCCAAGAAGGGTCTGTCTGCCTCCACCTCAACCCGTGCTCCAGAGACTTCTGCCTTGGTGCCCCTTCTCCAGGAAGCTCAGCAGGTCTCCCCAGCTGGACTCCTGACTCCCGCGGCCCACTGCCCTGCATGGTGTGTTGGGCCCAGCTTCCTGCTAGAGAGTGTTCGTTCCTGACTCTCCCCAGAGGCTGAGCCCTGCAAGGGCGGGATGGTGTGCAGTCCGGAGCCAGGCACCCAGAGGAAGAGCCAGGTAAAAAGCCAGATAATCGAGGGGCACACTTCCCCCACTTGCCTGCCCCACAGGGTCCCAGGGAGCTGATGCCAAGGACTGACTGTGGGAGGACCCCTTGAGCAGCTCCTGGGACACAAGGACCAGTGACTTAGGCTGTGGCTGAATCCTGGGGTGCTGAGGGAGAGAGGGGAAAGTGAGCCGGTGGAGTAGCTGGCTCCTGGGGCTCCTTAAGACCCAGAGGTGGGCCATCCACTCTCTAGGCGGGGAGGGAAGGGGGCAGTGCTCCTTAGCTGCAGCAGGGGAGTGACTGTTAGACTCGGGCTCGGGAGTGAGCTCCAGGAGCTCACAGGGGCCGTGTTGCCATCACGACACCGTAGTTTTTGCTGTGTCTGATCTCCGTGAGCTGACCCCGCGTCACACTTTGGCAAAGGGTTTGCAGAGGCGCTCAGCTGCTCATGAACCTGAAGACAGGTGCTGTCACCGTTCCGCAAGAGGGGTCTGTGGCTGGTGGGGTGGAGGCGTGCTCACCTGTGAGTGGCCTTGCAGCCTCCTGACGACATCCCTGGGGGCTGGCATCCAGGGGTCCTCCCCCTACAACTCCCCGTTTTGAAGGCTCTGAGAGGGGAGGGTGTCTTTCCCCACCCCTTCGGTGCTCAGCGCCCCACATTCTGTTCTACCTGCTGGAGCCCTCTTCCCGTTTGACCGGAGTCTCCACAAGCCCAGGTGTGGAGGATGTGGTGAGGAGGGGAGAACTGAAGCAAGGGGGTGGCAGAGGGGCTGTGAAGTGTGAGCCCCTTGGAAGATGGACGGCTCGTCTCCAAAGGGACCGGAGTCCCAGGACTGCAGGCACATGGAGCTCCTTCAAGGCTCCGGTCCAGGCCTCCCTGCTGGCAGGGGCCCCTTTACCCATTCGCCACCTCCCCCACCCAACAAAGGGAACTGCAGGAAAGCAAAGAGATTGCCTTTCTTTGTATCTTCATTGTTCTGCAAAAGACGCTAAGTGGGAGACTGAGTAGGGGGAGCGGGAGACAGGAAGTTGAGAGAGAGGGATGCGCTGGAGAAAGTGAGAGGGAGAGTGAGGCAGAGATGCCGGCGGGCGAGGGCAGAGCAAGGGGCCGAGCCTGAGAGGAGGGCGTGGCCTCCGCCGGCTGGGTCTGAACCCGGCGGGGGGCTCCCCTGAGGGGTGGCGCTCGGGGCGGTGGAGGATGCCTCGCAGATGTTTAAATTCACCCAGTGCTTCGGTGAGGGGATGGGGCCGGCTTTCTGCTCCGTGGAGTGGTGTCTGGGGAATCCCGGGAAGGACTCCTTGGGGAGGGGCTGGGCTCCTGGGAAGCTCGAAGCGGAGGAAATCACGGGTGGGCGTCCCCCCCACCCCGCTGCGAGCACCTGCCTTTTGGGAATACTCGGGCAGGCATCTCCTGCTGCTCCTGGGTGAAGGGAAATTGGAAAGAGGACCCAAGAAGACTGGGGATCCCAAGACATAAACGCAGGAAGCCCGCCCGGAGGCTGAGGTCTCTCCAGCTGTCCCCACCCACCACCCACCCCAACCTGAGCCCCCCGGGGATTCAGGCTTATTCCCTATCAGGCCCCCAGCCTCCTCAGCGCCCGGGCTGAAGACTGCGCAGCCCCTCCCAGCGTGTGCCTGACCCGCTGCCCCCCAGGAGTTCTGTCCTAGTTCCTGGAGTGGCAGCTGGGCAGGTTACACACATTTAATTACTAGTAATTAAAAAACTGATTACTCCAAATGGCGCCTTCCCGGGGAGAGGCGTGCAGCGCCTGTCCTCCGGGCCTACCGTGAATGCCATCCCTGGGGCGTGGGGCAGGGAGGTCCCACTGTTACCTCCTCTCCAGGTAGGGGAGGGGGGTTCCCCTCCAGTGCAGAACAGTGCCCACCTTCTCCGCCTGGCCCGCCGGCCGCCTGACGTCACACCAGTCGAGCGTCACCTACTGGATGAGTCACAGGTCCCCTTCTTCAAGTCCTCTTCTGAACGCACACCCCCAAGCAAGGAGATGCACTCAGAACTGGTGCATCAGAAGGAAGGTACCTCCTGGGGAGACAGGGCTGCACGGCTCGGGGCCCCTAGGGAGGAGGCAGGAGCTGAACTCGGGGTGGGGAACGAGTGTGACAGTTGTCAGTTTCCTAACCAGCCTCCTGGAATTGACTTGCTTTAGTTGTCCTAAGACCACAGTGTGGTGGGTACCATCTGCGGGCCAGGTATGGAAGGCCCAGCCCTAATGGACCGTCCTATCTCCCCCAGGACAGAAGGTGGACCTTGTGCATGAAAGTGAGCTGTGTACAGATGATGGTGAACTGTGAAAGGGCTGCCGGGCAGAGAAGTGTTGAGGGGCAGTTTAGATCAGGCAGTTGGAGAAGGCATCTCCGTGGTGATACTGAGAGTGAGGGGGCAGGGGGAAGTGGGGAGGGATCTTGGGGAACCGAGAGCTGCTTGTGCAAAGGGAGGGGTGGGGTGGGGGCAGGCCTGAGGAGCTTCAGGAGGACTGGGGCCACTCTGGGGGGACAGCAGGCTTGGGCTGGGCTGGGGAGACCAGTGGGGCCCCGAGATGCCATCCCAGTGAGTCCTTACTCCAGCAGCACTGGGAGTCCCCAGTGGGGAGTCCCTGATGGGGAGTCCTTGATGGGTGTGTAGAGGGGTACCTGATTTGAGCTGCGGAGGAAGCAGTGGAGGGGAGGAGGGAGGGGAGTGAAAGGAGTGGAGGTGACCTGGAGATGGGTCTCTAGGACCTGCTGATGGAGGGGTTACTGCCTGAGGAAGCAGTTCCTATCCTCAGCCCTTGCCTTCAGAGGAGACCTCAGGGACTTGCCAGGATACCGGATGGTGGGGGCTGCAGAGAGACCTGCGGTTTCTGAGGCATCAGTGGAAGAGGAGGGGGAGCCCAGAGCACTCAGGTGCACTGGGAGTCTCCACCCTGCTGGCCACGTGGGCTGGTAACAGCGGCTACGCAGTGAAGCTTCATCCGTGGCCTCACACGGGAAATGCTGACACAGCGCTACGCTCATCAATCAGGGGACAGCGATGCCAATTATTTATTTACCAATAAGGAGTTTCAGGAGCCTCCCTTGCCCTGCACCAGATTCTGTGTGCCGGAGAATCTGCTCTTATCATGGGAAGTGTCCTGGAGAGGGTGGCTCTGCCTTCTCTGACTGGGCAGGTCCTCCTCACCCAGAGAGAGGACCAGAGCAGCTGCACACACTCTGCTGGAGGCTTCTCCTGGCTCTGCTCCCACTCGTTTCCACCTGGGAGCTTCAGAGCCAGCCCTACCTCTGCCCACACCTGCCCTACCCCTGCCCACACCTGCTCACACCTAATCCTACCCCTGCCCCCATCTGCCCACACCTGCCCTACCCCTGCCCACACCTGCCTATGCTTATCCTACCCCTGCCCACACCTGCCCACACCTAATCCTACCCCTGCCCACATCTGCCCACACCTGCCCTACCCCTGCCCACACCTGCCTATGCTTATCCTACCCCTGCCCACACCTGCCTATGCTTATCCTACCCCTGCCCACACCTGCCCACACCTAATCCTACCCCTGCCCACATCTGCCCCCACCTGCCCTACCCCTGTCCACACCTGTCACGCTTATCCTACCCCTGCCCACACCTGCCCTACACCTACCCTACCCCTGCCCACACTTATCCTACCCCTGCCCACACCTGTCCATGCTTATCCTACCCCTGCCCACACCTGTCCTACACCTACCCTACCCCTGCCCACACTTATCCTACCCCTGCCCACACCTGTCCTACACCTGTCCACACCTGCCCATATCTGTCTTACACCTGCGCATACCTGCCCACACTTATCCTACCTCTGCTCACACCTGCCCACACCTGTCCTACATCTGTCCACACCTGCCCATATCTGTCTTACACCTGCGCATACCTGCCCACACTTATCCTACCTCTGCTCACACCTGCCCACACCTGTCCTACACCTGTCCACACCTGCCCATATCTGTCTTACACCTGCACATACCTGCCCACACTTATCCTACGTCTGCTCACACCTGCCCACACCTATCCTACACCTGTCCACACCTGCCCATATCTGTCTTACAACTGCCCACACCTGCCCTATACCACCCCATATCTGCCAGACCTCCCTGGCCCTCCTGGGAGAGGAGTCTCAGCAGGAAGCAGGAGGAGCCAAGCAGACCAGTGCGTTGAGGATTTGGGGTGCGAGGGTGCATGGGGTCTGACTCTAGAGTAGGTTGCGGGTTGGGGGTGGGTCCTGGGAACAGCCCAGGACCTTTACCTGGGTGGCACAAAACAGATGAGACACACATGAGCCCTCTGAAAGTTGTCCACAGTCGTCATCCCTCCCACTAGGGTTGTCCTCCTGACTGGCTCCCCACAGTCCTGTCCACCCCCACAGCAGGCCCGTCTCACTCTACAGCCCCCATGTTCCCCAGCACAAAGGCCTTAGGGTCCGGGGGGGCGAGGCTGGATCTCCCTCCCCTTTTCCATCTGCCTGGACCTAGAGCTCAGGGTACAGGACCAGGGCCTTTGAAAGTCTGGGGCGGAATTCCTCTGTGGATTCGCTCAGCATCCCAAACAGTCCAGGACCCCAGGACCAGTCAGTCCCCACCTCCCTTCATCTCTTTCACCCCCTGCTTCCTTTATCTTCTTCAAAGAAGCTTTACTATTGCACACACTAAGGTGGGGCGTAAGCCCACCCCCTGCTCCGGGAAGACAGGAAGCAGCCACCCAGGGCAGCCCTTGGGCAGCGTGACCACAAGAGCTGCTGTCCCCAAAGGGAGAGGGTGGGGCTGGGCAGGAGAGGCTGACAACCCCCAGCCCCCACGGCACTCCCTGCTGCCCAGAGCCCCAGCAATAACCAGGTATGAAGGTGTGTCTGTGCCCGTGAAGAGAGCCCCGGGGGAACGTTCTGTGCCCCGGTGGGTGACAGGTGGGAGAGAAAGGCTGCACAAAGGCAGAGGGGACCTCACTTCATGGAATCCATGCCAGGGAAGGCCAAGACAGAGCGGGTGGGTGGGGGGAAGTCTGTGTTATTCCATTTCCTAAGATGACTTCTGTTCTCCTTCCCTGAATCTGAATCAAGGATGCCTGCTAAGTCACTTCAGTCACGTCTGACTCTGCAACCCCATGGGCTGTGTAGCCTGCTGGGCTCCTCTGCCCATGGGATTCTCCAGGCAAGAATACCGGAGTGGGTTATCATGCCCTCCAGGGGACCTTCCTGACCCAGGGATTGAACCCAGGTCTCTTATGTCTCCTGCACTGGCAGGCAGGTTCTTTACCACTGCTAAAGTCACTTCAGTCATGTCCGACTCTGTGCGACCCCATAGACGGCAGCCCACCAGGCTCCCCCATCCCTGGGATTCTCCGGGCAAGAACACTGGAGTAGGTTGCCATTTCCTTCTCCATCTTTACCACTAGCCATCTCTGATTGTTCTAGTCTGCCTTTATTAAGAGTCCTATCATGTCAGAACAATAAGTGCTGGAGAAGGTTTGGAGAAAAGGTAGTCCTCTTGCACTGCTGGTGGGAATGTAAATTGATAGAGCCACTGTGGAGAGTAGTATGGAGATTCCTTAAAAAAAAACAGGTATAAAACTACCATATGACCCAGCAATCCCACGACTGGGCACTACTGAGGAAACCGTAATTGAAAAGACACATGTGCCCCAGTATTCACCGCAGCACTACTTACAGTGGCCAGGACATGGAAGCAACCTAGATGCCCATCAGCAGATGAATGGATGAAGAAATTATGGGGCATATAAGTTATACAGTGGAATATTACTCAGCCTTAAAAAGGAATTCTTCCCATTTTTGAGTCCGTTCTAATGAAGTGAATGAACCTAGAACCTGTTACACAGAGAGAAGTCAGAAAGAAAAAAAAAAAACAAACAAATACCATATATTAATGCATATATGTGGAATCTAGAAGGGCTTCCCTGGTGGCTCAGATGGTAATGAATTTGCCTGCAATGCAGGAGACTGGGTTCGATCCCTGGGTCAGGATGATCCTCTGGAGAAGGAAATGGCTACCCATTCCTGTATTCTTGTCTGGAGAATTCCATGGACAGAGGAGCCTGGTGGGCTTTAGCCCACAGGGTTGCAAAGAGTCTGACATGACTGAGCGACTAACACACACACAGAATCTAGAAAGATGGTACTGCTGAACGTGTTTGCAGGGCAGGAATGGAGATGCAGACACAGAACAGACGTGGACTCAGTGGGGGAAGGAGACGGTGGGGTGAACTGAGAGCAGCGTGGAAACATACATATTAACGTATGTAAAATAGACAGCCAGTGGGAATTCGCTGTATGATGCAGGGAGCTTAAACCTGAGGCTCTGTGACAACCTAGAGAGGTGCGATGGGGTAGCAGGTGGAAGGGAGGTTCGAGAGGGAAGGGACCTATGTATACCTGTGGCTGATTCAAGTTGATTTCTGTATGGCAGAAATCAACATGATATTGTAAGGCAATTATCCTCCAATTAAAAATAAATAAATAAATTTTAGAAAAAGATCCTGGAAGAAAAAAAAAAGAATCCCGTCAAGTCAGAATCCCCCTCACCCCTTTGTCTCCCCTTGGGAATTTTCCATCCACTGTCCCCACCCCCTGACCCTGCTCCTTGGCAGTAAACCCCCGCTTGCCCGTGCTATCTTTGGATCTGAGCCCGGTTCTAAACCGAAGTCTTTTGTCTCCTATTGCAACAGTCCTGGAAATAAAATCTGTTTTTACTGCTTTAAGCACTGTCCAGCTCCAGTTTTATTTTGACAGCCCTTCTCAATCCCAATCGGGTTTCCACATTGCAAGATCCACCTTCAACCAACCCCTGACCTTATAAATGCCTCCCTCTTGTGAGACAGCATTAAGGCCATGAGGATGATGGGCAGTAGACTTGGCTTTGCTTGATCAGTGGGTTATTCTGCTAGTCTTTTAAGGAGACAGGCTGAAATCACATGGTTTTCAAGGATTCTTTGCCATCTTGGAGTCCAGAAGATTTGGAATGTCTGGTTCTGGGGTTGTAACATTTCTCATCTGAGACTCTAGGATTCTGGGATCCCCATTTCCAGGGTTCATGCTGTGTCTGACCTGAGTCCTGAGGGTCACCCAGGGGTAGGAGGATGGGTCAAGATTCTACTCCAGCAAGGCTGCAGGCCAGATCTTTGATCTTAACCACCTCCTCCAGGGAGCCCCCACCCAGAGGGCTCCTCCCTACTGCCTTCAAGGTGACCTGAGTCTTCCTGTCGGTCACATCCTTACCCATTTCCCCCCTTCTTCTTTCAAGATTTTATTTTTGGCCAGGTAATTAGCATAGCTCTTCTCATTAATATTATATTTAAAAAAGAAAAGGTGACGGTGGGGGAGAGAGGAGGTTGGGAGGGTGGGGCTTGCACATGCCAGTAATTGTCTTGACAGCCGGAGATCCCGGTGCAATGAAAGTCTACTTTAAGTGGCCCAATTAGCATAAGAAACGGCTCGCCAAAAGTTCTGAAGGCATCGTGTTGATTAATGCAATTTATCTTGCAAACCAGCGGCAGACAGCTGAATCGCTGCTAATGATTATTATATACATTTATACACATTATGTACATGTGGTTCCTCTCCAAGAAGTGGCGCCTCCCCCCTCTCCTTCTGCCTGTGCCCCTGGATCAGTAGACCCCTGCACTCGGCTCCCCCTGCCCCAAACCTCCGCCCAGGTCTCCAAAGTGTCTCCTGCGTCCTCAACTGCCATTGACCAGTTGCCGAAATGTGATTCGAAGGGACTGGTTTTACCCTGAGACTGAGCCTGTGTCTAGAAAAAGTATTTTCAAGAAGAACTTTCACTGCTCAGGGAAAGCTCCAGGTGGCCAAAGGAGTGGTCCCCAGATGAAGTCAGAATAGCGAAAACAGTCTGGACACAAAGCAAGATTCTAAAGGCTTGGCCGGCGGTGCAGTCTGAACAAGGGGCGTGTGCTCTCTGGTGCTGCCAGTGGCCCTCTTCCTTCCTGCTCAAATGTCCAGCTGTGGACTACGATCCTGGGTTCCACATCAGGGTCCTGATAGCTGCAAGGGCCAGGCCAGGGCTCTGTAGGTGGGGTTGTGTCTGGGCAAGGCCAGGGCAGAACACCAACGCAATCCACCAAACAGAGGGGCCATGACAGCTGTCAGTTCTGAGTGTTCATCTCATTCCAGGACCGTCCTCAGAGTTTACACATTCCACTGTTCAGTCTCCCAACACACCTCCTGCTCGTTCTACAGAAAAGCAGCGTGGAGCCCAGGCAGCCTGGCTCCAAAGCTGGTGCGCCCTTTGTCGCCCTTCTCAGCTGCCTAATTCAGGTCAGAGTCTGGGAGTTGGATCAGAGGTGGCGGAGGGTGGGGAACTGGCTCAGGCGATGGGAGCTGCCACTCAGCTCATCACTCAGGTGATGGGAGCCTCAGGTAGGAAAGACTTCTGGGAGGAGGCGTGGGACTCAGCCAGCTGAGGGGAGGCATCTGGGAACTCAGGGAAAGACAGAAGCTATGGGGCAGAGGCGGGGCTGGAAAGGATGTTGCCCTTGGTATGATTCTGTGCCAGGGGTGGGGGTGACAAGGATGCAGCAGGAAGGACCCTTTCTCAAGGGGCTAAGGGGCTGGGGTAAACTAGATTGGGCATATGGTTTTACAGATAGAGTACAATTCCTACGGGACAGATTGAGTAATCCCAGGGGACAGCGGTGGGGCAGTCAGGTTGGCTCCTGGGAAGGGTCTGAGATGATGGCGTGTAGTCCTGGGAGAACTGAAAGGGCCTGGAGCCGGCTGACAGCAATGAGGTGGGCGGGGGAAGGACCACTGGGGATGGGTCACGAGCAGGAGGGACCAGGGGTCATCTAAGGGGACTCAAAGGCTTGATGGCAGTGATGTCATTGACAGTAATAGGGTATCAGGAGGGTGGATACTGAGGATTAGGGAGGAGGGGGAGGTGACGAGCTTGAGTTTACCTTTGCTAAGATTTAAGGTGCAGATGTCAAATGGACCAGGTGGGTGATGGAGACTGGACCTTCCTTAGGATGGTGATTGGAATGAAGGATGTGGGTTTGGAGATTTTTTTTAAGACAAACTCTTAGGGGAGGACCCAAGCTTTGCTGAGCACCTCCTGCATTCCAGGCAGTACACCAAGCGCTCAATTCCCCTCCCGATAACTGTAGGAGACGTGGTGTTCTTGCCCCATTTTACAGACAGTCAAACTGAGTCTGGTGATTAGCCTCTGAAGGTCTTGAGGAGTAGAGAGAACAAGCCTGGTCTCACAGGATGCAGCCTGGCTTGGCATTCACAGTGGGGGAGATGCGTCACTGCAGACTGAGGGGTGTGTGATCGGGCTGCGTGGGGGTGCAGCAGACCTGGACATTTCCACCTACATCTGGGGGAACCTTGAGACCCCTCCGTGAAGATGCTTCTTCCATGGGCCTGTGAGTGGTAACACACGAGGTAAACCAGAAAACATCCTGGTCCCCATGAGTAGGTAAAAATGTACCTACTCTCCCAGCAAACCCCTGGGCCTTTTGGGGCCAGGTGCTGAGATTTGAGGCTGCAAGGAATCATTTGGCTTCTGAATCCCTGACTTGTGTGGCTTGTGATGGTGGTGGAGGTCCCAGGCCGGGGCTCCAGGGTGAAGGCGGCCCGCCCAGGCCTTCCCCCCTATGCTGCAGTCCGTCTCCATTGGCCACCGGTGCCCAGCTCTGCACAGGGCCTCGTCCCAGGGCCTCTCTGGAAATGTTGCCATGGCTGTGCTGAGACTCTGGATTTTCTGATTCAGGCAGCATCCCCGTGGCCCAGGAGAACACCCCCCACCTTCTCAAGGAGAACTGACCTGTGGGTGAAACCACCTTGGGGCCATCCTGACCACTCTGTTCAGCTTTTGCTTTTTAATGGGAAAATATAGTGTGGTACTCATCCACTTTAAAAATGAAAAACAGGGGACATAAAACTTGATTTAATAAAGACACCAAATAATAAAATATTCTTCTGTTCTGGGTTATGGTAATTGAAAGGAGAGTGACAAGAGGGTAGGGAGGCAGCGAAGAGAAAAGCAGGGAGGTGTGTGGAGCAGGGGCCGGGGGAGAGGATTGACAGACAGATAGATGGACGTGGAAGGAGGCAAGGACAGGACAGAGGTACAGAGAGAAAAGGGAGTCGGGGAGACAGAGCCCGGACCCCAGCACACGGGATACCCCTGAGTCTGGAAGGGCCCCACCCAGGAGGGCCCCTGAGGCCCAGCAGAGGCTGTGCATGTCCTGCCTGTTCTGGCGGAAACCTCTCCAAGGTCCTGAAAGGCATCAATCTAGGCGAGAAGTGTGGAGGCCTGGAGTTTTGGCGACTCGCTCAGGTCTCCAGCTAAGCCACCTTCTGACCTTGCTCCTGCCGACCCTGACCCTCGTTTCTCCACCGGCTGGCACCCGGGCCTGTGCCAGGCTCTCTGCACGGGTATCCACACCCCACACTTCTGCTCTGCACCCCAGGGCCTCGGCCCATCCACACAGATCATTTGAGTGGCTACAGCAGCCTCCTCTCGGGTCCTCTGACCCCCGTCTGCCCCTCCTGCTGGCCTCCATGCTCCTCTCGCTGGACCCCCGGCCCGTCTGCCCCAAGCCCCTCTCCCATCTATTCTCCCACTTGCCCTGTGCTCCAGTCATTGGTCCCCCTGGGTCATACCGTGTGCTTTTGTGGTCTGATGTCTTTTTGGCCTGAAATACCCACGGGGACCATGGAGGTTTGTGCAAGACCCAGCAAGAGCCTTAGGGGAGGGCTTGAGGGTGTCGGGGGAGGCTTCCAGAGGAGCTGAGGTCTGAACTTGGGGCCCGCAGTCTGCTGAAGGGCATCCAGGTGAGGGAATAACCAGTGCAAAGGTGAGGAGGGTGAAGGCTGGAGCAGGACGGGCGAGGGCAGAGGTGGGGCAGGGGAGCCTGGCAGGGAGGCAGACACCCCCCCAAAAAAAAAAATTATCCTTGTCTGTGCTCTCCTTTGTCCGGGTATGCATTGCATCTGGCTTTGAATTGGCTAGACACAGGCGCAGTGGTCCTGCACAGGTGGGCGGCGGGAGGACGGCAAGCGCTCCCCTCAGGGCTGACTCGCCTGCTTGCCGGCTGTGCCCAGTCAGCTCCCAGTGGCCTGATGAACTGCAGGCTCCAGGTGAGCACACAGTGTGCCTGACTTGTTCACTCTTGTGTGACACACAGTAGGAGCTCAGTAAAGACCTGCTGAGTGAGTGAAGGGATGGTGAGCCTCAAGGAGGAGGATTGAAGGCCAGGTACCCTGGGAAGGGCTGGTCGGTGGTCTCTCCCAGCCTGGAGCTGAGAGCCCTGGGCTGTCTGGACCCCAGAGCAGCCATCAGTTGTTGCCTTCAAGGTTGCAGGTTTACACTCGCTCAGGTTTGCTCAATGCCCCTTTCCAATCTCCAGCCACCACTATCTGGGCCTGACCCAGGGATGGAGCTGATAGGAATAGAATAGGATGGTTGTAGATAGAATACAGATAGTTGTAGATGTCCCAGTAGGGGATTATAGATAGGGAGGGCAACCTAGGGAACTTTGGGAAACCACTGTAAGTTAATGATCGCTCAAGAAAGCTATCAGACCAAGCAGGTTGGCTTAACTGTAAAAGCATGAGATATGCCCCAGGTCACGTGAAAGAAAAAATGTTACCACCCTTATGCTGATTTGAATAAGTGCTATGACAGTCCTAGTTTGATCTCATAGGGTGAGACATTTTCCTGCCAGATGCAAAGGAGGAGCTAGTGATGTAAGCCTGATGTCTACTGGAAGAATGAGGAATAAGGTGGTCTTTCCCCTACTCCTTCTCTTTCCTTTGATTATAAAAATGTAGTTCACTTGATCCTCGGGGCAGTACCCCCTCGTCTGTCTGCTTGCAACTCTCACAAGTGTCCTATGTTAATAAATCTACTTTTTGCCTATCATTTTGCCTCTCACCGAATTCCTTCTGCGCTGAGACACAAAGAAACTAAGCCTCAGTAAGTCCAGACCCCAGGTGAGCGATTCCAATGAAAAGACCTTGGGTTCAAATCCCAGCGAGAGGTGCATGGTTTCAAGAGCCTCAGGGGCAGCACAGAGCTGAGGGCTCCAGGTTAGCACCGTGTCTTCACTGCTGAGCCAGGGACCTCAGCCCCAACACCACTGACACCACCTGCACAGTAGCCAGCCCTCATTGAGCAGAGTCCCAGATGTCCTTTTGTGGAGCTCTTCTAGTGGAGAAATCCCCGTGTGGTCTCTTGTTAATAACACTGTGAACCAAGCCCCACTCAAGCTCCACTGGGGCTACTGATACCATTCCCTTTGGACAGATGAGGAAACTGAAGTCCAGATAGCAGACATCACGTACCTAAAGCTAAGCAGCTGGTTGGAGTGGAGGCTGTCTGGAGGTGGTGGCCCCACTCCAGCGCATGCTCTTAGTGATCAGGATGTCCTTCTGGAGGAGGGAAAGGCCCCTGCTGGCTTGATGTCTGGGTTCTGGCCAGGCATCAGGTTCTGTGGCTAAGTTCTGGGGGAGCATCATGGGGAGCCCGTGGGAACTGCCTGGACTTTGCAGCCAGACAGCCTGGAGTTGACTCAGCTCCAGTCCGTGGGTCTCCGTGGGTCATCGCAGGTGAGAATGTTGCTGCCTTCCTTGCCTTGGGCTGAGGGTCCATGAGGACATGTGCTATAAAATAGGGCCTAGTGCAGGCTGGCCCATCTTTTCAGGGGCTCACTCAATTCCAGCTATTACTAGCAGCCCTCACAGTGACCCCAGAAATGCAAGGCACAGATTTGTTGTTGTTCAGTCGCTAAGTCGTGTCCGACTCTTTAACAACCCCATGGACTGTAGCCCACCAGGCTCCTCTGTCCATGGAATTCTCTAGGCAAGAATACTGGAGTGGGTTGCCACTTCGTTCTCCAGGGATGAGAGAGAGGATCCAAGGATCAAACTCCTGTCTCTTGTGTCTTTTGCGCTGACAGGCAGATTCTTTACCACTAAGCCACCAGGGCCCAGATTAGGCCTTAAAACACGTGGCTTGAGAAGGAGACATTCGTACAGGACTGTGTCTATTGCACAGGGGTGTTGATCTTTGAAAGTGTTGCATTCCTGTCCTGGTTCAGGCTGAGCAAACTCCTTTATGCGAAGGGCAGAGTTCCACCAAGAACTCCCTAGGGACTCTTGGGTTAAGGGATGTACCAGACCTGAAATTGCTAAATGGGGATTTGGGAACTTGACCCCACTCACCTCATTATTGCAGCTGCCCAAGCGGCTCAGGCTCAACCAGGGGGACAGGCGGAGCTCTGAGGTCTGGCAAACGCGGGCTGACCATTAGTGACGTTACTTAGACTCCTGTGTTAATGACTTCTGAGGACCACCTCCTGGATATGCAAATCAAGCCCTGCGGGCTTGCAGAATTAGCCTGCTGGGCTTCCGCTGGCTCACAGGTGTGACCTGGAGCCTGAGCCAGAGCAGAGGCTGGGCCTCACCCAGGCAGGTAGCCCCCCGGTGCCGCGAAGGGGAGGGCGGGTGGCCCCGAGGCTCCCCTCAGCTCTGCACTCTCTTCTGGCCTTTTTTCTTCCTGAGGGGTCACTCCTGCTCATCAAGGACATTTTAAGTGGCTTTTAAAGCCTCGGCTCACGTCTCCACGTTCAGGCTCCCCCTGGAGATGCCCAGCCAGGGAGCAACCTGGCCCATTAGAGCTGCTCTAGTGGCAGGACCTGCAGGAGGGCTGGAGAGGGGCCGGGAGGACTCCTTCCCTTGGCCTCTGAGACACCCGCTGGGCAGGGAGAGGCCAGAGGAGACCCAAGTGGAGCTTCAGAGATTGGGCTGTGGGTACCCTGATGCTCAGGGGCACGAAGGCTGGGCCAGGCCGTGATACGATGGGAACAGAAGCCAGAGGGTCAGAGAAGCCCCGCGGTCAGACCCCACCTGGACTCGTGGCCCAACAAAGGACAGCAAAGACTGTGTCAGGTGGGCCTGAAAGGCAGTGCCCCTCGTCCTAGTGAAAGGCACGAAGAGCTCTGAGGAGGGACAGAGGTTTGGCCCTCCTCGATCCCGGGACCCCCAGGACCAGGAAAGGTCTTCACTTGCGAGTCCGCTGAGCAGGCTCCTCGGGCCAGACACCGCCCCTCTCGGTTCCAGCTCCGAGGTTTGTTTGTTCCAGTCCTGCAGCCCTCCTCCTCCTCCTCACACCAAATGGCATTTAAATGTTAATCAAGTCAGGGTGCCGCCACGCAGCCAGCAGCCGAAGGTCAAGGCTGAGCCTGAGAGGCGGTTCTGCCTGAGCTGGGCTTGGCAATTCCTGGGGTCCTTCACCCCGGGACCTGGGGCTGGCCAGACTCCAGGCTCTTAGGAAGGGGCAGGGCTTGGATGGGTGGGGTCTGGGAGCAGGTGCAGACCGCCTTGCTGGGCACCCTGCTGCCAGGACACAGAGAGGACCTCGGGGGTTCCCGGCCTGGAGCAAACTTACCCTGGACTTCTCTGGGGGGCCCATAGGGCCCCTTGGACCCTGCTTTCCTCGTGGTCCCTCCCCCAGTTCTCTGACCAGCCCCCTCTGTCCTGTGTCTCCCATGGCCTTCCCCTCCACCTCTTGTCCACCACCAGAGTCCAACAGGCTCTCTGCTTCCCTGCCTCTCTGGCCCTCCTCTCTCATTCCGCCAGATCTCTGGGCATTGGCACCCACTGGCTCAGGACTCAGCAGCTGGTTTGGGCAGCCGCCTGTCTGGGTGATGGAGATGGTGAACCTCCTCCAGTTCCCTCTGAAACTCTATCCTTTCTCTTCAAGTCTACATAGGGTGGAATCCCACCTCTCCAGTGGCTGACTGGAGGCCACACAAGCAGAGATGCCCATGGGCACAAACACTGCTGGGCTTTCGGGGCCCTGGACCAGGCCGCACAGGGTCATGGTGGGGCAGGTGTGAGCTCGTGGGGAGAAGATGCCTGGCTGGGTGAGGTTGGGAGATGCTGAGCGTTGCTTTTGTGACTTGAAAAAGTCATTAGGAGCTGTGCAACAAAGGAAGGGAACTTCTCACTCAAGCAATATTTCCATGTACAGAAATTTATCACCTACCAGGACACAGACAAGAAATAAGAAACATTTTTCCAGGTATCCAAAATCAACATAAAGAAAATAAGTTACAGGTTTTTGTTTTATTTTTTTTAAAGTACAAAGCATTTTTCATATCATAGATTTTCTCAGGCCTTCTCGTAAAGCTTTATAACTCTTACTTTAGGCAGAATCGTAACATACAAGAGCTCTCAGCGTACAAGAGCCTGGAATTAAGACTTAAAGGGGCTGCAGGTGTGACAAGAGAGGACGCTGGTAGCAGTGGAAACTTGGCAGCTGCCAACCACCTTACAGGGAGTGATCAGGACTATCTTGGGTGATTCAAAGTTAGGTCTCTTACAGAGGCTTCTAGATGATGGGGTTTGGGGCCCTAATGCTGTCTCTGGAAACATCCCCTGCATGGTGAGCAGACCCCTCCCACTGCTGGGCACTTCGCTGACCTGCTTAGGGCAGCAGCCCTGTGCTCAGCACCTCCCCGTTCTCTGCGCTCCTCCACGTGGCCCCCCCATCTGTGTATATGCAGGACGGTCAACCCTCATCACGAGTGGCATGTCCTCCACCCTCTGACTGAGGTTGGGAGCCAGGGACCGCAGTGGAGGGCTGTGTCTTGAAACAGAGCAGAGGCGATTCCTTCACTTTCCCTGAAGGCAGACAGGACACCTTGAAAACTAAGTCAACAGCAGGATACCGGATTCCCTCTTGAAAAACGGCCCTTCGTGGGAACGACAGTAAAATCCCCCCAGGGTCTAGGAATCAGGAATGAGGGCTCTCTCCCAACCGTGATCTGTGTGAGCATGACAACGGGGTGCAGTCGGAATTCAGAGAGCAGCAGGCTTTCGCTCAGCCCAAGGAAGAACTTTCTAACCCTCAAAACTGCCTGACCATGGAACAGAATGTCCTGAAAGGCCATGTGCTTCTGATCACTGGAAATGTTTGTGAAGGAGAGGTCTCAGGTAGGGCAAAAACTATCATCATGTTCTCTAGTTCTAAGTCCTGTGAAGACCCTGCCAAGGGGGACAGTCTCTGTTCTCCCCAAACCAGACCTTGAGGTGCCAATCTGAACAAGGCTTGAACTGGGACAGCGGTAGGCTGGGCCCAGAAAACTGGGTCTAGGGCAGAGTGCCATAGGGCTTCCCAGGTGGCTCCAGTGGTGAAGAACCACTCCTGCCGATGCAGTAGACGCAGGAGACTCAGTCTTGATCCCTGGGTCGGGAAGATCTCCAGGAGGAGGGCATGGCGACCCACTCCAGTATTCTTGCCTGGAGAATCTTATGGACAGAGGAACCTGGGGGGCTACAGTCCATAGCGTCTCAAAGAGTTGGACACGACTGAAGCGACTTAGCATGCATGCAGGACAAAGTACCACCTGGCCAGGCCTTTTTATTTTCCTGGTTATGAAGTACATCCGCAATGACACCCAAGTCATGCCCAGATGTCAGTTCTGCTGTGTCCCGGGCCCTGTGCTCTTGACTTCTACCTGCTAGTTCAAAACCCTACCCAAGTGTCCCAAGATAGATCCCTATTGCTTTCTTGCAGTCAAACTGAGTCTCAGAGCTGCAAAGCTCATGTGCAGATGGAGGTGGAGGGGCCTACGGTCTGCCTCATCCTGTCTTCCCCATGCTCCTGCCTGGAGCCCTTGTTTGGTCCTCTCCTGGCTCTATGGGACCTGAAGCTCTGCTCCCGTGGAGATGGAAAGCTTGGCTCCCGTGGAGATGGAGCCAGTAGAGGGGGAAAGGATGTTCCCAATGGAAGACCAGAAGGCTGAATTTGGAGAAGGGAACAGCATCCTTGGGGTTCCAGAGCACCTCGGCTAGAGACTGAGCCCCTCCTGCCTCACAAGCTTCAGCTGTTCTCGCTGCACCCAGAGCTTCTCTGTCTGGGATGGATGTGGTGCCTCACCCCACCCTTCCCTTCTTTTTTCTTCTGCTTGCACCCATCTCCCCATTCCCCTGGGGAGTCTGGGGTGGCTCCTTACTGGTCTCCCATTTAAGAGAGGTTTACCAAAAACCTCAGTGAAAATGCTCAGCTCTGTAGGATCTGGAAGTAGGGGAGCTGGGATACTGGACTCTCAGAAGCTCTGAACTGACTTAGAGATGAGATCTGGGGGAGGAAACCTGGGAGGCCGTGGGCCAGCATCGCTGGAGGAGAGGGTGTTCCAGGCTGTTTGCTGGAGGAAGTGAGGAAGAGGGGGCTTGGGTAATAGTGGTGGTGGGCTTCCTGGAGGAGGTGTGACCTGAGAGCTGGAGAGGCTGGGGCAGGTGGACTGGAAGGAGGCATCTGAGTCAAGGGGGTGGGAATGATGGGGCCTGACTGGAAACAACCATGGGGAGGGGAAAGGGGTGCCCAGTGCCCCAACACTGCAAAGAGTTGGGGCTGGGCCTCTCTCAGCCTCTTGAGCTTCCTTCTACCAGCCTTGGGTGGCGGCACAGGGTTCCCAGCCGGGGCCAGGCTGGGACGGAGAGGGTAAAGATGCTCTGGAGGTGTCTCTCTTGTCCTGCAGGAGACACTTGGGACAAAAGGAACAGGGAGCCACATCCGACTTTCTCCTAAGGGCCCTGGGGTTGGGTGCCCACCACCCACTGGGTGCAAAATCCTGGAGTGCCTCCATCCTCCCTTCTCTAGAAACAGGGAAGCGGAGGAAGGAAAATGTAAATCAAGTCAGGGAGACTTTCTTTTTTTTTTCCTTAAGAGAGAGAAAGAGAACGAGAGTACAAGTGACATTTGGAGCCATAATACCTTAAAGTCAATATCATTACCTCTGATATTTACTGTCAGCTCCGTGGCGCCGGTGAAGTGGGAAAGTTCATCCATCTCTCCCTCCGCCAACTGTGGCTCCCTCCCTCCCCCTTGTGCAGTTCCAGCTAATTGTTTGGCTGCGTTAACACCCCACCCCCAACACACACACACACACACACACACACATGCGTGCATCAGCCTTCCTGCAGGGTCAGGGGAGGGTGGGCTTGGTGAAGAGGTGGGCCACTGGGGCGGGTCCTTGGAACCCGGAGACACGGGCTGGGTGATGTGGGAGGGATGCCAGCCCTGGGATTCTCAGAGCCAGGTTCCAGCCCCGCCGCATAACATAGCCTGTGGGTCATGTGGGTCTCAGAGACTCCATCTGTGACCTGGATGCAGTGACACGAGATATGTCCCAGGATACAGATTTCATTCATCTACTCATCGACTTGTTAGGTGAGAACACAACCTTCCCCTCATGCCCTGCCCATAACCCCCGCCCTGCTTGTGATGCTGGAGGAGCCCCCGTGTGCCCCCTTCTCCCCTCCCTGCCAGGTTCTCTCCGCTTGACCCCTCACCCTGGTACTCATCTTACACAAGTGTCTGTTTCAGCCCTTTCTGCCTGTTCAGCCCTGGGGTCTTGATCCTTCCCCCCAGGAGGGAGACAGCAGGGTCTGGCTCCCCGGGGAGGGGAGGCCTGGGAAGGGGGCTGGGGGTGGGTGGGGAGGGCACTCTCTACCGGTCACCCTTGCCCCCAGCTGGCCTCTCCAGCCACTGCCTGTCCTGACGGTTGTGGCCTCGGACTGGCCCTCTGCCCAGGGACCTGGTTTGATTTCAAATCCAATTTTCTGCCATAAAACTTCCTCTCTCTCTGGATTGGCGGCCATCCTCCGTCACTTTCAGCCAGCAAAGTCATTTTTCCAGGCTGACCCCAGGGTTTGGGGCCACCTTGGCCGCAGAGGGAGCAAGCTGCTATGCCCACCCCTGCCTCCCGCCCCGCCCCCAGTGCGTGAGCTCAGGGCTGCCCGTCTGCAGGGCCCTTGCATGGTAATGCATGCACACACGTGTGTTGTTGGTGCTTTGTGTGGTGCAGGTGGGCCAGCGCCATATGTGCGTGAGCAGGTGTGGGGCTGGGAGGACCCGGGTGAACCCTGGGATGCCCCTGTGTGGGCGGACACGCGGTCCCTGCAGTGCCCGGGTCTGCACACAGGATCCTGAGCAAACCTCAGGGGCACCTGCTTCTGGCGGGGGGTGGGGGGCGGCCTATGCTTGTTTGAGCAGCGCTAAGAAGAGAGGGGGGCGAGCCGAGGGGAGGCTCCCTTAGAGATGCTGCCACAGGGAGACGCAAGCTCCTGCCCCACCAGGCCCTTTCTGCTGCTGAGCTCTGCCTTGGCCTGTAGTGCACACCCCAACACACACAGGTCCCCAGCACCCAAAGGTGTGAACATGTAACTCTCTGCAGGACGCCATGGGGTATGAGGGACAGCAGGGGGCTGGGCTGGGTCCCAGGGCCTGGTGCAACCAAAACTCTCACCCAGCAGCTCATGCTTACTCTCCCCACCCTGATCTCTCAGAGAACTGACTCTCTGGGCTTCTGGAAGCATCTACAAGTGGCCTGGGACTCCACCCGGGAGGGAGAGAGAGACGCAGGAATGACCCCTCCTCCTGACAGTGAGTGTGTGTTTCCCCTGGGTTTCCTGAAGTCTCAGGGTGGCCCCCCGATGACCCCCCTCTCTCCTTGATGGAATTGCCCCTTCCTCTCCAGTCTCACCATCGCTGCCCAAGGTCCTCTCCTTTCTGCCCCTCACCTCTGCCCGACTGCACCACTCAAAGAGATGCTGGACTCCGCCGTGCCGGAGGATCAGCCCTAAATCCTCCGGGCCAGAGTTCACGGCCCCTCTGTGGTCTGGTCCCAGTGTCTTGCCCAGGATCACTGCTCCCTCTAACCCTGTTCATGCCTTCTGCTCCAGCCAGGAAAGGCCATGGCCTGAGGCTCTTGGGGGGCCCAGCCATTGCAGGCCACAGCGTATGCTGAGAGGTGCTGCCCAGGGAGCACGCCAGTGCTCTGTGTCCCCTGCCTGAGACCCTTGCTTGGCCGCTCTGTGCCCGGGGACCCTGGGCTGTGCAGACTGCGGGGAGCCTCAGCTCCACTCCCCACCTTTGCTCTCTCTCTGCAGAGCTGCCCGATCCCGTCAGGCATTCCTCTAAAGCAGACAGCGACCCCAGGCCTTGACTCCCAGAGCCTACAAGCTGAGGGCCCACAAAGCTTCCCAGCTCCTCGCCCACTAGGTGCCATCCTGGGAAGTGTCTCTGGGCATAGAGCTGTGTCATTCCTTCCTCTGGGGGACCAGCCACCCCACCTTCCTGAGCCCAAGGAGAAGCAGGAGAGGATGGCTGCCTTGCTCTGTCCAGGGTGGGGCCACCTTCCCAGGATTATATGCTAATGTACTCGTTCTGCTGCTCTGAAGCAGGGGTGGGGGTTCCACTCTTCCTGCCAGCCCCATGGATGTTATTGGAACAATTATTCTTAGAAGGTGTACATCAGGGTGCGTGCGTGCAAGCGTGCTATGCCGCTTTAGTCGTGTCTGACTCTTTGTAACCCCATGGACCGTAGCCCACCAGGGTCCTCTGTCCATGGGATTCTCCAGTGGGTTGCCATCTCCTCCTCCAGGGAATCTGCCCGACCCAGGGACTGAAACCATGTCTCAAGTCTCCTGCGTTGGCAGGTGGATTCTTTACCACTAGTGCCACCTGGGAGTCCCGTATGTCAGGGTGGAGATGTCCCTAAGGTTTCTCCGCATGCAGGAGGGACTGAGGAGCCCAGGCGCACTGTGGGGCCATCTGGCCTCTCCATGTCCTAAGCGTTAATCCTCTCGAAATGACCCCTACTCTGAAGTGTCCAGTTCATCCACGCGCAGTAGCCACCACCACAGTGGCCACGCACCCCTTGTATAGCAATGAAAGCTATCACGCTTTCAGTCCTTACCCTAAATCTGACCCATGAGTTTCCATAAGTGGTCCTAATTTCATCCTTTAGAGGCACAGCAAACAAACTTTTTCCACGGGCTCACCCATGGGAAAGAAAATGGTCCTTCAAGGGTGCCGTGTGTATAAGTGTCACAGGCCATGCTTGTACATTCTTCCATGGCCTATCTCGTGCTGACCCAGTGTTTGCCTGCCCCTCCCTGGGGCCCAGACCTGGTTCAACAGCACAGAGCAGAGTGGAACCCACACTTCTTCCTTCCAGATACTTCGCTTGTCTTAACACAGCCTCAGGTGCTCCTGGATTCCAGGGCAGCAGAGTTAGACTGAGTGGGAGAATCCCACTGAGTTAACAAAGCTTCTGGAAGCTGCATGCCTGCATGCGTGCTAAGTCACTTCAGTCATGTCCAACTCTTTGAGACCCCATGGACTGTAGCCCGCCAGGCTCCTCTGTCCATGGAAGTCTCTAGGCAAGAATACTGGAGTGGGCTGCTGCGCCCTCCTCCAGGGGTCTTCCTGACCCAGGGATCTAACCTGGGTCTCCTGCATTGATATTTCACAAGTGCCACCTGGGACACCCTGGAAGGAGCGGCACCTTCTTCCTTCCGTGTGTCTGCAGTTAGAACGTCAGCCCCAAGGGAAAGGTCCTGGATTTCTCCCTGTTGAGGTTGCTGGAATCTGCCCATCACTTTTATCTGCTGAGGTATTTTTGCATTCTTATTCTGCCATCTTTCCTCTCAGTTTTAAGCCACCTGACCAACACCTTGGCAGCCAAGTCACTGACTACAACATGGTTCAGGCCAGGACGGGGGCCAGAGGCAGCTGCTTTATCTTGGAGGCATCTCCCTGGGTTGTGGCCCTCCTAATTGCCACTATGCCCTAGGAACAGGTCTTCAACGATTCCAGACTATACTTTGTCAGTTGCCCACAAGAGCTTCAGGAGAAAACTGGCAGAGGCTCCCCCAACTCAAATTGACCTGTCCACAAGGGAGACAAATTGTCTGGCCCAGCTTCTTGGGTTGTGCTTGGGAGGTCCTGAGGTTTACTACTTCTTTCTCTAAGCACTCACATGCCATTTCTTCTAGAATCTTGGGGGCTGGCACATTACGTACTTGCTGGTGTGTTGTTTGAGGAACCACCCTTCTCTTTGATGGAAATTAGACTTACACGTGCCTTGCACGATCTCACAGCATCTTTCCCAATTGCCATTATTCCCCAGAGATCTTTAACCAAGAATTCAGTCAACACACACTTACCACCCTTGCTAGGAATAGGCAGTATTAAGCCCCCAAATCCACGGTACCAGGCCTGGGTGATACCAAGGCCCTGGGGTGCTCAGCAGGTCCTTTGGGGCCTGACTGCTGACCAGAAGCCCTCGACCCTGGCTTCTGAGATGTACAGGGCCCCTCCTGGGGTGGGCTTTCTGTGGACAGCTCATCCAATGTCCCCTTTGCTCAAAAGTCTGTGGGCATGCCTCTCTTGATGGAAAGACCCCTCCTCCCATGCGGTCCTCACACTGAACAGCTAGAGACCTCAAATGATCTGAGTGCAGAAAACTCCCTGAGCGTGCCAGGATCCTAGTACGGGTTTTCTTGCTTTGTCACTGGATTGAGTGGATGGGGGTGGAGGGGGTGGGGTTGGAGGGGGAGAGGCCTGGTCTTGCTACCAGGACCTAGGACCTTGGAAGCTGGGAGGGGTCAACAAAGGCCCTCCGTTTTCCCCAGGGCAGTTCTCAGGGAGTGCCAGGCCCTGGGGGTGGCACCCAGGGTGACAGACATCCATGCGATTCAGGGGCCCAGAGAGAGCAAGACTTGGGGCCAGAGAGGTCGCACGACTGGCCTGGGGCCAGGCGCTGTTTAGACCCTCGGAAGCATGTGCTTTTTTCCAGTGTGCAGTTGAGTTGGGTAAATGAAGTAAAAGTGACAGTCGCTCAGTCGTGTCTGACTCTTTGCGGCCCCATGGACTGTAGCCCGCCAGGCTCCTCTGTCCATGGGGATTCTCTAAGCAAGAATACTGGAGTGGGTTGCCATTCCCTTCTCCAGGGGACCTTCTCAACCCAGGGATCGAGTCCGGGTCTCCTGCACTGCAGGCGGATTCTTTACCGTTTGAGCCACCTGGGTAAAAAATAGTCTTAAAAAGAGAAGCGTTCTCTTGGGGGCAGGGTCCTGCTGGAGCAAGTGATTGGTGCAGCCTGTTGACAGCTGGAGTGGGGGATGCGCCAGGGCTGAGCGAGAACCCCAAGTATCAGAAGGTTTCAGCTGAGGAGGTGCCATCGACAAGACATCCTTTACATTCCCTTTACTGGATACTTTGAGATGTGTCACTGGTCTCCCTCCATCTCACAACAAGCTGGGAAGACGGGGAATAGAGGACCCAGTTTACAGGCGAAGATGACTAGGTGATCCTGAGAGACCAAAGCTGGATTGAACCCCATCTGGTAAATGGTGTGCCTCGCACACCTCAACCACCCACTGAACAGAGAGGGCAACGGCTCTGGACCAAATCCAGACACTGAAGAGCCACGTGACAGAAACAAACACCCACGGTGCAGAGCCTCTCGCTCCTGGAGGATGTTGGTGGGAACAAGGAATGTTGTCATAGTAACAGTGATGATTCGTTACCGACGATCAGCAGATCCGACTATTTACTCCTTTGATTTTCACCAGGAGAGCGGCACTTAGCATCAGCACTTTACAGATGAGGAAACTGAGGTGCAGGCAGGTTCACTGGCCTACCCAAGGACGCCCAGCCCCAGAGCCCACTGCGTCCCAGCACCTCCCTGCCTCCGAGGGATGGGGGCGTCATAGGAGGAGGCTGAAACATCAGGATGTGTAGGCGCTGGCAAGCTGGAGAGGAGCTGGGCAGGCTGTCCAGCTGAGGCATCGAGCCAGCTGGGAGCTGGGGGGTGGGAGTGCCCAGGCATGAGTGGCCCTGCCAGGCTGCTGGTGGACATGAGAGGCCCAGGTGGGTGGGCCCACAGCCTCGGGCGAGCTGCCCGTGGGCTCCCTGACGGCCGATGATCTACAGCTGCCGGGTTAAAGGCCTGCTTTAATCGAACAATAATATTGGGGAGTGCTGAGCCACTGTACAGCAGCTCTCGCCAAATGAAAAATTCCAGAAGAGAACGTGGGAGGTGAGCGATGGATGGGGAGTGTGCGTTTTACCCAAATCTATAGCAATTTACATGCTAGAGAGACAGCCGTTCCCATCGCCAAGCCGTCAGCTCCCAGCCACAGATCGGCCCAGCCGTCCCGGCAGCCCCCAACGCACACCCTGCCCCCTGCCCTTAGTCCGGCCTCTCGCAGGCTCAACAAGACTACATTTCTTTCTTTCTCTTTTTAAAAATCATCGTTTTAAGCTCCCCAATGGCAGGCTGTTTATTTTTAAAATTAAGAAAATGTGGTGAAACATGTAAACATGAAATTGACCATCTTAACTCATCTTAAGGGCTTCCCAGGTAAAGAGTCTGCCTGGCAAGGCAGGAGACTCCAGGTTTGACCCCTGGGTCAGGAAGATCTCCTGGATGAGGAAATGGGAACCCACTCCCGTATTCTTGCCTGGAGAATCCCGTGGACAGAGGGGCCTGGCGGGTGCAGTCCATGGGGTTGCCAAGAGTCAGACAAGATTGAGCACAACTCATCCCGACCCTCCCCTGCAGGAGGCCTGGTCTCTGATCTCCATGCTCTCTGGCCACCACCAGGCTCCCTGCCTGCCCCCAGATCAGAGTACTGCCTACGACAGGCTAGTGTGTGGAACTGGGGTCTCCCTGGTCTTGCCCTTGGGTGCACAGAGGTGCTCCCAAAGTCTCGGGCAGGGGTTGTTTTGAATTAATCCTGGTGGACAAACCTCAGGAAGGCCACTGTGTCCCTTCCTGCCCCTCCAGCAGAGTGCAACCCCGCAGCACCGACCCCAGGCCTTGGCCCTGCTTCTCCCTGGGCCTGCAGCTCGGGCCCAGCCCTGTCTCCATGAGCTGCGGGTCCTCTGTGGAACAGAGACAGAGTGAGTTGGTGGCTGGTTATAAGCTGGTGGCACAGGGCTGGCCCACCAGACAAAGCTGTGCAAGCAGGTGTGACCGTGGTGTGGCCTGGCTGGCCCTGGGCATGTTTTCAGGTCGAGCAAGTGTACGGGGTGGCAGCCACTCATCCATTAGCTGAAGCCGGCCAGAGCGGGGTGGGGGGTCACGAAGACCTGTGTGTTTGTGTGTGTGTGACCTCCAAAACCTCCTTGCCGCAGAGTATAAATATTTATACAGATACCTGCCATAAATCTGCCCGCCTGGCAAACAAATGAATTGCAAACGTAACTTTGGGAGTCTTTACGAAAGTGCTCGGCAGGGATGGGGTTGAAGAATGAAGGGAGAATTAGGGTGATGAAGCCATGGGGTCCAGTCCCAAGGCAGGCAAGCAGGGTCCCCTCAGGGCTGGTCTCCTCAGTGAGGAGGGAGGGACTCCCAGCCTGTGGAGGTGAAGCCCCGCCAGCCAAGACTGAACTGTGCTGGCATCATGGGGTGGATGCTCAAATCATCCAACCAGAACCAGCCATCCCTGTCTGAACAAAGAACTCACTGAGTCCTCCACATCCTGTGAGATGGAGGAGGCTGAGGACCACAGAGGGAAGTGGCTTCCCTGGGTCGGGGAGCCAGGACGCAAACCCAGGGGTGCGTGAGGTTGGACCCGGCTCCTACCAGCAGGTACTGACTGCTGCCCATGGCCTGGCTGGAGCTGGAGGCCTGGGTGTGGGCGAGGATCTGGGGCTGGAGCCAAGCTCCCTTACTTTTTCACCCTCAAACATCTGCTTCTGATGACCACCTCCCCCTGCCCCCCAACTCTCCCAGCCCCTGTCCCATGCAAGTCCCTGCCCACGGGCTGGAGAAAGCCTCTTTAATTGGGTCCACAAGAACTTTATTACCTGGGAGCTAGTTCCTTTGTTTTTCCTGTAACAAATTATCCTAACGATGTGACCTGGGACCAGATGTTAATTGCAATGGAAAGTAATCAATTTCCTTTACTGAGCCCGGACTCGGGGGCAGGTTAGTTAGGAGCAGAGAGGGGGTTCTTAACCAGGAGGGCACCCAAAGGGTCCAGCAGGCTCAGCAGCGCACCCATGGCTGCATCTGCCGCCCCCCTCCCCATTGGTCCTCACCCCTTCCTACCAGGACAGCACCACCACCACCCCCCACGACTCCATCCAGCCCTTTCCTGACCTGGCAACCTCCCATTGCTCAGACCATGTCACCTCTTTTGGCTGTCTACTTCTCAGGAGCTTCCACAGCTCTCTGACACCGTGGGATCAGCTGAGAACTTCCTTTGTGCTCAGCCCCAGGTCCCTTTCTGGCCCAGGCGTCGGCTGCATGCCCGCTGCAGCCCAGCCTGTGTACCTCTGCAGACACACCACCCTGTTCCTCTGGCTGTCTCCTGCAACCCTGCCCTGCATGGCTGTGCCCCTGCCTGCTCACACCCTTCTGGCCAAACCATCCTTTTCTGGCCTTCAATGCTTCCGAGGGTCCAGTGATGGGTACGGGACAATTCCAGGGAGGCCTAGGGGACCCTGGCCTCCGGTGTTTTTCGGCTCCTCGGGTGCCTCTCACATGCAGGGTACAGGATGGGGTGGGGAGGGGTGCTGGCTGAAGATTCATTTCTGATGGTCTTCAAAATGAGAGGGAGGCACCAAGAAAACAGCCGTGAGAGAGGAAATGGAGAAAATGAACCCAATGTACATGAATGGGCTGATAACCCGAGTCCTGGGACTGGGCTGTCGGGAAAAGGCAGGTGTGCTAATGGTTTGAGTTATCCAAGCCAAATGCTTCTGGGGCTAGAGATGGACCGCCCTCCCCCATTCTCCCCTGTCTGAGAAAGGAGCACTCATTCACGAGGCCAGGGTAGGGGACAGAGGGAGGGCAGACAGGGAGAGGGAGGCATTCTTGGCCAGCCCTGGCTTGGGTCCCAAGACGCGAGGTCTGGCCTCACCTCATCAAGGTTCCGTCGCAGTGGGGCAGACGGACTGGCGAGCAGGCAGCCCAGGGAGGGAGGTGGGCACTGGCTGGCCATAGGGGTGGCCAAGGACACACTCCTCCAACTTTACAATTTCCCTGAGAGTCTACAATTCTATTAAATAGGATAATGGATTTTAAAATGCCCCGAAAAGCAGAGAGTGCTGTAAGATGGGTGACATTATTGTTATTAACAACCACATCCTTCTTGGAACGTTGAGAGGAAATAAATCAGACGACGCTTGCAATGAGCAAGTCCCTCGGAAGCATTCATTGCCATGAAATAAACACACATATATTATAACCCCCAAATTAAAGGGAAATAGCACTTGGGGGTAAGCCCTGCTTTTAGATTTTAGAGTCCTGTGAAAACCCATAGATGCTGGGCGAGCAGATCTTCCAGGACACAGTGAGAGTGCACCCAGGAGAGGAGTAGGGGGGTCCACAGCCCCCATGTCAACACAGGGGGTGACATGGGGGTCTTGGAAGGCCGGACGGCCCCGGGCAGCCAACACCTCCTGATTTCATGGCATAAACTCGTCCTTTGTACCCTTCAAGGCTAACGTGTCTCTTCCAGAGAGTCCCTCCTAACTACCCACCCACTCTCCTTTCTCAGCCCCCTTGGTCTTCCTGTTTTTGTATCTGACCATGCCACCCTGTTCTTCAGCACCTGCTGTCCTGACTTCCGTAGCCGGCGCTGCTGAGGCAGGGTGGCGGAAGTGGAGGTGCGGTGGTCATCCGAAAAAGGACTGGGGGTTGTTTTTTCCTCCCGTACCTCATTAAGCTTAGCTTTCAATTACGTGTTAATGATGCTGGGCGCCTTTTGCCTTTCGTAGGCTGGAGTTTACTGCAGTGTCTTTAAATTTAATCACCTCCATAATGGCCAGCTCTGGCATCACAAATAAGAGGCCGTGAGAAAAAAAAAAAAAAAAGTACAGCCCGTTGCTCCTGAATGAGCTGGCAAGATCTGGGGCTCCACTGAAGCCAGAAAAGTCCTTCACTATTTCCACACCCTGGACAAATTCTAGGATCTGAATCTGAGGGTGAGCCATTGGTGACAGGTGGACCCTCCCCAAACTGGTGTGATTTCAGAGATACACAGAGAAACTTTCTTGAACTCACCTCCTCCTTAGACCAGCTGCCCTCGTTCTTCCAGCCTGTCAACCACCATTGCCCTCTCCCCACTTAGCCTGCTACTGACTCTCTGGGGAAATTTCCATTTTCCTCAGTGTCGTGTGGTGCTGAGGTCTCTGCTCCTCAGCCTTGGGTTACAGGTCTGTGTGCAGCCTCCCTCTCCCCACTATTCCCACCAAGTTGACACCTGTGTCCTCTCCCAACTCCACACCCACATACTTCTCTCTACCTGGCTATTTCTGACACTCTTTTGCAAGGACTCTTTCCTTCATTCCTCCATCTGCCATCCGTCCATCCATGCACCTATCCACCCACCCATCCATCCATCCACCCACCCATCCACCCTCCACCCACCCATCCATCTATCCATCCATGCTTCCACCCACCCATCCACCCACCCATCAGTCCACCCATCCATCCACCTATCCATCCACTCATCCATCCATCCATCCATCCATCCACCTACCCATCCACCAACGCATCCACCCACCCATCTGTCCACCCACCCATCCACCCTCCTCCCACCCATCCATCTATCCATCCATGCTTCCACCCACCCATCCACCCACCCATCAGTCCACCCATCCATCCACCTACCCATCCACCCACCCATCTGTCCACCCACCCATCTGTCCACCCACCCATCCATCCATCCACCCACCCACTCATCCACCCATCCACCCATCCACCCATCCATCCATCCATCCATCCATCTGTCCACCCATCCATCCATCCATCCATCTGTCCACCCATCCATCCATCCATCCATCCATCCATCTACCCACCCATCCATCCATCCATCCATCCATCCATCCATCCATCCACCCACCTGCCCACCCATTCATCCATCCATCCATCCATCCATCCACCCACCTGCCCACCCATCCATCCATCCATCCACCCATCCATCCACTTATCCATCCACCCACCTGTCCACCCATCCATCCATCCATCCATCCACTCATCCATCCATCTATCCATCCATCCATCCATCCACCCATCCACCCACCCACCCATCCATCCACCCACCAGCCCACCCACCCATCCATCCATCCACCCATCCATCCACCCACCTGCCCACCCATCCATCCATCCATCCATCCACCCATTCATCCATCCATCCATCCATCCATCCACCAATCCATCCATCCATCCATCCATCTATCCATCCATCCATTCATCCAACCATCCACCCACCCACCCATCCACCATCCATCCATGCATCCATCCATCCACTCATTCACTCACCCATCCATCCATCCACCCATCCAGCCAGCCAGGCATACATCATCCATCTATCCATCCACCCATCCATGTGCCTATGTACCCAAGCATGCTTCATCCATCATTCATCCATCCACATCCATCTATCTACTCATCCAACAACCAGTATTTTGGCCATACATGATGCCGGGCCCTGCACTGGTACTGGGATAGGTCTAGTCCCAGTCTTCAGGAGACCACATTAGAGTAAACAATGTAGATAATCTACTAGGCGATTATGTCATAAAGTAGGGAAGGCTTCTGGAGAAGAGGAGCTTTAAAGGACAACTCGCCCTCTGTCTAGCCTCAGCTCAGGCCCCCAGGCTCCAGGCTCCAAGCTCTTGGGATGCTGAAGGCTGTATCACACCACATGGGAAATCCAGATGGCAGGTGGGCTCCCTTAGGTGAGGGAGCCTTGCCAGTGCCCTCAAGTAAGGACTGACCCCTCCATCATACTAGCACTCCCTTAACAGGAAGGAAAGGAAAGCCTTGCCTCTGCCATTTGAATAGGATCTTCCTGATGTCAGGGTGATGCCGTTTATTTCTCCACATCTCTTCCCACCACCCAGGCCAGGACTCAGATGCTCGAGTTGGTTTTAAATGAGCTCACAAGATATCCTGTGACTGATTGCTGACCCCCAGCTGCCATCTGGATTAAGACTCAGATTCCTGTTGGTCCCCAAACCCTCCCTCCTGCTTGACCCACTTCTTACACCTAAAGAATTCACAGCAAGATCCTGTCCTGCCCCAGTCTCAGCCCGAGCTCTTTACCACTCATCAACACTGACTGGATACTTACTGATGGGCCCCGGGGAGGCAAGGAGGGGGAGGGCAGAGACAACCCAGGAGCTTGTGAAGGAGGCCTCCACCTGCTCCAAGACCCGGGAGCAGGAGCCTTGGGCTTGAGAGTCATACCCAGCACCGAAAGATCACTCTTTACATTAAATCTTGTGGTCTTTTAAAATGACCTGCTAAGGATGTTCAAGTGGGGAAAAAAAAGCAGAAATATTTACTGAGAGCTCATGATGTGCTGACACTGACTTCTGAGTGCTCGGCATCAGTTATCAGAGGACAGCCTGGTAATGATGAGATGAGGACTGTTGCTGTCCCATTTCAAAGATGGGAAAACTGAGGCACAGAGAGAAGAGACAGCTTGTCCAGGCCCACAGAGCTGGCATCAGCAGTCAAGCCTGGGTGAACATTTACCCACCCTTCTGTTTCATCTCTCCTGGTAGAAGTCATGTACTTCCCTAGTAGCTAAGTTGGTAAAGAATCTGCCTCCACTGAAGGAGAGCTGGGTTCAATCCCTGGGTCGGGAAGTACCCTGGAGAAGGAAATGGCAACCCACTCCAGTACTCTTGCCTGGAGAATTCCATGGACAGAGGAGCCTGGAGGGCTACAGTCCATGGGATCACAAAGAGTTGGTAGAAGTCATTTGTTGAAAATGGGAAACATGGATCCAGGGAGGTTCGGGGTCTCCCCACACCCACAGCTAGTCCATAACCCAAGCAGTCTCCATCTCAAGTCTGGCAACCACAGACTAGGGCTCCTCCCCTCTGCCTTGGACCCTGGGCTGGGAGAAGAAGGTTCAGTGTTTCCAGAGGTCCTGTTTATTTCTTCCAATGGTGCAAAAGCCAGTGAATTTACACACACACACACACCATGTGTGCACGCTTATGCATGTATAATGCCTTTTCCATCTGCAGTGTAACTAGCAAGCATGCTTTCCACTCTTGAGAACACAAGAGAACCAGGAAGTAGGTCATAAGGGGCCCTAAGGTTTATTAATCCCTTCATTGATTCGACAAATGTAAAATATTTACGGTCCATGTATTAAAACTCTTGTGTGCTTTGCTCATGGAAAACCCACTCCAGGGCTATTAACCACTAGTTTACAAACAGTGTTGACAAGCTGCTCCCTGCTCCCCTCCCCAGAAAGGTGAGCGCCAGGATCAAGTCACTACTATTGCCCATGCCAGGAATGGAACCTGGCACTCATACTCCTGGATAATTCAGTGAAGCCTAGTGATTCTGGTTTCCATCACCAAAACTGATGAGCAACTGGTTTAATGAAGGACCAAGAGCCACCACCACCTTGAGGAGAAGCAAGAACCTCCAGAACACACGGTGGCCACTGACTGCCCAGAGACCGATCCACAGCCTCTGGCAGTCTTGGCTGCAACACCCTGCAAAAGGCATACTTGAGTCAGGTGATGTTTTTATACCAAATAAGAAAACGGCACTGGAACGCATTTTAGGAAGATGTTCCCTCCTAATAGTTAAAATGAAAGTTTAAAAGTTTGGATGCTTGAAGGCGGCAATCCTCAGCCAGCTGAGAACTCTATTATACATAATCCTTAATTTCCAGATGGTTCATGTATAATACAGAAGTCTGTAATACACAGCCCCAGGATTTCTTCCTCCCATGCCAAATGCCATGTGGCATCTGTAAACCCCTCCTTACTTTTCAAAGCACGTCCACATCCGTTATCACGTCTGATTCCCATGATAGTCCCGTGATGTGGGAAGTCAGGTAGAAACCTATTATTTTACAGAAGACGAAACAGAGGCCCAAAGAGACCCTGGGTCTTATATGAGGGACCCCAGGTCTTGACTGAGATCTGCACGGAGCCAGGGCTCCTGACTCGCAGTCCAGGGCCTATGCTCCCTCCTGAGTCCTCCTTGATGACCAGGAAGGCAGGACCCTAAAGAGAGAGTGAATTCTCCCTCAGCCCACCACGCCTGTCCTGTCTGGGGGCCCAAATGGTTCCCCCTGTCTCTGGTAGACTTTCCAGATACCTGACCATTCTGGCTGCTCCTGACAAGCTCTGCACAGCCTTTCCTCAGTTCTGAGAGGGTCCTGCCTCCTCTAGCTAACTGTGAGATGGGCAGAGAGGCTCCATGCTGGGCACAGGGTGGGGCGAACGCAACAAGGAGAGAGAGAGGTAGGTGGATAGATAGATAGGGAGATGATAGATGGATTGATGAGAGAAAGTTGTGCAGATTAGGGGATGGGAGGGGGGACAAGTTTGGCTTCTCAAGACTGGTTAGCTTGCTTATGGGGGTGGGGGAGGGGAGACTGTCCTTCCAGAGCTGCTAAATGCTGTCACAAAAACATTTATTAATATGCAAATTCTAAGTGGCAATCTGGACCCAGTCGGGTTGTGCTAATTTGCACATTAATATCTGTCTTCAGGCCGGCCCGCCGCTCTGGGGGGGCGGGGAGCGGGTGGGGCTGGGACTGGGGACTGGGGAGGGAGGAATTAGTTGGGGCAGGCTGGAGGGGGCCCGGTGCCCCATCCTGACAAAGGGGGGCCTGCAGTGGAGGCAGTGGGATGCACCTTGGTTCAGCAAGTTCATCCCATGATCAAGGCGGGACCCAACTCTGTCCTTTGGCTCTTCTGGTGCCTGCAGTTCTCAGGGCCGTGTCAGGAGTCATGCGAGGAAAGAGAGGCTGCAGAAGCCTTAGCTCAGAAAGAATGCTGGTGCTGACAGACAGCTCAGAGCGAAGGTGGTAGGAGGAATAAGTGGGGAGCACCACAGGACATGGGCCCGACAGAGCTGTCGTGGTCCCACTCATGGAAATGGGGATCTTGTGGGCGGAGGGGCTCAGGCATGCTCCTGATTGACCTGTCCCTTCCTGGACCCGGGCCCATCTCCACACCCAGAGAGCTGGCCTCCTCTCTCTGCCCTCTGCAGTGGACTCCTAGCCCCCATTTCGCACCCACGAGTACAGAGCCATTCATCTAAATTTGCTGGGTCAACCACATCCCAAACCTTTGCTCCCTTTGTCCCTGTAAGTACAGTTATATTTGTCGGACTGAGTGTCAGACTTTTATGTTAAGAAAGTGACGGTCACTTGTAATGGATTCAGTGATGGTGGTAGCGGCAGTGACAGGATGTCAAGAGAAAAGTGGGAGCCGGGTGCAGTGGCCTCTCCCGACCTTAGCTGGTCCACATCCCCGGGTCATCAGACAGGCCAGTGGCTGTCTGAACTGGAGTGCCCCGTCCCTTCCAACTCCCTCAACCTACAACGCACCCTCCTGCTGACTGGCTATGTTCTGAGGGGATTCATTCTCCAAACCCTGCTCTGTGCTATCAAGCCCTGTCGACATCCTGCCCAGAAGGTTTCCTTCTGTGTCACCTTGTGCCACCCACCTGCAGTCTTGAATGTCTGTCTGTTTCAAGGGTGAATCTTGTTTCTCTAGCTATATGGGGAGCTCTCTCCTCTGTAGTTTCTGGCAGGGAGCGGACATGTGGCCTGGGTTAAACACACACTTATTAGTTTTGCAAAGCACTTTTGTCAGTTAATACCTTTCACTTTTGCTCAAGCCCGTGGAATGGCCGGGCTGTTACTTCCAGACACTAAACTCATAGCCCTCAAGCCTGATATTTATTGTTACTTCACAAGTTTAGATTTAGGGATTCACTTGAAAGTGAGTGAAAGTGTTAGTCGCTCAGTTGCATCCAGCTCTTTGTGATCCCATGGACTATAGCCCACCAGGCTCCTCTGTCCATGGGATTCTCCAGGCAAGAATACTGGAGTGGGTTGTCAATTTTCTTTATCAGGAGACCTTCCCGACCCAGGGATCGAACCTAGGTCTCCAGCATTGCAGGCAGATTCTTTCTTTACTGTCTGAGCCACCGGGAAACCAAAGGATTCACTTCAGTTCAGTTACTCAGTCGTGTCCGACTCTGTGATCCCATGGACTATAGCGCACCAGGCCTCCCTGTCCTTCACCAACTCCCAGAGTTTACTCAAACTCATGTCCATTGAGTTGGTGATGCCATCCAATCATCTCATCCTCTGTTATCTCCTTCTCCTGCCTTCAATCTTTCCCAGCATCAGGGTCTTTTCAAATGAGTCAGTTCTTCATATCAGGTGGCCAAAGTACTGGAGTTTCAGCTTCAACATCAGTCCTTCCAATGAACACCCAGGACTGATTTCCTCTAGGATGGACTGCTTGGATCTCCTTGCAGTCCAAGGGACTCTCAAGAGTCTTCTCCAAGAGGATTCTGTTAGTTTGTCAAAATAAACTAAACTTGCAATTCTGAGGATGGCCACCAAGTGGTGATATGTGCATTTGGTACAGCCTTTCTGCTTTGAGCATAATTTTTTGGAGACAACGAATTAATGTATTTGTGTTTTTTACATTTCTACAGTTTTAATTTACCTGTCTTTATGCTACAGGCATACCCACTCCCACCCCCAAAAGACTGTCTAATGTGAGACTGAAAAATGGACAAAAAGGATGATAGTATCTTGTGGTGTGTGCTGAAATAAACTGTGTTCTAGAAGCTTAGAGAAAGGGATAATCAGCTCAAAGAAGGAGAAGCCTGCACAGAGGAGGTGACATCAAAATGAAGCAAGTAAGAAGAAAACCAGAGTTTTCCAGGAATGCGTGAGTCCACAAAAAGGAAGGAGCTCTCAGCAAGAAATCAAGGTGTATAAAGAAATAGAGGTGATGACGGGAGAGATGAGAAGTGATGTTGCCGACGGGAGAGAGTTCCCGGAAGAAGAGCAGGAGCGGAGGGCCTTCAGCAGCTGCTGAGCAGGACCACCATGAGCCTGAAACACCTTCCGTTCTGCGTGTGTGGGCAGCGTGGGGCCCATCACGAAGATGGCAAGTGTTTCACGGCTGGAGAAGCAGTTCTGGGGCAGAGTGGGTGAAAGCTGAGTGTGCCAGCCTTCCATGCTAGGAAGTCGAGCTGGAGCTGAAGGGTCCCGGGGACTGAATGAGGGCGGTGATGCGGAGACGCAGAGAGGCCAGCCTGGGCATGGGAGGGAGGGCTGGAAGGGCAAGGAAGGGAGGGATGGGTGAGGCCGAATCGGCACAAACGACACTGAGCTCTCCTGGTCGGGAGGCAGGGCAGATGGTGACGACTGTTCACCAAGCGCAAACACGCGCTTTCCCACTCATTGTCCTCAGCAAAAGTCAAAGTAGAACTTTTGATTGGATTAAATTAACTTGAACATGGCGCCATTAAACAGGAGATTGGAAAAGTCTTAGAAAACAAGCTTGTAAAGCAAAAAAAACCACCTAGGTACAATTTAGTCCCTTTCTCAATAATCTTTAACTGTTATGGTCCTAAATAGTTCCTGTTTTCCTGAAATTGTTTCCCCTCTAGGGTGTCACGAAGAAAGCCTTGACTATGGGCTCACCCTTCAGTCTGCTTGCACAGCTCAGGGTGGCTGCAGAGTTGGGTTCTGTGAATTCACTTTGCAATAAAAAGCTGCTATTGCCTCTGATGGGGTAAGTCTGCACTCTCTAGCAGTGACCTGAAGGAGAAGCCACCAGCAGAGAAAAATGAAGAACGTGCCTCTCAACTGGCTCTGGGGCTCTCTCAGCCCCTAGTTTAACTGGTGACGTCAGAGAGATGGGGTCCCTGGGGCTGCATGCGCGGCTCAGAGCCCTTGGGGACCTCCCTGGGGCATGTCCGGATATTGCTTTGGCCCTTGCCCCAGGCACAGATTCTAACGGCGCAGGCAGGGAGACAACTCTGAGTGTAACAGAGCAGGACCCTATGAGGCCTTCCCCGGGCAGACTCCTCTCCGCCCTCCCCACCTCTGCTTTAGATCCTCCCTGAGCACCTAAGTACCTGATGCACATTTCCGGAGCTGTTTTAGAGATGCTATTAATAAAATCCCCACCAAATGGAAGAAGTTAACTGATGACCATGAGCATAGAGCCCCCAGACCTATTGGAGTCTAAGGATTGGTAACATTAAGCCCTGCAACACCATCCAGTTATCTTACCATTAACAAACCAGACAATTGCTCACAAGCTGATCACATAACGTGGGACGCCCTTTCCTCATCTTGCCTTTAGAAATGCTTTGCTGAAGCCCGTTAGCAGGTATTTCGAGGGGGGAATACGGTCCCTCTCTCTCAATGGATGGCATGACCGATGCAGTGGACATGAACTTGGGTCAACTTTGGGAGATGGTGAGGGCCAGAGGGGCCTGGTGTGCTGCAATCCATGGGGTTGCAAAGAGTCGGACACGACTGGGCGACTGAACAACAGCTCTGAATGGCTGCCCACTGGCCTCTGACTGGCTTCTGCTTTTCCGGCCTCCTCCTCCCTCTCTGCTCCCCATCCTCTTCCCCCAGGGTATCAGCAGTGCCTGGGCCCCAGAGGTGACCTCAATCCAGTTGGGTCCGAGGCTGGGGCCCCTCCCCTCCGGCTACAGATATCCTTTAGGGCCTGTTGCTGGAATTTATTAGCATAGCAGACCACACAATAGCTGTTGGAAGGGTTGTTGTTCAGTTGTTCAGTCGTGTCCGACTGTTTACGACCCCATGGACTGCAGCCTGCCAGGCTTCCCTGTCCGTCACCAACTCCTGGAGCTTGCTCAAACTCATGCCCATTGGGTTGATGATGCCATCCAACCATCTCATCCTCTGTTGCCCCCTTCTCCTCCTGCCTTCAATCTTTCTCAGCATCTTTTTCAATGAGTCAGCCTTTTGCACCAGGTGGCCAAAGTATTGGAGCTTCAGCATCCTTCCAATGAATAGTCAGGGTTGATTTCCTTTGGGATTGACTGGTTTGATCTTGCACTCCAAGGGACTCTCAGGAGTCTTCTCCAACACCACAGTTTTAAAGCATCAATTCTTTGGCGCTCAGCTTTCTTTATAGTCCAACTCTCACATCCATACAGGACTGTGGGAAAAACCATAGCTTTGACTAGACGGACCTTTGTCAGCAAAGTGATGTCTCTGCTTTTCAGTTCGCTGTCTAAGTTTCTCATAGCTTTTCTTCCAAGGAGTGAGCAGAGGAACTCTGCAGGAGTGGAGGTGCTTCCCAGGACCTCCACAAGGCACTCAAGGGCCCCTCTCCTCTTGTTCCGTCTCCCTCTCCACCATTCCCCTCCTACCCTCTGATTCTGCCCAGAGCATTCGGCAGTCTCCATCTTGGCCCCTTTGGTCCAGGAATCCGTCCCTGGTGCCCTGGAGGGCAACCTTTGTTCATCGGTGGACAGGCGTTTCTGGGATGTCTGCTGGGGCACCTGGCTCCCCTCTTAGCCTTTCTGAGCTCCAGGTGATGCTCCCAGCCTTGCCCCCCCACCACCACCCTGGAGCAGAGTCAGCTCCACATGAAACAGAGTGGGAGCTGGCCTCCCGAACACTCCATGGCCAGTTTAAAGTGAGAGGGAGTTTAAAGATGGAGGGAGGCAGTGGTCGCCTTGCTGGAGCCACCCCTCAAGATGCAACAGGGGCAGAGAAGAGGGTATGTGAACCTCTCTCAGGCCACCCAGCCCTGCCCCCCTGAGGCGAGCCCACACTCACAGGCGGCGGGTCTGGCTGCCAAGCGTGGCAGGCCACAGGAACACGAGGCTCCTAAAATTTATGGCTAGACTTTATGACAATGGAAATATTTTTTTAATTGAGGTTTGCACCACCATTACACTGCTAATTTAATTATTCCCTATATTTCATCCGTCACCATCTGATCCTCAGGAAGCAACTGGCTTGTCTTCTTGACAAGAAAGCACCAAATTGATTAAAAGCATGTGTGGGAGCGGGAGGCTGGGCTGTGATTTGCTCCCTGTGGCCGGACCTCTGGGTGCCCAGGGGAGGCAGAAGGCAGCGGAAAGCAGACAGCAGATGTCTCCTCCCCACCCCGCCCAGCGCAGTCACCTCCCGTCAACCCGCACCCTGCCGTCACGGTCACACCCACGCCCACGCGCACACAGGCGCTCACCCTCACGCACATGCTCAGACGTATTTACAGACATCGCCTCAAGTAGAACAGCAAAACACTGGGCCCCGCCCACACCCGATCTGTCTCCCCGGCCACGTGCAGGGAATCCACCCTGGTCCCAAACACACAGGCGTGCACTCGTGCACACACACACACACACCCCTGGAGAGTCTCACATGGCTGCCTTGCAGAGGACACTGTCAGGACCTCGTCAAGAGCCCTCATCCACCCTCAAGCCCCATGGATCCCTCTGGGCAGGCCCATGGAGCGTTCTGGGGATCGGGGTTTGCTTCTGCACGGGACTCGGGGCCTTGAGCCTGCCTTATGCCCTGGGTGAGGGGTGGGGTGGAGGTGGAATTGGCTGCTCTGGTCCAATCATCACCCCAGGATATGTCATAAGATGCCTCCACTGCCCCTACGGGTGAGCTGGGGGCACTTGTCCATGCCGCGTGGCTGGGCGGGTGCCTGCCGTGTGGCAGGTGAGGTGCCCAGGGCAGTGTGGCAGTTTCTCCACCGGATTCTTTCTCTTCTTCGTTCATGACACCCTGATGCTCCTGGAGCCCTGAGAATGAGAGAGTGGCCGGTGGCTGCCCCACAGCTCTGGCTGGCATGCGCACACAGCATCTCTGGGCCGTCCCTGGCCGGGCTTGATTTTCCAACAACCTTGTGCAGGTGGGTCTTCTCGCCCCACCTGGAGGGCAACTGTTCCCAGGCTGTTGCCAGGGGCGGGGGCGGGGGCGGGGGTGCATTATTCCCCTCTTTTCCTCTGCTGAGCACACGGGGCCGGTTAAGTCAAGGCTGGTGGGCTGGGACAAGCCCCCTGCGGGGTGACTGAGGGCAGCTGTACTGTGATAGGGTGGCAGAGTGGCTGGTGAGCAGGGAGGAGGATGGGGCAGAAGTAAGGAAGGAGGAAAGGAAAGAGGGAAGGAAGGAAGGAGCCGTCAGAACCAGACCACGTGGGAGGGAGCCAGACACGGACTAATGGAGAGGAGCGAGGTGGAAGTGGGGGCTGGGGGAGGGGGCGGGGGCCACCTCCGCGGGGCTGCCATCAGTCATTGTGAAAGCTGCAGGTGACCGGTGCAGGCCCAGCAGACCCCTGACCCAGCCTGATCAATCCTAATGGAATGCGGCAGAGGGGCAGCCGCCGGAGGGAGCGGGCCGCCCATCCGCCCTGCCGGCCCCGTCCTTGTAACTTTGTCAGCTGTCACGGCAGCCTGGCCGCCTCCGTCATGTCTGGTCTCGTCTGGCTGGATGGGCTGCCACAAGACAGGGGGACACAAGGCGGAGGGGGCAGGGAACGGATGACCTGGGGAGGGGGCCCCAAAACACTGCCGTAGGTGGCCGGAGACAAAAGCTCTAAGAAGCAGGCAGAGAGAGGCTGTTGGGCAAAAGCCCCCGATCCGCTAATTCACTTGTTTCCCGAGACGGGCAGAGGGCAGTGACTCCAGACCTTCTTTTAAGCATTAGAACAAGCCTCACAGTAGCGTCTGTCCTGCTTGCTCTGAACTCAGGGGGGTGCCTTCCAGGCTCCGACTCACACAGGACAGGACCCCTGTGCTAGTCTCTGGGTTCGAGTGGTCCTGCCTTCCTGTCTCGGTGGCCTAGAATGTTCCTGTCATTGCTGTGATCCGCTAGCACATCCACTTCTCCCACCAGATCACGCTTTCCCTGAGCTGTTCCTCTCGAGGCCCTGACTCCCAGCATGAGGGGCAGAACCCGGCTGCAGCCCAACCACTTTGGGCTTTGGGGGTGAGCGCTTCTCTCCCAAGCCCCTTGGGGTCTGTGCAGGGCCAGGTGCAGGGTACAGGCTGGAGCAGGGCTGGTTTCCTGAGTGTCAGGTGAGGATCAGGGGGAGGACGGAACTCAGGTGAGGTGGGCAGGGAGGGAGAGACGGAGCTGGGCAAATAGAACGCATGCAGTTGAGGCCGTTCCCAGCTGCATCATTCTGCCTGCTGCACCCCACCCTGAGCGCCTGTATCCAGGGCACCACTGGTCCCAGGGCGGCTTTTAGTGAGAGCAGGGAAGACTCAGTGATGCTTCCTGCAACTGGGTCACAGGAATCGAATCTGGGGGACCCCGGGGGCTGTGGGCCTCTCTGCTCCCCTTCCACTAGAATTACTTCTGTGATGATGATTCAGCTGTGAGTGTTCAGATCTGCTCTTCGCTGTGGTGGGGGAAGCAGGGGAATGAAAGATTTTCCCAGAGAACAGGCTGGAAGCTGAGTTCAGTGCAGGGGAGGGGAGCTCCATCACCGAGACAGGACCAAGATCCCTGTTGTTCCCCTACCCAACAGGTCTCACTCGGGAGGCACAAGAAAGTGCTTAGAGCACCACCCTCAGCCATCCTCATTTTAACTCCTGGGTTTGCACCTCGCCATCCGTTTTGCATATAGGCAACCCCTGAATGTGCTGTTGAAAGGCTCCTATTTATGTGCACAGGCTGTGAGAGACATCGTGGGAGCCTGACCCACATCCTGTTGAACTTGACCCTTAAGAACCCAGCTAAGCTGAGCGAAGAGAGCAGAGCCCACTGCAAAGCCCTGGTCTGCCTTCCTGAAAACAGCAGGCTGTTTCCTGCACTTAGAAAATTCCTTTGTGCTCAGTGGGATCTGGCAATTCTTCCCAGTGGGGCCATTTCCCAGGAATTCCTGGTCCCCAAAGAACTGGACCTGAATGTGCAAAAACACATTCTGCAATGCACAAACTCAGACCCATTTTGTCTGTTACAGTGATGTGTTTAGGCACACACACACACATACACACACCTCACACAGCATCTTCTGCAGTCAGAGGAAGCTGGGGTCTCTCTTTTGGTACATCTGAGAGACCCTCCTGAAGAAGGTGAGCTTTGAAGAAGACAGTAGGGTTCAGAGAGGTGAGGATGAGGGAGGAGGCAGAAGAGAAGCAGCCTGTTGTGCTAATCAGGATGTTTGGGACCCTTCAGGTCTCAACCAAAGTCACTTTAGAGGGGACTTCCCTGCCACTTCAGCTCAAACTGCCCTGACACCTGCTTCCTTCTTTGTGATGGTATTAGGAGGTAGGGCCTTTGGAAGGTAATGAGGGTTAGACGAGACTTTGAGGGTGGGGGCCTCACGATGGGATTAGTGCCCAAGAAGAGACAGCAAAGGGCTTGTGTCTCTCTCTGCCATGTGAGAACTAAGTGAGAGGGTGGCCATCTGCAACCCAGGGAAAGAGTCCTCACACGCAACTAACCCTGCCAGCACCTTGTTCTTGGATTTCTCAGACTTCAAAACTGTGAATATAACTTTCTTTTGTCTCAGCCACTGGGTCTGTGGTATTTTGTTACACAGCCTGAGCTGACTGATACAGGCTCTATATGTTGAATGAACACGTGGATTGGGGGACCAGAACAGAGGTATGGAGAACAGCTCTGGTCCTCTCAGGTAGACCCTTGTGTTCTCCCATGACCTCTTGGTCAAGGGGTGACCAGCTTAGCCTGGCAGCCAGCAGAAGCCCACCCCAGACCCCAGACCTATCCTGATGGATGTTCTGGAGACTTGCTCAAAAAAACCACGCAGAATCATGGTAGTCCCAGGTGGTATGAATGTTATACAAAGGGGACAGTCTTTGCTTTCCAGAGATTGTCAGGCCGGCCAAGAATTCACCAAAAATCCCTTTGGAGAATCAGCTGTCTCCCTGCTTACATGGGAATCTGGTACAAACTGACCTTTGGGGGTCAGACTCTCACCATCAGGGGGTGCTATCCAGCCCCACGTGAAGGAGATGGGGGGTGTGTTGGCAGGAACCAGTGCTCTGGGCACGCAGGTCCAGGTCAGAGTGGGCAAGACTGGACTTGGGTTGCTAGGGGTCCCAGGAGAATACAGTGCTCAAGGACGGAGACCCTGGTCATGGGCACAAGCCCACCAGTAGAGGACTGTGGGGGCGGGGGTGGGGAGGCAGAGGTTTCCTGCCAGAGGACTGGTTTTTGGAGTTGGGCCTGGGTGCCTAAACCAGGGTCTGAGTCTGTCTCTGGGATGGGGGTGCCCCTCTAGATTCCTTCACCTCCTAACTATCACTCCCTACCCCAGCCTTGGAATGCTCTGAAGGTGAGCTGCACACTGGGGAGCCACACATGCTGAGTGCAAATAAAATTAAATAAATGATATTCCTGTATATGCCTTTTCTTTCTTCTTCTTTTTTTTTTTTTTTTTGGAAACAACACAATTGCCACAGCAAAGGCCAAGGGAAGGGGAAAAAAAAGAAAAAAGCAAAAGGTAAAAACACCCCACCTCCTCAGAGCCCAGCGCCAGCGGCCGGCTCTGGGATTTGCATGACAAAAGCACTCGACAAACAACAACAAATTGCCAGCTTGTCGGAGGCCGCGGGGCGCTCGCGACAACTGGCGTACTCTCCGGGCGGCGATCGGCTCCGGGGCCGCAGGAGGGGCCCGCGGCAGATGCTCGGGACCTGGGCGGCCGGCCGCGATGCCAAGGCAGCCGTGACCGCGACCCCGCGCGCTGCGCAACCGCGGCCCCGACCCCGCTCGACCCGGGACCGGGCAGGAAGGGCAGGGCGGAGGGCGTGGGCGGGGCAGCCCAGCGCCGATCCCCCAGGGGGCAGAATTGCCCCTCTTTCTCTACCGGTTCACAGTCCATCGCCTGGCGCCTTGACCTGGCCTGCTCCCTCGGGTACACCATGGAGACACCGCGGGAGCCCACCCCAGGCGGGCTGTGGGATGAGGTCCCCGCCGACAGGCGGCCCTCGGTCCAGCGTGCCCGCCGATGGGCAGGGTCGCCCCTCTGTCCCTAAGGCTGGGCTGGGGCGGGAGAGCGCGCCGGCCCCTCCCTGCGCAGGTCTGGCTCCCCCCACGTGAGGCCCGGGCAGATGGCTGGTCAGAGCTAAATTGATTCATAATGATTTGTGTCTCTCCCCTGCCCGGCAACGGGTAACTTTTCATTAGAGACACAGATGTCTTAATAACGCTGTGCCAGTGTCCTCCCAGGGCAGCTCCAGCATCTTCTCCACACCTCTGCAGACAGGTGGGGGTGCAGGGGGTTGGGGGGGACTAGAGAGCGACCCCCCTGCTGCCCAGAGGTGCCGGCCCAGCTGGGTGGCCACCTCCAGGCCCCAAATGTGTGTGGCCCATTGAATCTGAGCAAACTCCAGGAGATGGTGAAGGATGCAGCCCATGAGGTCGCAAAAAGTTGGAAACGACTTAGCGACCAAACAACAACAACAACATTTCCCCACCCAGGAGCTGCTGACCTGCCCACTGGGCCACCGCCTAGCTTCTGGGCTGTGTGGGTGCCCCAGGGTTGCTCCTGGAGCCCCTCCTGTGGCCCCTCACTCCTTCCCACCCTCCCTGCCGGTTCCCAAGACCTGAGCCTGTGAGCCGTACCACCATGTGCAGGGCCTCTGCCGCTGCTCTTAGATAATCCCCAAACTCCAGTCCCCCAAGTCTGTCCCGATGAATAATGGAAAGTAGCTGTCCAGCCCCTTGGCCATGGGGGTCATCACAGCTGCCTGGTCTCGCCCACTCTTTCTCTGTCTAAATATGCCCGCACTCAGGTCCACACATCTTCTCAGCAGAGCTGAGCACAGAGGTGGATGGGTATCACTCTGGTGGTTTCTCTGCATCCTTCCTGTAACTGTGCCCCATGCTTGGTGGATACCAGGAGTTCACTGGCGATGTGTTGACAGAATGAGCAGTTTCTCCCACTGGTGATTCATCATCTTGGGATTAGGAGCCCCTCTCTGGGCTCTGCTTGTAAAACATTAACCCCCGGAGAGGTTGGATCAGGGAAGAGTGAACACTAGGGTCCCCGTCTCCAAGGGCGACGGTGTCCCTTGGGGGTTTTCAGACTGGTGGGGGGGAAGACTCCTTCAGCTGCTGCAGGTGCTGAAGGCTAACCCAAGCATACTTGGCTGGCAGAAGCCAGCTCTGCCTGGTGGGCAGGGCAAGGGGATTCGGGTGTCACACACTAGTACCAGACCAGATTCTGGTGCCCCTGCCTGTGGTGGTGACGCTGTCACCAGAGGAGGAGGGAGTGGGCATCGCGGAGCTCTGCCTTCAGTGCTCTCTGCAGCCTGGGGTGCCAGCCTGCAGAGCCAGGGCCCCCAGCCCACCCCACGTCCTGCTCTCCTGTTGCACTGCTGCCTCACTGACCCCAGTCACTGTTCCTCACTCTTTGTTGGAATCTTTGCTCACCCCGGTTCCACCTGCTGTTCCATCTTTCCCTGTCCTTGCCTGTCTGTGTCGGTGCTAAGTCACTTCAGTATCAACCGACACTTTGCGACCCTAAGGACTTTAACCTGCCAGGCTCCTCTGTCTGTGGGATTCTCCAGGCAAGAATACTGGAGTGAGTTGCCATTTCCTCCTCCAGGGGATCTTCCCAACCCAGGGATCAAACCTGCGTCTCTTATGTCTCCTGCATTAGCAGGAGGGTTCTTTACCACGAGTGCCACCTGGGAAGCTGTCCTGGCCTATCTAGGGAAACCCAGTTCACCCCTCCAGGCCAGGTTATGGACCTGTCTTCTCTGTGAAGGTTAGTTTCTTGTCTGTGAAGGCTAGTTCCTTCTCTCCATTCAGACCATGAGCACAAGGCCCCTGACCTCTCACATTTCCCTGGGACCCAGCCGGGGTGCCTTTGTGTGACCCCGTGGGATGTCTCCCATGAGGCTGGAAGCCCCTCTGCTCTCCCCACTCTCCCCCACCCCCACCCCCTGATTCCTGACCTCAGATTCCCTTGAGCAGCCCATGGCTGCAACCATAAGAATGTGCTGCAAGGCTCCAAGAACGTGCAGTTACAAGACGGGAACCCACATTCTTGTCCTAGCTGTGCTGCCCTTTTCCCATCTGTACATTTTGGCTGTTGAGAACATGCTCAAGATGGTGGATGGGAAAAATCTCTGAAAAGGACTAGAAACAGACAAACACAAACAAGGATGAGTCACGCCCGAAGGGCGGGGAGTGAGCAGCTCTGAGCGCAGGGAGCTTGCTTGGCTCTCAGCTTAGTAGGTAGTTAACCAGCCCTGGTGGAGGGAATGCAGTGGCCCTTCTGGGAGGCGGCAGGGTTGGGGAAGGTGGCCGGATAGAGCGAAGGTCACTTGGAGGCCATGGCCGGCGTCAGTCTGGGACAGCGGATTAGGGTTCTTTTTCCCGGGGCCTTGTGGGTTATGCACTGAGACTTCAGCGTCACTGACGGCCCGGCCAGGCCGCCGAGTGCTCCTTGCAGACAGCCCTCCTGGAGGAAGCCAAGAACCCATCCTTTTCACCTCCCCTGGCATCTCCCAGGCACATTCGCCTGGCTCACGTCTTTTGTTTTTCTTAATTAAAGTAGCAAGAGCCAGGATTCCGTCTCCGAAGGGGCAGCCTCGTGTCTGGATGTCTTCATCTCGGCTGTGCCATTGTTGTGCCCGCCTGTGTTGGCGCTGGATGCTGGGGCTCACGAGACCCAGTGGGGAGAAGCGTGCCGGGGCCCTGACCACTGCAGCTCAGCCTACAGGTCTCCCTGCTGCCCCTGTCACCTCTGCGTCTGTGCGTGTGAGGCCCTCAGTCATGTCCAATTCTTTGCGACCCCATGGACAGAAGAGCAGGGCTCCTCTCCTCTGTCCATGGGATTCTCCAGGCAAGAATACTCGAGTGGGTTGCCATTCCCTTCTCCAGGGGATCTTCCCGACCCAGGGATCAAACCAGTGTCTCCTGCATTTCAGGCAGATTCTTTACTGTTAAGCCACCAGGGAAGCCCCATCACCTTTAGCTTCCTGCAAACCCTCACCCCTCCCAAACCTTACTGGGCCTTCCGCTCTCCCTGCTGCAATGCGGAGTGGCTGTCAGCGCTAGGCACCTGGCTGTGACCCTGACTTTTTGGGTTCCCACAGTGCCGGCAGCCCCTCGCCTCATTCGAGGAGTCCAAGGTGCATTCGTGCACATGGAGTCTTGGTAGACCCTTCACTCCTTCAGGGAAGTTTGTGGGTATGCTGTGGTATGCTGGACTGGACAAAGCATGGTCCCAGGAGAGCTCCAACTCTGGGAGTTTCCACTAAACTGGGAGGGGGCAGGCCCAACTGGGTAGCTCAGGGAAGGTCTCCTGCCTTCTTTAGGCTTAAGTTTCCTCACCTGCAGATTGCAGGCATTGGCTGGGATCTACACTCTGCGTCTCGAGGGGCTCTGGGGGATTCACAGAGGCATGGTCTGGGCCCTGAGCCCCTTCTGGCCACTTCCTGCTGAGTTGCATGCACGGGTCACGCTGTCTGGAAACAGGGCCCAGGGTGGGGAGACACTGTCTGGTCGTAAATAATGTCTGTGGAAGAAACCGGTGAGGCGGGTGTTGCTGGCTTTTCACCAGGGAAGAACTGCAGCCTCAGCTGCGGGGAGGGGGCCCTGAGCTGACCGGAACCCAGGCCTGTCTCTGAGCCCCAGGAGCTCCTGGGAGCCCTAGGCCCCGACGCTGGATGGGGGCAGGAACCTTGGACGTGCTTTGCTTTGACACAAGGTCACTCTGCTCTCTGCAGCAGGGGCTTCTCGGGCCCTCTGTCCTGGTCATGGGCTGTGTCCTCTCTCTGGTCCCTCCTCCCCAGGCCTGGGCTGGGCAGCAGGGCTGTAAAGGGGCCCCGGGCCCCTCCAGAGTGTGAAGGGCAGGCGCGTCAGAGAGAACGAGTGTGCGGGCCCTGCTGCTGGGAGGCAGGGAGCGCGTTAATGGCCCCGGAGGCCTGCACCACCCTCTTCCCTGTTAATAACAGTCTGGCCCAAAACTGCTTCCTCCTCTATAGTTCTGGACTTTGGAGGTCAGCAGGAGGTGGGGCTGGGAGAGGTTAGCCAAAGCGGCAGGACTGACCAGGAAGGGAGGCGGGGCTGGTGCTTCTGCAGCAGGAGGGCTGTTCTATTCTGGGCGGTGACTTCTGCTGAGAAGGGGTCCTCCCCGCCCAGCCATGGCCCCACACCTGGGGCTGCACCATGGCCTGGCTCTGGACTGTGAGGGGCCATGTGGAGCAGACCTGTTTCCGTCTTGAGGTAGAGGCTGGGCCAGGATCCATGGGAGGAGGCGTTAAGCTTTGTTACAGAGCAGCGGTTTCCTCCATCTCCTCCTTCCCGGCCAGCAGGGGTCCTCCTGAGGATGGGTAGGTGGAGAGGGGCAGAAATGAGCCCACTGCACAAACCGCGTGCCATGCCGGCCTTCGCCTCCATGGCTGGGGGACTCGAGGGGAGGAGGGCTTGGTGGGCAGGGCACTGCCGCGCTTGCAGCCTGCCCGCTGCCACGTGAGACAGGCAGCCCCGTGCTCTTCAATCGGGCGAGGCGGGGACCACATCCCCCCTGCGGGGGCTCCCTCACGGTAGGCCTGCCCTTCCCTTCGCTCCAGGAGACCCTCCTTAGGGTCAGCATCTGTGAGGCCCTTGTTCTGCGCCAGGCCCTGGGCCAGACGACAGCGTCCGAGCTGATTCATGAGCACAACAGTTCACAGCCGTTTCTCATTCAGAAATACTCAGTTGCCAGCACGAAGCTGGGCATGAGGACAGGGCTTTTAGTAACAACCAGACGACTGTCTGCTATGAAGGCTCCAAGTAACCAGAACACAGGGCGCCCGAGACCCTCCAGCCCCTGTCCGCTGGCCCATGGTGGGTGTGTCACAGAGCCGCACAGCTGGAGGCCTTGCGCTTCACCTGCCTTTCTAAGCACATGACCCCATCCACGACCTGGAGGCGGGTGCGAGAGCTTCACCCAGGTGGCCGGTGAGAACACTGTGATCCTGACCCCTGAACACACCTGCTTGTTTAAGTAGCTGTGGGACCCCGGGCAGATGAATTTCAAGCTCTTGGCATCATTCTCACCAGTAACATCCTCCCGGGGGTCTGATCGGTCTCCAGTGTTCCCTGACTCTTTGCTTCCTGCCCAGTCAGGTGAGCCGCACTGGTTTAGGTCACTTGGGGGCGGAGATGCCAAGGGAAATACAACTGTCAGAAGTCGACCTGGAGAGGGGGTTCTTTCATAGGTCAGCTCGGGGAGGCTCTCGCACTTAGGCAGCCAGTCACACGTGCATCTAGGTGGTGTTGTGACAACATTTTGAAGACGTGGGTAACATCCACATGGATTGACTTTGAGCAAAGGAGACTGCTCTATTATGTGGGGGGGGGGGGTCTCATCCAAGCAGTTGAAAGGCCTTAAAAGCAAGCAGGGGTTTCCTTGAGGAGGAAGAGTATCCTGCAAGATTCGATGATGGCTCCTGCCTGAGAGCCTCCGTCTGCTATTGCTCACGGATTTCAGACCCAGCAGTGCCCTCCCAGTCGCCTGAGCCAATCTCTTGAAATAGACCTTTTAATACATATTAATATATATGGTGACTCGGTGGTAAAGAATCCACCTAACAATTCAGGAGACACAGGTTCAATCCCTGAGTCGGGAAGATCTCCTGGAGAAGGAAATGGCAACTCATTTCAGTATTCTTGCCTGGGAAATCCCATGGACCGAGGAGCCTGGTGGGCTACAGTCCATGGGGTCACAAAAAGAGTCGGACATGAGCTAGAGCCTAATCAACAATGTAGATTATGTGTGTGTGTATGTGTGTGTATTTCCTATTGGTTCTGTTTCTCTAGAGAACACTGCTGATACACCAGGGCTCAAGAACCCTTCAGAGAAAGCATTTTTTGATTCCACGTTCTTTCAGCAAATTGTTGTTGTTCAGTCACTAAGACCATGGACTGCAGCACTCCAGGCTTCTCTGTCCTTCACTATCTCCTGGAGCTTTGTCAAAGGCATATTCATTGAGTCAGTGATGCCATCCAACTATCTCATCCTCTGTTGTCCCCTCCTCCTCCTGCCTTCAATCTTTCCCAACATCAGGGTCTTTTCCAATGAGTCAGCTCTTTGCATCAGGTGGCCAGAGTATTGGAGCTTCAGCTTCAGCTTTGGCCCTTCCAATGAATACTCAGGGTTGATTTCCTTTAAGGATTGACTGGGTTGATCTCCTTGCCGTCCCAGGGACTGCAGATACTTAGAAACAAATCAGAAGGGCTTCAGTAATGGAGACTCATTCGCGGTTGCTCTTAAATATGTCCTCTTCCTCACCAGGCTGCACACCCAGCCCGTTTCTCAGGCCAGACTTGGAATTCTCGGCCCATTCCATCTGCTCAGATTCCTAAAGGCAACCTGGATTCCATGATCCCAGACCTTGAATGCATGGGGTTCGCTGGGCTATATTTAAAAAAAAAAAATTGACTGGTATCTATTTTACTGTTCTGAGCAGATGATGTTCTTTGTTTATGAGAGAAATTAGGCCAAATCCAACTTTTCCACAGATGGAGAAACCTGAATTATTTATCAGAGGATCATGAATTTGGTTCTGGCAAATGGCAGGGCTGAGGGCGGCTGATTTGTGTTGGAACAGCTTGCTCCCAGCAGGTCCGGGGCAGTCTTGACGCAGAGCTGGCTCTGGGCAGGGACTGGTGGTGGAGACCTTCCCGTGACTGTTTCTGCTGGGCTCCACTGGTTCCCAGAGGCTGTGGGAGAGGCCCTGATGAGGGCTCTGGCCAGCCACTGGGATGCTCCAGCTTCACAGGGGTGCAGCAGGTGGGCCCAGGTGGGTCTTCTTCAATCAGAAAAGAGTGATGGAAATAGAGATGGTGGTCGTTACAATTTCCCTTCTGCCATCAGGCCATTCTTTCCTTTAAAATTGAACCGTTTTGTGTGGGCGCTGTGTCTGGAGGCTCAGCAAGCAACTGGGAAGGCCTTGTCCTGGCTCCTATTGGGTGTAGCATCATGGAAGAGAGTGGGCTGTGCATTTATTAGGGAAGATCTCAGAAAAGCACCTTTTGGTGTGAGCTGGGCCATCTTAGGAACTAATAGTAACTTGTGTTGACCCAATCCTGATCATGGGTTGAGTGCTGTCCAGGCATTAGCTTATTAACCCTCAGAACAGCCCTGTGAGCCAGTTCCACAGACAACACAGCCAGGGAGAGTCCACCTGCTTGTCCAAGAACTCCCAGCCAGTGAGCCACAGGGCCTAGTTCCGGATCCCATGTGACAAGGATCTGGGGTTCCCTGGCACCAGCCAAGGCCCAGAAAGCCACCGGGCTTTAAGGTATCTGTAGATGATTGGGGAGATACAGGAGGAAACAACTCAGCATCGTTCCCACTAACCATACTCACACTGACCATGACTCGCACCTCCCTGGTGCTGTGGCTGTCCCCAGCCCTGTAAAGAGATGAGAACTTTACACTTCAAGCCTGGAGTTGCCTTGCCCAAGGCCTTCAGTGCTCTGTGAGGAGGCAGAGCCAGACCCCAGGTCTCCCTGCCTGTCCAGATATGTCACTCCCTGGCAATGCTGCTGCTGCTAAGTTGCTTCAGTCGTGTCTGACTCTGTGTGACCCCATAGACGGCAGCCCACCAGGCTCCTCTGTCCCTGGGATTCTCCAGGCAATAACACTGGAGTGGGTTGCCATTTCCTTCTCCAATGCATGAAAGTGAAAAGTGAAAGTGAAGTCGCTCAGTTGTGTCCAACTCTTCGAGACCCCATGGACTGCAGCCCACCAGGCTCCTCCATCCATGGGATTTTCCAGGCAAGAGTAGTGGAGTGGGGTGGCATTGCCTTCTCCACCCTGGCCATGGCCTGGCCTTAAAACCTCATTATGAGTGTTCCCAGGCTGCTGGGGGCCTGGGACAAATGCTTGCACCTCTCCAGGCCTCAGGCTTCGGGCATCTGAACTCCTGGGCTCTGGGCTTCCTTCCCTTTTTATTTGCAGGATCACTTGAAAGGGGGCCAGTCCCATCTCCTGATTTAGTGGGAATGAGCAAGGAGGCTGCCAAGGTGAGTCTTTAAGTGTTTGATTTGAACCCTTTTAATGTGCATCAAGTTTGATTAGCATCGCCTTTCAGGTTGCTCACGTGGAGAAGAGGCATTTGAGCCCCTGGACACTTGCTCCTGCTTCTCAGCACTCCATCCCCTCTAACTGCTTGGGATGGATATCTGGCTCCCCACCTCCAGCCAACCACCACCTTTGGCCCCCCTATCCTGCTGCCCCCTCCCTGACTCCTCTTGCCCTGAGGTCCCACAGGGTTGATGTTCTTTCCTTGTGGCCTAAGCAGGAGCCCCCTTCCCAATCCTTGCAGCTCGGAAGTGGCAGGGGGGTGTGGGTATGCGGTGGGGTGAGGGAAAAAGCTCTTTGTCCTTCTTTATTTCAGCAAAGAGCCAGGGGTCTGGGTGGGGGAGAAGGTGAGGAGGAGAGATGATAAATAAGAAAGAAATCGAAGTTCAAGTCAAAGGGAACTTCTAAAATTCAAAATGGTCTGCCTTCTTCCTCTACAGAACTCCCCCCACCATCCTCTCTGCCCAGTTCATTCTGCCCTGGGCACGGCCATGTGCTCCTTCTCTGGGCTGCTGTGTGCCCTTGCACCACCTACCAAGTTTAAGGTCCTTTCCAGGCTTAATTCAAGGGCCCCCTCTTCCAGCCCCTGCCCCAACCTTGTCGGGACCTTCCTGCCTTCCACGAGCCCCCAGACGTCCACCCCACTTCCCATGGCTGGTGTGGCGTGGCGTCTTTCACCTCACCGGGCAGGCCTGCCAGCTCCAGGGCAGGGGGCCGGAGGGGTACCAGGAAGGGAAGGAGACAGGCAGAGAGGGAGCAAGGGGAGAGAGACAGGGAGGGGAAGGGGAAAGGGTGGCAGAAATGGGGGGCCCAGAAAAGGAAGAGGAAGGTGAGAGAGGAGGGAGAGCCAGCCAGCCTTGCTCATTGAACTAGACACAGTCCCGGGACAGCCAGGGACTCGGGCCTGAGTCAGCAAGTTTCACCCACAATCTCTTAAGCATCTGTCAGGCCACCGCTTCCCCGCCCCCCGCCGTGAAAGGAGCAGCCGCTGCAAAAGGGAGCCAGAGCGAAAGCCTCATTTAGCAAATGAGGGAAAAGCTTAAAAATACTGCAAGGAGTCACCCTCCAAGAAGGCGCGTCCACCTCCTCTCCTGCTGCTCTCCGCACCCCTCCCCCAGTCCAGCGAGGCCCAGGAGAGGGGCTGGGGACAAATGGCGGGAGCGGAGGGATGGGGAGCAGTGCTTGCACGTGACGGGGTGTGACACGGGGACCGTGGGGCTGTGCGTGAGCTGCTGGGGTGGCTTGTGTGGCTGGGCAGGCGTGTGATGGTGCAGAGCCGGGAGGCCTGGCCCTGCCTGCGAGCGCAGCCCTCCAGGTGTGGGGCTTGGGACAGGGTGAGACCCGGCAGGGGAAGGTGACCCACACAGGCAGGGGTGGGGGTATGGATGCTATCCTGTGTGTTTAAGGCTGGCAGAGGGGGTGGCACTGGGCAAAGTGTGAGTGACACGTGTCAGTGTTGCCATCAGTACTCATTCAAATGATGTGTGATAGAACGTTGCATGAGACGGGCATCATAGCAGGGAAAGCAGCGCACAGATCTTCCAGGCTGCAACTGTCCTCGAGAAACAGGCCATAACCCCCTCTTTGGAACTGGTCTTGGCTCCCCCAGATTTGGCCCCAATTCTCCCTTCCTGTCTCCCCCACCTCGGCTCTGGTGCCAATGGCTGGCCTTGCTCCGGCCTTGCCCCTGCCGTGAGGCCATCTGTCCAGGAAGCCAGGATGGTTCAGAGCCAACGTCTTCTTCTCGAGAGGGATCTTGACTGCCGTCCACTCGTTCTATCATCCGCTCCCAGGGCCTGGCCAGGCCTACCGGCCTCATCTCCCTCACCCCCACGGCAGCCCCACGACAGGTGCAGCTGACCGAGAGACAGTGACAACTGGGAGAGGCCACGGCATGTGCTCGGGGACAGTGAAGCAGACCCACCACACTCCTGCCCAGCTCCTGGCCAGTTCACTGTCAACGGGAGGCAGAGGGTCCCCACCACGGGATGGGCCTTCTCTGCTCTCTGGATCTCACCCCAGAGAGGAGGACGCTCCCTTTTCTGAATAACTCACCCGGGATTCCTTTGAGCAAGGTGTCTCTGGAGTTGAGTATTTTTCTGTTTTTTTTTCAGGTTATTAATTCACTGACAAAGAGGCTGGATGTAGTCTGGGGATGGGAGTCAGGGTAGGAGACTTGGAGAGCAGGGGCCCAGCTTCGCTCCGTTGGAGTGTGTGCACACAGCCAAGGGTCCTCACACACTTGGGCTGTGCCTGACCATCACCCAGCCCTCTCACCCCTCACGCTCTGGTTCTCAGGGAGCTGGGCTTATGGAGGACTTGCCAGTGTCCCAGGAGGGCTCAGAGAACTAGGATGGAGGGTGTGTCCCTTGCAGCCAAGGCCAATGAGGAGATGCTAAGGGTGAAATCTAGGTACATGAGAAGCCCCTGGCCTCCCAGCATTTCCCCTGTGAGTCCGCCCTGGTGACAGAGATACTGCCATCAGCACTCAGTCTGGGGTTAAACATTGCCTATCTCGTGTGCTGTGCTGTGCTTAGTAGCTCAGTCGTGTCTGACTCTTTACAACCCCATGAACTGTAGCCCACCAGGCTCCCCTCTCCGTGGGGATTCACCAGGCAAGAATAGTACAGTGGGTTGCCAGGTCCTCCTCCAGAGGATCTTCCCAACCCAGGGATCGAACCCAGGTCTCCTGCTTTGCAGGCGGATTCTTTACCATCTGGGCCACCAGGGAAGCCCCAAATTACTGGAGTGGGTAACCTATCCCTTCTCCAGTGGACCTTCCTGACTCAGAAATCAAACCAGGGTCTCCTGCATTGCAGGCAGATTCTTTACCAGCTGGGCTACCAGGGAAGCCCTGCCTATCCCTTGCACTGTGTTTTTTCTTGTTTCGGTATTGCAGTACTTTTATTCATTCTGCTCTACCCTAGGAAACATCTTTTCTATTTGTCCCACCAAACACACCCTCCTTGTCCTGGCCCCAGCTCCTGCACCCAGCCCTTTGGCTCATAGGGATTCCTCCCTGCCCTTAGCTGGCTAGGCCGGTGTCTGAAGGCAGGGCTCACACCTCCCCAGGTTGCTTCCTTTAGATCCTATGAACTGTTCCTCATGAGATTTGTTTTCCAGGTACTTCACCTTACTCTCGGGTCATTTTCACTAGCTGTTGAATGTCTCATCACTTTAGTGTTGTCTAGAGGTTCCACAGAATTGGGTGTCCTGGTGGTGGGGGGGGGTAGATTTCCTCACATGGGGGCCTGTCCATGGAGACAATCCCTATCATTGGTTCAGTTGCTAAGTCGTGTCTGACTCTTTGTGACCTTATGGACGGCAGCACGCCAGGCTTCCCTGTCTTCCACTATCTCCCGGAGTTTGCTCAAACTCATGTCTTGAGTCGGTGATGCCATCCAACCATCTTATCCTCCGCTGCCCCCTTCTCCCTTTGCCCTCCATCTTCCCTAGCATCAAGGTCTTTTCCAGTGAGTTGGCTCTTCCCATCAAGTCGCCCAATGGTCCGCAGCCTCAGGACCAAGCTGCCCACTCTGGGACAGGCCCCCTCCTTTCCATGTGGCATGCACACCAGTTCTTGTGTCTACCCTGCCCAGGGTAGGGGCACTTCCTCAGGGTGAGGAGACCCAGAAGACCCTGAGAACAAAGATAGAGGGGTGTATCTCTTACAGGCAAAGCCAATGAGGCCCCTCTCTGTGTTCCCAAATGCAGAACAAGCCTTTCTCTTTACCACCATCATTTCCTTCGTCTATGAAACCAGGTGGAGAGCGTAACACTGGCTGGGTGGGTGGGGGTGGGGGTCCTACAGTTGCTTCTGGTTTTCAGAGCCTGTGGCTGTGCCCTCCCCTCTTAGAAGTGGCTGGAGCCCCCATCTCCCCACCTGTTGAGAGAGGGGCCTGTGGCAGGGGTGAAGTCTGAGAGCAGAGTGCCTGCATGAAGAGCGTTGTGAGCTGGGCTCCTGATTCTGGACCCCCGTCTGTCCCTGTCTTTCCCTTCACACGTCCTTTCCATCATTTTAGTCAAGAGTGGGGTTGGGGAGGGGGCTGGCTGGCCCCTCTCCAGTCGGGAGTGGAAAAATCCATCACGCACCTAACATATATTTTAAAATAACTTACACGCAAAACACCCCCACGTTCCCATTTCTGTGTCTCAGATCTGATTATCTGCAGCTCTCTCTCTCTCTCTTTTTTAATAAAAAATTGCTATAAATCTTTTTGTCACAGGAGATATAAGACGCAGGTTTGCTGGAGAAACTGCCTTGCGGAGTTGTTTTGTAGATGCTTTGGTGCCCTGCTCTGTTTTTTTTTCCTTAACTCCCCTACAGCTCAAGCTGAATTTCAAAGAGGACGAGAGTAAAGGAGAGATATCTCTGGTTGGCATTAAAGAGGGAAAAGAAGTCAGCAGGGCTGATGGCACCCATCCCTTTTCACTCCAGGAGTCCCACACATATTTCCACCACACCACTTGCAGGTTTGGTCATTGGGATCCACCATGTGATATAGCTCATTAAAATCACTCATTTCATGTGTGTGTGTGTGTGTGTGTGTGTGTGTTTGTGTTAGTCGCTAAGTCGTGTCTCACCTTTTTGTGACCCCATGACTGCAGCCCGCCAGGTTCCTCTGTCCATGGAATTCTCTAGGCAAGAATCCTGGAGTGGGTAACCATTTCCTTCTCCAGGGGATCTTCCTGACCCGGGGGTCAAACCTGTGTCTCTTACGTCTCCCACTTCGCAGGCAAATTCTTTACTGTCTGGGCCACAAGGAAAGCGCATCCTTTGCCTCCCACATATGTCCCTATCTTCTGGCTAAGACTGACATCATGTGCTGTGGGCCCTTTGGGACTGGGAGGGAGGGGGATGGGATACTGCGGAGCCTAATCCATGGGGCCACCAAGGACCTGAATCACAGACAGTCCACAGATGGACAACTTGGGAGGTAGCTGTTTGCTGGGAAGTTGTCCCAGCACAGCTGACCCATTTGTTAGCCCGGCCACAGAGCAGGTTGAAAGGAGAGAGTATTCCTGCCAATGCTCCCCTGGGGGTCAGGGTTGAAGGAAAGGGAACCCAGCAAAGCTGCCTGTGGAATGTGGCCCTCTGTGTGCAGGGCCCTCCAGGCCTCATATTCAGCAGGTGCTCAGTGGGCTGGGGAGGCGAGGTGTAAGGTGTGTCTGTGAAAGAGAGGCCGGGATAGGTCTTGTGGGGTGGGAGGGGGAAGGCAGTGAGCCAGGGAGTGGAGGGGGGCGTATCTGGGGGGTGGTGAGAGAGGCCAGTCTGAACAAAATGAACATCTGCTGCTGAGCCGCCTTCCAGTTCATCCGTGCAGGCCGAGTCGGCCTCACGTGGACGCCCCTCAGGGAAGGAGCCTGGCTTAGGGAGAAGGACATGGATCTTTGGGTGGGTGGATCTACCACTCACTGTTCTGTGGATCTGGGCCTCTTTTCTTACATCTTTGTGCCTCAGTTTCCTCACTGGCACAACGAGGATGATACTGTCTTTAGAGTTACTATGGGGATTAGAGGACCCTATGAAGCTACCTCGGGCTTCCCCTGTGGCTCATCGGTAAAGAATCCACCTGCAGTGCAGGAGCTGCAGGAGATGTGGGTTCAACCCCTGGGTCAGGAAGATCCCCTGGAGGAGGGAATGGCAACCCACTCCACTCTTCTTGCCTGAAGAATCCCATGGACAGAGGAGCCCGGTGGGCTACAGTCTATGGGGTTGCAACAAGTCAGACACGACTGAAGCAACTTTGCACGCACGCAGGAGCTACCCCACAAATCTAAAACTGGGTGCAGAGGGGCTTGGCAGGTGCCCCACCTCCAGCATCACTTCAGGGAGGGCGCTGCAGGGCGTCTGCTCCAGGCCCCTCCAGGTCTTCTTGAAAATCAGGCCGGTTTTGCCAGTGTAGCAGGAGTGAGCAGGACCCAGCGAGGCCCGGCCGTTCCCCAGCCTGCCGTCTCCCGGGCCGCTGCCAGAGGAGGCGTCTTTCATTTGTATTTAATAAAGTCCAGTAATGCGGCAGTGTGTGAATCACAGGGTAACGCACAAGAATGGATACCAGATAAATGTATATGGATGCGTGTGTCTATCTATGTATACACGTGTGCACAGGTTTATTGGGATTTTCAGGCCCACTACTGTTATTAATCTGATTCAAAGCCTGCAGCCTGGCTTAATATATTAAGTGAAATGGCAAGTCTTTATCCGTCTTTGCCTCCTTCTGCTTCCTGCCTTCTGTCTGCTCTCCAGGACAACACCATGCATATGCCATATTAGATTCCATTTTGGTCCTGTTCTGATAAGCAGGAGATTAAATAATGAATGAGATTCCCATTAGCTGGATTTTTTTGGGGGCATATTTCAGGCAACCTTTTCCCTTTTTAATCAAATCGGCTCCGTACCGCAGAATATTTTTACATTGATTTGAAAGAAAAGGATTTTTAAAAAGACCCGGTTACACTGACATCGCCATGTGTAGGAAATTTGGCTGGCAGAGTCATGGGCGAGGGGATGGGGCTGGAGTGAAGCTGGAGGGCCGCAAGTGGGGTCTGGAAAAGACCCTGCTCCATCCACCTTCCCTCTTCGCCACCTCACTCCTTTCCTCTTCTTTTCCAGATTCTTCTGCTCTTAGACTGAGGAGCTGGGGGTGGGAGGGACACGTGGCTCCTTTGTTTTTGTTAGAAAGCAGGACTGTTCATTGGAATGTTATCTCATGCATGGTAAGAACTATGTGTAAGTTCTAACTGTGTGTAAGGCACCCATCCTTCTGGAAGCTTTCTTTGTTTAGCAGGGGCCACTGCCTTCCTCTTAGGAAGACCCTGAGGCTACCCTACCTTTCAGAGGCTGCGCAAGGGACTCAGCGCCCCAATTCCCTCACCCCACCCAGGTGCTTCTCATCAGCCCTGACTAAACATGTGTCCTTGGTGGACGAACCAAGGCTTTTTTTTTCTCTAGGGGGCGGATAGGAGAGGAGAAGGCTTGGCAGATCTGAAGACCTCATCACCCGTCACTGTTTGGTTCTTCCCGTTTTCCAGACGTGCAGGCAGAGTTCGGAAGACCCAGGTTCCAGGCTCCTTTCCCTGGGGCCCGGCTGGGAATGCCTGGACTCCCCTTTGTTGAGTCCCAACCACGTGGGAGGGGGTGTGATAGGTGATGTAGGACTGGGCTTCTCCACAAACCTCAGGCAGGTGTAAACAGTACCCACTGAAGGGATGGAGGAGACTGGGGCTCAGCATACCCGGTCACTCGTCCACAGGCCACAGCTGCCGATAAGCATGAGGGTCTGGACCCAGGCCTGGGCGCTCTCTCCCCCAACCCAGGCTGGCTGGTGGTGTCCCGTGGTCTTCCTGACACAGTGTCTGTTGCTTCTGGCTCCAGGGCGTGTGGGGTTGTCTCTGCTCCTTCCCTGTGCTCCCTGTCCCCAGAGCTGGTCTCTTGGCTGTGTGCTCAGTCGCTTCGGTCAGGTCCGACTCTTTGCAACTCCATGGACTGTAGCCTGCCAGGCCCCTCTGTTCATAGGATTCTCCAGGCAAGAATACTGGAGTGGGTTGCCATGCCCTCCTCTGGCCTCTTGGCTATAGGGGACAAACTGAGGGGCTGAGACGAGCAGGTGGCAGCTGCAATAGCCATAACCTAGTCCCAATGGGCCCCTCGGGACAGCAGACGGGAGCTGTCTGAGGATTCACCAGGGGCCCCCTGCACCCTGGTCTGAGGATTCACCATGGGGCCCCCTGGACCCTGGTCTGAGGATTCACCAGGGGCCCCCTGGACCCTGGTCTGAGGATTCACCATGGGCCCCCTGCACTGTGGTCTCAGGACTCACCACGGGGCCATCCTGCTCAGGACACATAGGTTGACTGTCAGTGAAGGCTTGGGAGGGGGCCTGGCTGACTCCTCCCAAGGTCATGAGGAGGAACCTGGAGCCTGACCTGCACACCTATATCCTGAGGAATGTGTCTCTCCCCAGGGATTTCCCACGCAAGCACTTTCCCACTTTCAGACATGACTGGATCGAACTCACAAAGCAGTTTCTGCTTCTCCATCCTCTGAGAACCCGGGGCTGCTGGCTGATAAGAGGCAGGCGGTAGGATACGCTGGTTCCCACTGAGGGGCTAACTGGGGCCCACGGGCAATGCAGAGTCGGGAGGAATGGTGGAGGCTTCATGACCCCCCACGCGGATGCTTCCAGGCTGGGGCAGCTGGTCCCTGCACGGGAAGACACCTGTGTGCCATGGGACACCACTGCTCTATGCAAGCTCTGCCTGCTCCTCCCTCCTACACCCCGGCCCATGATCAGGGCCAGGCAGACCCCACCCTACCCAGCCATTGAGGTTCACAAAGCCTAGGGTAGGGGTTACATCCGGAAGGGGCTGGATGGCAGGGAGCGGGGGGTGTGGGGACAGGGCCTGGGCAGCAATGCCCTCCCAGCCTCCCGTTGGATTCCCAACATGTGAACGGGATCGTTCACGGCTGGCCGGTGACAGGCAGGAGGGACAGGGAGTGAGGGTCTGCTGGGGACGACAGACATAAGAGACGCTGGGGGCCAAAGCTGAGACCCACCGCAAGGACAGAGCTTCCGTTTACAGATGTTCCTTGTGCTACCCTGTCCAGACCACCATCCCTCCCTGGCTCCCCCTGGGCAACTGAGACATACTGCTTCACAACACTTCATCTGAGGGGCATCAGATGCACCCTTGGCGGAGTAAACTGCTCAGGCCGGGCCTGAGAGTCGTGGTGGTTGCTGTTTGTATCGGAGGTGAGAAAGGCATCGTGGTTGGCTGTTAGTCCTGGAGATGAGAAAGGCTGTGGGAGGCAGAGGCGGCCTCGGGGACATTTTCAGGTGTTGACTGGCCAGGGGCTGCCCCTCCCTGTGAAGATGTGCGTGAGGTCCTTGGGAGAGTGTGATGAGTAAAGGACAGAAGGAGGAGATAAGAGAAGGGAGCTGTGGATGCCCCCCCAAGCCGCACCCCTCCTGCGTCCCTGGCAGCCCGGGCTTACACAATCCCTGGTCTGTGTTCCAGGTCCAATTAATCTCAGCTCTCCCCTGTCTCCTTCCTTCTCCTGCTTCTGAAGACGAGGGAAGGAGAGTGTGCCCTTTTGGCTGATGCCTCTGCTGAATTATTTGAAAGATGAGACTTTAAATGGACGTTTAAAGGGCCAGAGGCCTGGGCCTTCATGCCAGGGCGCCCGAAGGTCTGGGCCTACAGTGAGGTGTTGGGGGGGGGCAGCCATGCCCTCTGTCTCCCCCCCTCCCTGTGCTGCCGTGACCTCAGGCTGATGACCCAAGGATGGGGCCTGACATCATCCATGTGCTTGGGGGATACATGTGGGCACCCTGCACGGGTGTGTGCTGGTGGACACTGTCTCAGCACACAGATCCGTACACAGTTTGGGTGCACAATTCTGTGGACACGTTGGGGAGACATGGATGTGGCACATGAAGGCTCTTTGTGTGCCTGGCAGTGGCCTTTTGCGCACACGTGTGTAGGTGTGAATGTGTGAATCAGGGAGTACAAAAGTGCGCGAATGTTCACATCCCCGTATGTGAGCCAAGTGAGGAGGGTCTGGCAGGGGTTGGCCCCACAGCCTGGCAGAGCTGACCGGTGGGAGTGCCCTCTTCCTGAACTTCTGGTTCTATGTCATCCAGAGACTTCTAGAGGGGCTGCACTCCCAGAGACAGAAACCAAATTGCCCACACTTGAAGGAAAGAGTCGGGATTTCTTCTGAGTGCAGATAACCTAGAAGGGACAAAAGACTGTCCCCAGACTTGAGATCTGTGTGTGTCTGTGTGCATGTGAGAGTGTGAGTTTGGTACAAGCTGATCCCATGACAGCTACTGGTTCCTGGTGTGTGTGTGTGTGTGTGTGTGTGTGTGTGTGTGTATGTGGGGAAGGGGGAGATGGGAGGGTCAGCTTTGCTCAAACCATCTCCAGGACACAAGGCTGTGGGGTAACTTGTCTGTGAAAGTGAAAGTGTAGATCTCAGTCATGTCTGACTCTTTGTGACCCCATGGACTATACAGTCCATGGAATTCTCCAGGCCAGAATATTGGAGTGGGTAGCCTTTCCCTTCTCCAGGGGATCTTCCCAACTCAGGGACCGAACCCAGGTTTCCCACATTGCAGGTGGATTCTTTACCAGCTGAGCCACCAGGGAAGCCCGACTTGTCTGTAGAGGGTCACTTCTGCTCTCTATTTTTCACACTAACCCCTCTGGTGGGTGAAAAACTTTGGGAGTTGACTGACACTTAGGTGAAGTGAGATACATGAAGTCCTACAGTGTTAGGTCCAGCAGACTGAAGGTCTCTGAAACAGGGAGAACAGCCAGCACTGAGACAGAGCTCTGCCCTGGTCTTACCCAGAAAGCGAAAGTGTTAGTCGCTCAGTTGTGTCTGACTCTTTGTGACCCTGTGGACCGTAGCCCCCCGGGCTCCTCTGTCCATGGGATTCTCCAGGCAAGAATACTCGAGTGGGTGGCCATTCCCTTCTCCAGGGGATCGTTCCGTCCCAGGGATCAAACCCAGGTCCTCCTGCATTGCAGGCAGATTCTACACCATCTGAGCCACTAGGGAGTACCCTAGGGGTACTAGGGGTAGCCGGATTTGGGGCTAGGCTGGATGAGGGCTGGTAAACCTCCCACATGCCTAGATCACTGTCCTTGGGGGCGGGTTCAGCTGTTGACTGGCCCTTGCTCCCAGCCAGGAGCTCTGCCCATGCTGCCTCTCCCAGCCACTGTTTCTCCATGTTGCAGTGGCCGGGTGCAATGAGGGCGCCTCCTCCTTGTCTGCCTCCTTCAAGAAGCAAGTCTGGGCCACTCAGCACCGCTTTCTTTGCTGTGTTGATTTCTTTTCCCACTCACTCGCTCCTGTGTTTGTGCTGGTGCTCAGTAATGTCCTACTCTTTGCAGCCCATAGACCGTAGCCCGCTGGGCTCCTCTGTCCATGGGATTCCCCAGGAAGAACCCTGGAGCAAGTAGCCATTTCCTCCTCCAGGGGATCTTTCCGACCCAGGGATCGAAGCAGAGTCTCCTGCATTGGCAGGCTGATTCCTTACCCCTGAGCCACTTGGGAAGCCCCTCACCCCTGTAAGTACTGATCAGCCATACACACTGCTGCCAGCCAGGTGCTGGGGAATGAGAGAGGGCGAACTTCAATTCAATCTCACACATGTTCACCAAGCATTCATTGTGCACCTACTGGGGGTTAGGTGCTGAGAGTCCATTGCTGGACAAGACAGATATGGTACCTCCTTCCACAGAATTTATAACCTACTGGAGATTGCTAAGGGTGTGGTTATAAACCGGAATGTCTGGTGCCATTTCTAATATGGGAGTAGGGGGATGGTTGGAGCACACAAAAGGTCTCCAGGCCGGAGGTCTCTGAGACACACACCTGATGCCAATCAGAGTGGAAGCTTCCCAGGTGGTGGCAAGGATAACATTTTTCTTCTTGCCAACACCGCTACAGCCCTTATCCCAGATCTGTCTGGGTTTTCATAGCCTATGAAAGGATGGATGGATCCCTAGATGGATGGATGGACGCATGGGTGGAAAGATGGATGGGTGGGTGGGTGGGTGGATGTTGCTTCTATCTCATTCCGATCTCTCAGCTTTGGAAGCATGGGCTGCTCAACCAGGTCAGGACTCGGTGCCCAGTGCCAGTAGTGACACTCACTGCCCGCCCCCGGCTCTTCCCAGGGGGTGGGGGCTGGGCAAAGGTGCCTCCCCTCCCAGCCCAGGCTGTGCACACACATTATTGGCTTGCTCCTCAATCATGCCTTTTCCAGCTAGCCGCTCCTGTCACAGCACATCTTGTTAGCCCTGGAGGCTCAATGAAATGGAAATTCATGTTTAAATTTAAAAACAACATATTGACCCTGGGAGCCAGTGATGTCTACATTTTTAATAACTTACTCAGAGCGAAGGCTTGGATGAGCACGTGTGCTTCTTCGTGTCCATGTGTCCCACGTGTGTGGACTTGTATGTTGCACGGGGTGCATCTCTGCATTTGTGTATGTGGGTGTCGGTAGTGTTCTCACTTGTGTCGGTGAGCATCTGTGTGTGTCAGCATTTGCTCTGGAGTGCTGTGTTGTCCCACCATGTGGTTACAGCTGTGTGAGGCTGTTGCGGGGTGTGTTGGAAAGGTTTGATTTGACTGGGAGGTGTTCAGGGAGCTCAGAGAGCACTTTGCCCCTTCCGTCTCTTGGCAGAATCAGCATCCACCCCTTGGGACAAGTGCTTCCTTCCCACTCAAGCCCTGCAACCTTCCAGAGCCCCATTCCTCAGGAGACCCAGGATCTGGCCCAGTATCATCAGCTGCGTGGTTGAGCTAAGTGCCTGCACCCTCTGTACACCCTATGAAGGAGACCCTAGGTCACCTTTGCAGGGTAGGGGCCCACAGTAAGACCTCAGAAAGGCCTATCCTAGGGTCTGTCACCTGTCACATTGTGATTCCTACTCTCCAACCCAGTCTGATCACTGTTATTCTATTCCAAGCATACTTAGTGTTGGGTCATAGACACTTTTTCTGATTTCCAGCCTGATACACCAGAGGTAACCCCCCACCCTAGATGTATGGCAGGGGTTCAGCAAACACTGGCTCATAGACTGAAAACAGTGTGTTGCCAGTTTCAAGCATCTTATTCCTTCACCCATCCATCCATCCATCTACCTACCACGGGTTCATTTACATTTCTTTCCTTCTTACTATATTCAAAGGCATAGTCAAGCATTGTATTCCTTCATCCATTCATCCATCCACCTACTATGGGTTCATTTTACATTTCTTTCCTTCTTACTATACTCAAAGGCAGCTTCGCCTCTTGAGATGTTTTCAGCCTACTAGTGAGGATGGTATGTAGGGAAGAGCCGGGTAAGAAAGAGCCCAGGTGCTCTGGGGAGGACTTGGAGGGAGACAGCATGTGCAAGAAGTGGGAAGCGAGCATGTGTGAGAAGAGATTTCATGAGGGAGGTGGTGGGAGTGGAGCTGAGCCCAGATGACTAGATTGGTCAGTGGGGAAGGAAGGAAAAAAGAAGGGTCCCTCTGGTTGGGTGCATGGAAGCGTGTTTGGGTAAGAACATGGACAAGTAGGGGGCAGCAGTGGAGAAAATTCAGCCCAACTACCCATCCCTGGCCTATAGCACTTTCTTTCCCATCACCTTGCAGTTCTCTCACCCTTAGTTCCAAAGCAGAGAGGCACTATCATCTGTCTTTCAGAGATGGGTAACTTGGTCCAGGACGGTTGAGAATCTAGCCCAAAGTCACACAGCAAGTGTGTGACGAAGTGAGGTCCCAACCCAAGTCTCTGGACCCGATGACCTGGAGTCTCCTTCTCAATGGTGAGATAAAGAACCCATCCAGGAAGTTTTAAAAGTCTTATTTTTTAACTTTAAGAGAAGTGGGAAAGGGTCTGTGAGCACTTTGTTTCTATTACCTATTGAAATTTGACATAATGCCTTGGCAGCTCCCCCTTAATATTCTGCTGTATATGGAGCCTGACGATTTCCACCATCGAATGTGACAGGTTGGGAAGATTAAAAAGAGGAGCTAAACTAGCAGCAGTTGGAGATGAGGAAAAGTAGCACATTTATGAATAATTTCAGCTGAATCCTCACAACACGACACTCCCTGGACAGAACACATTCATTATCTTATTCACCACGACTACCGCAATATTAGTGATTTGTTACCGAATCAATTATTAATTCATACAGGAGAACGAGGCTCTGTCACTTAACTCTTCTCTGAATGTTGGGCCCAGGGTGGGATAGGGAGGGGGGAACAGCCAGATTTAACCTTCATTCCTTGGTTTGGACTCTTCTAGAATGTGGAAGGACAGCTAAGGGTGGTGGCAAGTAAGAAGTCTGATTAGAGGGAGCTTCTCACACCCCTCAGAGCCGTGTCCTGAAACAACAGACATCCAGTACAATGGAGCAGTGCAGAGCCCAGAGGTCTGTCGGGGCCAACTGAGGACATCCATCTGTCCATCCATCCAATTATCCATCCAGCTATCCATCTATCCATCCACCCATCCACCCATCCATCCATCCATCCATCCACCCACCTATCCATCCATCCAATTATCCATCCAGTTATCCATCCATCCACCCACCCACTCATCCATCTATCTATCCATCCACTCATCCATCCATCCACACATTCATCCATCCACCCATCTGTCCATCTCTCCAATTTATTGCCTGCCATCGGAAGTATTGACTCAAATACTTTGCTCTGTAATCCTCTCTCCTCTGATACCCATGCACACCCTTCCAACTGTCAGAGCCCAACTCAAGTGATCAACCTCCAGCTCCTATTCCAAGAATTCTCCAGCCCTTCACTCGAGGTGGATCCACACTTGACTGAACACAGTTTTCACATGAATTGTCTTGACTCCTTAGCTCAAAATTCCTCAAAGCATCTTGGGACCTGCTTCATACCACCTGGTCTGTTCTTTAAGAAGGCAGATCCTGGAGCCCCACCCCAGACACACTGAGTCAGAGCTCTGGGGCTGGGGGCGGGGAGTCAGCCCTTTAAAAGAGGACCCAGGGGATCCTTGGGCATGCTTTTGGACCAGCCTGAGAGGCCCCTCTGTCTTCTCAGGCACCACGCCCAGGGCTGGGCCTTCAGGCAGCTGAGGGGCTATAGACTTCTGCTCATCCAGGGCTTGTTAACAGGCTATGGCTCTTCCTCGCTCTGCACGTTCCCTGTTGCTGCAACACATGTGCTCTGTGTTGAGGAGGCAGAAGTGCACCGTTCTGGATCAGGGAGGCTCAGAAGCAACGCAGGTGGAAATGCTAAGGGTGGCAGTGTCTCCCTGGGGAAGAGAGGGGAGGAGGGAGGAAGGGGAAGAGAGGATGACGTAAGGCAGATAAAAGGAGGGTGAGAAGGAATGGGAAGAGAGGAGGGGGGAGGAAAGTACAGAAGAAGAAAGAGTAAAGAAAAACATCAAAGGGGGAAGGGAGGAAAGGCAGAAAACAAGGAAGGATGGAAGGAAAGAAAGAGGAGATAAAGAAGCCACTCCCATCGGGTGAGGCTGCCCGTAATCCTCAGTGAGCCAGCTCAGTTGTAGCTTTCCAGACAGAGAAACTGGGCTTCAAGGGGAGGAGGGGCTAGGCTGGGAGCTGGGTCTGGGGGTAGACAAGCTTATCGGCAGGGGTGGCTCTGGCAGAGTGGAGTTGGGGAGCCACCCCCAGCTATCCCCTAGCCCAGGGATAGCCCCCGCTTTCCCCTTCTCCTCCCTGTTTCTCTAACTTGACCTGTGGAAGTAGCAGAAGTGAAAGTCGCTCAGTCGTGTCCGATTCTTTGTGACCCCATGGCCTATACAGTCCATGGAATTCTCCAGGCCAGAATACTGGAGTGTGTAGCCTTTCCCTTCTTCAGGGGATCTTCCCAACCCAGGGATCAAACCCAGGTCTCCCGCACTGCAGGCGGATTCTTTACCAGCTGAGCCACAAGGGAAAGAGTCTCCTTTTCCTGGGTTTAGGGTCCCTCCCCATATCTTCCCGGGGCCCTTCCAGCAAAAGACAGCAAGCCCAGTGAACACCTGCTGCAGGCCAGGGGGTTAGCAGTGACCTAGGGAGGTGCTTCTTCCCTGACCAGTGGCTGGAACCCTCTCCCAGGAGAATGCCCTGCCCCAGAGCCCACAGGGAAACCAGGAGAGAGAGAAAGCCAGGAGGACAGTGTTACAGGTGCCAGGGTTACACGGACTCCAGAGCTCAGTCCGATCCTAATCTCAGCCCCTTTTAGTCCTATCAGACCCTCTGGGCATCCCAGTCTCTCTGCAAAGACCGCTTAGAGCCCAGACCTAGCTAAGAAAGGTCACCTGCTCATTATGAGTTGTGTGGGTGATAAGTTATCTGAAGGATGGTCTGCAGGATGTTTTGGGGCCAACTGAGTCCCAAGTTTCTAAATCCTTCCTCTTAACCCCTCAGTTCAATGGCTGGCACCTGTCCACACCCTTGGTGTGTGTGATCTCCTGGAAGTGCCACAAATTAGAGCTATCATGGAAACTTACCTCTCCTTCAAGGCAAAGTGGTTTGACCAAGAACCCCATGCAAGTCCCCGCCTGGCCTCTCCTGTGCCCCCTCCACAGAGCAGGGAAGCAGTGGTCAGCGTGTGGCTGTGGATGCCAGCAGACCCAGTGCCCCGCTCCACTGGTGCTGATTACCACTGGGGGAGTAAACAACAGGGCTTCCCTGGTGGCTCAGTGGTAATGAATCTGCCTGCCAATGTAGGAGACTCGGGTTCAATGCCTGGGTCAGGAAGATCCCCTGGAGAAGGAACTGGCAACCCACTCCAATATTCTTGCCTGGGAAATCCCATGGACAGAGGAGCCTGGCGGGCTGCACCAGGAAGTCGCAAAAGAGTTGAACGTGACTTAATGACTAAACAACAACAAAAAATAAACCAGGGAGGAACACTGTCGAAAAATCTAATTATTGTGTTGGTCAAGTATGGGCGGGTCTATTTACTCAGTGTCCTAAACCCTGAGCATTCAGGCTGTCCTGGTGGGTCACTCTTGTAGGCTCTGCTCCCTCTTCTCAGGACCACCCTCTCCTCTGAGCCTCCAAATGTTGTTCCAGCTTTCTCAGATTTGGGCTCTGCTTGTTCCCTAATCCCTTGGAGTCATAGGATTTTCAGAGTAAAGAGACTTTAGAGATCACCTAACCCTACCCCGAAGGAGCCGTGAAGAAGGAACCGGAAGGTTTGGGTTCGCCTCCATTCACCCCACTGTGTGGCCCAAGTTGAGTTCCTCACCTCACTGACCTTTTCCCCATTTTCAAAATTTAACATGGGATAAAAACATATCCCAGCCTGCCTCATATGGTCACTGTGAGGATAATAAAAAAAAATGCTGCAAAGCATCTCTCAAGCGGAGGAAGGCCACTGAACAGTCTTTTTAGAGGAGAAGCTCATGCCCAGAGAGACTCAGTAACCTCCAAAGGTGCACAGCTTCTCAAGCTGTCGGCTGGGCACCCACTGTCAGGGAGCACGTGTGTCAGACCCTGAGAGCCAGACTGACCTCCAGGCCAAGGTTAGCTGTGCTTCACAGTCCTCTGGAAGTCTCGGCTGACGTGCACACTAATCCGGTGTCTGGCATGGAGCTGGTGCACAGAGTTGGGCAGGGCAGGGGCATGGATGGAAGGGACCTGCTGGATCCTTGAGCCGCAGCTCAGGGTCCAGCCATGAGTGCCTGGGCTGCCGGGCCCCTCTGTCCTCAAGTGCAGGCAATGCCCTGTTCCTCCTTCTTTCCTCAATGCCTAGTGCAGGGCCTCACACTCACGAGGAGCTCAATCAATGTGATGGAACATATAGGCTAATTGCTAATCAATATTGGTTTTACTTTTCTATGTTTGATTACACGGGTTTAACAAATGAATCGCACGTTTAAGTGATGAAACTGCATTTCTTTAAAATGATTCCAGAAGTATCTTTGTGCTTGCAACTCAAGAAAGATGTACTGGGGAGGGGCTTCATCTCTCTGGGATGTTCCACTCGGGGAACCGCAGGTCCTCTGGGAATCAGGACAAGAGGCTGGGGAGAATGGGCTAGGGCTGCGGTCTGTGACCCCAGGGAAACCTCCCACCAGGGGCCTGGCCTCAGGGCTGCTGGCGGGGTGGGGCTAGAGTGGAAGCCAAGCCTGAGGATTCACATCACTGCTGGATGCGGGGACCCTGTCCAACCTTTCCAAAGGGAGCGGTCAGAGAGAGCTTGGAGCTCCCACCATGGAGAGGCTGAGAAGCTGCCTCAGGTTGTGCTCAGGGCTGGGAGGGGAGGAGGTGGCCTTGTCGCCTGGACCACTGGTCAGGAAGTCAGCTGGGCACCCTCTCCCTGGCAGAGTGGAGACAAGAAAGCCCTCAGGAAAACCCTCAGGTACCAACAGTATAAGATCCAGGGGATGACAGGGTCCAGTCAACACTGGGAGGGTCCCTGCAGGATTAAGGGCAAAGAGAGCCCCCGTCCTGCGGGGTTCCTGGCCTATCTGTTTCTCATGGTCCCCGGGGCAGGGCCAGTTCACAGAACGATCGGGGGAGGGGCTGAGTCCTGTGTGGCACAGGGGCAGTGTTAGTCCTCTGCAAAGGACTCACAAGATGGCCACTCCCAGCTTCTGGCAGCTGCTGTCTCAAGCTCGCATGAACCAGTGTCTCCCCTAGTCCAGCAGCATGTTGATCCACCAACTCTTGGCACCCTGTTGGCGGGCTTGGGGGTGGGGAGTGGGCAGAAGACTTTTTAAATCCTGATCTTGCCTGAGGAGGCCGGCCGTGCAGCGAGGGGGCGCAGGCCCTCCAAACAACGGAAGCAGCTGCAGGGGCTGCTCTCGTCTGGTGCCCGATGTCCCGCAGCGGCTGTGAGAGGCCGTGTGGCCTCGGGGTGCCGGCTCAGACCCTGGAGCCAGCCCAGTAGGGGTGGGAATTCTGACTCCACCCTGCACCAGCCACGTCACTCCAGGCAGCTCTTTCATTTCTAGGCTCCTCTGTTTCCTTACCTGGTATTAGGGATAATGGACTTCCCGGGAGGCGCTAGTGGTAAAAAACCCCCCTGCCAATACAGAAGACCTAAGAGATGCAGGTTCAATCCCTGCCTGGGTCAGGAAGATCCCCTGGAGAGGGAAATGGCAACCCACTCCAGTATTCTTGCCTGGAGAATCCCATGGATGGAGGAGATTGGAGGGCCTCAGCCCATAGGATTGTAAAGAGTTGGACACGACTGAAGCAACTTAAAACACACACACACACACACACACACACACACAAGGGATAACAGCACTTAGCTCAGAGGGCTGCAAGGAGGAGGAGTGAATGAAGCAGCTGAGAATGTGATGCCACCTGTGGCATCCTTCCCTTCCTCAGGGAAGGCTGCGTGTAGGAAGTGGGGCTTGCACCCGTGGCCAGAGGGGGACGTGCAGGGGACTGCCTGAGCCCAGTGAGGAGGAGGGATGGGCTGGGAGTCCTGCGGGAGGCGGGGTGGTGGGGGCACTGTGTCCCTCTGCTCCCCGCCAGGATGCTCTGCTCAGCCAGGCAGGGGTCCAGGCGGTGTATGTGCCCTCAGGATGGCCCGGCTCCTGGCAGAGAACAGGGTGCCCGCTGGTGCCCTGAGCCTGGGAGGCTGGACCTGCCCAGAGGTATATGAGTGCTTCAGACGACAGGCAGAGCAGCTGCTTCTTGAACTTACGAAGGGAACTCTCCAAGCACAAACTGCAGATCTGGAGCACCCAACACTAGCAGGAGGCGTGACCCCAGCTCCCGGCCTGTCTCCTGGTCTCCATGGAGCCTTGAGTGTCTAGAAGCCTGTGAGGGCCTGCAGGGCCTAACCTTCGCCCGTAAGAGCCTTGTGCCGTGTGTTACTGCCCTGTTCTGGTCCAGCTCGAGTCTGGCGTCTTCCCAGTCTCCTTGGCCGATGTCCCTGCCTCCCCCAACTCACTTGTTCCTTGTTTTCTTTTCCACCATTTGATCCAAGTGTAGGATCCGCTGGATCTTCGGTCCTGACCTTCCCGACTAACCCCGCTCTCCTGGCTGTGTGCCAGCCCACATTCTGCCTCTCAGCCTGTGGTGGGGGCGGGATCTCCTTGTACCCCCAGTTTGCAGAGGTAGAGACGAAAGCTCCGAGGAAGCACCACAGGCAGGGCTGTGAACAGAACACAGCTCGCACGCTCCCCAGACAAAGCTCATCCTTCTCTACCTCCCTGGACTCTGGCTGACTCGGCTGCAGATTCCAGTGGGGTCTCTGCCACCTTCTGAAATACAGGGGGCCTCTTTGCTGCTATCCCCGGGTTAAAGCTTTGCTTTAACCACATCAGTGCACGAGTATCTCTGCCTGCAAAGGAGGAGGCAGCCCTGGGAGTCCTCCGGCTCTGATCGAAGGCCACCCCTGCTCTCGATTGTGTCATGTGTGTGAGTCATGTCTCCCCAGCCAGACAGTGACCTGGCCGCCTGCCGCAGCAGCCACGTGCTCCTTTCCTCCAGAGCCCCATGGCCCGAGCGCACAGTGGGGACTCAGAGGGAGCCACTGAGTGATAAATGGATTGGAGACTCAGGCATGAGGGTGATTGAGGTCAACCTTTGGTCTCTGTGTAGACAGTGCGCTCCTGGAGCAAATTAACAGGCTGGCAAACCTAGGACAGTCACGTGCAGCCCATGGAACGTGAACTGTCAACATCCGATGTGAATTCAAGCCTCCCTGGGTCTGTGTGGATGAGCGTGGCCTGGTTCTCTCCATGGAAAGCAATCCTCACGCCTCCCCCACATTCCCCGGTCACCCACGTCAGTGTCTTTTGAGAACCTAGCAGAGTGTGAGCAAACAGGGAGAGGAGATATTCCTGGATCCTTGCCCTTAAGAGCTTTTCATTTCCAAAAGCTAGTCCTTTGTGTCTAATTCAAAGCTCTCTTGCTGTAAGAGATGCCACTATGCCGGGGACAACAAATTACTATGCCCATTAGATAGGTGGGGAGACTGAGTCTGGGGGCAAGTGATTCCCTCAAGATCACAGAAGGGGCTGGTGCCTAAGCAGGGACCAGACTCTTTAGCACCCCTCCCTCCATCTGCAAGTGCAGGGCAGAGCGCCTGGCAGGCTGCTTCACCGGGGGATGGCCAGGCAGTGGTGACTCCTGTGGCCCATTAAGAAAAGAGTTGTTTTTTCCCTGCTGCCGCCAGCCGGCCCGTGAAACAAACAGGATATTTACCAGGGAGAAAGGAGGGGCCTTGGCTCCCAGTGGCCCCTACCCTTGCACTCCTAGTAGCTTTGACTCCAAAGCCCTGCCGTTATGAAGGGCACCATTCAAAAGGCAAAGCTGCTCCTGCAAGTGTCAGGAATAAGTGGGGAAGCCGGGAGTGGAGACTGAAGCCTGGGGGAGGGAGCAGCTGCAGCCAAAGAACGTGAGACCGAATGTGTATTATTGCACGTGGGAGCATGTGAGTGAATGTGTGCGAGTGTGGATGTGCGTGTTCCCGCACGTGGGGAGGGGTGGTGAGGGAGAGTCTGGGGATGCTGTCTTTTACAGCTCCCCTGGTGATGTTCATGGCCACAGAGAAGCCTGTATCCTGCCATGTTTTGTCAAGGAGACTGACCAGAGCCACCCGCGTGCCTGACTCTCTCAATGGGAAAGGCTCCCTTGCTTTACTTCTCCAGCAGATACGACCCACACATGCCCCTGCTCCTTCTCGCTTCTGCAGTGAGCACAGCCACCCTGCAAACCTCTTCTGGGCTTTTCACAGGACATGCAATACCTTACCCTCTATCTTCTTTTTCCAAGCCACGTTCTCTGATCCTCAACAGGGCTGGGAAGGATCCAGGAACAGCCGGTGCTCCCAGTGTGCGGGTCATTCAGGTAGAATGGACACCCCCTGCTGCTCATCAGCTAAGACAAGCCCATGCAGTGCCCCAGGGCAGTGCTGAGAGTTCTAGAAGGTGGGCTAGGGCAAAGGAAGCTGACATGGGTGGGTCCTGACCTTGGCTCATCCAGGTCTGATGGAGCTGTGTGGGTTTCCTGGTGAAATAAATGGCACTAAGGATTTGACTAGAATTTCTCAGGTCTTGTAGGGTGCTGACTCTAGGGAGGACTGGCTGTCACAGGGAAGGGAGTCCTCTGTGGGACCAACCTGGGATGGGAAGGCTTCCTGGAGGAGGTGGGATTGGAGGTGGGGCTAGAGCTGAGTCTGCAGTGGGGTTAAGAGATCTTGTTGGCAGAGGTGGGGCCTGAATTCAGCGCCCTTGAACTCATCCTTGGCGGAGCATGGGACACCTGCCTTCCTATTCTCTCCCTGTTGTTGACACGTGTGGCCTCCTCCAGGCCCCGAGCTGGGAGACGTGGTGAAACCACTGTGGTGAGAAATCAGACTAGTGGAGGTACGTGTAGTCCTGGCAACGGATGCGGCCTTGGTCTCCTGAAGCTACCCCCAGGCTCTCTGAAAAAGCAGGGAAGCCAGCCTGTCCTCCTTTCTCCTTGTCTCCACTCAAACCCTTCAGGGGAATGGCTTTGGGAGGCTTCCAGGAGACTGGCCGTGGCTGAGACTGTCATGGATCTTTCGCTGGGGTTCATCATGCTTCCTTTTCCACCTCTTGGTCAGATGCCAGGCTGCTCATATACCAGGCCACCTTCTCCTTTTCTCTGAGTGTTCCCCTCCTCCACCCTCCTAAATCTCTTCCTCTGAGAAGCCCTCCAGGATGCATGGTGCCTGGCCTACTGAGACAACTCCCTGTTCCATGAACTTGGGATGGTCCAGCCCTCTTCTCTAAGGCTTTGTGGCTTCCACAAAGCTCTGACTTGCTGGTACTCTCTGCTCAGGAATGATATGTTCTTGGCTTTATCCCGAGAAGGCCTAAACGGTAAAGTGACAAGATCTAAGACAAAACCCAGCTGTGCACAACATATGCTGTGCCAAGGAGCAGTGGGTTATTATGGGAGACTCTGGGGAGTAGTAACATCTAGAAGGAATGGAGGGGACTGGTCTGCCAAGAAGGAAGAGGTGCAGGGGGACTCAGAACAGGCACTAGGCTTGTCGGCATCAGAGGGAGATGAAGAGGGAAGTGTGCCTCCCTGTCCCTCGCCCTGGACGGTCCTGGCCTGGCTCTAGGACCCAGCACCTCTTGCCTGGGGCACTCTGAGCCTCATGAGTGTGTGCAAGCAACATTGTATGTTTGAGGGCTGAGTTGCTTCAGTCGTGTCTGACACTTTGTGGCCCTATGGACAGTAGCTGGCCAGGCTCCTCTGTCCATTGGGATTCTCCAGGTAAGAATACTGGAGTGGATTGCCATGCCCTCCTTCAGAAGATCTTCCCAACCCAGGGATCAAACCCAGGTCTCCTGCATTGCAGGTGGATTCTTTACCCACTGAGCCACCTGGGAAGCCCAAAGTGAAAGTGATGGCTCAGATGGTAAAGAATCCACCTGCAAGTCGGGAAGATCTCCTGGAGAAGGAAATGACTAGCACTCCAATATTCTTGCCTGGAGAATCCCTTGGCCAGAGGAGCCTCGTGGGCTATCGTCCACAGGATTGCAAAGGCTTCCCAGCTGCTTGGTAGCCATGCCTGTGGTCACCATGGGGGCAGGTCTCTCACAGTTATGGATGAGGGGTCACATCTGCCATCCCCTGCAGTTCCCCCAGCCCGGCGGTTAGGATGGTCTGCCCTGCCCTCACTCCCAAGGCCCCACTGTCTCCCGCCCCTGCCCCTTCTCACGCCCCCTGCATTCTGGCTGGAAGAGGAGGTCTAGACTCCCCACTCACTCCCGAGGCCTGGGCCCCAGAGTCTCCTCTCCTGCTCCATGGCCTTGCTGTCACTGGCCACCTCCCTGGCGTCCTCTGTTCTTTCAGACCCACATGCATCCTCTCTCCCCACCATGTCTGGCCCTCATCCCGGGCAGGTCCCCTTGCGCCCTCCCCAGGAGCGTCCTCTGACCTCTGACCACTGTGGTCCCCACAGCCAGCCCTCCATGCCCGACACTCCTGTCTCCCAAAGCCTGGGCTCCTCTTTGGATACCTGGTCTTGCCCTGTCTTGTCGTGGGACCCAGCTGTCAGGTGTGACCGCGGGACTCCAGAAGAGAAAGACAACTTATTCCAGCGATCTGAGCCTCCCATCCTGGCACAGCCAGGGCTGGCACCTGAACGTGCTTTGCCCGTGACTGGGAAAACAGATCATCTGACCATGATGTCACCTGTCCCTGTGGGCTGGTGACTCGGGCAGAATCCCTCAGGTTAAAATGCGGAAGCTGTGTACACATCTATTAATATCTCGGCTTTGCAGCAAAGACAAGGCCCTTCCAGGTTCTAACCCTTTCCTTGTGCCTCAGCCAGGATGACTAAAGGGGTCTCAGAACAGCCACCTCAAGAAGATCCCTCCCACCTTACCTCCCAGTTTGCCACCTGAATCCCCCCAACCTCACTTCCCTGCTTGCCTCCTGAGCCCCCTCCTCCAACCTCACCTCCCAGCTTGCCAACCGACTTTATTTAATTGCCCCCCGGCTTTAACGGTACCTCCTAGATTAGAATACCCGAGACCTAGAAAATTCATAATCATGTGATTAAAAAAAAAAAAGAAGAAGAAAGGACAGAAGAAAAAAAGTGCATTGCCTTCCCACTGAGTTGTTCATAATTACCTAATTAGAGCGGGCCCTGTGCACTTGTCCATGGGGAAAGAAACCTCATAGAGATTCAAGAAGGAAAAGTGTGGGTTCCCTGGGAGAGCTCTAGGGGCAGGAACCGGCTCCCCCGGCACAGGCTAGACCATTTGTACTAGCAACAGCTAAAGTTGCCGGGTGAAAGCAAGCTGGGGCTGCTGTCTTCGCCAGCGGAGGGATGTGGTGAAAGATGGGCACGCCCTGGAGCACAGAACAGGGCTGCCCGCCAAGGGCGCTTTGGTCTGTACCTGGATTCTCTGTTGGGTGCTGGGGAAGCGCCTCCATCCCTCAGGGAGGATGCAGTTGACGGCGCTGATGGCGGTGGAGGGACAGAGGGCAGGCTGCTAGTGGACGCAGCCCCTGCCCTCAAGTGAAGGTGGTCCCCGCTCTGTCTGTGGGCTGCCCCCTCTCCTCAATAGCAGGGGACAGGCACCTCGCCTCCCAGCCCGATCTGCCCCCAAACATGGATACTGGCCGAGGGGAGAAGTAGGCTCCCTGGCCCCCTCCTCACCGTCCTGAATCCGGCTCCCTGATTCAAGCGCCGTAAGACGCAGGAGGGTGCTGTGACATGGGCTCTCGGGTGGCAGCCTAGACTGCCGTTTTCAGTGTCCCCGGGAGAGCGGACATGGACAGGAGATGGACTATGGGGATGCTGGTCCTCTGCCTGCCACGGACACTCAAGGGAAGCCAGGTCCCCCTCTGGGCTTCAGTTTCCCCCTCTGTAAAAGGAGAGCGCTGGCCCCAGGCGCCCACCTTTTCAGCTTGCAGCCCTGGTGCTAGGCTTTGGTGGTGGGTTAGGGGCTGGACAGGCCCAGGGTCTGGAGGAAGACAGACTGTTCTGTGACAGAGCCTTAAGAGGGACTCAGGGCCACAAAGACCTTCCTGGTGACCAAGCTGGGGCTGAGCTATGGGAGGGCCCATGGAGGGCAACTGCCTGCTAAGTCACTTCAATCGTGTCCGACTCTTGGTGACTCCATGAACTGTAGTCTGCCAGGCTCCTCCGTCCATGGGATTCTCCAGGCAAGAATACTGGAGTGGGTTGCCGAGCCCTCCTCCAGGGGACCTTCCTGACCCAGGGATCGAACCTGTGTCTCTTACGTCTCATCTCCTGCATTGGTAGGCAGGTTCTTTACCGCTAACACCCCCTGGGAAGCTCTGAGGAAAGCCACGCTGGCCCACAAAAACAACAGCAAACCTGCAGAAAATTGAGAGGGACAACTTAGCTTCCCGAGGAGGCTGAGCAAGGCCGGGCTTGATGGCTTCTAGAGCACCACCTTCCTTTTTCCATCTGAAAGGCCATGGAACATCTCCGCTCAGGGAGGCGAGGAAGGAGGCCACAGGGTGTGGAGGGAGAGGGGCAGGGCAGCCTGATGGGGGTCCTGTTTCCTTGAGACTCTCATTAGGACACGTGGACAACAACTGGCCAGGCCGTGTTGCGTCACCGCCTGTGCGGTTTGCTGCACATTAAATTCATTATTTTAACAGGTCAATGCCTCTGACAGATATTCATTTGTGGGAGATGAGCACGGCTGCTTCTTTAATCCCCGTGGATTACTTGGCTCTTCTGAAAGGCGATACCAGTAACTTGCAGAGACTTTAATCCCAATCACTCCAGACTGTTTACAAGGAGAAGAAAAAAAAAACTGCTCACATGCAGCTGAGCACCGTCTCCCAGTCCTGCCCCTCAATGCTCAGTCTTGGCAGGGACACAGAGGGACTGGGAAGGTGGGTCCTGCAGGTGAAGCCCCTGGCCCAGCAGCCTGGAGCCCTCCCTGGTGGGCGTCTGGGGAAGGTCCTTGTTCTGCTGGGGCCTCTTTCTTCCGTCAGCTAGATGCTGGTCTTGCCTGATCCCATCCAAGGCAACTGTGCGGATCACTGGCCTGGGTGGGAGGTCGGGGGTCCTAACTGACTTTCCGAACACATTCCTGTTTTTCCCTAAAGGTCTCGGCAACCCAGGTGGGAAACAGCACGGGGGCCCTCGGAGGGGAGCCGATGTTCAGCTCCCCCACCCACCTCCCCCCGGGGCTGCTCGGGCCTCTGCTCTGTGGATGGCCCAAGGCCATGATGGACCTGCCCATGCTGCCAGCTGGGTCCCTCTGGGGAGCTGAGTGCCTCGTGCAGTCGCAAAGAGGAGGGGACCCGGAGAGCCTCAGTCCTGCAGAGTCCTCAGTGAGACAGTGATAGAGGCTGGCCTGCCACCAGAGACCTGCTGTGCCACCTCTGCTTCCTCGTGGTCTCCAAACTCCCCAGACACCCTCTGCCAGGCTTGACTTCTACTGGGCAACGTGTCCAGGGTGTGTGTGTGTGTGTGAGTGTGTGTGTGTGGGTGTGTGGGTGTGTGTGTGTAGGTGTGTGGTGTGTGTGGGGTGTATGTGTGTGTGTGTGTGGGGGGGGGTATGTTTGTGGGGTGTATGTAGACATTTTTGTGTGTGGGGTGTGGGTGTTAGTGTGTGTAGGGAGTGTGTGTGTGGGGGTGTGTGTGTATGTGTGGGGGTGTGATGGCATGTGTGTGTGTGGTGTGTGTGGGTGTGTGTGGGTGTATGTGGTGTGGATGTGGGTGGGTGTGGTATGTGAGTGGTGTGTGTGGGGATGGGTGTGTGAGGAGTGTGTGTGTGGTGTGTGTGTGTGTGTGAGTGTGTGTAGGGAGTGTGTATGGGAGGTGTGTGTGTGAGGGTGTGATGGGGTGTGTGTGTGTGGTGCGTGTGGGTGTGTGTGAGTATATGTGGTGTGGGTGTGTGTGGTGTGGTGTGGGTGTGGGTGTGAGTGTGTGGTGTGTGTGTGGTGTGGTGTGGTGTGGATGTGGGTGTGAGTGTGTGTGGTGTGTGTGTGGGGTGTGTATGAGTGTGTGTGTAGGTGTGGTGTGTGAGTGGTGTGTGTGGTGTGTGTGGGTGTGTGGTGTGGGTGTGAGTGTGTGTGGTGTGTGTGTGGGGTGTGTGTGAGTGTGGGTGTGTGTGTGGTGTGTGAGTGCTGTGTGTGGGGGGTGGGTGTGTGAGGAGTGTGTGTGTGGTGTGTGTGTGGGTGTGTATGTGCTCATGCATTTCCGTGCACAACTGCTGTGTGCGTGGCCTCGCCTGTCTGTGAGTGTGTCCAGCCATGTTATGGGGGCACCGGCTACCTGTCCGGTGGATGAGTAATTAATTGGAGGGTGATAAAGCGATTAGCCCCAGAGCTTTCGAAAATAATGAATGAGGGTCCTGTAGATGTCAATATTTGAAAATACTAATTTAAGGCCTATTAGCTGAAACAAATTTTAATTAAACAGGGAATAATCAGGGTGATGAGAGGAAAATAAAAGCTTCGGCCAGTGACTGAGCCCTCACGACGCGGAGTGAGGGGAAAGAGAGGGATGGTTTGGGTCCGGAGCTTGGATCTGGCCAGTCCTCACTCAGGCAAGGAACCAAGGATGGGCAGGGGTTGGGTAAAGGAGCTGACACCACGCTTCTGCTCTGGGTTTCAACCTTCTCACCTGTAAAATGAGAGGGGCCCCGGGGCCATTCTCCAGTAGACTTCCAGGAGGAAGGACGGATAGGGGAAGCAGCTAAGTGGAGAGGTTCTACTCTGTGAGTGGGTCCACTGGGCTGTGGCTTGTTCCCAAGGGTGTCTCCGGGGTGTCAGCCCGAAGGCACTGGGACAAAAGAGCTTGGACTGTGTTCTTGTCCCATGGACTGTACTGCACCCACAGAACAGTCCTTGGGACACATAGGCCTTTGGAAGGACTCACTATGTGGGTTTTCCTGAACAGCGTCACGTAATTCCCTACAGTCTCAGCTTGGTGCAAACTTTAAATCTGCATGCCCTGGAAGGCCTGCTGTGAGTGGCTCACATGGGAGAGGGAGTCTGCTGGACAGGTGACTGTCTACCCAGCTGGTGGGCACCGAGGACTCATGACTGGGTGCTTTTCCAGGGAGAGCGCCTTGATTCAGGTTTCCCTCTTCCCACAGTGCAACCATCCTTCTCATGGAACCCTTTACCCGCCGCCTGCCAGGTGTGAGTTGCTACAGAGCAAAGCCTAGGGTTGGGAAGGTGTGTGTATATGTGTGTGCATATATTTGTGTGTGCCTGTGCCTCTAAACCTGTGTTTATATATGCAAATGTGTGTGTATGCAGGCCTATGTTTGCTTGTGTCATTGAATATCTACATGTGTCTACATGTATGTGTGTGTGTGTGCACGTTTGTGTGACAAGGGTCCTGGAGTTTCCAGGTGGGCATGCCACCCCCCACAGGATTGCCCCCTTCCCAGGGCCTCAAGCCTACCAGGCAGAGGCAAGAACTTTAGCTCACACCACAGCGGCTTTGCTTGGTTATTTATTTATAACCCACCACATTCCACAAATGGTCGGAGGTGGAGATCTTGATTAGTCTGGGGCTCCCCTCTGGCCTCACACAGAGGCTGCCCTCTCAGGCTTACTCCAGGAATCCAGAACAACCTCGTCTCTGCTGACGACAACACCCTTGACTTCATCCTTCCCTCCCTCTGCCTCCCAAGTCAGGCACCCACCTGCAGTTTCTGCTTCCCACTTAGCCGCCAGCAGCCTGCCTGGCCCCTCAGCCTGCCGATTCTGAAAAATTCCAGGCCAGCTGGTTCTTCCCAAGATCGCGCCCTTTGCCCCAGACTTCTCCTGTAGCATCTTTCTCCTGGCCACCCCTGGCTCTGCACCCTGTCCCACCCCAGCCTCACCGTGAGCCTGCTGGATGCGCTGAAACCACACAACCTCCTGCCCAGTCCCCCGCCTCCACCTCTGCAGCTGAGCGGGGGCTTGGCGGGGGAGTTGGCCCACGCACTGAGTCAATGCTGCTGGAATTGAAAGTTGCCTAATAACCTGGGGCCCCTTGGAAACTTTTCATCTCAACACCGAGACTGATTAAATAGCAACAAAAATAAATTATGTATACACAGGGTTGTAAAAGCATCCAGAGACCGGAGACTTGGGGTCTGTGCCTCATATAAATGCAAATACTGTAATAGCATTGCTGTGGTCCCCACCCCCACCCCGCACACACCTGGGGAGGGGAAGGTCGGAGCCAGGCAGGATGGTGTACAGCACAGCCTTCCCCGAGCTCAAGCCCGCGGGGACTTGAAACAAAACCTGAAGCCAGGCATGAAACCCAAGCCAGCGCAGAGAGAGACTGACCCCAGATAACGAAGGTTTAAGGCAAACAAAGGGATACAGGAAGCAGTTGATGTGTCTTGACTCTGCGGGCAGGGGTGATGACGGTGATGAGCAGGGAGTGGGGGGGCCTGTTTTCCTGGCTCCACAGCAGATATCACCCCCTGGCCTCTGCCCGAGACCCCCCTCCCAGGGGCTGAGCCAAAATGACCCCCCTTCAGGATGCCTCGCCCATGCTGCTCCTCTCGGGCACCCCGCTCCCCGGAGGAGGTGTGTGCTGCTTCTCCTCACCCTGGGGAGCTTGTCGGGCGCTCACATTAGCAGCTCTCACTTGTGCCGAAGCTGGGACAGGAGCTTTTTATAGCTGCAGGTGTCTCTGGGCGGGGCTGCCTCCCCCAGGCCTCCTCTGCTGCCAGCTTCCCCCTCAGCCCTGGTTCCCATCTGCTGGAGGCCTGGGCACTGGGTCCCGCCTGGGTCCGGGGATGAGAAAGGGCAGGAAGGTCTCCATACCCCAATCCTGTTGGGCATCCTGGTGAGTCGTGTGCCAGGGGCCCCCTCCACGCCCCTCTGCCCTGGGACAGCTCTCTCCTTATTCATCATCTGCCCACCGTCTAGTCACTCCCAGACATACAGTAGGTACCCAGTGAGAGCTGGCCAATGGTTACAAAGTCATTCTGTGGAGGACAAGTACTTTTTTTCCTGGGGGGCTATCATCCCTTTCTGATTTTCATGTCCCATTCTCCTTCCATTAGATAGCTGCTCTCTCCTTTAAGTTACCTGAAACCTCCATAAACCAGTCACTATAATGAGATTAAAGTATTAAACATCCATGGCAGGTGAGCTTAGCACTTTATACTTTGCAAAGTGCCATCTTATTAAATCTCTCATCTTCCTAACATATCCGCAAGGCTGTCAGGGCAGGCGCCATCATGCCCAATCTACAGATGAGGAAATTGAGGTCCCAAGAGGCTTGGCTGTGCTCACATAATTAGGCCTCCCGAGTCTTAGGCTGCCATCCTAGGGAAAAGCTGTAGAGGCATGAAATAGGTCTCCCCGCCTTGAGTGTTTTAATTTTCCACTGATGGCAGGGAGTGAGAAGCACAAATGATGCCTGTCCATTGCAGTCTCTGCAGGGGCGGGGAGGCTGGGACACCTGGCTGCTTAGCCTTGGCTTCTATCTGGTCCTTCCTTTGGGTTCACTCCTTCTGGATCCCTGACACAATGGCTGAAGAGCAACCAGCACTGCAGTGGACCCCAGCTCTCATCTGTGCACCTCATCTGGGGTGCTGGGGAAGGCTCCAGAGTTCACCCAGACTGGCCCCACCCCAGGAGCCCCCCATCCGCACCCCTACATCCCACCTGGGCCCAGAGAGGGAGCTGGGAAACAGGAAAGAGGGCCTCTGTGCTCCTATCTCTTACTTGAAAAGACTAAATTAGAGAAAGAAGGATTCAACAAATAAGAGAAAACAGGGCGGGCGGTACTGTCCTCCAGCTTTATAAACAACAACAACAAACAGTGTGATGAAGGCTAAATGTGGCCCAGCCAAGCAAATCCCCACAGCAGAAGGGTGGAGCTTTAAGAGGCCACACAAGCGTTTCTAGATGGCAAATGCAGGGGAGAATATAACTTGTTCTCACTCACACTGTCTGACATAAGTGTCTGACCAAGACTGTGTGTCCATGTCCTACTGGGAATGACCCTTAATGCTTTAGGGTCAGCTGCATCATTCATGGCAGGGTCCCGGACTCCTCCTGGAAGCCCCTGAGGACAGCCCCCAGGAGCCATGCCTGGGTACCCTGCTGCGGCCCCCCTGGAAAGACTGGCTCTGGTGCCCCAGACCTGCGGTCAGCCTTCCCTTCTGCTTCACATGCTTCTCAACATACCTTCTTATAGGAAGTTTTCTTAGATCGACCTCCTGCCTCTGATGATTTTCTTACCGTATCCTCTCGGCACCTTCATACTCTTTATATTTTATGCTCTTTTGATTTGTTCTTGGTTAGACGTGAGCTTGTAAGTACCGCCAAGTTTCCTTCTAACATCTGGCTCCTGTTCTAATTATGGGCTGTACAACACAGTCATGCCATTGCCACGTACATATATTTCTGACGCTCGATAAAACCAACGAATGCATGGAGTGAACCGCATGAACTGCCGTTGGAGGTGAGGAGTGATGGAAATTGTGCCAGTGGGGTGCCACCCTTGCACCTCCAGGATCAATGACTCCCACGCTCATCTGTCCAGGGAGGTGACTGTGCTCCCAGGGATGTGAGAACCAGGGTGGGCTTTAGAGACCCTCTGGGCCCATACCTTCTTTCTGCAGGAAAGGACAGTAGGGGCTGTGCAGGGAAGGATCTAGATCACCCGGTAGTTAGAGGTGGCCTGCCTGCACACCCGGGCTCTGCTCTTGCCCAAACAATGTAGCAGGTGATGCTTTCTCCTCTGTGGGGTCAGCCTTTTCCCATTGTCTGGTCCCCGACTAGACTGGATGCTGCCTGAGGCCAGGATCACATCTTCCGCTCTGTCTGTGTCCCCAGAGTGTCCCACAGAGCACAGAACACACAGTAGGCAACTAATAGCAACATCGAAACCATTGTTTTGGGAAATGATCTTAAAATTCCATGTGCTGGCTATGACTATCTTTGTCTGGGAACATCTATAAGTACTGGCCAACAAAGAATGGGCCACTTGGCAAGTGGGGAGTAAGTAAACCTGTAGGAAGGCGGGTGCAGGTAAAGACTGGTGACCATGGGTGAGAGATGCTAGGGAAGGATTCCTAGAGCACATGGGGAGGGGCCACAGAATATTGAACTTTCATTCTCTCCCTGGTTTTATGATCCTGTCTGCCTGAGCATGAAGGGACAGATGGAAGTTGGTAGGGTGACTCGTGTCTGGAACCCTAGAAGATGGCTTGCTGTGTTGAAACCAGCCCTTGAGATTGGCCAACTTGTTTAAGACTTGAAATGCCAGCGAGAGGCAGAGTTCGGAAGGCTTTAAATAGAGAAATGTTACATTGAGTGTCCAGGACATGGGAGGTGCTATTTAGCATCCTAGGTGCCAAGGGTGGAAGTGGTGGTGGTTTAATCGCTAAGCTGTGCCTGATTCTTGGGACACCATGGACTGCAGCCTACCAGGCTCTTCTGTCCATCGGATTCTCCAGGCAAGAATACTGGAGTGGGTTGCCATTTCCTTCTCCAGGTGCCAAGGGTAAGACAGAAAAATCAGGCCTGGTGTCTGACTTCACTGAGCTTACAGTTTTGTTGGGGAGAAGAGAAGCTGCCCATAAACTCGGAAACATAAACCATAAAAGCAAATTAATAATGAAGAGTTCAGAATAAAGAGAGAAGCTGTGTTTCAAGGCCATACACGATTAACCACCCAATGACGGGTGTAGACAACAAGGCCTGGGGCTACCCGGAGGAGGAGGGGGCACCCACTTCTGGCTGCAGGGCTCGTGCAAAGCTCTGGAGGCTGGTTTCTGGCATTTTCAGTCTGTTAACTGCAGTTGTGACCGTAGGGATTTGACTTCCAGGGACCATCCAGGGGAGCCCCTTGATGGCTGGAAAGCCCCGAGCCACTCCTGCGGCTCCCTGGGGGAGGGGCCCGCCACCCATCCTCTTCACCCGAGTGGCTGTCTGTGGCTCCTGTCCCCAGAGCGGAGCGATACACTTGGCCACTGTTTTCCCTGCCCTGCCTGCCTCTGTGCGTGAGGTCTGCGCCTCATTACACCAGCAAGGTGTGGCATGGACCTGGGGGCAGGCTGGTGCCTCTCCCTAGGGGGCTGAAGGAGCAGTGGAGAAGCTGGACTCCCACAGGCTGGTCTGTGGATGGCAGGAGACCCAGCTGCAATCAACAAACACCTACAGCCAGCAGACTGTCCCAGCGGAGGGGGTGAGGAGGGCACTCTGCTCCCTGTACCCAATGCCCAAGTGTCCTCATGCTTGGTTTGGAAGGCAGCTCATAAGCTCAGCCTTGAACATGCCACCCAGCCCCCAGCCCCCACCTTCATGTCCCAGCTGAAGCCCCGAGCAGGGAACAAGCTTGTCTCCCTTTGCTGCTTCTTGTTGTCCCTGGGGGAGGATGGCAGCTCGCTGGTGGTGGCCGTATGGATCTGGATCTTTGGACCACCTCCTCTGAAACCCTGGGTGGCAAGAATGACCAGGCCACAGGAGGGGAAACTCTAGGGGGCATGGCGAGGGGCCAGAACCAGGCCCCACCCTCACTTGTAAGGGTTCCCATCTCCCCCAGCCCCTGTCGGGTCTTACCTTGGCCCCTCTTTGGGGGCTTGGGGGTGCTGCCTTTCACAGCATCCCACGTGTCAGGGCTTAGATCCTCAGTGTCCTGGCTGCCTGGGAACAAAACCCCTTACTAGTTGAGCTGAGACAAGGGGGTGTTTTTCCAGCTGCATTTTCTCCAAGAGAGGAACGGGACCATCTAGAAACCATGGAGGATTGCATATCTTGCAGGAGGCCCAGGGCTCGGCAGGCTGACTGGTGACCGCTGCCTCATTTCCTGGACCCGGACGGGCTGTGAGTTTTGGGGGGTGCTCCTGGCTTGTGTGCCGTGTCTGACACGTCACGGCCCTGCGTGTGCGGCTCTAGTCTGGGTCTGGGCGAGGCTGCCACGCCTTCCCCTCTCCACAGCCAGTGGCAGCGCCTGCTCCTCTGGTCTGGTTTCTGCTCCCTTGGCCACTAAGTTTCTCTCCCTTGTGGTGGAAGGTCTCCCATCCTTGGTTCTCTTTGCTAAGCTGAATGAGACAACTGACAGGTTTTGAACTTAACAAATGACCAAGCTCTTCTCAGCTCGGGATCTCAGCAACACCCACTTGCCTGGGTCCTCTGTGATGATTCATCACTCAGGTGCCTCCCCCATGCCCCCACCTCATCACACACCTACAAGGTCCCAGCTCCCCGGGGACTCCCAGAGAAGGAAGCCGCTCCCTTGGGTTCAGCCTTGATTGACACCCTGGTCTTCAGCGCGCTAGCCCATCCCAGTGTGTCTTTCCCAGGGAGAGCCCAGCGGGACCCCTGATCTCCCAGTCAGAGCCCCACCCAGCCTTGAGGCCACCTGCAGGGAGGGGAGGAGAAAACTAGTGGATACGAGGAAATGGGCCCCGGGAGGGGGTTCACAGAGTGCAGAGGATAGAGGGTGGGTGGGCAGTGCTCTGGACCCCTGCCTGGCCTCCCGCCCCCCCACCTCCCCTCACCTCCCCCAGGAGCTGGGGAGGGCGGGCGGGGCGAGCTGAAGGCAGCAGGAGTGACTTCACATCTTTGTTGCTGTAGCTGCTGTGCTGAAAATAGTCCTCTCTAGGGCAGGCTGGCTCGGGGTGTGAAAAGCTCAGCTCCCAGGGAGCAGCAGGAACCAGCTAGAGAGAAAAATTAACCACAGGTCTGGCGCTTACTTGCCTGGCTGAGGAACACAAGCGTCAACCCTGCCGCCCTGCTTACCGCTGTTTAAGATGTTGGGGAGACTACACGCTCACCCTACACAGCTCACGGCGACCCTCGTCTGTGCCTCTCCGTTTCCTGAGGGCTTCCTGCTCTTGGGAACTAGAAGCTGCACATCCGGTAGCATCTAACCTCCAGCTACTCTGGACATAGGTGGTAGTGCCCTCATTTGATAGGTGGAAACTGAGGCTCAGAGAAGTTAATTTGCCTGCTTAAGGTCACACCAGGCTCCCCTGGTGGCTCAGTGGTAAAGAATCCGCATGCCAACGCAGGAGATGCAGGTTTGATCCCTGAGTCAGGATGATCCCCTGGAGAAGGAAATGGCAACCCACTCCCATTCTTGCCTGGAGAATCCCACGTACAGAGGAGCCTGGCGGGCTACAGTCCGTGGGGTTGCAGAGTCGGACATGACTTAGTGACTGAACAACAGCAACACCACAAGGAACAAGGTCACGTGGCTTCAGCAGTGGGGTCCTCTGACCCCAGTGCTTCCCCAGCAAACACTGGAGGCTGCACAGGGTCTCCAGTCTCTTGCCGTCTCCCAGCTGCTGCCTGCTTCCTGCACAGGAGGGCGAGTGGTGTGAGGACCTGAGTCCCCAGTGCTCCCTGGGGGGGTGGTCAGAGATGCAGGCATCCTCCCCACTGGAGGGAGTTTCTGGGGCCAGATGGAGTGGGGGCACTTCCCTACCTTGGCCCAAGGGCTGGCATTCTCAGCCCAGTCTCAATGTGATCACCGGTTAGTTTATCTATTCCCAGCACGATCCCCACCCTCCATTTCCACCCTAAAGTACACTAGATAATTAAGTCTCTCTCAGGCCTCCTCAGTATTATGCAGATTAATTTATTATTTAAATCTGAATAGAATATTAGCTCATTGTCTTAATAGTTCTGATAAACGTTTCGGGGGGGCGGGGTGGCACAGGATGGAAATCCTCCCACTCACCCTCTCCCCTCATCAGGATGGAAAGACCCCTCAGGCAGGTGTGTGTGTGGGGGGGTGCGGCTCCAGACCTGAGGGCACACAGCACAGGCGGCCTTGCGCACATGCAGGGTCCTGCGTGTGCCCTACACAGCCCTCTCCACACAGGCCCAGCCTCCTGCCCAAGAAAGAAAGAAGGGGCAGGCGGGGAATGCAGGAACCACAGAGAGTTTCCCAGTCTGGAGGCTCTCCCCCTGCTGTTTGGACAGGATGGGGTGAGGGGGGAGGGTGAAAGTGCAGGAGACAGCTTCTGAGTGTCCGTCAGTGGAGGGGACTGTGGTTTGAGAGCTGGGAAGTCTCTCAGCACTTCAGTCTGCCCTTCTCAGAAATGGTTCTGGTAAGGGAGGATCTCCTCACCAGGGGTGCCCTGGTGGCTCAGACAGTCAAGAATCCGCCTGCAATGTGGGAGACCTGGGTTCGGTCCTTAGGTCGGAACACCCGCTCCCCTCCCCGCCCCCATCAGAGAAGGGAATGGCTACGCACTCCAGTGTTCTTGCCTGGAGAATTCCATGGACAGAGGAGCCCTGTGGGCTACAGTCCATGGGGTCACAGAGAGTCACACACAACTAAGTGACTAGCACACTTCATCACCGCAATCCAGAGAAAGCTGCTGGTGGAGGTGGTTGTGTTGAGGGAGGTCCTACAGACACCAGAAGTGTGGGGTGCAAACTGTCCTGGCTTTGCCAACACTCTGCCTCCCCACCCTATACCACATCCCAGGGGACCCAGGCAAGGCCTAGGGGGCCCCTTCCTGTGAGGCCCGCCTCCTCCTCTGTCAACAGTCTCTGGCGAAGAGGAGTTCAGGCTCATTCTTGCTGCTTCCGCCTCCTGCAGAGATGTTCTCTTGGCCACCTGATCTCTACAGCACATACAGAGATAGTGAGACCCTTAACACGGAGATCAGCACATGGGCACAGGACACCTGATCTCTGCAGCACATACAGAGATAGTGAGACCCTTAACACGGAGATCAGCACGTGAGCACAGGAGAGGAACTGTGGGCCTTCCACTAGGCACGTCTGTTATGGACTGAGTGTGTCTCCCCAGATTCATACCTTGAAGCCCTAAACCCCAAGGCGATGGTATTGGGAGGAGGGGCCTTTGATGAGTGGCTGATTAGATGAGATCATGAGGGTGGGGCCCTCATGATGGGATTAGTGCCCTTGTAAGAACAGCAAGAGACCAGAGCTCCTTCCCTCTCTGCCAGGTAAGGTTCAGGTGGCTGTCTGCAAGCCAGGGAGGGTGGGGGGAGCTCTCACCAGGACGTTGATTGTGGACTTCTCAGCCTCTATCACCATAAGAAACAAGTTTCTTCAGTTCGAGCCACTCAGCGTGTGGTATTCCATTATAGTAGCCTGAGCTGACTAAGACAGTCACTCTTTGTAGATGTGGAAACTGAGGCCAGAGAGGTCACATGTTGCCCTTTGGCTGCAGAGCGGGGGGATGGTCACGGAATAGATGATGTGACTGGTGCTCCAGGTACCACGCTGCACACTAACACAGGAGTCAGTGTCCACCTTGGGGGTTTGAGACTGGGTAGGGCCACAAGGGAACTGCCATTTGGTCCTGTGCTCAGAGCACTGACAGGGTAGAAGGTGTCTCTTCACACCTGAGGGATGAGGAAAGCGGGACCCCGACGAGCCCTCCTGGTGGAGGGGAGGGAGGCAACGCCAGGTGCCCCCACGTCTGAAGCTCCCCTGGCTGCATCCTACGTCGGGAAGGGTCGGTTTAGGGTCATGTTTACCCTAGTGCTCCCCACCCCAAGGTCTGGAATCGAGAGGGCGCCCTTGGCACAGACGGTACTGAATCCAGCCAGGAAGAATATACGGGACACATCGTGTGGCTGTGGTTTCTTTGCGCCATCCAGTCATACAGCTGGCAATTAATTTCCCCTATAAATGAAACACCTTTCATATCACTTTATCTGGAGAGCTTGAATTGACAGCAGCGGGTGTAATTTATACATACTTTTTACCCATCTGTTAGCATTCAGGCTTCAGGCTGCTTGCGTTTTTTTTTTTTTTTTTTCCCCTTCAATTCTCTCCCCAAATTGAAAGGATTAGGTTAGGATTAGGTGAGTGTTTTAACCAGATATTCACAAAGATGGATGGCGGTGCTTCCAGACGGCCGGTGCCCAGGGGAGGCCCTCACACGATGGTGGCCAGGTGGGGCTCAGTGATCTGGGAAATTGCCTCCACCTGAGAGCCAGCAGCCCTGCAGTCCGAGGCTGGAGCTGCAGAGGGCCTCGGGGACTCTCCGGGCCGTCCTTCATTTTACAGACGAGAAAACTGAGGTTCAGAGAAGCAAAGAGACACATGCAAGGTTGAGCAGCTGGTCAGAGGCGGAGCTGGAAGGGGGTCTAGCTGGAGAAAGTGCTAGAGGGAGGGTTGCTCCATTTTACCTGATGGAGCAGAGGGGCACGGATGAGGCCCTGGAAGTACTTAGCTGGCCAGGGTACAGTTCCTTCTGCCCCTTGGTGTCCAAGGACGTGGGCACAACCCAGCCTCAGGCTCCCGGGATGCGAGAGATGAATGCTGCAGGGCCCGGCCTTTAGAGGTCAAGGGCAGACCTCTGGCCTTCCCGATGGCCCATCTCCGCCTTTCCCGGCTATTGCAAGGTGTCTGTGATCACTGCCTCCTTCATCCCCTCCTTCTTGCCCAGCTTCAGCCCTGGAGCCATTAGCAGTGTGACTCTGTCTGGTAAGAACCAGTAAGATAGTTCTGTATTAACGCAGGGGCCTGAAGAGATTTGGCCATTAAATGTTACATTAGACCCAAGGTGTCCTGTACATGTTCCCGGTGGAGTTTTTCAGGCAGCCTTGGCTGGGGGGCCTCGGCGAGGGGGAACGTGCTGGAACTGACAACCAGGTGGAGGTGGGGGTGTGGATGCTGGGCTTGCGCTCCCCCTGGAGCTCCGAGGACATCCTGGAGAACCGCGGAGGAAGGGCAGGCGTGTCCTTGCCTCCCGTTCAGCCCCGGCGGGCCCTGCTGGCTGTGGCTGAGTGCCCAGTTTGTCCCCAGCCCAGCGGGGCAGCAGCCCAGCTCACCTCTCAGTCCCGGGCAGCCCTGATTTCGCGTCTCCTATCGTCTAGGAGCTCATCCTCTTTATTGGACCAGATGTCCTGAGTTTTAGCTCCAAAAATACACACATGGAGGTGAGGGAACAGACAGAGGAGAAGCTGTTTCACTTTCCAGGGAGGACGTGAGACCTGCAGGGAATAATTAGTGAATAGCACTGGCTTAATCAAAATACAACTAACTGCCTCCTACGGGGCAGGTGATTACTGTTTGAGTGGCCAGGAGGGGAGACATGGCTGTTGGCTGAAGTCAGCTAGTCTTCCTGTCATCCTAAGTACCCAGCTGCCCAAACACCTACATGACCCAGCTAAATACCCATCCACCTAACTCCCCACCCACCCAACTAGCCATCCATCTGCTTGTTCTCCTAGGATCCTGGGTAAACCGTGCAGTCTCTCTGGGCCTAAGTTTCTCTGCTGAAATGGAGATAAGAATTCTCCCCTAATCTCCTCCTGAGCTTGTTAAAGGATCTGATGGACCCGAGGACGATTCTGGCAAGTGGTGCAAAGAATACAGATATCAGACAATGGGTATATTAACGACTGTTACCATTACTACCACGCTGCTGCTGTCTAAACCCTTCCTGACTTGAGATCTCGGCTAACTCTCCCCTCCCTTGGACCGGTGACTCTGCACATCCGCGGAAGGGAGGCTTAGGAACTTGTTTTAAAGATCCCCTCCCAGCCCTGCAGGGCGGGGCAGATCCTGGAGGAAGCTCAGCTGCCCCGCCTCCTCCCTGCACGGGCAGCTGGCTCCTCCCCCTCCCAGAACCCAGCAACGGGAGGAGGAGCAAAGCGGGGAGGGCGGCTATAAGAGCATTAATGGCCGGGCAGGTTGGAGGGAGACCGCAGACAGATGCTGGTTGTGCTTGTGTTTTCCAACGTTAGGGCCTCAGAACCAGAAAAAAAAAAAACAAACTGGGAGCTTTAAAACCAGGAGGCTAATTGTTCGGATGGGAAGATATTATTTACAGTAATGGGGCAATGAGGAAGGAGGCGCCGAGTGAGCAGGGTGGTTTTGGCTGGAGCGGCCCAGTCCATCCGGGGGGTTTCTGGGGGCAGCCAGGGGGCCATCCTCTTGAGTCGGGCCGTCTACCTGCGGTTACCCTCTGTCTCACAAGTCACCTTCCTTTGGGGAAGGCCCACATGAAACAGAAGCGGACATCTCCTCGCCCAGGGTTTCTGGAGTGGCAGCCAGATCACCTCCCCAGCCAGCATGAAACACGTGGCCCTGGCCCAGGGAGCCTTCTATTCTTTAAGGCCCAATCAGTCACCCCCTCTCAGGAAGCCCTCCTGACTTCCGAAACTCACAGGTGGTCTCTTCAGACCCCCTGGATCTCTGAGTCTGAACTGCAGAGACCCTTGACCACACAGTGTAGTAGTCCGAGCTTCTCCTAGTGATGGGTTCCCCATTAGTGTCTGGCACAGGGCTGGTCATGCTGCTGGGCTCACAGACTTGGGAAAGAAGGATGAATTACACTGGGGGGCTTTAGGATAAGTGGATGGAGTTGGGGAGGAGGAGAGGGGTAAAAATCATCAGCAGCTCAGCTGAAGGAAGAAATTGGAAAATCCAGGTAACAAGGGCTCTGTGGGGCCCCAAGCCTCTGGCCCCTCCCTCATTCATCTGCCTGCTCACTGGATCTTGCCGTAAAAAATGAAAACAGACGTTGAGAATCCACACTCAACATGCACCAAACTTGATCTTAGATCGATTCTGGCTAGTCACTTGAGAATATTAAAAAACTGCAGATCTCAGAGGGGGAAAAAAAATCATCTTTCCTTTGAAGCAGAAAATGGTCCTTCTGCAAATTAATGGCCGGGTGGGCCAAAAGCCCCTCCTGGAAGGGAGAAGGGGGCCCGTCAGTATCTCAGGAGAAGCAGAAGGGTCTGGCTGGGGTGATGGGCTCACGGGGCCAGACACTGCTGAGCCGAGCTGGACACAAACCACAGGTGCGCTGTGAAAGGGCCTAGCAGTGACTCTGGGGGAGAAGGAAACCAGACAGGCTGCTTTCTGTAGACAGGGCCCACTTCCAAATGCCAGGAAACAGATCGTGCTGTGCTTCTCCGGACGTTCCTTAAGTAGTGGCTGGGCAGCCAGTAGTAGCATGGGCTGCAGGAGGGGTGGGAGCTACGTGCACAGGATTGCAGGTGACTTGGAATCTTAGACTTCTCCAAGGAGCAGCTGGGCTGGGCACTGTAATCTCCCTTGTCTGCTCTATTAAGCTCTCCCCGTCGCCTGCACAGAGCCCACTACCAACCACAGAGCCGTCTCTGTCTCCTGAGGCGCTAGGTTGGTTTACACCTATCTTCCTGTCTTCTCCATGCTCCAAAATTCTACCTGGTTCCTAAGCCCCCCTGACTCCACAGCACACGGCCCTAAGGCACACATGGCCCAACACTGGGCTTCTTCTTGTCCCCACAGCTGTGAACTAACCAAGGGGTGAGAACCCCAGTTCTCTGTGACAGCCGGTGTCCCCTGTGGGACCTGGTGGGTTGTGAAGCTGGGTCCCCTGTGATTTAGTGCCAGACCATGAGGCCACGCCGCGGGTGAATCTTCACCCATATCTGCCTGGACACCTCCTGGGATTTCTTTCTTCTCCTTCCTTTGCTTACAAAAGTAGAAGAAGATAAGATAGGAGTCATCCTTCCGCTTAAAGGTAGATGCACAAGGCAGACTCTGGGTTAATTAGCAAAGGTCTTCCAGCTGCACCCCTACCTTGCCCTCACCCCACCCCAGTGCCAGCACACAGAGTGGGTAGGAAGAGGAAGACGAGGGGTCAATTCCCCAATGGCTGGAGAGAGGCTGCCAAGCTCTATCCCTCAAAACCCTCAGGAAGAGGAGCCAGCTCTCCTGCCCCAATCTGGGAGAGTGGGGAGCAGAACCCGAGCCCTCTGCACCCTCTGCTCCCTGGGGCAGTGGTGGGGTCATCAACACGGAGGCCCAGTCTCTTCCCACAACCACGAGCTCAGCCCCGTTTGGGTCCAATTCATCCAGCCTTCATCTACCACATATGCACTGCCCACCACAAGATGCCGGCAAGCTGTCAGCTCAACAAACATTCAGTGTGCATATTCTGAGAGCAGAGCCTAAAACAGATGCTAAAATCTAGAGGTTTATGTAACTGAATATAGCCCGATGACACAGTCACGTGTGTCCCTGAGAGTCTCCTTCTGATCTGTAACGCCTGACCTTGAATCCCAGCTCTGCCACTCACGGTGCCGTGTGCATGTGTGCTCAGTCGCTTCAGTTGTGTCCGACTCTTTGCAACCCCGTGGGCTGTAGCCCTCTGGGCTCCTCTGTCCATGGGATTCTCCAGGCAAGAATACTGGAATGGGTTGCCATGCCCTCCTCTAGGGGATCTTCCCAACCCAGGGATCAAACCTGCGTCTCCTGAGTCTCCTGCATTGCAGGCAGATTCTTTACCCATGGAGCCACATGGGAAGCCCAGTGGTAGAGTGACCTGGGACCAATTGCTTAACTTCTCCCTGCCTTATCACTCCCATCTGTGAAATGAGCCACTGTGCCAATTAAATGTTAGACCTGACCTATTATACTGTCATTTCCTGGGTTCCCGCTGGGTGTGAGCGCCTGGGTGAAACGCTGAGCCCAGCGCCCTGAGCCCTGGGGTGTTTACCCTGCATGCAGGGCCCTCACAGCCCTACGGACCCCCCTGTATGGGTGGAATGGAGGAGACCAGCATCCGGGTCAGATCTGGGAACACCACAAGCAGGCAATCAGGAGCTGTTGCTTGAGGCGCTGACGAGCTCCCTGAGAAAGGCCACTGCTCTGGGAGCTGGAGGGTGTCATCTCTGAGTCCTTCTGTAGCACCGGAGTCCATTTATGGGGAGGTCACTTATGAATATTAAACTCTTTGCTCCAGGCTCCGAAGAGTCCCGCTGCCCTGCTCTACCCAAAAGTCAAGGTTACAGCCCAAATAAACAAAGCTGCCCTTCTCCAGAAGAAACATACTGTCTCACACACACACACTCGCATTCACACCTGCAGTATCTGAGGGGGAAGCAGGAGGGGGAAGTGCAGGGGCTGGGGCAGCTGTTTCCTCACCCTGGCTCCATGGAAAGGGGGTGTCCTGGCCCACAGGCTCCCCTGACTTGTCTCCCCTGCTAGTTTCTCAGACACACCAGGCTCGGCTTCCCCAGGCAAGTGGGGTCTGACTTTACAAACAAGACAGGGAGCTTCCAGGAGAGGGCGCTGTTGGAACATCCTGGGAGTGGGAGGCACTGGGCGGGCCTGCAGCGGGCACACAGGGCTGGCAGGGCTGCGCCCAGCCCCACGGGAAGCGGGAGGGGCCCTGCGGGTCTAACTTTGGTGCACTCGCTAAAAATGCAGTAAGCCTGAGGGTGGGGCTGGGAGCCTTAGCTGCTCCCTGAGAGGCTGACTCAGGTGGCCTCTGAGGCCAGGCTGAGAGAAGCTGGATGGGACGCTAGGATGGCACAGCTCCCCATCTCCCCCCACTCACACCCAAAGAGACGGAGGCCCCCTGGGCTGCTCTCAGCCCCAGTGAGTATGACGAGGGCTTGCCCCGCTCCATCCCTCCCGTGGGGACAAAAATAGAACCAAGCAGGGCTGAACAGCGGTTATCAGGAGGCTGAGTCCCCGAGGAATGTTTGGGGCCAGCTGAGGAGGGGCCTGGGGTCTAGTGGTCAGAGCTGGCATCCAGGCGCAGGTGTGTAACTCTGGGGCTGTCCCTGCGTGGGGTGCTGCTACCGCCAGATAGCCGGGCTGAGTTACAAGGACACAATGAATAAGGTGGTAAAGCCAAGGAGAGAGTGAGGGGACAGGGCGAGAGAGGCGGGGTGACAGACACCGGGAGACAGAGGCAGGCAGCAGGGCAGAGGGACAGAGAGACGGGCAGCAGGGGACAGACACACTGATGGGAACTTGGAAAGAAGGGAGAAAGGGGATGGCTGAGTCGGATTCATTCTGTGTCACCCAGAGCTTCTCCCAGAAGCTGAAAGAGGATCTGCTGAAGGAGAAGAGACGATGGTGGAGAAGAGACGGTGGCAGCTAGGATGCCTGGGGAGCTTTATGTGGTCTCTTGGCCTGTCACCACGTCACCGTCCTCCTCCTCCTCACGATTATTATCTACCCTTTGAGCGTCTGAGCCAGGCCGCCCATGTGTGCCAGCACCCCATGTGTGCCAGCCTTTATCCTCCTAAATCCCTACCTCAAGGCCAGTATGAACACTTCCACTTTATAGAAAGGGGAAGCGGGGCTCTGACCTGTGACTTTCTAATACCATCTTCCCCTCAGGCTTCTTCACTGCTCCAGAGAAGTTTCCAAACATGGAGGGTTTGCCTCAGCAGGAAGAGACCAAACTAGGCCTGCGAGGGTCTGTCCAGGTGGGCATGTGTGTGTGAGGAGGGGGCCGGGACAGTTCAAATACCACAGCCCCCCATTCACTTCTGACCTCTCACCATCCACATGCAGGCGCTGAATAGATCGGAGAGTGTGAACCTTCTGTCCTACGTCCCAGGCCAGGCAGAGGTGGTGGCCCAGGCTGCTCCTGGCCCCTCCTTTCCCTTGTGCAGCCCCAGCCTGGAGGGGTCACCCCAGGTCTGGGTGACTGGTGCTAGCCCCCCAGGGTCCTCACCTTGGGGTGCTCCCCTGGGAGCATGGGGACAAGGAGCCAGTTAGAACTGGAAAGAGAAAACCTCTTGTCCCTTCTCCCCAGCGAGGCTGTGGGTCTCACCACCACCAGGCTCTGTGGGGGAGTGCAGGAAAGCCTTGGGCTGCTGATCCACAGGGTCGGGCCTGAGTCCCAGCTCTGCCACTCAGCAGCTGTGTACCTTCAGTGAAAGGTCCTTAACCTCTATGTGACAGCTTCACCGCCTATGAAATGGTCCCGGCGTCCGGGGTGGACGATCAGATGAGAGTCCATGTGATGCACTCGGTCCTGGCACACAGCAAAGACTCGGCAAATATCTGCTGACATCTCTTTAATCATGAGCATCATTGCCTTGGCCTCTCACACCTCCTCTCTCCCTACTCCTTAGCCCCATCCCCTCTCCCTCAAACTGTCAAGCCTGTTTTCAGAGGGTCTCCAGGCGCTGTGCCTCTGCTACGCTTGGAGCCACTCCTGGGAAGGCGGTGAGGAAGAGGGCGCCAAATTAATTCAGTTCAACATTCCTGAGTAGTTTCCCTACAGAACCCTGTGACCAGCACCAGGCATGTTGCTGCTGCTGCTAAGTCACTTCAGTCATGTCCGACTCTGTGCGATCCCATAGATGGCAGCCCACCAGGCTCCCTCGTCCCTGGGATTCACCAGGCAAGAACACTGGAGTGGGTTGCCATTTCCTTCTCCAATGCATGAAAGTGAAAAGTGAAAGTGAAGTCGCTCAGTTGTTTCTGACTCTTAGCGACCCCATGGACTGCAGCCTACCAGGCTCCTCTGTCCGTGGGATTTTCCAGGCAAGAGTACTGGAGTGGGGTGCCATTGCCTTCTCTGACCAGGCATGTTAGACTTTCTTTTCCCCTCAAGGAGCTTCTACCAAATAGAGGAGCATGGTGCATATATGAGTAACTTTCACTCATTCACTCATTCATTCACCACTAAGCTTTCCTTCACGATCATCAGTGATCCAGCAGGGTGTGATCAGTTGCAGGAGTGAGGAAACAAGAGTAGAATTCTGCCCTGGCACGAGAAGTGGAGTAAAACAAAAGATTCAGTCTCATAAAGGGAGGGTCCCATTCTTGGGAGGCTAATGTCACATCATGGGGGTGCCTGTGTAGCCACTGCCAAAGGGATCCGGAGCTCAGGAGCCAATCAGCAGACACACGGAACCTGAGTTACACAACCTGGTGTTGTCACGGAGAGGATTCACCCTCACCTTCATGGTCAAGATTTATGAAAAGCCTTGTGTGCCTTTTTCACGGCATTGCTCAACAGCCCTGGGAGGCAGCCGGGCTGGGGCTGAGTGTCCCCAGCTGTTGCTATGGACACTGCACAGGGAGTGACACAACTCACTCACAGTCCCCGGCACTGACTGTCAGAGCCAGACTGAGACCCTGGCCTCCCTTGGGTCTAGGACTCCACTTAGGCCCCACTGTCCCCACCTGGGCCTTCTTCTCCAGGAGCTGGATGTGGGGTGACTGCTTCCGTTTACCTCCCTGGGGAGCTCATCCCCCATCCTCAGGGGGCCCCTGAGCAGCCCGAGTAGCCCCAGTACATCCTTGGCCCCTGGAAAGAGCAGAACCCTCTGTGAAGCTCAGCTGCAGTGCCTGGGGTTCCCAGGGGCCCCGGGGGCGGGTGATGGTATCTGCACCATCCGTCCCTTTGGCATTTGACCTTCTCTTCTGATTTGCATCTACCCCAAGTGAGGTCCGGAGAAGGCAATGGCACCCCACTCCAGTACTCTTGCCTGGAAAATCCCATGGATGGAGGAGCCTGGTGGGCTGCGGTCCATGGGGTTGCTGGGAGTCCGATGTGACTGAGAGACTTCACTTTCACTTTTCACTTTTATGCACTGGAGAAGGAAATGGCAACCCACTTCAGTGTTCTTGCCTGGAGAATCCCAGGGACGGGGGAGCCTGGTGGGCTGCCGTCTACGGGGTCACACAGAGTCGGACACGACTGAAGTGACTTAGCATAGCAAGTGAGGTCTGGAGCAGAGCTCCCAACCTTGTTGACTGTCTTGTCTTTTCTGGGGGCCTCATCAGGTCCTCAGCCCCTCGTCCCACCCCCGTCCACGCGCTCCCCACGGGCTGACTGCATCCCCCTCACCTCCCGCCACAGGCAGCTCCAGGTCCCCCCAGGATCCCGGGGCCCCCGCCCCCATTCTGCTGACAGGAACATGTCTTCTGGGCCCGCAGGTGGGGCCCTCAGCGCATCCCACATTAGAACGCGCTGGAGCTGTGAGGCGGCCAAAGGGCCAGTTGTGTAGAACCTGGAATGGTCGGTAGTGAACTTCCGGGCTCTGTGGCATCACCAAGCATCTGCTTCCGGCCTCAGACTCGGGGGAACGAACCAGAGTCCTCTCACAGAGGCCTCGAGGCAGTGATGACAGCAGGAGCCTGAGGCTTGGGCAGGTCTCAGGGACCCTTAATTTCTCCTCTGGGAGGTCCCAGGCCCGTCTGTGGAGAATGGGGCAAGTCGCACCCCCCCCACCCCCGCCACCTCCCTGAAGCCTCTTAGACCAGGGCAGCCCCCTCCACGGCTGAGGCCCGGGCTCGGCCCACCTGCCACTCTCCCCAACCCCCGCAGTTGTCTCTTCAGGAAGGTTTTCTTCTTTCCCCAACGCTGCTCTCTGCCCCCTCAGGGGGGTATCTGGCTGACAGGCATTCGCTGGCTGGCGGGGTCGGGAGGGGCAGCCGCCCCCATGCCCCTCCTCTTCCGCGTGGGCTCCGGGAACAGGCCGTGGCCCCCAGCCGAGCTCCAGCATCTGCCTCGAATGGCTCTGACCGCCTTCAAGGGCACTGCCAGGAATAGATGCGGCCACCCCGCCGCCTGCATGGGCCTGGCAGCCTCAGCCTGCCCTTTCTCCAGCCTTTCTGTGCACTTCCCAAGGAGCGTCCAGCCCCGACGTGCAGGTGAAAGCTCTGTGGGACGCCGCCGTGTGCTGGCTTCTTCAGAATGTGCAGAGCCGTATCCCTCGACAGCCCAGCACACGCTGCCCGGCCACCTCTCAGCCACCAAGCTGCAGCCCCCCGCCCCGGCCGGTCACCCAGCAGGTCTGTCAGAGCAGGAGCCCTTATTGATGGAGTTGTACCCCTTGGATTCATGGCCCAGAAACCAAGTCAGAGAGATGAGGTGCTTGCTCAGTCACAGCTGGCCACCAACCACAGTGCCTCACCTCACTCTAGTCAGGAGCCCTAGGCATCTGCAGGAAAGGTAACACTCTGAGGCCAGAAGAGGGCAAGGCGCCAGGGAGAATGGGGCACCTGAACCCCTCTGGGCAGGTGGTGTTCAGGTCATGAGAGAAGAGGTGGGACCTGGTCCCACGATGCAGGGATGAACGGATTACCTTTGATCACCACAGAGTGGAACAATGAGGCCTGGGACGTGAGGGACAAGGAAAAAGGAGAGGGTGGGCTCTGACTATGTGGAACCCACGGAAAGAGATGTCAAGGCACTGGGAACTCAATCTTGACTCTGCTATGAGGGCGCCAGCATGACTCCAGGCGGGTGGAAGAGATTCTGCCATTATCCACGGCCGTGCAGGGTTTACGAAGTGGCCCCTTGACACCGTGGGGCAGGTCCTGTTCTAGGATCCAGAAAGAGCAGAGAGAACAAGGTTCCTGCTCCCATAAAGCACACGGAGAGAGGTCACGCAGGTCAGGATGGGATAGGTCGGGTGGAGACAGACACAGTGAAGCAGAGGAACAGGGAGAGGATGCTGGTCCTGGGGCCAGGGCACAGCTGTTTTATACTGAATGGCCAGGGAAGGCCTCTCTGGCAAGGCAACATGTGAGAAGATGCCTGGAGGAAATGAGGGAAAGAACCAAGTGATCAGGTGGAAAAAAGAGTGTTCCAGGCAGCAGGCAGAGCAAGTGCAAAGGCCCTGAGGCGGGGGTGTGCTGGGCCGGCTGGGGGAAGAGCCGTCTACAACCTGTGGAACCAAGTATGTCACAGGAGTGTCTCAGCTCACTACCCCAAGATCAAGCTTCCTCAAACAGAGCCCCTCCTGCCTTCACGCTCCCATCTTTCCCCCTCCCCCAGGCAGGGGAGCTGAGATGCCTTTGCCGAAGGGTGATCCAAAGATGGAATTTGGAATCTGGACACAGCCAGGAAGTGGGGAAAAAACAAGACTCTGAATTCTTAACCTCAAGGTGTGTCCCTTATTTAGTGTGAGGCTCTTTTCTCTGCCCACTGCTCCTTCATCCGTGTGCAGGACTCTGCCTATCCCCTGGGAGGACAGAAGGGGAGCTGGAGGGCCCCAAGGAGTGTAAGCCTTCGGAGTGGCCAAGCTTGGGGCAAGAGAGGAGCAAAGGCTTAGGGGTTGGATGACTCTGTGTGTGTGTGTGTCAGGAGCAAGGGGAAGCCAAGAGGCCCCATGGAGGCTGGAAAACGATTCCCCTGTAAGAAAGGGGAGGGCACAGTGATGTTCTATGATGTTCTAGAAGGGCCTCTTCCCTTCTCTGTTAGGGCTGTGTTGGCTCTCGCTCCCTCCTGTGCCTGTGTCTGTGTCTCTAAGTGAGTCTGTGAGTCTGCATGCATGTCTGTGAGATGTCTCTCTCTCTCACTGTCTCTTTCTGGTTCTCTTCTGTCCCGTCTCCGAGCCGCCTGCAGCCTCTCAGTCTCCCCGCGGTGCCTCTTTCTCTGTCTGGCTGGCTCTGTCTCTCTTGGTCTCCATCTCTCTCTCTCCCTCCCTCTCTTCTCCCGCCCCCTTCTCCTCTTTCTCTCAGAACAGGAAGAGGCCTGCAAAAGAACTGCGATTTCCCTCCCGCCCGCCTCCCCAACCCCTTTCCCTCCCCAGGTTTTTTCTCTGCTCCTTATTCAAGGCAGATAAAGTGCACACAGCTGCTCCCAGCTGAAACGGGCCTTAATTGCACCCCCGTTGCCATGGCGATCCCTGATGATCTCCGTGGCTGGAATGTTGCCCTCCGATCTCCCTGCTGGCGCCTCTGGGCTCCGCAGCCTTGCTGGCCCCGGAGCTGCCCCCACGTGGCACCCTGGCAGGGCAGCGAGGTGGCCCCGAGCACCTTCCCCCTCCCCCACCTTGGTCTTGGTCACTCCTAGGGACATTCTGGGGTTCAGAGCAATAATGCACATGCTCCTGGCCAGGGACAAAGCATTCCTCTATCACTACCTAGGCCCTGGTTTTAGGGGTGGGAGGGACCCAGGTCAGAGTGCTGTGCTCTGGGCTTCATTCCCCACCTGCGGACCTGCCACAGCCACACCCAGGGTGAGCACAGGAGTTGTCAACACGAAGCAGCCTTTTCACTGCAGTTCCCATCTGAATAGCCCCTGGCACATGGGGGTGGTGGGCATTGCAGGGGGGTGGACCCAAAGACCCCTCCTATGGTGGCAGAGGGACAGGTGTGGAATCAGGCTGACTGAGCCCCGCTGTGGAAGACGGGGGTGGGGGAGAGTGGTGCCTACAGTGGGCACTTCAGAGGGAGAGGGACACCCCAGAAGGATGTGCCTTCTGGCGCCTGAGGGCTGCCCTACGGTCCACCACCTATACAGGGTGATGGGATGTGTACACATGCGTGTTGTGTGCTTGTGTGCTGTGTTTGCACATGTGTGTGCTTGAGTGCTTTGTGTGCACACACGTTGAGTGCATGCATGTTGTGTGTGCATACACAAACGTGCTGTGTGTGCACACATGTTGGGTGCATGCATGTTGTGTGTGCACACGTGCTGTGTGTGCACGTGTTGTGTGTGCATGTGTGTGTGGCCTCATCCACATGTCTGCTATACACTCCCCTCCACAGGACCCTCCCTTGGCATCCAAGCTGGGCCACACTAGATTGTGCGTTCACAGCTCAGCGGCTCCTGACAGGGGTCTTGGGGAGGGCAGCGTATTTAATGCCCCAGTCAGCACACCCCGAGGAGCCAGCAGATGCCAAGCGGGACGGCTCTGACCAGTCTGGGGAGACCCACCACTGGCCCTGGTCCTCTGCCATCACCACTCTGTCCTCTGAGTACCAACCCCAGCTCTAGTCTCGTGAGACCTACAACAAAGTGGGATTTCTGAACCCTTGGCAAACCTGGAGGTGGGGGTGTCCCAGCACTTTCTGTCTGAGGCCTCCTCTGGCCAGGCAGGTAGGTGGGCCAGGCCCCTCCCTCTGGTCTGTGTCAGAGCCCTGGACTCTGCCTGGACACCGCTGGCCCCTTCCCTGGGTGGCGTGTACGACCTGCTCGCTGGCCAGTGGGTGAGCTCAGGGGAACAGCAGCCAAGATCCCAGGCATGGAGCATCTTTGGTGGCCCTGCTGTCTTCCAGCGATGGTGACAATGGAACGCACTCCACCCTTAGCCCCGCTGGGGGTATAATAACAGTAATCATAGCAGTGGGAGTAGCAACAGCTACTGCTTATTAAGTAGTGGCCATGTGCGAGGGACCGTGGGTAGACCTGCACACTCACCATGGCCAGTCCTTGAGGCCAGGACTGTGAATGTCACACAAATGGGAAACGCGTCACCTGCCTAACCAAGGCCACTGCGCTCTCAATGGCCATGTGTGTGGGACCCTGAGATGGACCCAGAGACATCTGTCCCACCCCAGCCTTTGGTGAGCAGCTTACTCAGGGTCTGGGAGGCTCCTAGGCTCAGCACCTCCTGCCTGCAGTGAGACAACATGCGGGTTGTGTTGGAAGCAACGGGAAGGCTTTCTGCATGATTCTCTGTCAGTGACACCCCCACCATCCAAGCACCCGCCCCACCATTAACCTCAAGTCCCCTGGATGCTGCTCTTGGATTATCCTCTCTTTCTCTCGGACCCCAAGCTAGGAAGTTTTCCATTAACACTTGCTTTCAAACTGTGGTGCTGGAGAAGACTCTTGAGAGTCCCTTGGACATCAAACCATCTAAAGGAAATTAACCCTGAATATTCATTGGAATGACTGATGCTGAAGCTGAAGCTCCAATACTTTGGTCACCTGATGTGAAGAGCCGACTCATTGGAAAAAGACCCTGATTCTGGGAAAGATTAAAGGCAGGAGGAGAAGAGAGCGACAAAGGATGAAATGGTTGGATGGATTCACTGATTAAATGGACATGAACTTAGGCAAACTCCAAGAGGTGGTGAGGGATAGGGAGGCCTGGCATGCTACAGTCCATGGGGTCACAAAAAGTCGGACACGAGTTAATGACTGGAAAATAGCAACAACAACAAAGTAAGTGAAGGCGTGAAAGACCTTTGGGGCCTCAACCTGAACTTCCCTTATCTCACTCCTGCAATGACTACAGAATTCATCTCCTCTCTTTCTGCACACCTGAGACCCCAACACAGTCCCAAGCCAGGTCCCCACTGCCTCCCATCCCCTCGTAGTCCCCACAGCCTGAGTGAGCCTGAGACAGGGCTGGCGTCGCCGGTCCACTTAAGGCCCCTCTAGCCTGCAGGACCATGCTGCCTCCAGGTCAGTCCAGGTCCTCTGGAGGAGACTGGGCCCCAGCCTCCCCTCGAATACTCCTCCTGTTTCCTCACCACGGTTCCTACACCTGGCCGTTGACCTCGAGGCTTCCTCTGCCTGGACCGCCCTTCCTCTTTTGCTCTGACTATGGAAATAATATTCCTTTTCGGTCTCACTTAGTCACCAGCATCTCCTACCACATTTGTTTTACTAAACCGACCACCTTAATGCCATGTGCTATTGCTATAGGCTGAATGAACAGATGAACATCAAGGGGCATCCAGAGAAGACAGGCCACACATCTGGTGTCCTCTCTAGCTCTCAGCTCAGCACTAAGATTCTAACTAAGCCCCGGTCAGCCCTTGGAGCTGTAGGAGGGGATTCCAGGTGGAGGTGGCATGCCCTGCTCTCTGGAGGAGAACCAGTCCCTGCCAGAACCCTTTGCTTGGTCTGGAGGTGCTGTCCAGACTCTAAGGACAAAGGGCTGACATGTGAACTGGGGAAGATGTGGAGGGAGAGGTCATTTCCGGTGGAGGGACCCTTGGGGCGACGGCATGGAGGTGGGACAGTGTAGAGTGATTGACAGGGAGCAGGTCGGCCATCGGAGGGCCATCAGGCTGAGGGTAGGACGACCAATGCTCCAAAGCACTGGTTGCCACCGGATGGACGGCAGCCTGGGAACGGGGGTGGCCGCTCAAAGAAAATGCCTGGGGGAGCCTGTGCCTCACTCTTCCTCCTGATGATAAATAAGGCAAAATAGAGAAGCTCATTTCTCTAGAAGGAATCGCAGACTCCTCAAAGATAGGGCCCAGTTTTCTCCCCCTCCTGTCTTTCTGTCACCCCGTCTGCTCTCAGTCAGGCTGACCTTGGGCCTTGCTTGCAGCTGGACGGGGAGACCTTGGAAGGCTGCTGTCCAATGAGCTCACATCGTGCCCCTACCCTACCCCAGGCTTTCCTCTCCATTCATCTGTCTTTCTAGCCAAAAACCAATTTCCTTGCCTCCAGACAAACCAATCACATTAGGAAAGGGATGGTTGTAATTCACACGAAAACAACACAAAACAAAACAGAAAGCAGAAACAACTTTGCAAAGATCTGTCTCCTAGGATGCAAAAAAAAAAAAAAAAAGTAAATGAAAGCAGCTTCTCACTGTGAAAGACGCTGGCAGGTGCCAGAAGCCTGACCACACCTGGACACGGCACTGGGAGGCAGGTGGAGTGACTGTTCTGCAGGGGACCCTGGGACCCTGGAGGCTCACTCTATTCGAATGGTCCCAGGCAGACCGCCTGACTCCCCAGTGATCCCTTCCTGGTTGGACAAGATACCGCAGCTCTTTGCAGGTCTCCTTCCTGCACCCTTAGCACCTGGGCAGTGAGCCCCTCACATCTCACCAGGCTCACAAAACAGGTTCTGGATGTGCTAAAGACCTTAAGGAGGAAAGCAGCCATCAGTTAACTCACAGCCGTTGACCCCCTCCCTTGCTGTGGCCACGGTGGAAGGACACGGGCACCCACGCCTGGTGTCAGTCCCTACAGGGCCAGCATCCCTTCCCACCCCTGCTGGTGAGAGCGTTCTCCAGGGCTGCTCAGGGTTTGCATTGCTAAGTGGTACTTTGGGAGAAAAATATCTACATTCGTATATATTTCTCTGCCTCTCCACTCAAAATCTCTGGGCTTTTAAATATGAGAGCCTTTTATTTCCTTAAAACAGCAGCTGCTTTCATTTAGTTTGATGGATTTAAAGCCTTTAGAGGCGGGAGGAGCGGACGGGAGGCGGTGGGTTTCTCAGGCTACCTGCTCACACCCTCCAAAGGATGACATGTACCTGGCGCACAGGATATGGGAGCTGGGCAAAAACACATCCTCCCTTCTTTCATCTTAAGACTTAGGATTTATTTGTTCTGAGTGTGCTGGTGAGTGAGATTCCCCCTTTTAAAAGTTTCTCTCCCCAGTCTTCTCCCTTCCCCCCTCCTCAGTTCCAAGACTTTTTCATGGATTCCCCTTGCTGTTCACCCTGGTGTTTCCTTATCCTCCTGGGAAAACACGGCCAGGAGGTGGGGCCACAACTAGGCTCTCCTCAGTGCCACTCTCCTGGCAGGAAAAAAAAAAGCCTGGGGTGGGGGCTCCCCAAGGGCTGAGAACCCTTCCCTTTCAAGCCTTGGAATCTGAGGAACGAGGGCTGGAGCTCTGAGCCCAGAGCTGCTGCTGCTTCTGCTCCAGTCTCATGACTCATCTGCGGGTGGGGTCTCAGAACTGGCAGCTATATAATGAGGCAGGGGACAGACGGTGATCCTTGTGCAGACCTCCTACTCGAGAGACACAGCATCGCAGGTCCCAGGGTCATGGGTCTTCCTCAGAGAAGTGGCTGATCATAAACTCAGCTGGGAAAGGCTGCCCACCTCCCCCACGGCTCTGTGGGGAGGCCTCCCTTGACCCCGCAGAGAGCTGGAAGGTTCTCCACCCTTGGCTCTTGTGGCTTCCTCCCTCCCTTTCAGTCTGTCTCCCCCTCCAGACCGGAAGCTCCCCGAGGGCTGGGCATCTTCTTTCCTCTTGTATCTCCAACACCACGAATTGCAACGACAGAGTCCTGTGGCTGATTCTGAGCCCTGAGGCTTCTGCTCGCAAGGACTCTGGAGTGTTTGGAGCTCCCCTCAGCACCCGTGATGGAGGGGACCCCAGGCCTCCAGCCTGCTTCAGGGCCAGCACCGTCCCCTTCTGCTGCCCACCTTCCCCGAGGCTTGTCTGGACTCAAGTTCTTCTCCAGGCAGCTACCTCGGTCTTCTTCTTCCCTCCTGAGGCCCTGTCTCCATCTCTACATCCTGACACCCTCCATCGTGGTTCTCAGGAAGAACTCGAGGAGGGGGCTGGATGGGGGTGGGCCTGGCCCGTTCAGGCCTTGCTTCTGACTTCCACTCACTCTGGGCAGCACTTCCTCCATCTCATTCCTCATTGTCCTGGCCGGTCAGCCCAGGCCTCTTCACCTTCTTCCACAAACACTCCTAGCAGGTGGTGGTTTGTTGAAGACACAGGCTGGCTTCCTCCAGCCTCGGTTCCACCCTCCCTGGATGGACCAAGGACAGGTGAGGCTGGGCTTCTCCATGCAGGGCCCTGGGTTAGCATTCTGCTAGTCCTGCCCTGGACGCCACCTCTACACTCTGACAGCACATGGGGTTGCCAAGGAAACCTTTTCCAAGGGCTCAGGGCCACCCGGCTCCTTGACGAATTTGAAGATAGGACTGTATCTTGCCAAAGAGCTTCCACTGCCCTCTTCGGATTGGATCCTCCTGGGTGAAAGGTGGGGAGGGAGGGTCTTCTTAGCCCCCATTTACAGGTGGGGAAGCTGAGGCCTGGGTGGTCAGGTGACACAGTTGGGAGGAGCAGAACCAGGACGGTGCCCTCCTGTGGATGCTCACTCAGGGGCCCGTTCCTGATGAACCACAGTGATGCCTGGATGAGGGGCAGAGACTCACACTTCCTCTCTTAGCTGCCCATCCAGCGATCTCTTCCACCAGGCAAGGGGCAGGGCCTGCGACCCGGCCTGGGGATTCTCCTCCTATTCCAGGGCTCCATGTTCCGGGAGCCAGGCTCCACCCCACTTCTCCACTCCTTTGCTCATCCTTGGATGTGACCCATCCTCAGAGGCCTGCAGAGTGAACCTGGCTCATGGGGCTCCCTCTCGGAGGCCTTCTGTCATTGGCCCTTCCTGGGAGCATCTCTCCTGGGGTGGCATCTCTCCTGAGAGAGCTTCTGAGACCTGCCCCCACCCCAAAGGTACAGTGTGAGTGCCACGAGGCTGGCTCTTACTGGGTGCTGCAGAAGCCAGGCTGTCTCCTGGGCACTGGGAGGGCCTCTGGGTATTTGTGGCTTTCCTTGAGGGGCGGAGGAGCTGGATCTATGTGACCGCTGTCACCTCTATAGCCTGCCTGGTGATGCCTCCAGCAGACGGCCCACGGTGGCCCCTCTGTGCGCCCTGGACCACTGTTGAATCTGCCAGTCTTCCTCCTGAGGGCTGTCCCCTCCTGGAAGCCTCCTCCAGGGGTGCCCTGAGACCTATGGCCAAGAGTCCTGTTAGCTCTCTGGGTGTGATCAGAGCTTGGAGAGGGGAGGGGGAGGAGGCTTCGCCAACCCACCTCCCAGGCAGCTGCTGAGCAAATCCAGGGAGTTAATAGGAGCCACACAAAGCCCTTGATTTGCTCCAGAGATCAAGGGTCAGCCTGAATAACTCATTAATTAACCGAGCAAGGCTTCCTGCTATCGACAAGGTCTGGGAGCTCGGCCTGGGAGCAGACCTCACATCCTGCAGCCAGAAGACCATTCCCAGCTCCCCTCCCCCTCCTTTCTTTCTTCCAACTCAGCACCTGCAGACCTGAGAGATGCCAAGAAGGCCATTCCACCCTCTGACCTCAGCTTTCCAAGGCTCTGGCCTGGCAGGGTTATGAACTTTGACCCTTCAGCTTTTAGGCTTGACCCATGAGCTGTCTTCCTGCTTCCTTCCCTGACCACCCTGCTCAGCCCTCACGGGCATCATAGATACTCCAAGGATCCAGGCACACACGGGCACCCACACAACCTTCCGAAGCTGCTCTTGGATGTCTATCACCAGGGAGAGGACATGACGAGCTGATTCACACTGAGGCTGTGGGCTGATAGTGTTGGGAGAGTGTGTGGGTGGTAATTTCATTGAAACGAAGTTCATGCTTTGACTTGAATGGTGCAAGCTCTAATGGTGGGATTTCAGCAACAGGGAAGGCTAGGCGGCAGAATCCTTTTGGTCCGGAGTTCTTCCCAATGACCACTAAGATCATGGAGTAGGGGTGGCCTCTTTCCGTGCCTATGGCCGAGTCTGCTCTCTCCTAGGCAGCTTTTCCTCCCATTAGGGTACAGCTTCTTAGCCACAGATGTGAATATCTAAGCATCGGCTTTGGCTAACTCCACACCCACCCCTGGCAGCACCTTTGAGTTTTCCAAGTGCATATTCACACTCCCACATCTGTGAGTGTTCCTTGCCCTTAAAAGGAGGCACCCGCAGAGGAGACTTCCCCATGGAGGAGACTGGCCACCCAAGTGTTGCTGGAGGGAGGACCCTCTCATCTCCCAGGGGCTCACATGAAGGGCGCACCACAGGACTTGGTTTGGACAGAGCTCTCCCGGCATGGATGGAGAAGGCAATGGCACCCCACTCCAGTACTCTTGCCTGGAAAATCCCATGGACGGAGGAGCCTGGTAGGCTGCAGTCCATGGGGTCGCAAAGAGTCGGACACGACTAAGCGCTTCACTTTCACTTTGCACTTTCATGCGTTGGAGAAGGAAATGGCAACCCACTCCAGTGTTCTTGCCTGGAGAATCCCAGGGACGGGGGAGCCTGGTGGGCTGCCGTCTATGGGGTCGCAGAGTCGGACACGACTGAAGCGACTTAGCAGCAGCAGCAGCAGCTCCCAGCATGGATACAGCTTTCTTCAGCCTGCTATTTCTGGAGACCAAGACAGGGGAGACCTTGATGCAGTTTGCAGCACCTCTGTTATTCCTTGCAGAGCTCGGCTCTGCCGACTGACATTTGCACAGCCTGCTGCTGCTCGTAGAGTCAGCCATTTCTGGAAGGTCTCGTCGCTGGCTCTAGAGCCCGTTGCTGTTTGTAGAGTCTGTGGTTAGCAGAACCAGGCCTTACAGGCCGAGCTCGTTACTAGCCACAAAGCTGGCTTCCACTTGTAAAGTTTCTTGGAGTTTGTGGAGCCTGATATTGCTTGCAAAGCTCATGAGAATCTGCAGAACTGAGAGCAGTTTGTAGAGCCTGTGGTCTGCAGTTAGTCCTTGCTGGCAGAGTTCTTCACCCACTTTCGAACCAGGTACTGTCCTTAGGATCTATTGTCTTCAGCAGACGCTGGCTTTGTAAGCTGAGTTCATCAGGAGCTACAAAGCTTACTGCTGTCTGCAGAGCTTGTTCTACCTGCAGAAACATCATTGCTTGCAAAGCTTCTCTTGGTCAGAGAACCTGGGGTTACTGGCAAGTCTGACATCGCTTACAGGGTTCACCACTGATAATAGAGCTTGGGACACATTCTGATTCTATTTCCTATGCCTGGATTATCCACCTTGTGGTGAATTTTTAAGGATGAATGTCCATAGCCTCAGGTTTTAAAGTGTTTTCTTGCACTTGTGGCTTTCGGATTCTCTCCAACACGCCTGGTGTGGTTCAGATTCTTTCCAAGATGCCTGGCATGCAGAGAGCCCACATCACTCCCTCTGGTCTCCATGTATCCCATGATCTTGGCTCAATGACCAGAGTCAGTTTCCTCTCTAAAGCCAACATGCTCTGAGTTTTCTCCCTCTCAGAGCTAACAGTCTGTATGATCAACTTTTCCATCTTTGCTCAGAGCTCATGAACTCCCAGGCAGGTGCCTGGGTTCTCATCATTACTGGCTCAGTAAGATCTGATGTCCTTTAGCCTATGTGCTGTCCTTAGCATAAAGACCCAATGCTTTTGTATTCACAGATGTTTATAGAATTCATGTGAAGCAGTGGTAAAGAATCCACCCGCCAATGCAGGAGAGGCAAGAGATGCAGGTTTGATCCCTGAGTCAGAAAGATCCCCTGGAGATGGCAATGGCAACCTACTCCAGTATTCTTGCCTGGAAAATTCCATGGACAGGGAAGCGTTATGGGCTACGGTCCACGGGATCACATAGAATTGGACATGACTGAGCGACTGAGCACACAGCACACACACAAAGAATTCATGGATGTGACATCCTGGCAATGAAAGAGTGAGGACTGGACAGAAGCTGGGTGTCTGTGTCACATATGAGGCCAATTCCAGGCCCTAGGGGAAAGGCCTCAGAAACTGGAAGGATAACTCATGATTATGTTCATCAGAGTTGCCTTATGGGCCTCTGTGCCCCTCTGGACTGCGGGGGGAGTGGTTGTTGGTGCTCCTCGAGCAAGGCTGTCCTTGGCTGCAGCTGTTGTTGTTCAGTTGCTAAGTTGAGTCCAGCTCTTTGCAACCCCTTGAACTACAGCACGCCAGGCTTCCTTGTCCTCCACTATCTCCTGGAGTTTGCTCAAACTCATGTCCATTGAGTCGGCGATACCATCCAAACATCTCATCCTCTGCCACCCCCTTCTCCTTCTGCCTTCAATCTTTCCCAGCATCAGGGTTTTTTTCCCAGTGAGTCAGCTCTTCACATCAGGTGGCCAAAGTATTGGAGTTTCAGCTTCAGCATCAGTCCTTCCAATGAATATTCAGGGTTGATTTCCTTTAGGATTGACTGGTTTGATCTCCTTGCTGTCCAAGTGCCTCTCAAGAGTCTTCTCCAGTACCACAATTCAAAAGCATCAATTCTTCAGTGCTCAGCCTTCGTTATGGCCCAACTCTCACATCTGTATGCGACTACTAGAAAAAACATAGCTTTGACTATATGGACCTTTACAAGCAAAGTAATGTCTCTGCTTTTTAATATGCTATGTTTGGCTGCAGCTGGCATGCCCCAATCAGTCCTGGTCACCCATGGACACATTCAATCCGTAAAACCATACCAACTTAGGACCCCTGTGCTGAAGCGAGTGTTTTTGTTGATTTAGTTATTTTTGGCTGTGCTGGGTCTCTGTTGCTGTGTGCCAGCTTTCTCCAGTTGTGGCAAGTAGGGGCAGTATATGGACTTCTCACAGCAGTGGTTTCTCTTGTTGTAGAGCATGGGCTCTGGGTGCACAGGCTTCGGTAGTCGTGGCACCCGGGCTTGGTTGCTCCACAGCATACGAAATCTTCCCAGACCACACGTCGAACCCATGTCCCCTGCATTGGCAGGCAGATTCTTATTCACTGTGCCACCAGGGAAGTCCTGGGCTGAGTGTTTTTTATGGGGACATAGTCTTTTAAACACATATGTCCTCGGAAGACAGAGTTTGGAGGTGTGATTTGTCATATGGAGGGACTTTTCAGAAAACTGGAAGGAAGATCAAATAGCAATTTCCAGTTTCTTCTTACTAAAACCTAGCAGTTCACTTTGTAAATGATATAGGCAGCAGTGAGCAAGGGTGTACAAGGAACTGACCCCGATATCACCCGCATTTCTTCAGGGATTTTCCTCAGTATTACCACTGCCCAGGACTTGCTACGGCTGAACACAGTGGGTCCAGCTAGAAACCTTAACACCAAGGGTTTCTGTTCTTAGGAAATCTGTGCCACCAAAAGTCAAGTCAGAAGGTGGTCACTCCTTTTACATAAAGTGAAAGTGCAGTCGCTCAGTTGTGTCCGACTCTTTGCGACCCCATGGACTATAGCCTATGAGGTTCCTCCATCCATGGAATTTTCCAGGCAAGAGTACAGGAGTGGGTTGCCATTTCCTTCTCTGGGGGATCTTCCTGACCCAGGGTTCAAAACTGGGTCTCCCGCATTGCAAGCAGACGATTTTACCATCTGAGCCACCAGGGAAGCTCATAAGGAATTTGTGAAATAACTCCTGGATACATTTGAAACAGAACACACTCCTTTCCATAGCCCAGCTATATACATCCATCTCTTAGGCTGTGATGGGTTCCCGACCAGCTCTCAGTTCTGCCCCAGAGACCCTAGGAGGCTGCCACTGAGGACCTCACTGGACCAACGACCCTCAGTGATGAGGTCTGGACCTTCTGATCAGCTCTGCCTCTCTACCTTGGGACGGCCAGAGGTTCCACTCATACAGCGAATCCACAATCCACGGATGGGGCTTAAGCAAACTCTTTGCCTTCCTTAAAGCTCCATTTTTTCTGTCCTTTGTTCTTAGAAGAAAATGAGCTCTAGATACGGTGCACTGTTGGCTTTGTCCACAAGGCCCGAGGCAAGTGCTGCTCAGGACATAATTCAGAGTGCTAATGGCATACAGATGCATGCTAATTCATGAGCGCACACACAAATTAGGCTGCAATTATCACAGGAACTATTCGCTAATGCTGGTTACCATTCGAACCATTACTCAGCATTGGTTACTGCAGACGGCTGGTCAGTATGGCTCAGCAGGAGGCCTGCCTCTTAGGCAGACTCAGAAACTAATGGAACCTTGAGTCAACGTCAAGTAACAGCCTCTTGCTGCTTCCACATGGGAAGTGGGCCTCCCAAGGCTGACTGTGGGAATGGAACAAGCCTGCTGGAAAGTGACACTCCGATCTCATCGGGGGAAGGAAAAGCCAGCGACAAATACCACATAATACACTGTGGAGTGCTCGTGGAAGGCCAAGGGGTAATGCTGAGGTATGTACGTTTGTGGATAGCTCGTTCCTGGCTGTCTCCTGTGTGCTGGGGAAGTGTGAGACTCAGAGGATGAGATGTAGGCTGATAAGTGACTTGCGGAACAAGAGCCACCCACAGAAGCAGCCAGTTAACCCCACAGGCGTGGGAGCTGATTCACTGTTGAGTCCTGGACGGATTCACCGGGGTCCCCTGTAGAAGGCGGGGCTTGAGCTTTAGAGTCAAGGATGGGACCGATTTTAGCGGAGGCGGGAGGAAGGTGGTCAGAATGCCTGTCAGGCGTGTGGTTGTACATCATAAAGGCCACTGAGACGCAGTGGGAGCCTCTGCTCCGCCAGAGGTTGCCATTACCACCTTGTCTTGAGGGTTCCACCAGAGGAGGCATGTGCGTGCGTGCTAAGTTGCTTCAGTCGTGTCTGACCCTTTGCAGCCCCATGGACCTGCCAGGCTCCTCTGTCCGTGGGATTCTCCAGGCAAGAACACTGGAGTGGGTTGCCATTTCCTTCTCTGGGGGATCTTTCTGACCCAGGGATTGAACCTGCATCTCTTATGTCTCCTGCGTTGGCAGGCAGTTTCTTTACTATTCACACTACCTGGGAAGCCCATAGGAGGCAAATTTTATAGCAAAGGAGTCAGAGCAGTTTAAGAGATTACCTCCTAAGCAACACGGTTGGGCTAGAATTAGCTTTCATGTATGTCTGTTGGTGAAGGCACTCAGGACAAGGCAGGGCTGGGGGCAAGTGAGGGGTGGTCTCAGTGGTACTGCTGAAACAGCTCCTGGCATGGCCAAATTCCTTCTACCAGAGAGGGGAGTATGGCCAGTCAGTGGTGGATGCTGGGTCCACAGTGTGTGTGCAACAGAGCACGAGCCAACAATGAGCTTCACACTGACCACTGAGTGCTGGGTTCCGGGAGCCCCCAGAGCCCAGCAGAAGTGGGAGGGGATCTGGGTGTTGCCCTTGTAGCCATCTGGCCTCCACTGTATCACAAGGGCTCCTCTGGCACTACCTGGTCATCTCAGGAGGGCAAATGAGAGGGGTCCAGTGGCCCCCATGTCCCGCTTCCCTTTGAGCAGGAAGCTGGGGATCCCCCTGCTGACCTCGGTGCCACATCTTTTCTCTCCACCCTCCTTCTTGCTTCCCTGGAGGACTTCCTGTCAGGCTGGCCATCTATGAGCCCTGCGGGCATCCTGACTTCTCTGCCAACCCTCCCACTGTGCATGTGCCCTGAAATCTCCAAGGCGCAGCTGGGTGAGCTCCCGGCCGCCAGAGTCTAGAGCTAAGGCTGCAGCAAGGCGCCACTAGCATCCACTCTTCTCTGCTGAGCTGGGACCTGGGGCACCCGTTTTGCTGAGAGATGGGAGTGTGCTGCAGGGAGATGGAAGGAAAAAAAAAAAAAAAGCCTGCTTGCATGAATAGATGGCCCGATGTGACTTATCTCAGCCAACTTGGGGCACATGGTGTGGAAGACCCAGGCTAAACCCCACAGTTCTCTGCAGAGCGTTTCAGGGGAGCCCTGCCTGCACTCTGTGGACAGCGGAAAGAAGACCCAGCCCTTGTCTGCAGGGAGCCACTGCTCTAGGAGGCACGATGAATATGTAGAAGTCCCCTAGGACTGTCCTTGATGGTTTTGACAGGAGTTGGGGCATAGTTTGTGGGTGCAAAGTGAAAAATTGGAACCTCTTGTTCCAAAATTACTAAGAATTTAGAACTGGTGACAACAGAGCACAGAACCAAGTGCTGGCCCTCTGAGCATGGGGCACCTACCCACGAAGCTGGCTGGGGAAGAACAGGTCAGAAAAGGAACCATTCTGCTGTGCCCCAGCTCTGCCCACCCCGTTCCCTCCCTGACACTCCAGGACCAAACTGGGACCACTCACTGGGGCTTGGACTTTTCCTTGGAAGGGGCTTCGAAGGACAATGGCCTCTGCTTTTCTCCACCCTCTCCAGACCCACCCAGCGCTCTCGCCCTGAGACCAGGGCAGTCCCAGCTCACACCCTGCTCAGTGCCCAGGCCCCTGAGTGATCCTGCCAACCTAGTGCTTATTTACCTCTGGCCCCCACCCCAATTGAGTGCGAGGCGTCATGGGGTTCCTCCCTCCCTCCCTGCAGGGCCATCAAGTCCCTCGGGAGGGCCCCCCTGGTTGGTGGTAATGGCACCTCCTGTCCCCGCCCCCCCGACATGGACACACCACACCCAGTGCCACCCCAGGCCCCCAGGCCCCTCCTCCTGACCCCAGACTTCAGCTACCCCTCCCTGATAGGCCCCCCAGCCCCGGGGCATATTTACAGAAATGCCACTCAGCAGAACAACCCAAATCGAATGAATGTTCCTGGGAAAGCTGCGAGCTTCCAAATTAGCGGTGCATAATTAGTTTCGTGCAGAACCCTCTCGGAAGTGCTGGGCGCTGGCTGGTGAGACAGACAATTAGTTTCTGAGAGGAGGAAGTGGAGGAGAGCAGGGAAAGACTGAGGGGAGCGGGGTGGGGACGGGGTGTTGGGACAGGGGTGTGCATTGACTGAAAGGCAGATGCATTCAGATAGCCGAGGCTTACAGCCCACCCAACAAGGTGCAGCCCTGCCCCTCCAGGATGTTCTGGCTTCAGTATACACTCAGGTGGGCCCTTCCAGACCACTGGGAAGACTGCACGGAGACATTCTGGGTCACGTGTGGGCCCTCAGGGGAGACGCCGTGTTTGCCCACGTCTGCCCCGTGACTCAGGACTCTGGCTGGCCCGGGGTTCTGGGTGTGGAGGTATGCCCTGCAGAGCAGCTGGCGGAGACTCAGAGCCCTTGTGCATTCCAGGGCTCCTGGCACTCTGGATCCCAGCGGCCCCATGAGGGGAGGCGTCTCATGGCTGGAAAGCATCCAAGCCCGGCTGCAGCTCTCCGAGGCTGGTAAACAGGGAGCCAGGGTGACAGCGTCACCGCCAGACTCTCAGACCCAGCTTGCTCCTCCCATTCCACACGGGTGACCGGCTGAGAGGAGAACCTTGACCTGCTGTCCTCAGATACACTCGGGCGATAACCACCTGCTTGGCGTGCATACCCAGTGGGTGAACAGGTCCCCAGAGACTCTCTGTGTCCCCTCCCGAGGCCCCCAGGACCCCTCCAGCCACCCTGTCCAGGCCCTGCCAGGCACTCTCCCCTCTCTCTCTGCTCCCATACTTCAGGGGGCTGGCACGTCCCTTGATGCACCAGTAACACCAGACAGCTTCAGTCGCGTCCGACTCTTGGCGACCCCATGGACTGTAGCCCCCCAGGCTCCTCTGCCCAGGGGATTTTCCAGGCAAGAACACTGCAGTGGGTTGCCATTTCCTCCTCCAGGGGAATTTCCTGACCCATGGATTGAACCTGTGTCTCTTAAGTCTCCTGCACTGGCATTGGCAGGCAGGTTCTTTCCCGGTAGCGCCACCCTGACGGGTTCATGACAGTTCCCTATCCCCAGCCATGGCTTGACAGGCTGGACCGGCCCCTCTGCCTCACTCACCCACCCCTTCCCCTCCAGGCCTAACGAGAGTGATGGTGGCGACCTCTTACCCACTCAATTGTATCCTCTTGATGTTTGGGGGGGAGGGGGCCCCAGCATGATGCTGACGGCGGAGGGGTCAGTTTGGAGGTGAGGTGCGGAAGTCCACTCTCTTCTCTCACCCTCAGGTAACCGAGAGTGGGCTCTGCATTGGCCCTGGGAAGGATGGCAACCCCAGCCTCGTGTCCTTGGAAGAGGCTCCTCCTCCCATCCCCCAGCCTGACCCACCTATGAGACGTCAGGGAGCCCAGGGCAGGACAATGCGGTCCGGGCGCGGCTGCCTCTCCAGTGGTCCCGGGCAGGTCTCTCCACCTCCACGGGCCTTACCTAGTTTCCCTGCCTATCTATTGTTGATAACAGTACCTACTCCCTGCCCCCGCCCCCACTTCCTCAAGGTTTTGTGGGGTCAGTTGCAGCAGAATATTACAGGCCTTCGATTGATGCCGCCATGCTCCCCGCTCCCAGGGGTGATGGCTGAGCCATGTGGACGCTCAAATTCACCGCAACCCCGAAGCTGGCTGAGAGCTCTGGAGGGTGGTATCTCTCAGGCTGGGGTTCTGCTGGGTCTCCGGTCCCAACCGCGGGGCCTGCCCGAGGAGAGCTCTTTACGTGGAGGCGTGCAGTCTTTATTGCTTATTATATATTATTTATTTAGTCTTAATTTATAATTGCATGATTGCCAGAGGATCTTAGCGCCATAGGGACAGAAATGTGCTGCCCAGTCCTCAATAAAGAATGCTTTTCCTGCCATAAATAAACAGAATAGCCAATCAACTACCCATCAAATTGCCTGGCCCTGGCACAAACAGAGCGCCGCTAATGAGACACAACACGCATTAGCTTAATGCTTTACCAGGGGAAGCAGGGTGGCCTCTGAGTGCCAGCCTGGGCCACAGTGGCGACCAGAATGGGTGGGTCTCCATGTGGGCACTGGGGGCGGGGGCTCCACCTGCGAGCCCCCCAGTGCCAACCAGTCACCCCAAGGAGTTGGGGCTCATCTCAGTGGGGTCACTGCTGTGGGTTCACTGTGACTCAAGTCATCAGGGATTGACCTGTGTGTCCAGTCCTGTACTGGGTACTGTGGGCACCATCTGGGGAGTCTGGTGTTTGTTCCGGGAGATACGATTCATGAGTATGACATGGGTTAGAGCAGGAGTGAAATCATGTAGCAAGGGCCAGGGACGTTTCCTGATGTGGGTTGGGGAGGGAGTCTGGGAAGGCTGCACGGAGGAGGAAGGCATGAGCTCCTCCTTCAAAGACAAGCGAGAAAGGAGAGTGAGTGCGTTCAGGTGAGAGTCACAACACGAGCCCAGGCATGGAGGGAGAGGAGCAGTGAGCTGGCTGCAGAGATGGGTGCCCAGGGGCTGACACCTATGCTGGGACTGGCCAGAGGATGCAAGTGCCAAGGGCTGGGGTGGGAATCCAGGTTGTGTCTGGCAGCATCAGGGACTCATGGAGGGTACTGGAGTTCTGGGGAGATCAGCGTGGCAGAGCTGAAGCCTCTGTGGAGCAGGTTTACCTGAGGTCCTTCCCCCACCCGCTGTCCCCCGCCCAGGCCACCGGGGACTGGGTTCGTGAGGAAGTGGGGAGGAACAGCTCCCTCTTGCTCTGTCTGCTCTTTATCACTGTCAGCTGCTTAAAGCCAAGCCTGAGCAACCACCTCCCCAGCAGAGCTGAGCTCCCTGAAGATAAGATGAATGTCTGCAGGCCCCAGAGCTGCGATGCTCTAGAGGAAGTGGAAGGGGAGGAAGAAGGAATAAACACCCGTCACATTAATAAGAGTTGGGGAGAAGTGAGGGGCTGAAGCCAGGAGTCTCCAGATGGTGTTTAGTGAAATGACAGTTTGGTGCTTAAGAGGAAAAATGGAACCGTGGGATGCTGGGAGCTTCGGTCTTCGTGGGGTGGGGGTGAGGGGTGGGCATATGAACCCCGTGTGAGACCTGTGCCCACAGGGGCCTGACTGGAGCCTGTTCCAGGTCCCAGCAGTGAGAAAGAAATGCCTCCAGGGTGTCTGGGGAGGGGTCCCTCGCAGCAGCTCTGGTCCTGAGGTTTCAGGGGCATATCCACCCACACTTTCCAACGTCCTCCCAACCTCTGAGAAATCAGCAGGCTAATCCTTGTGCCAATGCTGTGCCCACAGGGATGGGCGGGGTGCAGCCCGTATCCTCCAGGAGCAAGTGGTCCAGGGTGAGGAACTGGCTAAGAGGTCATGTCACAATATGGCATTTGAGGAACGCACAGGAACTTCTGGGAATCCCAGAGAGGGGGCATCTTATCCAGCCTTGTCCAGACTGGGGAAGGCTTCCTGGAGAAGCCGATGGCTGGGCTGAGTCTGGAGTGTTGGCTAGGGCTTGGGTTACAGGAGGATGCCAGGCAAAGGGAAGCAACAGAGCTGAGCATGGGGTGTGATGCTGTGCAAGAAGCAGAGAGTCAGGGCTTCCTGGGTGCTGGGGTGTCCCTGGTGTCAGGGAGGAGCTGTGCAGACGAGCCGGGCTAACAGTCAGGGGTGGCTGGGGGAGGGCCTGTCCTGTTCACTGGGAGTGTGGCTGCAGGATCTACCCAGTCCCCGCTCCCTGGTCTACCCTGAGTGTGCTTCCGCGGGTTGAACAGAATGCGCTTTCAGCATCCATCCTTGAGGGTTCAGGCACTTTCTCTGCTCTCCGCTGAGGGCAGAGGCCTGGAGCCTGGCAGCTATGAGGTGGTACCCAGGGGAGCCGTGGGCCCAAGTGGAGGGAGGCCATTTCTTTCGGCTCCGGCTATCTTAGTGGAGGCTTTATTTGTTAGCCCTGCGGAGCCGCGACACTCTGGGACCCACAGTCCAGCAAAGGCAAGATCTCCTTGTGGCCCAGGCCGGGGATGACATGGCAGGGAGGTTGGTGTTGGGTGGAGGCTGAGGGGGGGACAGGCAAGGGCAGGGAGCAGGAGACAAAGGAGGGAGTGAGGCAAGGAGAGTCGAGGAGTCGTCACAGGCTTCGGAATCCATTCTGCGTTGATTTCCCCCCAAGTCACACAGCTGCCAGGGTTCAGACAGATGCTGTGATTAGCATTTTAATGCATTTCAGAGGACCTTGTCCAAACTACTCTGGAAATCAGAAATCAAGAGTTTATCTTCAGCTGTCCCTGTAGAACAACCTTCCCTTTTAATTCTAAAAGGAGCCAGAGGAGAGCGTGCATGCACATGTGTGTTTGTGCGCCTGGGTGCCAGAGTGTGCACACCTCCCTGGGTATGTTTATGCATACACACACATCTCATATGTGCACGGAGCTTCCTGCACACACACACATGCCAGGCTCCCCGGTGTACGTGTGTGGGCACCTTTGAATGTTGAGTGCGGGTGTGCGTCTGTGCGTGCCCATGGACAGTTCACACGTGCATGCTTATTCTTCACGTGCCTTTGCAAGTGTGATTTCATCCAGGAGCACTCACGTGGAAGCGGGGGTAGCTGGACGTGGGATGAAAACAGGTCAGGGCTGAGTGACTCAGGCTGTCAGGGCGTCTGGGCCTCAGGTCATGGGAAATGCATTTCAGAGGCGGCTACGGTGGCCTGGCTTCATCCCAAACCCGGGTTTCCAGACAACACAGGCTAGCCGTATTTTTAAGCTAAGTGGAATTTCTGGAGTTAGAATTCCACTCCCTTTGGACAGTGTTGGCATTGCAGCCCAGCCTCTGAGATGACTCTGGAGCCCCGCATGGGGGCGTGGAGCAGCTCCTGGAGGGTCAGGCATGGGTGGGGTTGGGAAGTCAGGAGCCATTCCAGACACATCCTGTGGGGAGGCGGCTGCCCCTCACCTTTAGGCTGGTTAGCACCAGCCAATCAACTGGCTTCAGATGGAAGGGTTTCCATCTCGTTCCTTTGTTACCCTCCCCAACTCTCTCCCCTGGGAGATGTAGCTCTCAGTCCCAAACCCAGATTTCCAGGACTCCCTTCCCAGCCCAAGGACAAGGGAACAGTGCTTTCCTCCACTGAGGAGAGGCACCTATTCACCTGGGAAGATGGTGTCGACTCTTAGGGATCTGGATCTGCAATACCAGTGGCTCCCTTCTCAGGGTCAACTACAACTCCAAGCCTTTAACCCCTGCCACACCAGCTCCCCACGTAGTGTCATTACGGTGGAGTATCAACTTGTAGTCTCACGGACCCCTGAGGTTGCTCTGGACTCCACAGAGTGGATAGCACAGTGATGGGGGTTGGGGGTGCTTCCATTAAAAGGCAGGCAGGGAAAAAACAGACAGTTCCTTGTGAATTTGTTTAATGTAAATACACCCTCTATTTATCTTTGGATGTTAATAAATTCATGCATTATTACAAAATCCCTCATACCAGCAGACCACGCTGTGTTAGATCAGCTCGCTTTAAGAGATTTCCTGTTGGCAGAATTCAAAGCCCACACCTGCAGCAGGCCCAGGCACAAGGATTTAACTAAACGCCACAGATAATTAGATCAGTTAACCTCGCAAATTAAAACAAGCACATCGCATTAGCTCAGTTTATCCTAAAAGAAAATATTAAGTTCCCCCAGATAAGAATGGAGGGAGACAGCACGTATTGTCTTTCAGGACCTATGGGCAGGAGGCAGTGGGGCTCAAACAGCGGCCAGACAGAGGGATTGTCTGATGGGTGACTGATCGGGTTCTTGCCTAGTGATCTAACAGCATTGGAAATGTCTGCGGAACATCCAGGTTGGGTGTGGGCTGGAGCACACAGAACAGCGGCAAAGCTCCACGGGGTCTGAGAGGCGTGAGGGTCATCAGTGGGATCTCGTCTGCTCTGCAGGTCCATAATGCAGAATAATCCCTAGGGACACCCTGGGAATATAGAGAATGGGGTTCACTCCATCAGGGAAGGTCTTCCAGAGAGGCAGTGACCCACCTACTGAAAGTTCCTTCTGTGTGAGAGGCTCGACACTCGAGGAGTTGGTTGAAGTCTTTGTAAAGTTTGAATCCACCAAGTCAGAATGGAAGGGGTAATCTGGACTAGAGGAGAAGTCAGTCTTTGCAAAATCTATAGCATAAAACATTTTAAGCAACAAAGAAAGAGTGTAGACAATACTGCTGTCTGTAGGCATATGTTGTCTACCTAAGAGAACAACAGCATTTACAAGTGGCTCACTGCTCCTACTGTCACACCATGGCTGTGCTAATTACACACACTTTGTATCTGTTCAGTAAAGTAGGCTTGGCCGGACATTAACTTGGAAGCACTATTGGATCATCTACTTAGAAGTCATAAAACTGCACTGAGCAACCCTGTCATATGGATGCTAACAGGAATGAGTGTCCCCCTAGTGCTGCTGAATTGGGCCGGGTTGACCAGATGACCAGATTCATCAATTGTGATGAAGGTTGTGTTGTAAACAAGAAAGGACTTGAATGTGGCATGTGGGCAGAGCCATGGCCACTGTCCACGGACCTTCACAAGCCATGTACCCTCTTTGGGCTACTGTGTTTCCCATTCACAATGGTGGGGAGAGGATGGTGCTAAGGCATTGCCCCTTCTACTTCTCTGAGGGTCTCTGGCCCTCAGGAAGAAAACATAATGGTAGAGAAGCGTCTCATTCATGGATCAAACTCTTCTAGCCTGAGAGGAGGAATGAAGGTCTTCCAACAATGCCAGACAGACAGTGTGGGTGCCTAGGGCTCCCAGAGTTGGACAGGCACTCAGATCATGGCAGGAGCCCTTGTAAAATGTGGATTTGCAGGCCCACCCTGACCTTATGCCTGTGTGTGTGTGTGTGTGTATGTGTGTGTGAAAGAGAGAGAGAGAGAGAGAAAGAGAGAGAGAGATTGAACCTCTATTCCTTGCACTTGTAACAAACTTGAATGTCTCAGAGACTTCCATGTGCAGCCAGGTGGTTTGGGGACCTCTTCAGCACTCTCCTTCAGATGGGACAAGCCCTTCAAATGGTTGTGTGGGGGGGAAGTCAAGTTCCCCTCACCAGCTTCAGGGTCCAGAGGAAGCCAATTTCCCCTCAACCCCCCTCCAGCAGGCCTTCCCAACCCCAGAGAGTAGCCCCTGCCAACCCAGGCCTGAGGTATGCCAGCTGTACCCATTGAGGCTGTCACTCTCTTACTCTGGAAGCTTTGATAGCTCCCAAGTACCCAAAGAGACTGAATTGCTCAGTGGGATGTTCAAGACCTTCCCCACTGGGGTCCCAAGCCTCCTCTAACTCTAGGACCCCTCAACCTCTTTCTGGGAGCTCCAGGAGTGCAGTCTCCCTCCCTCCCTCCTCCTCCACATGTGCCATCACCTCACTGGAATGCTGTGCCCAGCCCCTCTCCATTCACCCAAATCCTGCCAGTCCTTCCCAGGACAGCGGCCCTGGTGCTCAGGGCAGCAAGGCTCACAGAAGGCACTCTCTAGATACAGCTTTGCAGAGCTCCCTGACTGCACAGAGCTCTACGCTTCAGCCCAGGGTCTTACCGCATGGCATATACATCAGTTCCCCTCTGCAGGAGAGGAAGTCCCAGGGCAGAGGAGTCCTTGCCCTCTCTTTTGTGCCCACCCGCCAAGCAGCACCAACACAGGGCCAGGCTCCTGATGGGTGCTCAGGAAACACTTACCAATTGAATGAAAAACCTTCTCTCAGGCTCTGAACAGTCCCAGCTGTTGGATGCCAGCTGTCAGAGCTGCTGGGAGAGGCCAAATGCATATTCATTTCAGATCCCTGGGTCGCCCTGCCTTGAAGGGCCTCCTGGACCATCAGAAACCACGTGGATGCCGGGATCGTGCAAACTCTCAGCACGGACTTTGCTAACATCTCTTGGGGACTGAGGGGCAGGAAAGGGCAGGAACCTCCCTCTCCAAGCACAGCCAGGCCTCAGCCGGGACAGGACCAGGGGTCTAAGGGATGTTCCCACCACTCCCACACCTGGCTTCCTCTCACTGAGGTACGTCGGCCCCCCATGTGGCCAGCCCTGTGTCAGCCATGGGGCTGTGTGCCCTGGGCCAGCTGTCTGCCAGGCCAGGGCAGGAGGGGTAGGGACGGACAGAGGGGGCCATGCCAGGGGACTCCCTCCTGGGCAGGGTGGGGGTGCAGGTGATGGCCACAGCAACGGTGGCAACAGGGGGGAGCCCATTACAGAGTTCCCACATGCACACAGGGTGTTCGTCGCTTTGCTGGCATCACTTCATGTAGCAGTCCCTGGGGAGAGGCGCTGTTGGCAGCCCGGGGTCTAGAGGATGAAACCGAAGCACAGCGGGGTGAAGCGGTTTGTGCAAGGTCACAGAGCTCAGAGTGGTGGAGCTGGGTTGGCTGAATTTGGGGCCTGAACCTGCCCAGAGATGTGGTAGGTCCCGAGTGTCCTCAGAGAAGGGAGAGATTGGGAGGGCTGGGTGGCCCTCCTCTTGGGAGGAGGCTGGCAGTGCGAGTCATGGGTGTAGCTGGGGTTGAGGACTGGGTTGGCATGGGTGCGCTGCGGGGCCGTTTATGATGGAGACCCAACAGGAGCACAGAAAATCATGGTCTTGGCTCACCTCCCAGAAATGAGTCGTCCAGCATGGGGTTGCCTGCATTGTTCTCCTCCTGAGTCTCCCCCACTTTTCCCCATCTCCACCCCCCATCCCCAGGGACTCAGTCCCAGCTTGAATGCTTCTGTGACGGGAGGCTCACTCCCTTCTGGGACAGCCCGCACCTGGGGAGTAGCGAGGGCTGGGCGGGCCTTTCTGGGGCTGCAGGCTGAGCCCAGATGGAGGGCCTGAGGAGCCGGGGGCCACACAAGCCAGCTGGGGTGTCTCTCACCCCTTCCCTCCCTACTCTCAGCGCAGCTCAGTGGAAGTCAATCACGCGGGCACATCCTTCCTCCTCAGGCAAGCCTGGCACAGACCGCACACGCCTCACTCCACACCCCTGACAACAGGCCAGAAGCACGGCTGCTTCTGTTTCTGAAAAGTCAAGTTGTCACCCTGAAAACTGGCGGGGCTCTTTCAGAAGGTGTGCATCACCCCAGGCCACAAAGCGAGAATGGGGCCCTGACCGTGGGACCCCCGTGACATGGGGACAGCTGGGGGGTGGCACAGTGGCTTCTGACTCTCTAATATTTAAGCCACATACAGGGGCGCAGAAGGATACCAGTCCAAGAGGGATGTAGAAGATAAAAATATGATAGCTAAGGGACTGAAATCTTCATCCCCCATGAAGGATTTCATGGAATTAGAAACCATGTCAGTAGTCGGATGGACGGGCTGAGTCAGCAGTGCTGTGTTGAAGAAGCAGTTCTTAGGACACCCTCTTTCTGAACAACTCTTTCTGAATCGGCCTTCTCACACCAGGATCAGGATTAGGGTCAGGATCTGAGCTGAAGGCAGACACTTCAGCTGTGTGGGGTGGGCTGCTGCTCTGCGCGTTGCCCAGCCTGCCCTTCTGTAACCCCATCCATGTCTAGGAGGCTAATGGGGGGACTCTCTTGGCTCCTACCCATTATCCATCCTCTCTCCCCACTCACTGACAAAAGCGGGTGTGATAATGGCAGATACATGCCTCTTTCTTTGCAAGATATCCCTTTTCTCAGCCTCCTTTGCAGCTAGGGTGGTCACGGACATGTGAGTTCGTCTAGTTGTGTCTGACTCTGCAACCCCATGGACTGTAGCCCGCCAGGCTCCTCTGTCCATGGGCGTCTCCAGGCAAGAATACTGGAGTGGGTCGCCATGCCCTCCTCCAGGGAATCTTCTCAATCCAGGGATCGAACCCATGACTCTTATGTCTCCTGCTTTGGCAGGCAGATTCTTTACCACTAGCACACGTAGTTCTGGCTAACGAGACCCACACAGAATTCTACTGGGAGGGGCCTTGGGAAATCTTTTGCATTCCTGATAAAAGGGACAGACACACCTGGACTTACTCTGCTGGACTGTGGGTGTGATGCATGGAGCTGAGGCAGCCATTTTATAACCATGAGCAAAGAGACTGATGCTGACGTTATGCTGCCAAGCCAACATCAGATCCCGACTCTGTGCTAACGCAAAAATCCAAAGCTCCATTTGTTGAAGCCACTGCAGCCAAACACATTTCAACTAACAGGGCAGTCACTGAAATTGAGGTTCAGAGGGGTTAAGTGACTCTCCAAGGGCACACAGTCAGGCTGCAGGCAGAACTGGGGCTGGAATTCGACTCTGTTCCCCATGCAGAATAAGGCTTCTCCAACCCAAAGGCAGGTTTGGTGTGTGGTGACAGCTGTGGGGCCACTGCCCTGCCTCACGTGGCCCCCCAGGGGGTCTAGCAATCACACCAGAGCCTCCTGTGGGAGCAGCCTGGTCCTGACTTTGGGGTGACAGAAACAGAAGAAGGTGACCCCATTCCCACCCTTGTGATGCTCATGTTTTCCACAGGCTTTGCCCCACAGGATGTGGTGGAAGAGGAGTGGGCCCTGGAACCAGACCCCTCCCTGGAGAGTGAGCCCCTCCCCCTCAGTTTCCTCGTCCTTAGAACATTGCTGCCAATGCTTACACGAGAGTGCGCCCATGTGATGCTGTTTTGACAGATAAATGAGAGAAATCTGTGAAGCGTCAGGCCTTCAGGGAGTCCTCAGTGAGTGGTGGTTGTCACCCTGTGGCATTTAATCACTTCCTATTCGTGTTTCTGGGGTCACCATCCAAAAAAACCCACTTGCATTCAAATGCTTTTCTGAAGTCTGCTTCTGGGAATACTTAAACGAAGTGTCTTTGAGAGCCTAAAGTTAGGCCAGTGGTCCCCAGACTTTGCACGCACATGATGCTCCTAGTGATCTTGTTAAAATGCCGCGGGGTGCAGGCTGAGTGACCTGGCTCAGCTGGTCCTGGTGGTGCTGAAGACTCTGCACATCTAATAGGCACCTGGTGATGCTGATGCTCTGGGCCCAGGTCCACCTTTAGCCAGGGCTTAGACCTCCGGCTCTGCTGACCTTGCTCAGACCAAGGGGAGACCGATGTGGGTTAGAGCAGCCTAGGAGAGCTTCCTAGATGAAAGCAGGGCTTGGAGCTAAGTTCAGAGGCCCTGGAGGACTGGGGTGGGTGGGCAGAGGGAGGCAGGGCCTTCCCAGGGAGGAGGGAGGCTTGGGATTGCTAATGCCCAAACCACGCCTGAGTGAGCAAGATGTCCAGGACTCATTGCCTGGAGTTGCCTGAGGCCTGCAGGCTGTGCGGGCTGGACGTTCTGAAGGGCAGTAATGTGAGAAAGGCCTGCTGCCTTTCCCACCACAGGCTCCCAGAACCCCCAGTTCTGGGAGGACAATTCAGACCTTCCTGGCTCCCCAAAGTCGGCCCTCCTTACTCCCTTTCGGATCTCCTCTCCCTGATGCACACCTGGACTGGTCTCCCTGTCCACGGGGTCCTTCTCAGTCATTCCAGTCACAGTCCTTCCCTCTTCTGAGATGAGTGAAGCTTAGAATCCAAATCACACCGTTGACCATTCCGTATTTTTATTGTCCTGTAACTATCTCATGAATGAGTTAGGAGCCGCTGGATGTTACTGTGCCAGAGGACCCTGGTCAAACACACTCAACACCACTGTTCTGTCCTTCACGGAGATCCCTGGATTTATAGCACTCCGCAGCATATGAAGGGCTGACATACAAGATTTTCACTAAAGAACTAGGAAACAGGCCCAGGAAGGTCATGAGGCTCATCCCAAGTCATCCAGCAGTTTGCTGTTGTTCCCACAAGCTGTAAGCGCTCTGGAAGGTGGAGCAGAGTGTTCTGCTGGGTGCAGAGTGGACATCACAGTCTCCCAAGTTGCTTTGTGTCCACCCAGCCAACAGAGCAGGAGCCCACCTGCATGGCGCCCCCTGGTGGTCCAATTGAGAACATACCACAAATGCCTTGGCTCAGAACACACACTAGGGCCGCAGTTAACTGGGGCCCTGAACTCCAGCCCTTTTCTAACTGTTTTCAGGAAGATCTGAAGAACAAATAACCATAATGTCTTCTGCCATCATCACCCAGGCTTGCCCATCTTTGACAGGACTTGGCAGCCCACCGTTTTGGCCACAATGCAGGCCCATAAAGCAGACGCCTGGCTCTTTATACTCGCCCACGCACGCACTCTCTAGGAGAAACCCTGCCAGTCCTAAAATACATCCATTCCTGCAGCAGGAGTTCACACAGCTAACCTGCTTCTCTGCCTCGTGCTTTGGTGAAAGGTCAGCAAGGCTGTTTAACAGCCTCACGTGGTCTCACCTAGGCACTCCACTGATACCCCCTCCCCCTACCCCTGCAGCTGACACACGTGTGTGGGGAAACCCCTTCACTTCGGTCAGTCCTGGCCGCCCAGACACACGCGTGCCAGCTGCCACTGGCCAGGCCAAAGAGCCTTCTACACAGGGTTTCCTCCAGGCGCCCGAGACCACAGAGAGAGAAACTCCTGTCTTATCAAGTGTAACCCCGCAGGCTGAGCTAAGCTGAAAACTTTCCAGGGGGCCATGGGGCAAGGGGTGAGGTAGATGGAAGAGGAGCCCTGAGAATGGATCTGCTGGAATGCTTCTTGGTGTTGCCAAGGCCTACGAGGTCCAGGGTAGACAGAGAAGCTGTGCCCTGCCCCTGCCCACGCCCACGCCCAGCTCTGAATCAGCTCTGGGCAAGAGAGCAGGTACAGAAAGCACTGGGGGGCGGGACTCCAAGCACTGAAAGGCAGAGTTAACACTGGTGTGTGTCCGTCGCTCAGTTGTGTCTGACTCTGCGACCCCACAGCCTGTAGCCCGCCAGGCTCCTCTGTCCATGGGATTCTCTAGGCAAGAACGCTGGAGTGGGTGGCCATGCCCTCCTTCAGGGGATCTTCCCGACCCAGGGATCGGACAACGGAGCAGCCTGGAAGCAAAGGGCTGTGCAGGAAGAGGAGGCTGAAAGGAAGTGAGGTGCTTGGCTGAGAGCTGTGTGGACCTCTGGCTGGTGAGGGAGCCTGTGCTCAGCTGGGCCCCTGGGTAACCGCAGCCCAAGGGGTTTCCAGGCAAGCGTTGGTCTTTATGTCACCATGACAGCTGGGCCAGTCTAGGAAGCACGTCAGAGGGGGAGGAGCCTGGAACTGGGAGGCCACCGCGGTGGGAGGGGGTGGGCTCCTCCAGGACACTGGTTTGTCCTAAGGTCTCTTGCAGCTAAACTCCTGGGCACTTCCCATCACTACCATTTTTTGCTACCTAAAGCCATTTTCTGGATTACGAGCAGTCTTCACACGTGCCTCCCAAACCTTCAGCTGTGTCTCACTCATTTGATGCCTGCCTCCCTCAAAAGAAAGGGGCACAAGCAGGTAACTTGTACACACTGATGCCGATGACGGGGCTGATGGGGGTCATGGTCCAAACGATACCTGGACAAGTGCTGAAGAAAGCTGAGAAATTTCTGCCTGGTTTCCTTAGGAAGAAAGCTGAGCAGAGGGCATGGGGGAGGCGTGGGGCCCAGGGGCAGGGATGGACACGGAGGCGGGGGCGCAGCCCTTCCCTGAAGCTGTCCTGGAGCTGGCCCTCGGGGGCGGGCAGTCTGGCCGCTCTGCCTCAGGGAGACACCGAGCTGACCCTCGCTTTATTACATTCGTCACAGATGGAATCGGGCTGTGGAGGCCAGGAGACACCTTCCTCCCCCTCGGCCTCCTCTCCCCTTCCTGTTGGCTTCAGCAAGGTGAATAATGCCGAGTCTATTAGTCTCAGAATTGTAGAAAATGTCAGAGGCTCCAGAGGCCCCTCTGGACCACCACCCCCTTCCACAGTCCAGAAGGTGGAAGCTCAGAGTGGCTCCAAGCTGAGCGTTTTGCCCCAAAGTACCTGGTTTGTTTGCGGCATGTGGGACCTGGCACCCAGGTTCCCTGACCCTGGCCCAGGCTCTGACCATCACCTCACGTGGCCTCTTGTTTATCCCTTCAACTTAGAGACGGTGGCTGTGGACACAAGGCTCTCTGGGTCCTTTAGACAAATCCATGAGAGAGTCTTGCTGAGGACAGGCCATGGCTAGGCCTGGGTTCTGTTGTGGGGGCAGCAGGGCGGTTGTGAGAGTCACTCACCTGAAAACTGGGGACACCCCCCACACCCAGGCGAGTGAAGAGAAGAGCGCACTTGGACACAGAGCACAGCCCTGGCGGGAGGAGGGCTTTGCGACCTGGGAGGAGCGGAGGAGAGGGGAGGGGAGACTCTGCACGGAAGCTGAGGGAGGTGGGACCCAGGACCCCGGCCTGAAGAGGACAGGCAAGCTGGGCGTGCTGCGGGTGCAGATGCTCCGGATTTCAGGCATTTCTGCCTTCTCTCCTGGAAGCCCATGCTCCCTCCTGCTGGGAGAGCCTGGGGAGGAGACCCTGTGTGCTCAGCTCTGCCCCAGCCTGCGGTGTGGTCTGTGGGCAGGGGAGGGGTGGCTTGGCTGGAGACATGCCTGCCAGATCTGCTTCCGGTCAGGATGGGGACTCTTCCAAAGGTGGGTGCTGGAGACCCCCCCAACATGGGTGGGTGAGGGAGGCCTGGATCCTGGCCCCAGCTCTGTCACGAGTGAACTGCAACTCATCTCACTTGGATCTCAGATTCCATGTGGGTAAAATGAGAAAACTGAGCGAGCCATCGGTGCTGAAGCTGGACAGCCTGCAGAGAGGAGTGTGCAAACGGCTGCTCAGAAACTGCCTCTCAGCCTGGAGGGGAGCCTTCGTCCTCTTCTGCTGCCCATTGTCCACTCTGTGCTTACGCCATGTGAGCTTGTGCCCCTTGACGAACCCTCCCACCTCTAACACTCTGAGGACCCTGGGGCTTGTCCCCCAGGTGACTGAGAAGCAGGGAGTAAGAGAGACAGAAGCTCCCCCCTAGGGCCTCACTGTGCCTTTTCCATCTGCGCTCAGTCCCAGCACAGGGCCCTCGGCACCACTGACATTCTGGGATCAGATGCTGTCTTGTTGTGGGGCTCTCCTGTGCATTGTAAGATGTTTAGCAGCATCCTGACCTCTGCTTATCAGATACCTCCAGCATCTCCAGACAATGTCCGTAGGTCCTGTTGGGGGCAAATGTGCTCCCTGTTAAGACCCACTGCCCTAAAAGGACAGATGAAGTGTTTTCTGTAGAGAATATGGGGAAAGAGAGAAGATATGTCATTCATTTCCCCAAGAGAGAAAAAGAAAAGAGCATGAGGCCAGTGGGGAGAAGCAGAGGAAGGGCTAGTGGGATCCTCTCTACCCCACCCCACCCAGTGACTTAAACACTGTTGAAGACCTTTCTCTCTCTGCCATGGAAGGGCCACAGGGATGCCCTTTTTCAGTGTTACAGGTTGAATTGTGTCCTCCCCTCCCCACAAAAGGTGCTGAAGACCGAACCCCTGGTACCTATGAATGTGGCCTTATATGAAACAGGGTCTTTGCAGATGTAATCAAGCTGGGAGGAGGGCATCAGGTTGGGCCCCAACCCACACAACTGGTGTCTTTATAAGAAGGGGGAATTCGGACACAGAAACAGACACACACACCAGGAAGTTCACGTGATGGCATAAGAACACCCTCTCCCAGCCCAGGAGCGCCCGAGGCTACTGGAAGTGAGGAAGGAGGCACAAACAGGTCCTCCTCCCAGCGCTCAGAAGGAGCCAGCCCTGCCAACACCTTGATCTTGGTCTTCTAGCGCCAGAACTGTGAGACAATACCTCTCTGTCATTTTAAGTCACCTGGGCTGTGGGACTTTGTTACAACGGCCCCCCAAACCAGGAGCAAGAAGGACCACTGGACCAGGGAGGTGGAGAGATGCAGGGACCTGGCTTTGTGACCCCATCATCTAAATCAGAGACAAATGCTCCTGGGACCCAAACTCACCGTATAGAGCCTGAGCCTACAGGACAGACAAGTGGAAACACATCACATCTCTAAAATGAAACGCTTTGTGCCAATCACTAGAAGTTGTAACACTGCCCCGAACATGCTACCTACATCCATCATAAATTCATCTTTAGTTTCTGTTATCATATCACTGTCTCTGGGGACCCCTGTCTTGTCATCATTTGCCCTTTATAATTTATTCATCTTGTTCTTGCCTGCATCCTTTCTACTTATCATTCATCTTTACAGTTATACATAAAATTAGACAGATCCTTCCCAGGTGGGGCTGTCAGGAGGGAGATGGGCCTCACCAGGGAAATCCCAGGTGAGCTGGTGGAGGTCCCATGAGAGTCCCCTCTGGGTGTCGAGGCAGAGGTGAGTGGGGAGAAGGAGTCAGAGTGACGGTGTACGGGAGAGGCCAGTGAGGAGGATAAAGGGGAAAGGATGGGAAGTGAGAGGGAAGAAGAGGAGGAAGGTGACCAGAAGGGACAGAAAAGAGGAGGAAACAGGCACAAAGAGAAATATGATGATGGGACTCAAGGAAACAAACACGGGAGGAAGGGGGAGCAAGGAGCACACCCCGAGTCAGCGGCTCTAGAAATCCAGTGGAGCCTTTCCCTTTTTAAATTTTCTGCTTTAACATCGCTCCTGGTAAACTCAAAGAAGGTCACACTGAATGTCCATGGAGATGACGGGTCCTGAGCAGCGGGGACCCGAATGGGGAGGTGTGATGGCAGCAATGGTACTTGTCAACCAGGCTGAACTGGGGCCGGGGTGCGGGTAGGGGACGGCCATGGAGGAGTGTGCGGGCTTGCTTTGTATTCTCAGGTTGCCGGAGTCAGGGCACAAAAGCCAATCTTTAACTAGTGAATTGGAACTTTAATGTTTACCAAGCAGATACAGCTCCCACTCGCCCCCGCCCCCTCTTCTCCCTGTTCCAGGCTCCTGCTAACTGGACCACCTCTTCCCCCCTTTAGCATCCCTGGCGAGGAACCTGGTCTGCTGCTAGCAGAGCAAAGAGCTGGTCACTGCTGCCCACGGAGCCTGGTTCCCTGATCACAGGCTCTTCCCAGAGGGCCTGCAATCCTACCTTTGGAAACATATGGACTCTTCCTGGGAGACAATTCCCAGAGAAGTCCCAAAGGCAGGGGGAGCTGGAATTGGGCAGCAGGGGCCTATTTTAAGGAACAGAATTCTTCTGAGAGGCCTCCTGTGCCTACTCAGGCCCCAGGGAGCTCTCCAAGTGGACCTCTCCTGCCCAGCTCATGGCTCCTGGCCTGTTGTGGGCGCCTCATCTTCTAGGCTGATTCTCAGACCACTGCTCTTATCTGACACTCCCACCTTCCTTCCAGCTTTCTAGTCCCACCCTGCCCAGATCCTGAACACACTTTTGAGCAACTCCTGATAACTTCCCTGGTGGTTCGGATGGTAAAAAATCTGCCTGCAGTGCAGGAGACCTGGGTTTAATCCCTGGCTCGGGAAGATCCCCTGGAGATGGGAATGGCTACCCACTCCAGTATTCTGGCTTGGAGAATTCCATGGACAGAGGAGCCTGGTGGGGTATAGTCCACGGGGTTGCAGAGAATCAGACATGACTGAGTGAATAACACTGACCGCATAGTTTTCCAGGTCCCTCTAAAGCAACTGGTGGCCCTAGAAAGGAGAGGTAGATATCCTGGGTTTTGGTAGCAGACCTGGTGATGGTACTTCCTTGGCCGTTTATTGACTGTGTAACCTTGGGCAAACTGCTTAATCTCTCCAGTCCGGGGTCCCCTTATGTATGGGGGATACTCATGACATCTTCCCCACAGGGTGGCTGTGAAGATAAAATGGGGTAATGGAGGTAACCTGCTTGCATCACGCCTGTCAGATAGTAAGTGCTTAGTAAGTATTAACTGTTATCATTGAGCTATTTTCTAGTCTACCCACTTTATGAGAGCGCTGTCTTGTATCACTGATGTATGCGTGACTTCTGTCTCCAACTTGACGGACAGCTCCAAGAGAGACGGGAATGCAATTTTCTTATCTCCGTGTCTGCCTGGATGCCTGGCACAGTGCTCGGCACACACAAAGGAAATTCTTGTTGATAGGTTGAGAAGCCATGTTGATGGTTACCCTATAAATGACGAACACACACTGGGGATGGAAGAAGGTAGGCTGAAGAGGGCAAGGGGTCAGGAGAGAGAATGAAGTTGAGAGTGTGAGGGAGAGATGGAGAGTTTCAGAAAAGCGGAATCACTTCCTGGATGCTGGCAGAAGACCCTGCTCAAAGGGACCCTGATGAGGCTTTGTGGCTCAGTAATCTCATTTTACTGAAGGCATGCCAAATTAAGAAACAATAATCCATTTGTAACACTGGTCCAGGGCTGACTCCGTCAGCCACCCCAGAGGCCTTGGGTAGGCTGGTTCCCAGGGATACTGACCTCTGACTTGTACAAACACCCACTGTGACGTGGTTTCTGAGCTTCCACTGATCCTAACAGAAATGTCAGCTCCTCTTCCCAGTCCCCACATGAGGACACGTGGGAAGGGTGTCTCTAGTTCTGTCTCTGTGGTTTGGTTATTGTTTTTGGTGGTGGAGGTGTATGTGTGTGTGCCCACAGATGACAACCAAGGCAGTGTTCCCTGCTGTTAACAGGATACTAGCCCTGCAACTTGCTGGGACACAGAATGGGCTCCCATCTCCTCCCCTCTGCCTCTCTCCTGTGAGAAAGTGGAGGACTGATTTTAATTGATTGATTTTAATGGATTTTGAAGTCTGGAAAAGTGCCTAAATTGCTGAGGTTACTGGTTTCCAGGTTCTTTTTTTTTTTTTTTCCAATTTTTTTTCTCCTTCATCAGACAAGGAGTGCACTCACCAGGGCACCTCGGGTGGTGACCCCAGACAAGAAGAGGCCTCTCTCTGCTGCCTAACCAAGCAGCCAGTCAGCCTGCCTCAGCTGGTGGCAACACCCATTATATGGTCGGGTGGGAGCACTTTGCTTGGTCCTGTCCCAGCATTTGCCAGCGGCTCACTTTCTCTGATCTCAATAATGACACCAAGTCCTGCTTTCTGGAATCCAAATGACTCCGCTTTAAAATCTGGTCACTTTATTTTTCATTAATCTCCATGTGAGTTTGTGCACGGACAATGTGCCCTGGGAAGTTTGAGCTGAAATCCTGCCTTTTCTTCCCATCCCTCCCGCTGTGGGCTGTGCCTGCCCTGAGAATTGTGATGGAGTCTTTGAGGCCTCGTGCCTCCCAGTCTCCCCGTGAGGCCTCTGAAGAAAGGACAGCCTTCCAGGCACCGCCAGGAGACTCGGCTATGTTTTAGTTCCATTGTTGGCCTCTCTCCTCTCCCCTCCCACCTCCCAACATACATTCACTTTTTTTTTTTTTTTCTTTCTTCCAAACTTGCCCAACTTGTCTTTGTGGTTTCAGAAAAATGCCACTGGATCTCCCAGTATGAAGGATTAGCACAGATTATGGGGAACAGTGTTAATTATCGGTGGAAGGGGGGGGCAGGTGCGTTGCTCCAATGTGCTGCTGATTTCCCCTGGGTCTTTCTGTCTGGTAATAAGCCTTCTTTAATCTGGCAGGCCCCTTGGTGAAATCAGCACCACGGACAGTGGTATTGATTGCTTCTGAGAAACCATCACAGCTGCTCAACCAAATTACCTTTGATATGTGACCTTTAATGTAATTACTGCAACATCAAAGTATTTCTATAAATTATTAAAGAACTAATACACTCCATCATTTAGCTATTCTATTATATGTAAAATAAACAACCACAAGTTAATGTTAGATCCTGAACAATCCACACTTGCTGCTGAAATTCTCCCAGTTCTCCCCCTTCAAAACCCCAAGCCTCCCCCTCCCAGCTTCTCTTTCTGTTTCCCCATCTAATTCCAGGCTTTTAGCCATCATGAAACTCCCCAGCAATCTCTCTCAAGCTGATGAAGGGCCTCCCATAACAATGTGGTATTTTCTATTCCATTTGGGTGGCTCTAAAATATTTATCACAATCTCCCCCAAAACAAAGTACCATAAACACTTTATTAATCAGCACAAGCCTTTCTCAGAAGCCTTTGATTATCTTACAATATGGCTTTATGCCTCACACATAACATGGGGCGATGTGGAGCATATTTCTGCCATCTTACAGAGGGCACCCAGAAAGTAATTACTATAATATATGTGCATGTAGCCGCGCCACTAAAAAACCAACTGGGGAACGACCACCGTGCCAGAGCGGGGCTCCACACAAAAACCTGAACGGTGCACGATTTCCATACATTTGCATCCGCGGGTGTGTTATTAAGATGACTCAGCCCCGTGCTTTGCAATCACAAATAACAAACACAGTACAAAGGCTGTCTTAATGGAAGGAAGGCCCTCCCCACCCCTAAACGGGTAAAGAAGGCTCTCTGATGCAAAGGAAGCCAGCCCCCGACCTGGGTTGGGCTTTCTCTCTGTCTACCTGGTTAACCTTTCCCGCTGCGGGGCAGAAATGGAAACGTGTGTTTACATACGGTTTGCTTGGTAAGAATGTAAACACGCATGTGTAAATATTGGTGAGCATACATATAGAACACACGTGCTTCCCTGCAGTGTCCATTGTATAAGCTTAAACAAGGTACATCTTAAAATTCTTTATGCCCACAAACGCTCACATCTTTCCATTTATCTTTAGATACTCGGCGAGCCGTATATCTCCCCCCGCCTCCCGCCCCCATCTCTCTGAACCCACAGGAGAGACCGCGCAGACCCTTGACCCGGTCTACACTTCTTATTTTATGGTGATGAACTAGCCTCGATAATAGCCATGGCTGATATCACACCCAGTTAGGGGGGCCATAAATAATTCTCTTCTCCCCCGCACAGAAGCTATAAACCAGGGCTGAGGCGCGATAGTTTATCAAAGACGAGGGCTGGCTCCTTAAATAAACCGCGGTGATCTCACTCGCGGCGCCGCGCCCGGGCGGGTAGGCGCTCCCTCCCGCCCCGGCCCGGCCCCCACCCCAGGAACCGCAAGTGTCCGACGGAGATCGGCGGGTGTTCGCGCGGCTCCGCCACCGGCGGCCCCGCCGAGGGGGCCCGGGCACCCTGCGTCCCCACCCCGGGCCGCCAGCGCCGGCAGCGCGCGGAGCCGAAACCCGATCGGCGGCGCCCGGGCGCGCCAGGGGAGAAGCCGCGACCCGGCTTCGCGGCCGCGGCCAAGTTCGTTCCCCCGCCCGGGGTTCCGTCGGGCCTGGACGGCCGGGTGCGCGGGCCGCCAGGTGAGGTCCGGGCTCGGCGCCCACGCGCCCGTTTCGCAGCCCGGCGCCTCGCGGCCGCAGGGGGCCCGGAAAGCGGCGCGCCAGATCCGGGGCGAAGGCCTTCGCTCCCCGCGCCGGCCGCGCCGCCGCCCGGCCTCCCGCAGTCGCCCCCTGTCGGCGCGCCAGTCGCTCGCGCCTCGCCGGGCGCCACTTACCCCGGGCAGAGTCTTCTGCTCGTGCAGCGCGCTCTGGGCCTTCAGCGCTGACTCACGCTCGCAGTAGGTGAGGAAGGCGCAGCCTGGGGAGGGAAGCAAGCGCCGAGAAGGGTCAGTGGGGGCGCCCCCCGGCCGCCCACGCGCCCGCCCGCCCGTCTCCAGCCCCTCCCAGCTCTCCGTCCCTCTCCCCACCTCTCTTCTCTCTCCCATGCGCTCTACTCGAGCTTTCCTGCCTCCCCGTTTTCCCCTGTGTCTGCTTTTCGTCCCTCTCGTTCGCTGCCTTTCTCTTTCGCTCCTTGGGCGAAGTCTCCCCACTCAGCATTCCCCCCCTGCCACGCCCCCTCTCCCCGCGGGTCTCTTACGGTCCCCGCGCCCCGGGGGGGGCCTGCCTGCCTCCGTCTGGGTGCTCTGCTATTTCAGCTCCAGCCCCATACCTCCCAGAAAGTGGCAGCTTCTACCCCGCACCCCCAGCACCTCTGGTCACTCTTGATCATGAACTCCTCCTGTTCTGGCCCCCTTAGGAGGGATGAGGCAGGGACCCTCCAGGCCTTTCAAATCAAGGCTCCATCTGTAAGGAGGACCCCAGGCCAGGTTGTTCCTAACGAAGTGAATGGGGCTGTCCGTGTGTCCGCCACAGTCGGTTGTTGCATCTGCCGTGCTATCTTCACACCCCTCCCGGAGGGCTTGGAGACCAGACCCCCTGTCTCTAATTCCCTGGGGGACTCCAGCAGCGCCCTGCCCTGCCTCAGTCTCCCCTCATGTGAACAGAAGGGGTTGACTGAAGGGTCTGCAAAGTCCTGTTGAGTTTTCCCCTTGCGTGATTCTGACAGCGCCTTACCAGGAAATCTAGATTTTACAGAGCACCGTGCCTTGCTCAAGGGGTGACTTTTTAATGCTGGCCCTTTAGGCCCAGCGACAAGGCAAAGAGAATGCCTGTGGATGGGAGAGTCTTTGGGGAGTTCCTTCAAATTTCTCAGTGTCACGGCTTCTTCCTGTGCCTACAGACGTGGCTGAGGGTGTCTAAGGGCACCTAGGGCCTTAGGAAAGGTCAAAAAGTCAACTTCAGCCAACAGCAGGCTTGAGTTTCATGGGGCACAGTGGCCTCAAACTTTCCAAAGTCGCCCGCGGCCCCAGAGAAGGCACCCTGCAAACTGGCCACCGTCTCTGTTTCACTCTTTTCTTTCTCTCCCATATTTCACTCTCTTCCCCATGATCTGACCTCCCAACCATCTAAGTTCACCACTGTCCCCACCTTTCTTTTGCTCTCACGGTCTTCTCACACTCTCCACATTTTCACATCTCCCAATCCCATCCATTTTTCAAGAATCTGGTCAAGGTTCACCTCCTCCAGGCAGCCACCTTGACTGGTCTGGGCCAGGTTAAGTCAGCCTCCTTTCTTAACTGCCCACAGCTGGCCAAGTGGTCATTCTCATGGCCATTTATCAATTATTTCCAGAGTGTCCTTGTGCCAATTTCTGTGGCATGTCCAGCAGCCCAGGCCCTCTTGTAGGAGGCTTGTAGGAGCCTTAACGCTGGGCATAAAGTGTTCCCAGCGTCCTCTGCAATTCCTGGCTTCTCCATCATCCAGTAAAAACCTCCCTTCCCAGGTGGTGCTAGTGGTAAAGAACCTGCCTGCCAATGCAGGAGATGCAATAAACGTGGGTTCGACCCCTGGGTCAGGAAGATCCTCTGGAGAAGGAAATGACAACCTACTCCAGTATTCTTGCCTGGGAAATCCCATGGACAGAGGAGCCTGGTAGGCTACAGTCCATGGAGTCGCAAAGAGTTGGACACAACAGAAGTGACTTCACACATGGGTATCCTCCTCTTCCATTCCAAAAACTCGTCCTGCCTCTTAGCTTCAGAGAAGAGATGGAAGGAACTGTATGTGAGAGGGAGACACAGAGATGGGGAGAAGGAAGCAGGGAGACAGAGCTCTGCACTCCCAGGGGCTCTCCGCCTTCCCATCCTCCTCCTCCTGTCTGTCCAGAGCTGGGAGGAGCTGTGAGTACCACGGAGCCTCTGTCCACTGCATCTCATCCCTCCCCAGCCAGACTCTGGATCACCCCTCCTCCCTGCTCCCCGTTCCTCCTTCCCCAGTCGGCAGACGGTTATAGATGGAGACACTTGGGGACTGAAATGAATAGCGGTCAGAGGCCCCCGTGACGTCGGCCCTCGTGCTGTTGCCTGCCTCTCCCGGGGCCTCTTTCCTCTTGTCCCCTCGCTGGCCTTGTCCTCCGCCCGTGCCTGCCTGCAGCCGGGAGGCGGCCGCTGTCTTGCTGCAAGCCGGCAAGCCAGCTCAGGACAAGGTCAGGGGCAGGTTTGGAGGAGGAGGGAGGCAGGAGAGGAAAGGGAGGAGGGGGAAGGAGAGGAAATGGCCACATTGTCTCTGTGGCCCAGGATAACAAGGAAAGGCTTCCAGAAAGAAAAAAGAAAGAAAGAAAAAAAGAATCTGTTGCTTTTGTCCAGCTTCCAGGAATTTTTGCACAGTTTTTTTTTTTTTTTTTTTTTTTAGAGAGAAAGCTCACTGCTCTGTTGTGAAGCAGAATCTGTGAGGGACCCTCAAGGCCCTGCGTGACCTCCCCTGTCGTCTCCATCTCCTGACTTCACCTTCTCCCCTTTCTCCCCTGCTTACTCGCCCATCTTTCTCCTGCCTCTCCGCCCTCCCAGGTGCACTGTGCCCCCGGACCTTTGCACCAGTGGTTACCTCTGCCCAGAAGGAGCCCATCTGCTGTCTGTATGGTCGTCTCCTTCCTTCCCTTCGGGTTTCCCTCACATGTGACCTCTTCAAGGATGTCTCTCCTGACAGCCTCACTGAATGCAGCACCCCTCACCCCCCAGGACACATACCTGCTCTCTGACCCCTCGTCCTGTTGGCTCTTCTCTTTGGCAGCCCTCACCCCGAAATATTGTTTGTTTGCTCCTTGATTAGTGTCTCCCCGGCTCAGATGAGGTCAGGACTTGACTTTGTTCTGTCCTGCTTGGTTCTCAGTTCTCAGAAAGGGGCCAGGAACTCAGTGCACGTCTGTTGAGAGCATTGAATCCTGAATACCTCGGCTACTTTGGGGGTGCTAGAGGGTGGGGGGACTTGGGAGTGGTGCAGGGAGCTGATCAAGGCCCTGAAGACCTAGAGCCACAATGGACTTCCATAACAGGTGGGGACAGAGGTTGCACATGAGAGCTGATGGGTGGCCCGGGCAGGAAGACTTTTGTTCCTAAGGCTTCCTTGAGCCCATCTGCTTGACAGCGTGGTTACCATCATGGTCCTGCTCTCATCCCCAGCAGATCATCCCCTGACAAGGCTGATGCGCACAGATGGAAGCTGTGCCTGGCCAGGGCTCACTTACTGGTTCCTCTCTTTTGAGTCTCAGTTGTCTTATCTCTAACTCCCTTCAGAGGCTGGTGGAGAGAACTACTAAACAACAAGCGAGCGTTAACAAACTCTGCAGAGCTCTCTGATCGCAGAGTGCGGTGTCAACACAGTCACTCTGGCAGATGGGAGCAGGGACTCAGAGAGGCAGAGTCCCTCCTGGTCCTCTGCACCTCTGTGAGGACGGATTGGTCTTACATGGGGGCCAACTGGTGGCCACCCACCCGGCCTGCTCAAACCGTCTCTTCGGCCAGCCAGCTGCCATGTCTGATAGTCACCTCTTGGGAGAACCATCTCACTACAGCTCTATAAAAAACTCAGAGATGGACATGCAGGTATTAATTGCTGGCTCCAGGTGCTTGAAGGGACCACGTCGGCTCGCTTGCTGGGGGCAGAACCCCAGGAGCGGCCGCTTGGTGGAGATGGGGCTTCAGGAGGGGAGTCTGCCTTCACAGGATACTGCAGAGTGCAGTGGGCCTGGGTAGGGGTCGAGGTGGGGGCCCACGGTGGCCAGGGGAGAGAGGGGTCCCAAGCCATCCCCCTGGACATTTGCTGAACTGTGACTTCCTGTCCTCATCACCACTTCTCCCAGAAAACTGAGGAGGGGACTCCAAGCTGTGAGGGGAGTCTGGGAGTCCCAGACTCGCCTCCTGTAAGAAGCCGAGGTATCCCCAGAGACATGCCTTGTGAGGCCCCTTGGGAACGCTCAGTCTAGTTGGGAAATGGGGTTCTTTCAGGGAAACAGCCTCATTCTGATCCAAGACTGGTGGGTGGAGGGGAGAGTGAGGCTGGTACCAGGCTCTGCACCTCAAGGCTGAGAAGGTCTGACGATGGAGAGCCCCTCCTGGGGATGGGGCTGATGGCACAGATATCTCTCCTTGCCTTCAGGCCCAACACTTCCCTTCCCAAGCCTGACCCTGCCCGTATCCTTGTGTTCACAGCAAAGGGAACATGGATCCCCTGTGGTTGTTTGGAGAAACAATAAAATTGAAAACCATCTAAAGATGTCTCAGTGCCATAATGCTTTTATGTTTAAACTGTGGAATACCCTACAACAGTCAATAAGACGAAATGGTTCTAAACGTCCAATGTGGAAAGGCGCGTTGTCAGTTGGGAGAAGCAAGTTGCACAGTAGCGGACGCCATGTGTGTATATCAGAGACATCTCAGCGACTCCCACACGCACCCAAATCTGTGCCTACGCCATAGCACAAGGGCTGTGAGGACTCCCGCCAAGCTGAAAACAGGGACGAAGCGGGTAGCGGGGTGTCTCTCATGACTTCAACATTTTTTGTTTTGTTTGACACATTTAGACCCAGAATGTATTCATAATGTCACTTATATAATTAACTTTAAAGAAAAGAAACTTTGCTGAAAGAGGAAGATGGAGTGCAAACGAGGTGGGTAGAAATGGGTGAGCCAGACAGGATGCAGGACCTGTTCCGAGGAGATGGACAAAGTCCTCTGGACGTTAGCCTCCTGGCAGGTTCTTCACGAGGGACATTATTTTGGTGGGTCCTGCAATGGCCCTGGGTCAAAGCCTCCTCTCAGCTCTGGGACTCGAAGCGGATTCTCTCCGCCCAGCAAGCTGTATGTGGTATTCGTTTGGGTCCTGTGGCCCCCGAGTCTCAGAAGGTATCTGGGTTGGGGTGAGAATAGACTCCATGCTAGAATGGAGAGGCCTCCCTCTCCCCATACCTGTCCCACTCTCCAGTTTATCTGAGACCCAACCGGATGTGTGGCGCTGATGGCGGGACCTGAGGTGAAAAGTTGCGGGAGTGACTGGGAACATCTGGGTGAGGTCTGACCTCCTCACCCCTCAGCCCCCGTCTTCTCCATCCCCCGGTCTTCTCCATCCCTCGGCGTGCGATGTTTGTCCCAGCTCCAGCTCATCACGTGAGTCTCCCACCCTTCAGGATCGGCACTTTCTAGCCACCGCCTCCTGAACATGGGAGTGAGTGGAACAGAACTGCAGCCTAGCGGGGCGGGAGCAGCCTTGGGAATTCATCAGGGTGGGCGTGGGAGCAGGCAAATGTCACACTAGCAGAAAAGTCACGCCCAGCCCAGCGCTGCCACCCGCTGCTGATTGCCTGGCCTCCCTGCATGAGGAGGACCCGGCCGGCCCCCCTGAGACCTGCCTCTCCTCTGCTGCTCCCGGTTCTACCCCGTGCGCTGGACAAGGGTCCAACCTTCACATTTCCTCATGCGGCCTTCTGACCTTTTCCCTCTCGCCATCCTTATTTGCTCGTCCTTCTGTCTAGCAGCTTTATGTCCCCTGTCTTTGAAGAGACTGTCAACTCCGTGATGGGTGGAGACAGCCTCTTCTACAGGAAGGCTGAGCCTCTAGCCCGAAGGAACTGAGAAGGGTGGGGGAACACGACAGAGGGTTTGGGGCTCTGCAGAAGAGCCGGAAGCGCTGAGGGCGGCGGAGGAGAAGGGTGTGGCCCCCGGGGAGGAGTGGGCTTCTGCGGCTCAGGAGGGTGGCAGACGCCTGGCTCCAGTGGGGCAGCCGGCGCTGATTCCTGAGAAGCTGGGCGGGGTTGGTGAGGGGCGGGGGTGGGCGTGGGGGGCCTCTCCCACGTGAGGGAGAAACACAGCGCCGCAGAATTAATTGCACGGAGATGGCAGTCATTTACAAAGCCCCCGTGTGCGGGGATAAAAGGCCTTGTCATTGTGAAGTGAAGGAAGTACAATTTCCTGCCCAACTCCGAACAGGGCTGAAGCCTGCCTGGGGTGTAATCACCGCGGAAGGGCACACTGCCGAGGCGCACCTCCTCCCACCCCAGCCGGGCCTTGGCTTCCTACAAATTGAATTACAGAATTAGCCAGAGGAAGGTGGCCCTGGAATAGGAAGATCTGGACTTTAATAAAACATCAGATCCTCAGGCCCTGCACGTGGCTGGCCTGGAGGAAGCGATGGGAAGCAGGCTGTGGGAGGGGCCAGGGACCGGGAAGGGAGCCCGAAGCCCGCCCACCAACCAGGCAGACCCAAGGGTCAAGGAGGGGCTCCCTGTTCGTAGTGATTTTTCTCTGCCCGGAATCTCCACGCATCCGCCTGCCTGCCGTGGTGTCTGAAACCCCACCCTCAGAGCATCCTTCCTTGATGATTCTCCTCCCAGCGTTCACAAAACAGACGTGCCCCCCACCCCACTCAGAGAAATCGAGGCAGACTGTCTGGGGGTGGCTAGAGCGAGGCGGGAGAGGGGATGTCTTCCAGCTTCCCTGGAAAGAGGGTTACTGGTGTTCTGGGAGCAGGTCTGTCCCTCCATCCAGTCCCTGCCCCCGCTGCTCTGGGTGGGCAAGAACTGCCTCCCGGGTAACTCCTGGGTCAGATGCCCCCTTCCTGGGTGTGGACAGACACCTGCAGGGCCAGTCGTCACATACACACTCTGCCCCTGGAAATGTGCCCCCAGCTCTGGGCTTCCCCTGGTCTGCACCTTCTTCAAGACCCACCGCTTGTGTCCTGAGAGCCTACCTCCACCTCCTGGTCTCACCTTCTGTGGATTCCTCTGTGGCTGCATCCTTGACCACTGCTCATGGCTTGCCCCAAGGGTGAGCCTCATCTGCCCCTCTAATCTGTGGGCGCCTTGAGAGTCTGTGAGCTCCTGGTAACAGGCAGAGAAAGAAACCACGGGGCCAGCCCTGCCACGGTCTCTGCCTCTATTTCCCAGTGCCCAGCCACGGGCTGGCTCCTTCTGTCATCTCCCCAGGACCTGGCCTATCCATTCCAGTTTCCTCAAGTCATTCCATCTGGACCTTGCTCCCTCCCTCCCCCTTCCCCTGGGGAGTTCTGATGTTATCTTCTCTCCATAAGAGAGGGATGATGATTGTCCACCCACATCATGACTCTCTTGCTTTTCCACCTCCATCAGGGGAAACCTGAGCCTTAGAACCGCACCCTAACCCCTGCTGCCTCCTCCATGCCTCCCTCCTTTGGAGCTCACTTGTCCTTCTAGGAGTGACTAAGCCTCCCCTTCTCCAGGAAGCCTTCCTTGACTACACCAACACCTCTTAAAGCCCTTAGCAGTGGCCCCTCTCATTTGGCAGTTAGAAGACACATCTTTGTCTCTCTCACATTTTGTGTGTCTGTCCATGGGGAAATAGTGTGCTCTGCTGCTGCTGCTAAGTCGCTTCAGTCCTGTCTGACTCTGTGCGACCCCAGAGACGGCAGCCCATGAGGCTCCCCCGTCCCTGGGATTCTCCAGGCAAGAACACTGGAGTGGGTTGCCATTTCCTTCTCCGATGCATGAAAGTGAAAAGTGAAAGTGAAGTTGCTCAGTCATGTCCGACTCCCAGCGACCCCATGGACTGCAGCCAACCAGGCTCCTCCATCCATGGGATTTGCCAGGCAAGAGTACTGGAGTGGGGTGCCATTGCCTTCTCCAATAGTGTGCTCTAGGAGCTGCCAACTCCAGGGTCCCCTTCTCCCTGCAGTGACAGACGTCACTGAATGCAGTGGTTACTAAACCTCACTGTGAGCCTGGCTGGGTGAGAATGGGGAGATGGCTGACTGCGGGAGAAACTGTGTGGAATGGGTCTTAGATGGGACTCCCCCCGCCAGCTTGGACACCCCCAGAAATGGCAGGAGCCATCCATCTTCCTCTGAGGAGACCTGGGGGGTGGGGACGATGGGGCGCCCGGCAGGCGGGGGAGGTGGATGGTGCCCTCATCCAGTGAGTCAGGAGTAGCCTGCTCCCTTCTGCAGAGCCCTCCAGCACTGAAAACCCACCCTCGGCCCACAACCTGCTTCCGGGCTCAGCACTGCCCTCCTGCGTCAACTCTCTTTTTACACCAGAGACTGCAGAGGAGTTTGAACTCAGAAGAGTTCCAAGTTCAAGCGTTTCTCCGAGCTAAGCGGGTGGTATGATGTAAGGGACTGGGCCTGGCTCCCCATGCCTGTCTCAGCCCTTTTGCCCTCTGAGGCCGCAAGGCGCATGTGAGCACAGGGCGGTGGGACCTTCCCTGACCTAGACTGGGGAGCCCCAGGGGATGGGACCAGCCCTCTCTCACTTCCTGGGGGCACTGGGCCAGGCCCAGTGAGTTCAGACCCAAGGACCTAACTGGCTGTGGACCTTGGAGGATGAAGGCCCAGCGGGCAGGCCTTTGCCAAGTGCCTGTCCCTGCCAGTGACCCTTGTTTACGCTCTCAGCGCCGGAGAATTACATGTCTGATGTCTGCGGCAACATCTTTACGGCACTGTGAAAAAGGACAAGGAGTGGACACGATGTACTGATGGCCTCTCCCCTTTCTCAGCAAAGAGTTCTCGGTCTGTGGCTGGAGCTGATGGGCCCGCGAGGCTCAGGGGTTGGGGACTGGCCCAGGGAAGATATCCGTCAGCCTTTCTAAGGCCCAGCCCTCGAGTCAAGTCCAACCTGCTTCATGACACGTGCACTGGGTTTTGCTCCCGCAGTTGAAGGGCTGCCCCTGTGCCCCTGCTCTGGGCCAGCAATGCCTGGTGGGCCCAGGACACACCAATTTCCCCTTTGGTCTTGCAAGGAGTTTTAACTCTCTGCCATGCTGTCATGCCCGTGAACGCGTGCTTCTTACACCTCAGAGCAGTCCGGGGTTTTATCAGCGTCTGACAAGTGGGGAGAGCCTGGGTGACCCCTCCGCTGATGGGACAGAGACCTGGTTTGAAGCTCAGATCCTGCCTCTCCCTCCTGAGCCCCTGGGCAGGGTGTCAGGAAGTGTGAGTGGGGTCCCTGGGGGCCCTGATGTAAGATGTCCTCCTCTCTGTGGCCGGGATTTGGGATAAGGAGCTCAGGGATAATGTCTTTCTCTTCCTCTAAGGACCCAGGGGGAGATAGCTGAGGTCTCTGGGGGCTCCCTGGCCTGCCGACCCCTCACCTCCCTCTACCCACCGGGTGCTGTCTCCAATGTCAGAGTCAGGTGGTGGGCGCCTCCACAGACAGCTCTATCTGAGCATCAAGACTGGATCTGAGATGCACGTGGGGTATCTGTTCCTCCCCCAAACACCAAGATAACAGCTAGAGCTGAGAAACTGAACTCTGCCCGCTTCTAATGAACCTGGCTTAGATCTTCCTGCTTTTGAATTTTCTCAGTTCAGGGTGCCCCTGCTGAGAAGCCTGGTGGGACCTGTGGGAAGCGACTACTGCTCTCTGAGCCCCATGTGGCAGGGACCTCATTGCTGTGACCCCACCAGTTGCTAAGCCGTGCAGAGGAGGGCCCTTGTGAAAGCGAGTCCGTCTGAGTGACCTGAGAGGCAGACCTGGCCTCCCCCTCGTCCTCTGCCTGCCCCTCTCCATGCCTGCCTGCCTTTGGGTGCCTCTCCCTCCTCGCCTGTTTGGCCGGAAACGCAGAGCCTCGCTGGCTGACTTCCGCCATGCTGCTGACCTACCGGACTCCCCAGGGTGCACGGATGACACTGTGCTGGAACTGAGCCCCCAGCGTCCCCAGTATTTTCTCGACGTGTGCAGGTTCTATGCCCACAGAGGAGCCAGGTGAATGCCTTTTGAGCTGCATAGAACTCCCCTTGTTGGAGCTTTACCTGGTTTTTGGATAGGATAAATGGCACGGTGTGTGGGGGGTCACTCCCCCCATAGGATCCCTTTCCCCATGCAGAGGAATCCCTCCTTGGCGTGACCCCAAAGCCCTGGGCCCCCAGCCCAGAGCTGCCCCCAGCCCACCCACAGACAGCTCTTTACCCCATGGTGTCCTGTGGGACAGGGTCAACCTCTCTGACTCCTTTCTCCCCCGAAGGAAGGCCGTCAGATTCAACAGGCAGGGGGCTGACGAGCCCCTTGGTCCCTTCGTGGGTCACCCTGACCACGCTCCCCACAGCGGGTGTCCGTGTCACCCCTGGGCCTTTATTCCTGCTCCTCCCCGCACCTCCGGGCTGCCTTCCCTGCTCCTGGGTCCTCTTCCAGGACCATCGGAACCCTCCACAGCCTCCCCTCAATGGGCCCTTTCACGTCCAAGTGTCTGAAACATGAAAGCAAGAGTGAGGTTGAACAGCTTTCCTCTGTTCTCATCTGGGGGAACTCTGTCTCCCCAGCTAGACTGCGGCTCCTGAGGCTGTGTCTCTCCCACTGTACCTGTGACAAGCCCTGGGATGCAGGCCTCACCAGAGCAGCTGAACTGTTCAGAATCGGGGGGAGGGCGTGCCACCCCGCTTTGATAGCAAATGGGCACCCAGGATCCACTGGTGGGGTGAATTAATCTCACCTCTCCACTCCGGCTCCTTCCTAACAGGCCCTAATTCACTTAAAGAACAACAAAAAAAATAGAAGCACACCAACCAAGAAATTCCGACCTCAGCATCCAAGACAGGCTATTTTGAAAAGACCAATAGCCAGGAGTCCTATATTAACAGGATCAATGTTTGGAAAATGTGATTTTCTTTTTAAAAGCAGAAAAACAATCTCACCCAGTGCAGGCAGGCCATGGTCCAGCTCTCGGTGGAGGATGCTATTCCCTCATGATCCCGGTCACTTAAGCCACTCTTCTGGCTGGGCTTTGGGCCTCACCCAACATCAGTAAGATAGGCTCAGTCACAGGCATTTAGCAATATTTAACCTGAGGGCTGTGGCCAGGAAGTAGTCAGCAAATGTGACTGGGATGCTGGCTTCAGTGTGTGAGCATCAAGGCTGGGATGACCCCCACCCCACACGCCCACAGAATCCACCGAGAAAGAAGATTGAACTAACTAATCGGTTCACTGGTACTCAAGACTCAACAAACCCTGTGACTGGGATCGGGGTACTATCCTCTGTGGATGGAGCAAAAGTTGCTTCATACCTCATTCATTCATTCCGTCCACGACCATTTACGGATAGACTGTCATTTGCCAAATGATGAAAGACATACCCCCTTCCCTTTTTTTCTCCTTTCTTTTCCTTTCCTCCCTCCCTCCCTCCCTTCCCTGTCTCTCTCTTTCTTTCCTGCTTTAAAGGAGATGCCAGATAATCGCACTTGCAAGGCCAGGTGGCATGCCTGCAGTAAGAATACCCACTCGACCAAGGTTGGTGTAGGGCTTAGCAGTGGCACAAATGATAACAGCAAACGCTTGGTGATTTGGGGTTGTATGTTGGGCATTGTTCTGAGTGCTTTACACGTACTGTCTCATTTAATACAGTGACCATATAATGGAGTACAATTCTCCCCATCTTACAGATGAGGCACCCAAAGATGAAAGACTTGCCCAAGGTCTTGTGGCCAGGTCCGTGGTGGAGCTGGGCTGTGAGCTGGGCAGGCTACCTGTTGCGTCTGTGACCTTAGCCATGGGCTCTGACCCTCGTGGAGGGGGACACTGCAAGGCCTCCTGCATCTTGAACCCAGAGGGACCTCCAGGAAAGGCTGTGCTAGGAAAGAGCTCTGTGTGGTGGTACTAGCGGTAAAGAACCCGCCTGCAAATGCAAGGGACATAAGAGACATGAGTTCGAATCCCTGGGTCAGGAAGTTCCCCTGGAGGAGGAAATGTCAACCCACTCCAGTATGCTTCCCTGGAGAATCCCGTGGAGAGAGGAGCCTGGAGGGCCACAGTCCATGGGATCACGCAGAGTCGGACACGACTGAAGTGACTTAGCACACATGTGCAAGGGCGAAGATGTGTGGGCAGAGGTGTGGGTTTGGGGCCTCTGGAGTTGTTTAGAAGACTGGAGGGTAGGGCTTTTAGAGCCTCTCAGGGTAAGGCCCCTTCAGAACTCCTCCGGACACCTTCCCAGCACCTCTCCTTGGCTTTCTCCCTTGTCCATTCTTCCTTTCCTTTCCTCTTCTCTTTTCTTTTCCCTTCCTTCCTTCCGTTCCCTGCTTCTTTCTCCCCACCCCCACCTCCAGCATCCACCCTCCCTCCCTCCTTCCTTCCTTTCTTTTCTGGCCTCACGACTGGGACACCTTATTCTCTCCTGTCCATCTATTCAATTCCCACCCTGACTCCTCCAGAATATGCCATTTTTTTCCATCTCAAATCAGCGGTCACATCTGACCCCCGGGTTTGCCTCTGGGAAAACCATTTAACCCCTGTGGCCTGACGGCCTCCGTCAGCAGGATGTCTGAATCCTGGGAGAGGGCTGAGGATTTGGTTCCAACAGTAGCCTCTGTCTTGTTCTAGAAGCCCCCTGGGATCGGGCAGTTCGTGTAGCCCCCCTGGGCCTCAGGTTCCCTCCCCGGGAAGTGGGGACGACGACGCTTATCTGCCGGGGTCGTGGGTGTCCAGCAGAGTGCCTGGCGTACAATTAATGGGGAGGGTTACTATTGCTGCCATTTTCAGTAGCAGCAGTTGTGATGTGATGCTAAAGATTCCCCACGGTGTGAAAAATAGCTCTGGCATTTATACTGTCTGCTGCTGTCTGCTGGCTTTGCGTGGGACCTGCGCGTCCCCCGCGTCGACACTCACGGGGACTGGGGACCCCGTGTGTGCTTCCGGCCCTGGCATAGGCCGGCTCGCTAGGGGCAGGGTGAGTGATGGCTGGCATTGACAGTCTGGGATGTGAGTGTGTTTTGTTTACCTCATGGATCTAATATGCTAATGACAGGGAGGCAGTAATGAGCTGGCAGGGACCTGGGTGACAAAGAGCTGGCTTCATGCTTCCCCAAAGAGGCACCTCTGTGTCAATTGTTTCTTTTGTGAGAGGAATTGTTAAGACCCGGGAATGTGGGCTGTTGAGAGTTGGGGAGAAGAAGTCGGGGGTGGGGGGGGTGTCTCACTCAGAAGTGGTGCAAGACCCGGCAGCTGGGGAGGGGTGGGCACCCCCACTCCCAAGGGTGGGCATGGACTCTTCCACCCTGGTGGGGAGAGGATGGTTGTGGGGCACTCTCATTTGTGTTGCTCACTGAGTTCTCTGAGGGCCCTGTGAGCTCTCCGATGGCAGGGCGGACCTGCCCACCACGGACCCTGGTAAGCTCTGCTCCCGGCAGGTGTGGTGGCAGGAAGCACCAAGTGCCCTGGTTTCATATTAGCATGCCAGCCAAAGACAATCTTGCCAGAGGTGAACCCCAGCCTCCAGCAAGTCACCAGCTCTCTCTGGACCTCAGTCTGCTTTTCTGTGAAATGGGTCTGATATCCCTGCCCACGAGCCGTGTCCCCAGCATCAGCACAGTCCCGGCACAAAGCAGGTTCTGGCGCATATGATGGATTTGTCAGTAAGTGAATGGGTCCATCCTAAAGGAAATCAGTCCTGAATCCAGTCCATCCTAAAGGAAATCAGTCCTGAATATTCACTGGAAGGACTGATGTTGAAGCTGAAACTCCAATACTTTGGCCACTTGATGCAAAGAGCTGACTCACTGGAAAAGACCCTGATGCTGGGAAAGATTGAAGGGAGGAGGAGAAGGGGGCGACAGAGGATGAGATAGTTGGATGGCATCACCAACTCAATGGACATGAGTTTGAGTAAACTCAAGGAGTTGGTGATGGACAGGGAGGCCTGGCGTGCTGCAGTCCATGGGGTTGCAAAGAGTCGAACACGACTGAGTGACTGAACTGAGCTGAACTGAATGGGGGAGGTGAGAGAGCGGGCAGTATACCTTGTTGTTTTACAGGAGAGGAAAGGGACACGTCTGGAGGTCAAAGTGAGGCATCCCAAGAGCACACAGCTGGTCGGTGAGGGAAACAGCTCAGGCCCACTACCCGGCCTCCTGGAGGGCAAGCCTGTGAGAGGGCTGCCCTGGAGGGGTGAGCAGGCCGAGTCTGGGTGCTGGGAGTGAAAAGTCCCAGAGAGAACGTGCAGGGAGCAGACTGTCCGCAGACACAGGAGTGCTGCACGTGGAAGGGAGCAGGGAGAGCAGACTCATGTGAGCAGGTGGGGGCCGAGTTCATGCAGCACTTGGCCCCCACCTGGGAGACTGGGGGGCGGCCGACTGGGCCGGGGGAAGGGGAGTAGCGGGCCTGACCCGCTCCTGTGTCCTAGGGGCGTGCATGGTTCTATCTTCTGTTCTCACTGCCCTCAGGAGGGCCTGGGCGTGGGAGGACCCCGGGCCCGTGCTCGGTGAGCCGTGCCAGGTGGGACCAGCCTGAGGCCTGACCTGATCACCTCCATCACAGGGCTGACTCAGCAGCTGCTGTGCCTCAGTCTTTGCACCCTCCAGCTTCCCCGTTCTCTTGGCTTCCTAGAAATGTCCTTTAGACCTTTGCTTTGTCTTGGCAGAGCTGATCGAACCCCATAGTCAGGAAGGCCAGCTTGGGGAGCTGAGGCCCAGAAGGAGAGTTGGAGCCTTGGGGTGGTTAAAGGAATGGCTGCTGGGCTGATCACTCCCTACCACCCAACCCCCGGCAGCTGTGGCCCCATCTGCCACTGAGCAGGGGACCCTGCCCCTGCGTTACACACCCGGTGAGGGGTGGACACCAGTTTTGCATCAGAATGCTGACCAGCAACCTCTGGATAGGTAAACCCCAGCCTCCAGCAAGTCACCAGCTCTCTCTGGACCTCAGTCTTCTTTGCTGTGAAATGGGTCTGATATCCCTGCTCCCAGTGGGCACTGCCTGTTTTCATCTGCGGGTCTGTAGATAGCGGTGGAGACGCACGCTGGGGAATTGGTCCCCAGTAGTGCCAGACATGTGGCCCAGAGGTCAGGCTGGGTGAGAGCAGTTGGTCCAGGACTGGGGTGAACAGAGAGGCAGGGATGCAGACAGAGACCCCAGGTGCAAAGGCCCCATAGGGCGAAGTGCGGAAGAATCCGGTGGGCCCTGCAACTTGGATCAGAGACCAGACAAGGGCGCCAGCCTACTGGGGACCCCGGCTTCCCTGCCTGTAGATCCCGGAGGAGCTGCAGATCCCTACTGACAAACTTCCCGGGAATGAAGTTAGGAGGCCGACTGCAGAGTTCTGGGTGTTAATCCTGCTGCACCCTGTGCCTCCACCACCCTGAAGGTCCAGGTGAGCATGGTTGAGTCCCCAGGTCCTAGCAGGCCTCTGGCCCTCAATTTTTTCCCCTAAGTGTCCACGGGCACCACCTGCTCTTTGCCCAGGCTAGCCTCGGGAGGGAGGCGAGGACAGCAGAGGAAGACGGGATGCCAGACAGACCCAGAGAAAACACCCACCTTGGGACAGAGGAATGCAGAGGAAGCCGAGAAAGGTGGCACGCCACCCAGTGACCGAGGGACCACCGCGGACAGCATGGGGGAGAAGGGGCCCTCCTGGAGGCAGGTGTGCCCCCTTGGGCCTTGACGGAGGGGTGAGGCAGGAGGGGCATGCCATCCCTAGTGCCAGGGGTGAGCTTGCTCTGAGTGGGGCCCGCAGGGCAGCGGGCACTGGAAGTGAGGTGGTACCCCGTGTCAGGCCACATGGGGGTAGCCCAGCCTTGCTCTCTCCTCCCTTCCCCTTCTTTCCTTCCATTCATCGCCAGATGTCTCCCCGCCAAGCTGGGGTAGGAAGCGGGGTAGACGCATGGGGCCTCGACTCTGCACACACCCCACCCCCTGCCCCGTTTACAGGGACGAAGGCCACCTCTGCCTCCCACCGCCAGTTCCCCCTTGAACCGCCAGCCACGGAGCTGGCTGTTTTTGTCCGCAGGTCTATATATAGCGATGGAGATGCACACTCTGGAATTGGATTTGATGTAGCCCTCTGGACTCGAGCTAACTTTTGGGGAGTAGTTTTCTTGGGAGCCTGCCAGTCCAATTCCTCCCTCATGAACACTAATTACTGCACAGACCTTCTCCATGAAATCGGCGCTGAAGCCATTTCCATCTAGGCGGCTCTCCAAGACGAAATTTTTCTGCTGGGAACCGACAGCCGCAAATAAACCTACCATCGACTTAGCAACGGAGAGCAGGAGCGGGTGGGAGGCGGGGAGTGAGGAGGGACGCGGGGAGAGCGGGAGGCTGGGAGGACTCCGAGGAGAGGGCTCGGCGTCTTTTCTTCCTTCTGTTCTTTATTTTGCAGAAAGGGTGTAGTCAGCGCTCAGGAAAGGTGGGACAGGGAGTCTTTGGGAGACAGCACGGTGGCCTGGGAGGAGGGGCTCTTGGCTGTCTGAGCCTGGCCAGGGCCCTCCGTCCACTGCTGGGCACTGCGGTGAGAGAGTCCCCCTGCCCAGCCTCTCCAGCGTTTATTCCTGCCTTCCCCACCCTAGCCTCCCTGGTGTCCTGCAGGTCTGGCCCTTCCCTAGCATCCTCAGTCTCACTTCACTAAGGACGGCTGCCTGATGAGTTCTACCCATGACCCAGGGCCTGGGTACCATCCTGTCTCTGTCAGGCTGGGCCTCCTTGACCCCACTAGGCAGCACCAGTCCCTCCATTCTGAACTTCAGGGGTTGTGCCAGCACCCAGCAGTGGGGTCTGTTCTGTTCTCTGCCCGCCTTGAAGTCTGCACATCGACTGTCAAGGAAGGGGTGGGCACTAAAGTTGGGGGAGGGGAGCTTACAAGGCCAGGTCCTGCCAGGTGCTTCACCACACCCCTGAGATTAAATGCCTTCTTGATTTTTTTTCCCCAGGATAAGCCTGATGGCTCAGAGAGCTCAGGGAGGATGTCCATGGTCACTTGTTACCTAGGAAGGGGCAGGGCTGGGACTTAACCACACGAGTCTGCATCTCAAGGCCAGATGCTGCTGTGCCCTCTCTCCTGGCTCCCCTGACACAGTTCTGGGGGCACTGTCTGCTTCCTGCCCACCTCCGTCAAAGGTCAGCCCAGGACTGTGCACTCAGCACCAGTTCTCAGAGTGCTTACATCCAAAGGGCAGAAGACCTTTCCCCTGAGGTTTCTCAAGGTCTGGGGCAGGCTCAGCGAGCTCTGTGATCACTGGCCATATTTCAGGTTCCAGCACGCCAGCCAATAAAGTCAGAGAGGCCCCCAGAGCCTGCAGGGACCATGGCACGCTGCACCAACCCGGCCGTCAGCAGAAGCGCTGCTCCCTCCCTTGGCAGAGCCCATTCTGTGTTCTGTGTTGAGGGGCACTCTGTACCACAATCCTAGTCTGTAAGTCACCTCTCCCACATCCCTTAACTTCTGTTTTCTGAGACCCACAGCCCAGGATAAGGCATTCCCCCAAAGTCATTTATGCCGCCAAGGCTTGGTGAATCCCTTCACCTTCTTGGGCCTCAGTTTCTCCATCCATCAAATGGGCACAACAATGCCTTCCCTAGTTCCCTTACCCGGGGCAGTGGTGGGGGGTGGTGTGTGTGGCAGGGGCATCACTGGAGATGGCAGTAATGTTACCTGGACATCGGTCATTTCCTTCAAGGCCATTGTCCCACACACCCAGCTTCATGTTCACCCTGGACCCTGCTGGCCCTGCCCGCCCATCCAGGGTGGATGGGTGACATCAGGGCTCAGCTCTCCTCTCCGGCCGAAGCTGAGAGACTTCCCATGGTGGGGCGGTGGGGGTGGGTGAGGAGGGGAGAGGAGCCCCCGGAAGAGCTCTCTCTTAAGAGAGCCCTGGGCTGGAAATCAAGAAAGTGGGTTGATGCCCGGGGCCTTGCTCATGAGGAGAGCTATGGGGCTGGACCAGGTGACCTCTGCGGCCTTTCCCTTGTGGGTGTCGTGTGGGGCTCCCACACTGCTTGCTCTGCCACCTTAGCGGTGGTTTGGGGCAGGTTTCTTAGGAGCTGCCTCAGTTTTCTCACCTGTAAAATGGGCGACTAAGAGTGCTTGCCTCACTGGGTGGCTGCAGGCTAAATGAGAACTCCTGCGCCCGGTGTGGGGTCAGTGTGCTGGGCAGTGTCTCCTGTCCCGGTGAGCACCGTGCACTCGCTTCCTCGCTTAGTCAAGTAGTTCTGCTTTCATTGTGTGTGTGTGTGTGTGTGTGTGTGTGTGTGTGAGTGCAAACGTGGACTCCCAGAGGCAGGACCAGAGCATTGCCTGGGAGTGTGGCTGTCACTCAGCATCTATGGAGCGGGTCCCAGCTCCCAGCATCTGGCCACTGTGAGAGACCCCTCAGAGGACCACCCGAGCTGCTAGGGAGGCTGGTGACCACCAGGCCTGGGGCCCCCAGGGGTGGCGGTCCTCAGGCTCCAAGGGCCACTGGGCTGAGCCTGCTGAGGTGAGGGAGGGTCTGGGGGTTTCTGGCCAAGGAGAGGAGGGAGCCAGCTCTCCTGGCAGGAACTGGGATCCTCTCACCAGCTTTCAATCTGGGTGGCTTCACCCAGCCGAGGTGCTTGAGCCTGATGAAGGCCAGCCTGGCCAACCCAGAGTGCAGGGAAGGCAGCCGGGCTCTGCACACCCTTCCTTTCTACAGCTCTTGTGTGTTCTGGTTTCGTTTCCCACTTAGATTCCTGGTTTATCTTCTTTCATAAAATTCTAACCTCCCTTCATCAGAGCTGAGCTGAAAGGGACGCATCCATCGCAGAGGCTGCCCCAAGGCGTGTGTGGCCGTGGGTACGTCTGTCCTGGATGGAGCACAGACGCTGTGGGCTTTTGGGGACCAGGTGGGGATGGCTGTGGGACCAAGCCTTTTCCATCTAAGGTCAGTGCTCTCCTCCCAGGGAAGTACCACCAGGGAGCGTCCTTGGTGGACGGGGAGGGGCAAGGAGACTCGTGGAAGCAGGCAGGGGAGCAGGGCAGTTAGAGATGACAAGCTTTGGTATCAAACAGACCTGGGTCCCTGTCTGGGTTCTACGGTGTCCTGGCTGTGTGATCTCAGGTGAATTACTTAACCTCTCTGAGCCTCACTTTCCATTTTGTACAATGGCTTCCATACAGGCCTGTTGGAACAGATGTGAAGATCCCTGTGTGGTGCCAGGCCCCACATGTGTTCCTTTCGTGACGCCACTCAGCAAGGGTGTCCTCTGGATTGCACTGCCCTGGGATAAGCCAGGGACATAGAGCGGTGGCCTTGGCTCCATTGGTAGGGGTTCCCTCCCGGGCTGTGGGCCTGCTGCACCTTCCAAAGCCTCAGCCCATGTCCATGTCTCCCCCTCCCCTGCCCGCCCGCCGCCGCCCCCCAGTTCTTTCAGCATTCTCTGTTCCTTCTCTCAGGCAGGCAGCTGAGCAGAAAAACAAATCAAAGTTGCCTGCATGTCTTGGAGCCCGCGATGCTCCCACGAAGCGATCCCTTGCTTCCCATTACCCACCCCAATAACTCTTGTATATGGAGTGTGAAATAATTAGCAGTGGCAAAAATAATTTAGGAAACAAGAAGAAACTAATTGTATGAGCTTGTACACAGCCAACCAAAAAGCCCACTGTGTCGGGAAGCCAGGGCAGTCTTGGACCAGCTCTGTGGAGGTCAAGCCCCTGGCCGGCCCATTGGAGGGGTCTCTTGTGAGACCCTCTCTCAGGACCGCTTTCTTCACTCGGATCCTCCAGGAAGGGCCCAGTGCTGTGGCCAGGACAAGCCATCCTCTTGGGCCCAGGGTGACTTCTCCGAACACATCCACCACCTCCACTCGGGCCATCCCATGGAGGCAGGTGGGAGGGAGGCGGTTGTGGGGAGAGGTCGGGGGCAGTCTCATGTGGTCACGTGGCCTTGGCCACCTCCCTGAACTTGAGCTGGGGCCGCGGGTGGGCTTGAACGTTCCCGTTCCCCCTCCCACCCGCCTGCCTTCGCTGCTCGGACTCCGCAGCCCCTGACGGACGCCCAGCGCACAGTGGTCGCCCAGCACGCCTGGACCACATGGTGCTTCCCTGGGAAATGGGGGAAACAACTGGTGTCTCGTGTTCCCTGGCCCTTCTAACTTTGAAAACTTTGCTTCCTCCCTGAGCACGTGTCCAACTCCTGGGCTCCTGTCACCCCAGTGCTCCTCACTTTCCGGGAGGTGGAGGGTCAGGCACCCTGAAGTGTCCAAGTGACAGATGAAAGGAGTGAGGAATGGACGGTCTCAGGGTCAGGGGATGAGGGGCCAGGGAGAAGAAACACTGCAAACGGTCAGAGTCACCAGCGAGGCAGCTCTGGGTCTGAGCCGGGTGCTATGTCTCACCTTCCTTGCCGGGCTGGACGACTCAAATCACCGACCTGGATCCTCATGGAGCACGTTGTTGGCCTACTCTGCTCCCGGGGACCCTAGCCAAGGTCCTTGAGACCCCTCCCCTCATCTGAATGACAGCCCTGGGTGGGGAGGAGGCCTCTTCTTCACCTCACCCCACCCCCCTTAGATAAGGAGCATTTATACAGTTATTTCTAAGGACAGAAATCTCAGATCTCTCCCTGTGAGCTCCTGTCCACTATCTCCTCGCTCACTATCGCCTTGTCTGGGCTGTTAACGACAACCTCCTAATTTCTCCCCTGGCCTCCAGCATCTCAGTCGCAGGCCAGCACGGCAATCGTCCTAAGGCCAGCTTCTGATCTGTCACTTCCTGGCTTTGAAAGCTTCCATGACTTCCGATTTCCTGTAAGATCAGCACTTATTTCTCAGCCTTGCCTGCTTGGTGCCAGTGGTCTGTTCATCTCTCAGGTCTCGACGTTGGAGAAATTACTTTAAATCTTCACTCTGGGGTGAGAAGGCAACTGGCTGAGAGCCGATCTAGGTTCACACCAGGTTGTCGCTCCCCTTCGCCATTTTCACCTGGAATCACAGTGGTGCTCCCACAACCCTTAAGCCACAGTGGCCCAGTAGCCCTCTCCCAGACACACCACTATCTGCTGAGCATCGCTGCTTGGAGGGCTTGTGGTGCCTGGGGTTTAACTTGTGCAAAGGAGCGACTATTATTTTGATCATTGTTGTTGTTCAGTGGCCCAGTCATGTCTGACTCTTTACGACCCCATGGACTGCAGCATGCTAGGCCTCCCTGTCCCTTGCCATCTCCGGAAGTTTGCCCAGGTTCATGTCCACTGCATCTGGTGATGCCATCCAGCTATCTCATTCTTTGACACCCTCTTCTCCTTCTGTCCTCAATCTTTCCCAGCATCAGAGACTTTTCCAATGAGTTGGCTGTTCGCATCAGATGACCAAAACTTTGCCCATTCCTGGACCCATTCTCCTGGATCCCAAGCCAGAAACTAGGGAGTGCCGCCTCCTCCTTCATCCTCATGTCCTCTGAAGTCGTTGCCAAGGTGGGTATCTCCTTTCCATTCTGCCCCTGTCCAGGCCCAGATTTTGTCATCACCAGCTGCGTTTCTCTCTTGCAGTTCCCAAGAGTGGCCACCTCATCCCCAGTGTCCCTGTGCGGGCCTCCTTGGGGCCTCTCCTGTCTCCTACTTCTTTTCCCTGATTTGGCTGAAATCTGGTGCCAAGTTGCCCTGGCAAAGGAGACAGGGTGGGTTTGATCAGGGTCTTGGAGCCAATGGAGATTGTGGCTGTTGAGCCCCGGGGGCGGGGGAGTGATGTGTGCATGCTGTCCGCCTGGGACCGGCACGTGGGATGAGGCAGCAGAAAGCATTTGGAGTTAGGAGGGCAACTCCCCACAGGCAGGCTCCTCTGGGCCCATTTGCTGTGCTAATTGCCTGGCAGAATTACAGGGCAGGTGTCCAGGACTTGGGCTGTGGTCTCCTCACACACTCAGCAGCTGAGGTCTTTGAGGGGGTGGGGGTCGGGTGGAGTGGTGCCCTGCCCCCTTCCCTACCTCCTGCTGGGTTGATGGATGGCACTAGGTACGCACAGGTCGGGCATGCCTGTTCTCCAGGCTGACAAATGCCACAGGTGCCGCCGCAGGGGACACGAGCCAGCTGCTCCCGTCACATCTGTGATGTGATGTTCAGGGTCGTGCTGTGAGCTCAAGTGGTCTGGTGGGCTGCAGGCTTGGAGGCCCCCTTGCTGCCACTGATGGGTCCTCTTAGCTAACCCTCTCTTCCTGGCTGGGGAAGCAGAGGTGGGAGGTGGGGAGGGTCCTTTCCTTCAGAGTCAAGCTTTCTCAACTGCGCATGTGCCGACATAAACCCTGAGATTAGAGTCTCTGTTCTCCGGGTGAGAACAGCCATCTCTGCAGTTTGCAGCTCTCCTGCCCCAGGGGGTCACCTCTCCTGCTTCCCCAACATCTCTGCTGCCTCCTGCTTACATTTCTCCTGCTCTGATGTGGTCTTCCCACCCCAGAGCCCCGTTTTGTGTTTTCTGGGATACCAGTCTCCCCCTCCTTCCTACTGGTGGGGCAGAAGGGATCAGCCATTGAAATGGACTTCAGCTTAGCTTTCCCCAACTCACTTATACAAAAATAAACTTGATGGAAGAATGTTATCCATTTCACGTCCTCTCTTCCAGTTAAAAACAAATTAGCACCTGTCTATGGAATCTGGAGGATACTGATTTCATATAGAATGAAATATTTGGACATTTTGAGTTCTGGAGTGAGCACTGTGAAGCTGGGACCTCTAGGTATTAGGTACTAGGTACTAGGTGGCAGTGTGGAAGAGCCGTGTGGAGCAGCTGGGAAATACAGGAAACAGTACCTAAGTGTCTGGCACCCCTCAGACCTGATCTTTGCTGTTGCTCAGTTGCTAAGTTGTGTCCGACTCTTTGTGACCCCATGGACTACACCGCGCCAGGCTTCCCTGTCCTTCACTATCTGCCGGAGTTTGCTCAAATTCATCTCCATTGAGTCGGTGATGTTATCTAACTGTCTTATTCTCTGCCACCCCCTTCTCAGTTTGCCTTCAATCTTTCCCAGCATGAGGGTCTTTTCAGATGAGTCAGCTCTTTGCATCAGGTGGCCAAAGTATTGGAACTTCAGCTTCAGTAGCAGTCCTTCCAATGAATATTCAGGACTGATCTCCTTTAGGATGGACTGGTTGGATCTTCTTGCTGTCCAAGGGACTCTCAAGAGTCTCCTTCAACACCACAGTTCAAAAGCATCAGTTCTTCAGCGCTCAGCCTTCTTGATGGCCCAACTCTCACATCCGTACATGATTATCAGAAAAACCATGGCTTTGACTATATAGACCTTTGTCAGCTGACTGGCAGAACTGATCTAACTGAACCTTAACTTTGTTATCTGTAAAATGGGATAGAACTTACTAGACAGGATAGCTCCTAGGACCAGTGAGGACATGATATACAGTAGGTATGTGCCAAGTGTTGAGTTAAACTGGGTCAAAGTGGAGACCCTGAAACATACAAGTCAGCTTGAAAATTTACAAAAAATAAGATGATATCAGTCATATGATCCAACAATTTCTCTCAGCTGTAAATTCCAAAGAAATGACAACAAGGCTCAAAATAAATATTTGTACACGTATATCCAAAGCAACACAATTCCCAATAGCCCCAGAGTAGAAACCATCCAAATTTACATCAACAGATGAATGGATAAACAAAGTATGATACACCCACACAATGGAATATTATTCAGCCCAGAAAAAAGAAGGAAATTCTGATCCATCCAATGTGGATGAACTTTGAAAACATTATACACGGTGAAAAAAGCCAGACACGAAAGGTCACATATCGTATGATACGTGTGAAACATCTGGAATATGTACTCCATAGAGACAGGGAGAAAACCAGAGCTGGCTGGGGACTGGGAGGAAGTGGGGATGAGGATTAACTGCTTAAGGCATATGGGGTTTCCTTTTGGGGTGAAGAAAATGTTTTGGAACTTGATAGAGGTGATGCTTGTACAACAGTGATTGTACCAAATGATGCCCAGTTGTACACTTTAAAACGGTTAATGGTTAACTTGAAGAAAAAAAAAGAGGAAAGAAAGCACCAGGGGGAAATTAACACATTAACGTGCACAAGCTCTGTCCCGCCTTGCTCTGCTCAGGCTTGAGCAGAAACTCCAGGCTGGGCTTCTCGGTGCACACCAGGCACGTGCTTGCCCTAAACTAATCGGACATTCTTTAGGCCTGCTGGCCAAACTACTGCAGGGACACTGACCTTCTTCCCCAGTGCTAGCAAGGGTTCACTGTCTCTAGCTCCTGGGCTCTTAGGGTGCCCCAGCTCTGGGGCTCCCCCGCTCCTCCGGGTTTCCTTAGTGAACTTAGCAAACTTCCCTCAGCGACCTTAGCAAACTTCCCTCAGCCGCAGCTCAAGCTCTGGCCAAAGAGGTGCCCCCATTTCCCTAGTGGAAAGACTTCACGAGCTGCCCGCTCTCTGCCACACGGTTAGCTGGATGCTCACAGAAGCTCCATCCTTGGAGAATGAGGCTTGGCTTGCCCTTGGCCCTGGCTCAGCCTTCCTGCTTGCCCTATGGACTGAGGGGTAGACGTCACGTTCCCAGGGGCCTCCCTGTGAAATTGCACAATAGAAACTTCTCCTCCCTGGGCATCTGTTTTCTCTTTGGAAATACCCTCCATCCTTTTCCAGGTGCTACCCTGTGGCCTGTGCACATGCGACCCCTCCCATCACAGCACTGAAACAGCCGAGAAGATGTGCTCAGTCAGAGCAGACCCCAGGCTGGGCCTGAAAGGGAGGTGAGGGCAGGGGTGGCTCCCTGGGGATGGCTCTGCATGGAGTCCAGCCTCTGGTCTTTGACCAGGGGCACCGCTTACCTCTCGCCATCCCACCTCCTGGTCATGGAGGGCTCCGCACCCTTCCCGCTCCCAGTTCCCAGGCAGTGCTGTGTACCTATCTGTTGAACTGGTATGTGTGTTAGTCGCTGAGTCGTGTCCAACGTTTTGCGACCCCATGGACTGGGGCCCACTATGCTCCTCTGTCCATGGACTTCTTCTGGCAAGAATACAGGAGTAGGTTTCCATTTCCTTCTCCAGGGGAATCTTCCCAACTCAGTGATCAAACCCAGGTCTCCCGCAATGCAGGCAGATTCTTTACCATCTGAGCTACCAGGGCTTCCCAATGATGAATAAATAAAGGGGGTGGTGAGGGAAGTGCTCACCAACCTCAACTTTCCCTGAAATACATATGTTTAGAGCCAGAACTGCAAGCTTGCCTAGTCACTCATTCACCCATCTTTCCAACACCCAGGCATCAGCTGCTCTCGTAAGCCAAGCGCCGTGTTGAGCCCAGTCCCGGTGTGCACGGCCCAGGTGATCGATGCCTGAGTCTGGATTCCCAGGGTGCACCAAACACCCTGAGAGGGACCAGTCTCTCCACCTCCAAGGGCCCTGCCCAGGGCTCTTGCTGGTCATTCTCAACCCAAGGACCTTGCTCCCCATGTTCTCCTCTTGGCACCCTGCTCAGCCTGCGCCTCCTTCAGGGCACGAGGTCCAGACCCCTCACCCCACACCCACTCTCCTCCAACTCAGTCTGGGACCCTGTTGGTCTCACATACCCCGGCTGACAGCTCTCTTACCCCATGCACTGCTTCTGACTAACCAGGTGTGGGTCTCCCCAAACTGTGAGCCCCTGCAGGGCAGGGGCACAGATATCATTCCACCCCCACATCCACCGCAGCACTCAACACTCAATAAATATCTCCAGCTGGTACAAAAAAAAAAAAAAGGAGTGTTGGTCTGTGAGCTAAGTAGCTGGATTTCTCTTTTCCTCATGGCTCCATGCCGTTTTCTTCCTTTCTTTCTTTTTTTAACCTGGAGGGAATACAACTTCAGCATCTCCACCCACTTTATAAATACTTTGACAAATGGTTTCTCTGCTGCCGTGCTTACCCCAAGCAGGGGCATCTGTCATTTGGGAAGCGACTGTGTACAGCCCTTCCGACCTTGAATGCAGAGTCAGCGGCTAGGGGCGAGGTGGAGGCGGGGGCAGCCAGGCCAGCGGAGTTCATCAGGCCCAGCATTTACAAACTGAAAAGGAAGAAAGGCAGGCAGGCAGAAAAACCCTACCAAACTCACAGAGTAATTGCTGTCTCCTTGGCAACGAAGCTACAGCCTGGGGCCCTGGACTCCGGCATCCTTCCTGGGTCTGGGGAGGCGAGGGACAGCTGGGAGGGTGTTTCCTACCCTCCTGTGGCATTTGGCAGGAGGATCTGTTTTCAAGTCACTCCTCAGCCACCTTGATTGTTTCCTGTTGGTGTCTCAGCTGCAGTTCCTACTTTCCGGCCTATTGTCCTGGCAGGAAGTGGCGAGCATCTCAATGGGAAGCATGGTGGCAGGTGCCACCTATAGGACCCGCACTCTAGCCCGGCTACCCTCCCGGCCATTTTTCCTCACCACTGGGGCTTCGCTCCAGGAGGAAACTGTCTCCTCCACCTCCTCGTCCTTCCTTGCCGTTATCTTGTCAGGAAATGCGCTTCTCTCTGCAGTCTTGCAGAAGGACTTGGCCTCTGGGCCCCAGGGTTGTGTCCTGTGGGAGCAGGGGGCTGAGGGAACGGGCATTCTGAGATGTGTAGGGGTGCCCGGGGCTGGGATTGGTGCAGCTCACTGGCACAGGGACCCAAGCAAAAGTGAAAAAAGTGCCTTCCCCAGACCGGAGAGGTGGGAACGTCCATCTTCCTCGCCATCCCCCAACCAGTGGACAGGCTGCGTGTGGTCCAATGGGGACTGAGAGGGACCAAAGGCCTCCCTCCCTGGCCCCCCATGTGGATCCCTTCATCTTCCAAAGGTAAGCTCTGGTCTTCCGGCCTCCAGGAAGTCTTCTCTGGCTGCGTCAACTCTAACGGCCCATCCTCCCCTTCTGCCTGCCGGGCTTTCTCACTCAGGGCCTGTCCGTCATCTGGGAGGTGGGGAGACCCCCAGACAGGGTGGGAGCAGGCTGGGAGTGGGGCCGAGCCTTGTCCTCATGGGCTTCTCTGCAGTCACGTGGCTGTTCAGCAAACATGTGTCCACGGTTGGGTCGTGGTGTGGGATTCCTACATTTTCAGCCTCCCTCCAAAAAAAGGCTCCCAGAACCATTGAGCTAGGTGATGACCGTTCTTACTCAATGTGTCTGATTTTCTCTGTTCTTACATTCACTCACCAGACTCTTAACCAGGACCAAACTTCTCTCTCCTATTTGATCTACTAGGTTATTCTGTGAAATTTGGCTCCTGAGTCATACCTGCTCATTGCCACCACCATGCCTGTGTTCACATGATCCTAGCTTCTCTACACGTGGCACATCAGTGACAAGCATTTATTGAGCACCTACTGTATGCATAGCCCTGTGCTAGATGCTACAGAGAGGGAGAGGGAGATTTGTCCTTGGGCATGGTATTGACCTCAGGGAGCTCAGAGTTCACCTGAAGAGCAAAGCTGATGCATCAACAGTCAAATCGTAGGAGGAATGGGGTAGTGAAACTGTGTTGGCCACTCATCTGACATTGACCCACTGGGCCCCAGGCCCAGGCCCCAGGAGGCCCTGTGGTGAATAAACAGCTTAAGGAAAGCAAAGGGAATTAGAATTTTAAAAACCTTCCGGTGGTAATAAAATCTGGAGTGTAAAATGGGTTAGGAAATTTATTTTTTCAATATGTGATTTTTTTTCCTTTCTCCTCTGAAAATCCACATATCTATTTCGCTTCAGGTTGGGGCTCCTTTAAACGGTTTTATTAAAAAAATCATTTACTCTGGGCTTTTCAGTTCAACTTTAACTGGACCGGGTGGAAATTAAGAAAAGGATATTTTTAAAATAAATTATATAAATTACGGCCCTAATTATAAAAGAACTTTTAAAAATGTATCCAAGCAGTACCAGAAAAATCTTAAAAAAAAAAAAAATGCGCCATTTCCCTGTTCCATTGCAGGAGCATAATTTAGATACTTTGAACAAATCTCTTCCCCTGGAAGAAGCGGGCACTCCAGGCCCATTTGCCTGTGTCTCTTTCTGCGTGCCATTATTATTTGATAACTTTGGGCTTAAATCTGCATGAGAACCAATTATCTCTCTTTGTCATCGAGCAGGCTTGCTGTTCGGCAGTGGGTCTTACAGTATGGTGAAGCCTGCCGGAGCCGGGAGGAGGTGGATTTGTGGTTTAGATCACGCTCCTCTCGCCTCCCCCGTGGCTCCCCTTAGTCTTTTTATTTTTTCTGCTTTTCACCACTTTCTGATGCAACAAGTCTTTCTCCTCCCTGGCCACTTGCTTCTCTCTGCCCCCCAAACTTCTCCCTGGCCCAGCCTCCTTCCTGGAGGACCCCATCCCATTAAGGGCTTTCTCCCTTCTCCCGTCTCTTGCAGACCCAGGCTTCCTGCACAGGACTGAGACAGACTGACATTTCTCGGCCCATCCTCCACTGGGGGCCTAAGTGTGGGTCTTTTATCTTCGCAGCTAAAAGGAGGTAGCATGGGGACCCTAACGCTGGAGGGAGGCAGGGCCCCTGCTTTGTGGAGCTCATGGTCTGCCCTGGAGACAGAGCAGACCCAACCTAAGGGATAGGAACGAAGGCTGGTGCTGGATCAGGACCTCGGCAGTGAACTGAGGACGTTCAAGGTGGAGAGCTGCCCTCCCTGCTGGGCCCTGCTCAGGCCTGGGATGTTGTTGCTCTCGTTTCTCCAGCAAGAAGAGAGCAGAGGTGATGACCACAAAGTGGGTGAGGGACCTCAGCCCTGCCTGATGGACTGGACTGGTGGAGGGGAGAAAAGAGTTCCAGGGCAGAGGCAGACCCAGACGGGATGGGAGTACTTCATCCCGTAGGAAAGCAGGCACTCGGCCCCCGCTACCTGGATCGGACAGTGTACCTGGAGGCACTCGATACACTTTGGTGGAGTGAATGAATGAATGAATGAATGATTGAGGCTATGAAGGGAAGAGGTCGGGGAGGCTGAAGATGGATTGGTGGGGTTCGGGTGTGTTAGACCTTTCCTGGTCCAAATGGCAAACTGCCTCTTCCACAAAAACAAACAAACATTCCCTGACTTCCCATTACCCTAAACACAGGGCCCCCAGACCCTGCCTTCCTGGTGCACCAGGCCGTCCCTTCTACTCCCTTCCAGGCCTGTGTACTCAGATTTCCTTTGCTGGAGGACTCTGTCTCCACCCATCTGGATCTTTCTTCCAACACTTGGAGAATTCTTGGAATTCCTGCTTGATCTCAAAGTCCAAGTCAGATACCTAGATGACTCCAGTCCTCATTCCATTCTATCCCCATGCTGACCCTAACCTGGCTCCTGGCCAGTAAAGAGCCCAGGGGAAGACAGGGGCTGCCCTGACTGTGGCCACAGATGAACCCTTATCCCACTTGGCATTTCACACAAAACATAAATGACCCTCAACAGTAGCTAGAATTAACTACACGTGGACCAGGCACTGCAGTCAGCATTTTGTAAGAGCTGAGAGGTGGAGCTGGTAAATGACTGACTCAAGGCTAAACATCATAGACAAGGCAGGAAGCTGATTTAGAACCTAGGCAGATCTGGCTCCAAAGCTTTCCGTTAAACTTCTGGTCATGAAGGCCTTCGACTCGGAAAGGGCGGCTCACGCTGCAGTGGCCGTGACGTGGGTGGTGGGATCCTCCTACCGCCCTTGGCAGAGAGCTTGGCACCTGAGCAACTTCACCTGTTGACCAACCTTCCCTCCCTCGGGGGATGTGTTAGGACAATCACAGGCCTGTATCGTCTCCATGTGAGACTGCGGAGGCCTGAGAGGCTGTGGGGACTGTGCGTTCTCCTTTTGGCATCACGGCCGCCTCACACATGCGTGTGCATACACACCCCATCCCAGCACACACCCCTCACATACGCATGTGCACACACATGCACACACACCCATCCCAGCACACATCCCTCACATACGCATGTGCACACACATGCACACACACCCCATCCCAGCATGGGGACTGGGGTGCACACGCATGCATACACATCTCATCCCAGCATGGGGACCAGGGCGGGGCAGCTGGTTTTGGAGGTCTCTGTCTTCCACCTATCCGTGAGCAAGCCAGGAATGCTCTGAAAATGAGTGACTCCCCCCTTATCCGTGTTGGAAGGCTGGAATTGGCTGGCTGAGTGCCCTGCTCCCTCTCACCACTCAGAATGTCCAGCAAGAGGCCAGCTGTTTGCATTTGGGATTCAGGCTCATGTGCGTTTTTGCTGGAGGAAATACACTCTAGGTTTTAAATGAGGGCTTCCTGGGAGGTGATGGGAAACCACAGTTTTTGCAGGAGGTGTTTTGGGGAAAAGGGTATTGTTCTCAGAGTGGCTGCCAGAAAGGGACCGGCCGGATCCTCCCAGGAACTGCCCAGGAGAGGTGAGCTCCACTGGGTTTCTCCACCACTCAGCCCACTTCAAGGATCATTCTTTAGTCACATTTTTCTGTTGCACCTTGAACACAGAATGTCACATGTACAGGGACCTTCTCAGTTTGAGGCAAACCAGGACAACTGGTCACCCTCTTGTCCAACACACTCCTTTAAGTGTCTCTGGGTCCAGCTCCCCAGCGGGGCTGGGGACACCTCCTCTCCACTTTCACTTGCCTCCCTCACTGGTAGGGAGTGAGGGACGGCTTGTCATGGGTGCCTGATGGAGCACAACTGGGTGACGGAACATAGCTCTATGTACACGGTGTGATGACTTCCTGCTCTGTGGACACCCTGGGGCCAGGGACGGCACCTGCAATCCCAGGTTCAGATCCATCACCCTTACATAGGCCTCCTTGAAGCAGACCCCCTGAGTCTCCCAGAGGCTTTTCAGGGGGGTTTGCATGGGGGAGGGCAATTACAAGCTTAGGTGGGGGCCGTAACTGAGGGAGAGTTTGTAATGATGCAAGAGACAATGCTAGGACTGTGGGGGTCCCCAGGCCTCTAGAGCATGGCCATCACAGGGCCCCATCAGGCCCTCCACTCTCCCTTGCTTGGCCACCGAGCTCTTGACTCAGTGCTGGCCACTCCTGGGGACTCTGTGGCCCCTGGGGAAGGTCCTTTTGGTGGCTGTTCCCCGGCCTCCCACTGCTGGCTGGCAGGCAGGCAGGCGGGTGGGCGGGTAGGCTGAATATTACCCCTAAGATAAATGAAGAAGAGTTTCAGGCCTTATTGGATTATAGTTTTTATTGAACTTTATAAATTCCAATTAGCAGACCCCTGGGCAATAAGCGACACACAGCCCATGGCTCACTTTATGGTGTGATTATGACCCTATTTATCCTGCCCTGAACGAGAAGTATTAATGGAGGAAATGGAGGAAAGGGGGCCCGAGAATACATAAAACAGATATTGGTGACACAGAAATACACAGACAGGGTCAGGGAGAGAAAATAACCTCTAAGCAGGCAACGGGGGATGGAAGACCAGAGATGCCAGGAACCCACGTGCCCAGAGCCACAGCCAGCCTGGATGCCCTCCTGGCCTCCCTTCCAGGGCAGGGAGCCCCCTGACCTCTGATGGCTGCTGGGGCCGGGAGAGCACACTGACCCTGCCAGCCCCGGGCCATCTTGTTCGGGCTGGAGTCTGATCTACTAAGTGCAGGGCCTCAGTGTGTGCTTTGCCCTGCCGGGCAGTCCACTTCCTCAGGAGGCCCTGACTCCACGGCTGAGCAGCGTCGGGGCAGCCCAGTGGGTTTCTTAATGCTTCAGAGGCGACTCTCGCCCTGTGAGGATCTGATGGACGCTGAAGGCATTCTTCCTAGAAAAAGGGGCCTAATGCATGCACGTGCGTGAATGTATCCACAAGCTATGCACACAGACAAGACATTTTGCATACAGTTTTGGAGGGGAGGACTGGATCCCTGAAAACTGATCATGGCTTCTCCCTTCCCCAGGGGACTGAGAGCCTCAGGTGAAGAATCCTGGAGATGAAGGAACCAAGATCTGTCTCTTGTTAGTTCTAGTGGGAGGTGCTAGGAGCCCGCAGAGAGGCGGGCAGCCTCTAAGGGTCTGACCACGGGGATGGAGGAGGGGGTGCTCTTTGAATCCCACCTTATTTTCCTTTCTTCTTGGACACTCGGGTCTGTCCCCACCCACTCAGCTTTAAACCTTTAACAGCCAGGACCCAGAAGATGCTGCCTCGCAGTGAGGGCTTGGGTGAATTGACAGGTTCACCCAGAGAGGGCTGGGGTGAATTGAGCTGACAGAGTTAGGGGTGGCCACACTCTCCCAGACTGAAACCCTCCCTGTATTTCCCAGGAGAAAAGAAGCAGGTTTGGAGCCGCCATGCCCTCCTCTGGCTTGTTCGTTCCTTTCTCCCCCTTCCGTGGGTCATCTTTCTTGGAGGCTTCAGTGGAAGATTAAAAAAGGAAAAAAAAAAAATTCTCCTATCAGCATTTTGCTATTGTGTAGAAGCACGAACACAGAGGTACCCGAGGAGGCTTTTGTAGTTTGAACAGAATGAAAAATGCTTCAGGTGTTCGTCAGTCTGCAGTGGTATGTAAATAACATGCTGAGATCTGTGGGCAGCCCAGCGCGGGTCTGGCTCTCTGGGTCCATTAGGGGTCACCGAGGATGCTCACTGCAAGTGTCCCCCCAGCTGGCCTGGGCCTCACCCGCCCTCTGCGCTGCTGTGATTTATGGAGCCCCGCCAGGCCTTGTCTCACTACAGATAAGAAGTGTGGATGCATGTAAGCTCTGGTGGTCATGAACCAGCCTGGCCTGGACTTTCCTGCTTCCTGTCCTCAAGAGGGAGAGCGAGTCAGGGGGCCTGAGCAGGAACCGGGGACTGACCAGAAGGGGCCGGCCAATTGTTGGGAGACCACGTGTTCTCTTGAAACCCCGGAGAATCCCGGGGTAGGGGAGGAGGTTCAGTGGATACTCAGGCAACAAGATGCTGTTGCCCCCACCTCCTTGGGTAAGACCAGGGCTTCTGGAGATCTTTAGCGCCCAAGGAAATCCTGGGCATGAAGGGGGACCATCCCTCATCTCGCCAGGTCTGTATTCTCTTCCCTCACTCCCTGGGCACTTACATTGGCTGAGTCTGACCCCAGAAGAATAGGCTACCCCTTCCCTTGGCCCAAGCTCCAAGTAGCAGCTTTTCCTCTCTGCCCACTTCCTGATCAAAGGCCAGCAGTGCAGAGACCCGGGCCTGGGGGCTGCAGAAAGCCCCCCAGAGTGCTCTGGGCATTTGTACTTTTCAGAAGACATCTTATGGGCATAGAAAAGAAGGCCCAGGGAGGACTGTGGGGTCAGCCAGTGTGTTAAAGCATTTTAGAGAACTTTGGATCTGGCTTTGGACCTGGTTTCTCTGGTACAGAAGGCCTCTAGGTTACCTATGGACCTGGCAGGTGGAGGGTGATGGACTTTGGATTTTTTCCCTGAATAATTGAAGCGAGCTGGGCCTGGGTGGGCAGGTGGTTGACAGGAACTGAGAGCAGAGCAGGAGCCTAGAGGTCATTGGTCCTCTCTGTTCATACCTTCTAGCCTGGCCGGCTCCCTGGAACCCAAAAACCCTTTTCAAATATCTCGGGGCTGCCTAGAGCTGCTGGCACAAACCTGGGCTAGGGCAGAGGCTTCGGCCCAATCTTACAACGTCTTTGGGATCATCCCTTCCCACTCGGAGGCAAGAGTCTTATGACATCACACATTTCTTGGGGGCACTTGGTCCCCATCATGCTGCCACGGCGCTAGTGAATGTTCAGTCCAGGGTTTGAACAAGTAGAGGGTCAATGCCAAGGCGTCAGGTGTTGGGATGCATGTGAGTGAGCACTGGGACTTGGGGGCTTTCCTGGCCCATCTACAATCACATTTCTACAGCCCTTCAGGCCCCAGGTCATGTGGATGAGTCCTTCATAGGATCAGGGGTACTTTGGGATCCTTTGAAACAATTTAAGAGACCATTTGCCCAGGCAGCGTCCCACACTGGGTTTGGGTGCTGGGGATGGGATGGGAGTGTACCAGGGAGCTCTGGGGCTTCCACCAATGACCCTCTCCCACTTCTGGAGCCCAGGGCACAGAGTGGGCAGAAAGGCAGGGCTGGCCATCACAAAGCCTGGCTCTAGCCCACCTCTGCCACCAAGTCACCCAGTGACTGTGGCCCTGTCTTTCCCCTGGCTTCCTCACAGCACAGCGAAGGAGTTGGCATGGCTGATTTCTGAGGTCTGTGCCAAGCCTAAAATATGCGGATGTCCCCCCTCTGATGTTTCAGGCACAAACACAAATTAGCACGTGTGGAAAACTGTGGATGAGTAATAATGGCCCCCCAGCCCCCCTGCCCCAAGCACACACACATTCTTCTCTCTCTTCATGCCCCCCTGTAATAGATCATACAGGATGGATTACATTAATTTTCTATAAACTATATCAACTTGAGTGACATGTCCTTAAGGGTTGGCTGATTGATATCTACAATGCGGTCTTATAATCTAAAATCATATTAATATTAATATTAAAGATTTTCTGTCCTTTACGCACACCATTAAATCTGGAGTATAAGGTGAAATTGACAACATACATTTTGACAGCTTATCTATAATAAATATGCAAATCCTGATGCCCACATGTCATCACAGATGCTCCACAGCTCTCTGAAGATCAGAGCCTGCCGGTCTCCCGCGTGACATTTCCAGCGGAGGATCAGAGCACCCGTCTAGGCGGCAGGAACTGTGCTGGCTGTGCCTTTGCCGGCGGTGACCCTGGCCTCTCTTGTCTGCTCTGAAAGCCTGTCCTTCATCCTGCCAAGCAGGCGGGAGGGCTTGAGGAGTGACAGGCACAGAGAGCCGGATGCCATCTCACGTACCCTCTGGAACACAGAAGACTCCAGCTTCCCATTTTTCTTAAGTCACAGAAGCACTTTTGATGTCTTCTCTACCACCTCTGGGTATAGCTGGTTGTCATCCCTCAGTACCCGGTGAGTTTAAGAGATGGGGCTCCTGAGTTGGTAGCCCTGGGTCAAATCTCATCTCTGCCACTAACCTGTGCTCTTAACCTCCCGTAGCCTGTTTCTGCATCTGTAACCAGAGAAAGGAAATGGGACCTCCTTCCCGGTGGAAATTCGAGGACTGAATGAGATCATAGAAGCCAGCACACCTGGTGATGCCTTGCTAAAGGGTAGCTCCTAAGTCCCAGTTTCTCTGACCCCTACAGTCCTTCTTGTTCCTAAATCCCTGCCCTTGTTGTACAGATCCTATCTCTTAGCACACTGAACATCCCAGCTTCTTCTCTGCTTCTATTCTGTGCCAGATGTGAGCTCCAAGATGAAATCCTGCATCTCCCTGAGCTCCCAGTCCCGGCCCAGGACCCAGCTGGAGCAAAATGGGACATGGACTGAGATTGGGACAAAGAAGTCAATTGCAGGGGGGACATCTAGTCGCTTCTCTGCTGAGACTCTGCTAGGTCCGACTAGATAGCTGTGTATGTGTGCACGTGAGTGTGTTGCAGGGGGATGATGAAGTGAGCCTGGAAAATGCATTATCGTTTTCACATTAACAGGGAGGCTGACAGGAAAGCTGAGGAAGGGGTGCAGAGGAATTGTCAACAGGTGCAGGACTGTTTGTTTGAGAGAGCTCCAGGCCATCTCAGTGGTCCCGACCCTCACAGTGAATCTGCTGACACGCCAGGACCTGGGGCGGTATTTCTGATCACTCTCTTCCTTCCAGCCTCTGTGAGCCCACCTGGGCAGGCGAAATCCAGTCTCCGAGGTTTGATCCATCAGTTTGAACCTCCTCAAGTTTCCAGCATTGTGTTTAGCGCTTCCCCGTTCACCCTCCTCCACAAAACCCTCCCATATCAGGCCAGCCACACGGAGAGCTTCTGTCTCCGAACTGCATGATTTCAAGTGTGAAGAACCAGAGGACAAGGTTCCTTGCCACCTCCTTGTATTCTTCCGTAATTGCTTGGCAGTGGACAGATTTGTGCTCCCTACCTAGACTGAGAATGTGGTGGGTGGGGACTGTGCCTTTCTTTCTGATCTCCTGAGCGGCTCACCGTGTGGCCAGGGACACGTGCAGGTTTGGACCCTTCAGGACTCTGGATGGGAGCCGGCATAGACATGAAGACCCCATGGATCTGGAGAAGTCTTCAGAGGCTCATTTGTCAGGCATCTCTAAAAAGGAAAGGTTGGAATCGTCCTAGACACTCCTCTGAGTCTCTTTGGGGGCCAGGAGCAGGGCTCAGAGGAATCCCAGATGTTTTTCTGGGATATCAGAAAGTCCATTCACACCGCCTACCTCCCCTGCAGGGTGACGGCCTGGAAGCTCCATCGTTTACCACTTGTGCCTGTCGTGTGTCCCCACTCCTGGGCTGCCCACCCCCCGCCCCCACCACCCCCAGCCCTGGGATCCTGAGCTACACACCTGCAGTCCTGACCAAGGATAAGAAGTTTGACCCAGGCTGGGGAGGCCGGCTTCAGGAGGAGGAGTACCACTGCTGGGGGAACCGGCTGGCAGGCACTGGCCCAGCTTGGCTCTGGGAAATTCGGGCCCATCACAGGATGCTCATCAGCTGACTCTTGCAGCTTAGGCAGCAAGCAAAATGAGTCCTGGGGAGACATTGAGACCCCGTGGCCTGCTGAGGGGGACCCCACCTGACACGGCTTTCTCGGCTCCTCTACCCTTTGTTTCACCGTGTCTCTTGCAACTAATACCTTCCGGTCCTTCATCCCCGTGTAAAACTTGAGTCTCTACACTGTCTTTAATACGGAGTGTATTAATGTATTAGATGATCAGTCGTCTACAATTTATCAATCAGCAAGAGGTGAAGACTGGAGAGGAGGAGTGATGAAGAGGAGAGCGTGTGACTTTGGGCAACTCACTCAGGCTCACTGAGGGTCCACAGTGGCTGCCCTACCGTTACTGCCATATTCGTTTGTATTTTCAACTGTCTTTCAATAGACTCTTAGTGCCTCTGAGTTACACAGTCTGCGCTGGGTGCTGTGGATGGGCTGGGGCTGGGGGAGGAGTCAGACTTGCCCCGGGAACCAAGAAACCTGTCTTCTGGGGCTACTGAGGAGGTTAAATGAGCCACTATTTGATGATCACCAGGCAATGGCAACCCACTCCAGTACTCTTGACTGGAAACTCCCATGGACGGAGGAGCCTGGCAGGGTACAGTCCATGGGGTCGCAGAGTCGGACACGACTGAGCAACTTAACTTTAGCAACTTAACTTTCACTTTTTGGTGATCACCAGGCACAGTGCCTGGCATACAGCCACATGTTGTGTGCCATAATGTTGGTTCCTCTCTCTGCCTTGAATGAGTCTCATCTGGCTGGAGAAAAAAAAAATGCCACTTAAAGGAGGGCCAGATAATATTATGGAGGAGGGTAAGGAAGGTAAGGAAATGAGGTAAGGAAAGAGGTAAGGAAGGGAAAGAGGTAAGGAAATGAGTCTTGCGGAGGGGTTACCCGTGGGGTTGCCGGCTGGAGGTGGGGGTGGATGGTGACCAGGTGGGTGGGAAGAAGGAAAATGGCTTCAATGCCAACCCCAGGAGTAAGGAGTCTCGCCTTTTAAAATCTCTTTCTTTCTCCCCCCTCACTCATCGCTTCCCTTCCCCGCCGGTCTCTGCCTCCTGCTCCTCCCTCCTCCTTCCCACAATTAACCCCAGGCTGTCGCGATTGCTCCCCGCTTTGACGAATGTCTCCCCCCATCCCCCCCTCCTCATTTCAAAAAATTTTTTTGTGTTGACTTGACTCGACAAGCCCTAATCCCTGACTCAGCTCCCACTTCTTCTTGAAACCAAAGGTAAATTCTCGGTGGCCGGCGGGGCGGCCTGGAGCAGCAGGATCCACACCGCGGAGCTGCCGCGGGAAATATTGATATTAGCCAACCTCTGGCGCCGGCCGCCCGCGGTGAAAATAGGACGCGGGGCCAATCAATTACGGAGCCATTAAGGGCAGGGAGGCGGGAGGGAGCGGAGAAAAGACGGGGCTCCCCCCACCCCTCCGCCGCCGGGCCTTGCCCCCTGGGGGTGCGGAGCCGTCTCCTGCGCGGGCCTCCCCGCGCGCCGCTCTGACTGCGGCCCCCGGCGGTCAGCGTCAGTGACCCCAGCGGGTTGCCGGGGAGACCCCGGGGGCCCAGGCGGGCGGGGTGGCGCGGAGTCTCGCGCGCGGGCTGGTCCGGCGCTGGGGCGGCCTGGCGCTCTCTTTTGTCTGCACCTCCCGTCCTCTCCCTGGGATCCTGCTCTCCTGCTCTCCAGCCCCCAGCCCCCCTCCTCCTTCTCTTTGTTAGAACCTCTCCTCCCCACCTCGGTGCCACTAGCTCCTCGGACCACCCTTCTGTTGTTTTTGTCGGCCTCTCCCTTCCTCCTGAGCCGGCCACAGGGTGGCTCCTGCTTCCCGTCCCCCTTAGTGTGTTCAGAGCCCCGCGGGCACTGGACCAGCCTCAGCCAGGCTGGGACGATGGATGGGGGGTGGGGTCCCTCGCTTCAGATTTCATGCCCCTTAACATCTGTCTTCACCCACAGCAACTCACATCGGGCCCTTCCGATTTGGGGTCAGGGACTTCTGGCAGCCCTTCCCAGTGTTCGTGTGTCCCTTCTAACTCAGACAATAGCCCCATGTTAGGGGAGGACCCCCACATCGAGACGGGACCGGCTGTGCCTTGGGAAGACAGAGCTGTCGGTCGCTGGGTTTCTGGGGTGTGTGGAGGAGAGTGGGAGCCACCTTCTGTTTTTGGGTGTGTGGGGGTTCTGTGATTCTGTGACCAGGTGGAGGCCAGCAGGTGGGAGCAGGCAGGTTGTGGACTGGAGCCACTGTTTTACAGTTTCTCTTCTGGAGCTGACCTTTCTTAGGCGAGGGGGGGGGGGAGGGGCAAGGAGGGGATAAGCTGTTGCGCTCATTTGGGGATTGGTTGATCTATACTATATCCTGAAACTTCCACAGGTTCTTAGGCAAACAAAGCTCAAATTTGTAAGATATAGTTTTGGAGGGGAAAAGTCATACTTTTACTATTTTAAGATAAATCCCGCATTTTGCAAAATTTAGAACAGTAAAAAGCACTCCTTTCCCCAAGTTCTCTTGTTCACGGGTCTCCAAGGGTGGCCCCAGACCTTCAATATGGGCCCATGGGCCTCACCTGGGAATCTGTTAGAAATGCAGGTTCTCAGGCCTTACCCACGGATTGAATCAGAAACTCAGGGGGAGGGACCCGGCCATCTGTGTTTAACGAGCCCTCCAGGGGACTCTGAAGAGCCCTGAAGTCTGAGCACCGCTGACCTGAGTTTCCGCTGGAGGTAGGTGGGTGGAAATGATTCTTCCACCTCTGGAGGAAGGGTGGTAAACGGCCCTCACACGCCCAGAGGGGCGGAGGGTTGGTATTTGGTCTTAGTGAGGCAGGCTTTAAGGGTGTCAGAGGGGCGTTTGGTGTCACCGCACAAGCACCCCTTTATGGAGGTAAGTATTCCGTTTAGAGATGTGGCATCTGCCTGGCTGTGAGTCTGCTTATGACCTGTGCAAGCTGGCAAGGTTCTGGATTTTTGAGGCCCCTCTGGACTCAGCACTTGGGGAAGGAAGTAACTTGGGGGTATAGCCACTTACATTGGAAAGCAGGATGATTCTTTAAGACTGATTTTTTTTTTTTTTTTACTTTGAAAGCAGCTTAAAAGCAGCTTGCTGTAGAGCTGTATCTTTCACACCCACAGCCTACCTCAGGGTTGTGTCAGATGTCCTTTGAAATATAGGCTTCCAGGCCCCCTGTCTGACAAACCGGTGCCAAAGTCCAGGGAGAAGGTGGTTCCAGGGCCTTGGGGATCTCATGGGTGAAGCTTTGGTGTCTTCCAAAGCTTCCATAGAAGGATGGCTATAGTTTGAACCCCAAACTCTCTCCCTAATGGGCTGTGTGGGACCTTGGACAAGTCCTGTGACCTAAATGTCATGAAAGAGCCCAATTGTAAAGGTCACCACCTGAATTCAGAAACCAGTGTCTCTGGGCCCCAGTTTCCTTATTTATAAGTGACCAGTTGGAACCAGGAGCCTCTCGAGCTGTAACAAACCATAGCTAACACTTTTAATGAATATAAGCCCCAAATGGCATAACATCAATTTAGCAGAGTCCTCAGCCTGCTGCAATGGTCTTCCCACCGTCCCCACCCCCTTCTCAGGAAGATGAGCCAGTCCGCCTACAAATGAACACAATCGTCAAGAAAAAAATAGCAAGCCCTGTGCTTTGTAGAGCCCATCAAATGCCAAAAAATGACACCTGAGCTCCCTAACATCAGCTCATCACCATCAATCAATCTTGCGACCCTCTGGCTATAGGAAGCCTTTCCATGGAGGCCACAGGTGTGGATCCTGGGGTTTCGAGTCATGCACCAGAGAAGGGTCACCCACCTGGGTTGACTGAAGCGGGAGAGGAGCTCAAGCCTCCAGAAAACTTTTTTTTTTTTACCCTCCATTACCCAGAAAACAGAATTAATTAGAATCCTCCATTTTCCAAGAACCTGGGTTAATCAAGGTTTATATGCAGTAATTTCTTCCCCCTAGAACAGTACACTGAAGCCATGTCTCCACAAAGAACACAATACTTAGTGAAACTGCTGAGATGGGAATGGATCCTCGCTGAACTGGAACCAAGACAACCCTGATATTTCACTGAGTTTCAGCTCTTGGTGGGAAAAGAAGCAGACTGTGGGCTCCTGGGGAAGAGAGGACACAGGCTGGCTTTCCAGGCTGGCTCTGGGTAGGGGTGGGATAAAATGCTTTCTATTATTTTGTCCAAGGGGCCACATCCGGGCACTGCCCTGCTCATTTCATGCAAGTTCTGCCTCTTCCAAGGAGCTGCCCCAGCCATGGCCCCTTGGTCACTCTCCTGTGACCTTCTAGAAGCTCACAGCCTAAACAGCACAAATTTACGCTTGATTTCAGAAGGTCACATGTTTCTCCTTAAATCTTCCCTGAGTGTGTTCCCCTGAATCCTCGACTGGGTTTTAGATTCTTTTGGGCTCGGAGAACTAATGGGTCTCAGACAGTTTCAACACACAGCAGGTACTTAAAATCAGACAGACAGAGCTAGAAGGATCCTTACAGATCAGCTCATCCAACCTCCAATTCACAGGTGGGGAAATTGAGGCCCTGAATGCAGAGTGAACTGTTGAAGGCCTCATAGCTAGTCAGTGTCAGGGCAGGAATTGAAACCCAAGGCTCAACAAATATGGAGTATTTTCTGATTATACACTATGTTAGTAAGGAGGTTGGGAAGACAGGAATTAAAAAAAAAAAAGATTTAGCATGAGCTTAACTTGGTACAATCTCTTTGGAAGCAAATATCAGTCAAATGTGGGATGCTCAGAAATCATTTTACTTGTAAGAATTTATTTTACAGGTGGAATCACACATGTGTGCAGTTGATGTACACAAAGATATCAACTGAGTGTGCTTTGTAATAAAACAAAACACAGAACTAGAAATGGTCGAAAGGTCTTTCAGTGGGGCCTGGCCACATAAATTAGTGAATATCTGGATAACTGAATACTTGGCATGCGTGCCAAGTTGCTTCAGTCCTGTCTGACTCTTTGTGATGCTGTGGACCATAGCTGGCCAGGCTCCTCTGCCCATGGGATTCTCCAGACAAGAATACTGGAGTGGGTTGTCATGCCCTTCTCCAGGGGATCTTCCTGAACTAGGGATCAAATTCATGTCTCTTTCGACTCCTGCATTGGCAGGCAGGTTCTTTACCACTAGCACCACCTGAAAAGCCCAACTGAATACTCACAGCTACTAGATGTGATACAGTGGATCCACATGAGTGTCCATCTGGAAAGAGCCGAGATGGACTGTGAAGTCAGACATCAAGGTGCACCACGGTGTGGGGAACACATTCCCAGTCTCCACAACAGAAAGTGTCTGTGGGTGTGTTTGCGTTACCTGACTGTACTTGACATACTTCTGGAAGAATACACAGGAAAGGGCTCCTTCTGACAAGTGGGATGGGGTCTCGAGTGGGAGGAAGAATGTCATTGCATTGTGTATCCCCTGCAGTCTTTACGATGTGCGTGTGTTATTCTTATAATAATAATGATTTAAAACCTCAACATCGCAATCTCCCAGTTCAGTGTTTCCCTTCACTGTAGCAAGCTGCCTCTCTTGCTGTTATTCTGTAAATTGGTAACTTGAAGCCTAAGTGTCATAATTTCAAGTAGGTGTGTGTTTATGTTAGTCATTCAGTCATGTCTAGCACTTTGCGACCCCATAGACTGTAGCTTGCCAAGCTCCTTTGTCTATGGAATTCTCCAGGCAAGAATACTGGAGTGGGTAGCCATTCCCTTCTCCAGGGGGTTTTCCTGACCCAGGGATTGAACCCTGATCTCCAGAGTCTTTACTCTTGGAGCCACCAGGGAAGCCCAGTTTCAAGCAGGTAATAAACAACAAACAATCCATCTGCTCTTAGCTCATCCCTTTACTTTTTAAGCCCCAAATTGTGCTTTTCCAGGGAACTGAAGCTCTAGGGTGGTACACCCCACGTGGAGGAGGTGCAGTACAGAGTTAAGAACTAGGTTCTCAAGCCCAGTGTTTACAAGGCAGGTTCCTCACGTGCTCAATGGCTCAGCCTCCTCATCTGTAAAATGGGAATAATCACAATTCCGGCATCCTAGGTGGGGAGGAACAGAGTTCCCCTCTATCTGGGCCCTGTCCCAGACTACGGGATGAAGGTGCCCGTGAGCTTGAAGACACTGTCTCTGACCTTGGGGAGTGCAGACCTGGCTGGACGCGGCTCAGCAGGAAGGAAGCTGATCAACAAGGGCACGTCCAAGGAACCCAGCACCTGCTCCCGCGTGGTGGAAAGTGGGGAGAGGAACGAGGGCAGGGCTGGGGGGTGGGGAAGAGAGAAAAGACACTCCAGCAGGTGAGACAGCTGGTCGCCTCACCTTCCCCCAGGCATGGGAAGCCCTAGGTTTTTGGATTTTCTTTGCAAACAGCTGGCAGATTTCTGGACAAGTCGGGATGACCTTTGGAGACAGATTGTGGTATGATACTGGTTGCAGGAAAGGAAACTAGATTCTGTTCCTGAGGGGGGCGGTGTCCAGCACTCAGCTGCCACCCAGCAACCATTGGGTCTGGGCAGGAATTTGACTCGGTCCTAGTATCTCCAGCTGAAAAATGCAAGTGTCTGGGTCTCACCTCCAGGGATTCTCATTCCGTCAGTGCTGAATGGGGCCTGCAGGGGGCTAAGACATGCAGCTGGATCCCAGGAGGCTGCTGGAGACAGTCTTGTGGGTTTTCTAGTATGGGGTCCAATCACAGAATGGATGACAGTCAGTGCACTGATCCAGACGATTTTGGTTACATCAGAGCTGACTCACTGCTTAACTGTTGTATTGTCTCTGAAGACCGCATCTCCCCGCCCTAGCTGGCACCCAGTCCATCTTGCAAAGAGGCCAGTGGGCCAGACTCTTTCCTGGACCTTCAGACGAAGGTATAATAGTGACTATTTATTAATAATAAGACGAATACTCAGGTTTTTCCTACAGATAATCTCAAATAATTCTCACCACGACCCTCTAAGGTTCTGACAATTATTGTGTCTGTTTTACGGGGGGAATTGAGGCAGAGAGGGGTTCAGGAACTTGGCTAAGGTCTCTGGTGGGTCACCCATCTCCTCAGTACCCTTGCCGAGTGCTACTCCCGCAGACCCCTAGACCCAAATAGGCGTCCCCATGTTGGAGGGGCCTGGCTGTCCCTGATTGTGGACCTCCCTAGGCAAGAGCCCAACTCTCTGTGTTCCCAGAGGACAGGAAAACCTCGTCTCTGCCTGCACAGCAAGATGCTTTGAGAATGCCAGGGGATGGGCATGGCCATCTCCGATTTTTTTTTCCCAACCCCTCCCTGGATTCCTGACCCGGATGGATGGATGGATCATATCTGCATTCTGGGGCAGCCACTCTTTGTTTCCCTTCCTTTGTTCCCCTTCCTCCTCCTGCTGGTGACGTGGTCACCTTCCCAGGAGATAATGCCTGCGTGGTTCTGTCCTGACAAGCCCTTTCGGCCCTATCTCTAATCTTCTGTGGGTTTAGGATTAATAGACTTTTTCCTCGTTTGGGATCAATAAGCACAGAGAGAGAGAGAGAGGAAAAAAGGGGAAGGAAAGAAGTCAGCAGGATTAAAAAAAAAAAAAGGCTGATAAGAATCTGGTCCAGGTCTTAGAACCCTGAGTTACCAGTGGTATCTTTCAGCTCAGGAGCCGGTGGGGGAGGGGAGCTGGTGACTGAGGCCCTAGGACCCTCAGCCTCAGGTCAGGCCAGGTTCCAGCCTGAATTTTGGCCCAGGAAGGTTCTGAGTCCTGGGTTGCCTGTCCTGAACACCCTCCCAAGTTGGCAAAAACTCTTCTCTCCCAGCAGCTAGTCCCCGCTGTTCAGGAGCCGGATCCCCAGGCTGCCATCTCCTGCGTTCCCAAGATCCCTGAAGGGTGTGGACCCTCTGGCTGAGCTTGGCAACCTGCAGCCCCAGGGCCCGAGCTCTTTCTCAGTATTTCACCAAGCCTAATGGAGACTGCACATGTCCCCTTGATGAGTCTGCTCAGGGAAAACAAAAATAGCACCTCGCTGCTTTTAGCGAGAATTATATCCACTCCGTGGGGCTAACCCTGGTTGCCACGTGCTGATCCGCAGCTCTGATTAGCCTTTGATTAATAAAAAATGGGGATAGGAATCAATTATTTATTTAATAACAGCAGTTTGTTTTAAAGGCAAAACCTTTAAGAAAGTGGAAGACTCTGGGGGTGGGTGTGGGAGTGGGGTGGGAGGGAACCGGTAGAGGGTCTCTCTGGGGAGAAGTTGGGGAATGAAGGGTTTCCATGATGGAGTTGGTGTTCTCCTGTGCCCGGGCTAGAGGGCTAGTTCCATCAGGCTTTCACGATGTAGGATGCAGCACGGAGTAAGGGGAGCTAGGCCCCTGCACCCAGGGATCCGGAGCAGTACAGGGGTTCAGGAGGGTTTGGTCTGCTTTGAATACTGTGGGGTGACGGATCCGTGACGCCAGCCCCCTCGGGCCCTCCCTCTAGCCTTTCGCCTTCATCTCTGGCGTGCTGACCCTGGGAAATCTCCTTGAGCCAGGCCTGAGCGTGTGGTGTCTGCCCATGGACGACAGCCTGCCTTCCTTGCCTTGGACCACTTCCGCCAGCATGCCAGCTCCCCTCTGCCTGGTCCACCCAGGGGCCTGTCGCCCGGCCCAGCCAGGCCCTGGCTCCTCCCCGCCGTTACTCAACTCGCTTTCTCCTTGTGGAGGGCACTCCTGCTGATCTCCGCATTTCACAATCATATCCATTCATCAAGGCCAAGATCGAAGGACACCCCGTGTGGCAGCTCCCCAAGCCATCCCTCAGGAGATGGCCTTTTTTTCTTCTGAATGCTCTCGGCACTTTGAACGTGTGTTCCCGTGGCAGTTTGGGAAAATGAGGCTTTGTACTTGATTTCTTTGTAGGTATTTTGAGGGCAGGGACCGAATCTCAGTCACCTCTGTAACCCCTGCCCAGGGTGTGTGGAATAATGGATGGAGGGGGCGGAGGCTCTCTTTTGGGGAAACTGTACCCCATTTACGTCTGGAATAGCTTTCAGATTAAGAAACCAGCCTTCAAGGGAAATGAGAACAGCCTCTTCGAGGGACGCAGAGGAAATATGTGCTTTTGTACTTGAGACAAGCAGATTAAAGTACCTGGTCACGATTTTAACTTTTTTTTTATTTCTGGAGGATAAGGCAGGAAAAAAAATATTGAGTGACACAGTGTTAGTTTTCTAACAAAATTGAACCTAGCCTTTTGCCTATGGAAATAACTACCCTTCTCCCTCGACACTGAGACTCAGACTCAGTTTTCTCATCTGCCAGTTGGGATGATAATCTCTGTTCCACCCGACCGTGGCGGCGGTGGAGTAGTCAGTTGTGTGTGACTCCTTTGGGACCCGTGGACTGTAGTCCTTGCTCATGGATTTTCCAGGCAGGAATACTGTAGTGGGTTCCCATTTCCTTCTCCAGGGGACCCAGAGCTCGAACCTGCATCTCCTGCATTGCAGGTGGTCTCCTGAAGGAGTAAACTGGCAGGTGAATTCTTTACCACTGAGCCACCAAGGAAGCCCAATCACTGGGCAGTTACAAATCATGCATGAGGGAAAAGTGAAGAGAGAACTTGGCGAAGGAGGAAGTGCTTCATCCATGGGCATGTAGTGTCTGTTTGGACGATTATGAATCACCTAAAGTTACTGTCTTTGGGATCCTTTGGAAAGAAGGGTGCCCCACAATTTTTCAGGCGTCCAAGTCCCTTTTCCCGTCTTCATTATTTGGATCGCTCTCATGGAAGTTAAATTTCCCAGAACGGTCTGGGCTGTTGCCATCTCTTTCTTCTGAGTTTACTGGTATGGGTAGCCGTTTCCAGCGTGAAGCCTTCCAGCAAGCAGGCTCAGCCACTCCAGACACCACGCCCCGCAGCCGGGGCTGGGGATAAAGGTTTGAGGCAGAACCTCACATTTGCTCATGCAGTGCTTTGAATTTTCTGAAATGTCTGCTTTCACAGATGTTATCCTGTGGACGCATCCCTGGATGGGGCCGGATTTGCTGAGCCTCACAAAGCCTGTGGGGTTGGTTCTTCAGCCTCCAGAGTAGACGGTGAGACATTTGAGGGTGGAGAGTTTCTCTCATGGAGTGGATGTTCCTGCTCCCAAACCTTCCCAGCCGTTGACCTCCACAGTAGGGCTGATGAGCAGAGTGAGGATTTCTGATTCAGAGAACCAATCACCTGGTAATTCAGGGGGTGGCTTTAAGAAACACGGTCATGTGGGAACCCTCAGCTCATAAACCAGATGAATTAAGGGTGACTATACACATGGCAGACGATTCTCTCCTTTCTAAAAGGATTCCTTATAAGGCTCTTCTGATGAGCAAACACAGCACATTTCAAACGGGATTCATTGTTAGAAAAAAAAAAAAAGAAAAGAAGAGGAAGACGACAGAAAAGAAGATAACAATTTGCATTCACTATTTCAGGAGCAGTGCTTATGAAACGTGAGGCCCACCTGTTTCTCATCAAAGTGTCTGCAAGTCCCTCTCCTGGAGAAAGTGGGGAGCTGCAGAGACAGGAAGAAAACTTGGGGGACAGGAAGAGAGGCGCTGCTCTGATGGAATCTGTCATCCTCTGACTTGGAAGGAAACATGTCATCTCCCGGCTTGGGGCGGGGGCAAGGAGTAAGGGGCGATCTGGGAGGTGGGGCTTCCATTGGCCAGCTCCCCACTGTGAACTGCCCATGGGGTGTGGAGCCCCCAGCCAGCTCCATGGGGCATGTGGTGGAGTTTTTTTAAAGACAGAACTGCTGACCCCGCTAGGACCACGGACGTGGCCACTGGGTCCTGGTGAGCTCTCCCCCTCCGGTTCGTTACTGACAGGCTCCCGGCTTTGGCAATATTTGCCTTATGGCATCAGTGCCGCGTTTCCCGTATTCACATAGTTAAATTAGTTAGCTGGATAGAAACCTCAGAGATGATGTATCTAGTTGTCAGTCGTGACTTGGTGCTAATGGCGCTACAATTTGGTTACAGCCCTAGCCGTCATTAATCATCGGCCCCCAGTTGGCTGCATCTGGGGTGCTGGGGATGGGAGGGCGGGGTTGGCAGGGGCGGAGAGGTACCCGCAACCAGGCTGGGCTGCTCGCTCTTCCTCCGGGCCGCGCTCAGGCCCTGTCCCCGGGCTGGCCACTGTCCCTCGGCTCCCACCGCCACCAGCATCGCACACCTCTATTTATTAGCATCATGCTACTTATGCTAATAGCAGACTGTACACTATTTCTGAGCGAAAACATCTGCTCCAAGCAGCCGACTTTCACTTACAGAAACTGATTTCAGCTCAGTCAAGCAGATAAACAGAGAAATCAAAGCAGGTGGCTGAAAGTGAAGAAGGAATTCTCAATTCCTGCGTTCAACCGATGAACTTCACTAAAGCCATAATTAATATTCAGATAACTATATTCCGACACATAGAATAAACAAGATCATTTAAAGGATGCAAAATACATCCCCAGGGCCAGAGGGGAAGGAGAGGGAGGGGAGGAGAGGGGAGGGAAGGCGGAGGACTGAATATGAATACAGACACTTCCCGGGCTGGCCTATTGTCTGGATGGTTTCAGCCTCGGAGAAGTGGAGACACGCCTCACAGAGCCCATAAGCCTGGGTGTTTGCAGAACCCCTTCCACAGCTGCAGGGGCTCATCCACTCACAACACTCTCTGCGATAGGGGGTCGGGGTGCAGCGCCCCCAGCAGGGCTGGTGGAAACTGCCCTCTGGACTCAGGACGGCCAGCCCGGGCCAGCTGCTGTGGCTCCCTCCTCAAACACAAGCCTTCTCCTGGATGGAATACCCTGCTGGCAAGCCTTTCTGTCTACAGTCAGCAGTTCTAGAATTCAAACTAACATCTCTGTGTGATTTGGATGAGGCTGAACCCAACTCTTTATACTCAAAGCTATAAGAGAGTATATACCTTATTGAGTTAAGTGTTTCCATTGTTTTTTCCTAGTTGGTCATCACAGAAATAAGACTAACGCCACCATCAGGGACAAATTCTGAAGGCAATTATTCCCGTTCTCTGAAGACCAGTGGCCCCAAGGCTCTGAGGAGCAGACTCGTCAACCAGAAGAGAGTCCCCATGTGACTTGCGGATGCACGTGGTGAGATCTTGGACCTGACTCACCGTATCATGTTAGCATAGAATGAGAGTGGGAATAACAGAAGTTAATGCAACCCATCACCTGATATGGTGCCATGCACACTCCTGTGTGTGTGTGTGTGTGTGTGTTTGCTCACACACATGCATGCCTGTGTATGCATGCATGGGCCATGTGTGTGTGTGTGTTCTAAGTCGCTTCAGTCGTGTCTGACTCTTGGCAACCCTATGAACTCCAGCCGGTCAGGCTCCTTTGTCCATGGGATTCTCCAGGCCAGAATACTGGAGTGGGTTGCCCTCCTCCAGGGCATCTTCCTGGCCCAGGGATAGAATCCAAATCTCTTATGTCTCCTGCATTGGCAGGTGAGTTCTTTAACACTAGCACCACCTGGGAAGCCCCATACATTGTCTGTGTTGCACTGTGCTTAGTCGCTTCAGTCGTGTCCAACTCTTGGCAACCCTGTGGACTGCAGCCCGCCAGGCTCCTCTATCCATGGGGATTCTCCAGGCAAGAATACTGGGGTGGGTTGCCATGCCCTCCTCCAGGGGATCTTCCCAACCCAGGGTTCGAACCCAGGTCTCCCACATTGCAGGCAGATTCTTTACTGACTGAGCCACCAGGGAAGCCCATGCATGGGCTATAGATGGATAATTTATAGGAGTGAATTTTTTGAGTGTATACATGTGCTATGAGCTCAGAAGGGACACTAAGTGACCAAGGTCCTGCTTGTGGGATCCAAACCAGCCCTGAACCCCACTAGAGGGTGAGGCAGGCACCAGGACAGGTAGACCCAGAGGAGATAGCTTAGGTGAGCCCTGCTCAGCGAGATCTGTGCAGGCTGAGCCGGGTGTCATCTGAATCCCTTCTTGCCATCCCAAGGGACAGCCAGATTCACCGCTGGTGAGCAGGCCCTTGCTAACTTTTGCTCAGCTCTTTTTCAGTTCCTGTAGCTGCAGGGACCCCGTGGCTAAAAAGTGATGACAACAAAATGTTATCAATAACTTTAATTTCCACTTGGGGGACACATTCCTCTCCCTCCCCACACCCCTGTGCGTATGTCCTGGATATGTCCTGTACTTGGAGAACAGTGTTGACAAAGCTGGGAGCCCCAAGCTGCGTCCTGGGTGCTGTCAATGCTCCTTTGGAACCACTTGCTTTGTGGTTGAAATTTCCCCCATGCCTGGAATTCCTTTTTTTTTTTGGTTTCCTTGGCAATGACTCTCTCTGAATCACAGCTGTTTGCAGCAACGGGGGAAGGTGGGAGGATACTCCCTGGAGGGGCGCTGGGAGGGGTGGGGATGGGAGCAAGCAGCCTTCCCCAGGGAAAGCTGAGCACTGCACAGGCCAGTGGGCCTGTGGGCTGAGGCTGCCAGTGCTCAGGGAGCCCTGGAGACAGACTTTAGGGCAAGAGGTGGGGCGGAGCCTGAACCACCAGGGACTCTTCCTCGCCTGCAGCGTGACTGGCTTCTGCATGTTTTCCCAGCTGCCCACTCTGCCCTGGGCTGCAGCCATGTGCTCAGCTGGTGTCCCAGCTTCATGGCCTTCGTGGGCTCCTACGTGGGCCTGTGGCTTCCTATACCTCTCTCCCTAATCTGAGCGTCACAGCATCTGTGTGAGGTTAGCCAGGCAGGGGTTTTCCGATTGCATTCACAGAGGCCGAGGCGGAGCCATAGCGAGGTGGTGACCTGCCTGAGACAGGGGGTGAGTCATCGAGACAGGACAGCAGCCCTGGGCCCTGACCCCTGACCCCTGACCCCCAGCTGGCAAGTCTGATGCCTTTGCACACAACCTGCAGACATGCGTGCCCAACTCACGGAGCCCAGGCCACTCCCTGGGGCTCACTGCCTCACTCATACACACTCTTGCACACACAGCTCCGAAGGGTAAGGGGATGTCTCTCTGGCTGCCTGGGCTGCGAGGGATGGAGGAGGCAGGCCTCGCCAGGTGACTGACTTCCCGAGACTCAGATGCTTACACCGGGGGCAGACGTGGCCTGACACGGGCTGATGGGGCCTGCTGTGGCTCTGTGCGGCTCTGCTCTCGTGGGCCTGGCACCGCCCTTCAGCAGGGCTGGGTGATGCCGGTCCCCAGTCTGGTGTTCCTGATCTCATCTGGTCACTCGGTCCCACTTCCCCAGCCCCTGTGCTCCTTCCCCTCCGAATCTACCTGGCCGTCCATCTCTGTCCCTTCTCCTCTCGCCTCTCCAGCTCTGCACTCAGGTATCACCACCTTGATCATCTCTGTCATCTGAGTCTCCAGACTGTTATCTCCTGAACCGGACGAATGCTGGTGCTCAGAGCCAGGAGGAGAGAAGCTGAATTCAGATCCACATCCTTTGGAGTTTTGACTTTCACCCAGGCTGGGCGGAGGTGGGCCTGTGGACGTTCTGAAGACGTGGGTGCCTCAATAGGGAATGGGGCCTCTGTTCATGAGATGGGGGAGGCGGTCCCTGGGAGGTCCTTGGGGGCGTTTTCTTCCCTGGTGGCTCAGCGGTAAAGAATCTGCCTGCAATGCAGGAGCTACAGGAGACACAGGTTTGATCCCTGGGTCAGGAAGATCCCCTGGAGAAGGGCATGTCAACCCACTCCAGTATTCTTGCCTGGAGAATACTATGGACAGAGGAGCCTGGCAAGCTACAGTTCATGGGGTCGCAAAGAGTTGGACACGATTGAAGCGACTTAGCATGCAGGCACGGACTCACGCTAGCCTCCTGCACAGTGTGAAAATGAAATGATCTGCAGAAGAGCAGCCCAAGTGGTAACTGCCCAAGGCACTTCTCCCTGGGGCAGGAAGGCTGGTTTCCGGTAAGGTTTGTAGAGGGGGACGTGGTTCCCCTGTCTACTAAAGGACATGCAGACGGCACGTCTTTGGGGCCTGTTTCAGACTCCTCTCTCCACCTCGACTCCACACAGACTGGCAGGAGTGCTTTCTACCCTCTTGGTTGGCTGTGGGGGGTTGGGGAGTGAACCCCAGAGGTGGTGACAGATGGAGATCCCCTCCCTTTGCCTTCTCCAAATGGAAACTACTTAAAACTACCCTCATTTTATGCGCAACCAGGCTCAGGTTTATCTTGGGAGGAACCTGTTTTATTCAACTGCAGGTGCCACCTTTGCAGACGTGCCTGGTTCTGGGGGTGGGGGGCATGAGATTTTCCTCGCCCATCCAAGCATGCCCCTGTGAGCCGCTTGGGTAGCTCTCCCGTCTGGTGTCGCATGTCAGGCACACCCGGTGTGGATGTGTGAGTGTGGACAGATTTGTTCCCGGCGCCCTGAGGGCCCCAGGCTCTGGATGCAGAACCCGGACGGCCCCTCTAACAGTCCAGGTTGTGCAGTAGTCCTGACGCCCTCTGCTGGCCGCGTCTGAAAACGCAGCCTCCAGTCGGCGTCTGGGCGGGGCCGTCGGAAAGGGAGGCTTCCAGGACAAACAGGGCTGGCCGGACTGGATGGCTCTGGTCTTGCTCTACGGGCCTCGCTGAGGGCCTCATTCTCGGAACCACACGCGTAGGGGTAGGACCCCTTTTCTCGTCTCTCCACGGGGGAAGGACATCGTGCCTGGGACTTCGTGAGGTCCCGGACAAGCCGCCCTACCTCTCTGGACCCCGTTTTGCTCAGTCAGGTCTTGGCCACCCTTCAGAGCCCATTTCAAACGCCAGTTCCTGACTGTGATCGTTCCCACACAGGACCCCGGCCACCCTGGAACGCCCGTCTCACCTTCTGTGGCTGAGGGCTTGGATCTCTGTCTCTCAGGCCCTCCAGTCTTTGAGGGCAGAGATCCTTTCATATATTTTCTCTTTCTGAATCCCCTGCAGCTCCCACAAGCTGGCTTGACACACAACAGCCACTCCACAAATACCTGTTGAAATGATTTCTGTTAAAATGTCTGCCTTGGACCAGAAATTCCCTCAGGTGCCACCCTGACGCTGATTCTTTTTCGTTCCAATTGTCGCGTGTGGGTTGGTCTCGTCTCCCAGGTGAGACTTTTCGATCCTGGAGGGCAAGGTGTGAGGGAATAACTGTCCTGCTGCTTCACTGAAGAGAGAAAGCAGTTTTGACACTGCCAAACAGTTCTGCGCACGACTCTCTCTCCCTTCCAAGCAGGACATCTTTAGAGCAAAATACAAAAATCTAGGTTGTAAAGAACGTGTAAGGTCCAATTCCTTTTCCGTTTCCACCCACCTCCTCTTCCATACGCACCTCTCCTAATCTGCACTCCGCGCCCCCCCTCCCCGTCACCGCACCCACAGGGCCATCCTGTGCAACTTCTCACCAGCTCATTCCCCAGCCCCTGAACTGCACGAGTATGAGCTGATCCTCATGTGTCATCAGAGTCCTCCCCTACATGACTCTTCTCCAAGGCTGTCCCAGCACAGCAAACACACTGCCTCCTGGAAACGGCAGTAACAGCTAAGGTTTATTAATAGCTCACAGTGTGCCTGGAGCCACGCTGAGAGCTGTGTGTGTGTATTATCTCACGGAACGCTCCTAACAACCCTCTGCCACGGCTCTATTATTATCTTTGTCTTATGAAGAGGAGGCTGAGGTACAGAGAAGTTAAGCCACTTGTCAAAGGCCACACAGCTTGAGAGGGGGAGAGGGAGAATCCGAATCCAGGCAGTTTGATTCTGGAGTCTGTATTCTTAACACCGCTTCTGGTAATAGGGGGTCCGGGGTGGTAGACAAGGGCTCGGCACCCCTGGGACATCCTCCAACTTACACACACACACACACACACACACACACACACACACACGGCATAGTGAAGCCCACACGTACTCACATACTTTCAGGTTGGCATGGAACGTGTGACACTCTCGCTTCTTACCTGCCTGCAGTAGTTTATAGCAGCAGCATCTTGTGGGATTTTCTGCCCCGAATGGCAGGTTCTGCGTCTGCACTCTCTGGCATAGTAGCCGCTAGTTACTTGCGGCTACTGAACATTTGGAATGTGGCTAGTGCAACTGAGGAATTGCATTTTGCATTACACTTTAGTAAATGGACAGGAGAAGGCAATGGCACCCCACTCCAGTACTCTTGCCTGGAAAACCCCATGGACGGAGGAGCCTGATAGACCGCAGTCCATGGGGTCGCACAGAGTCGGACACGACTGAGCGACTTCACTTTCACTTTTCACTTTCATGCATTGGAGAAGGAAATGGCAACCCACTCCAGTGTTCTTGCCTGGAGAATCCCAGGGACGGGGGAGCCTGGTGGGCTGCTGTCTATGGGGTCGCACAGAGTTGGACACGACTGAAGTGACTTAGCAGCGAATGGACATAGAAACAGCCACACGTGGCTGGGAATGGCCCAGCTGGTGACATCGTGAGGCGGTTGAGAGGATGCAGGATTCTGGATGGCCGTGTGGGCAGCACCGCCTGATGCCTTAGAGAACTTCACAGTAGATGCGTGTTTACTCTTACCACCCGAGAGTGATGCGCTGATGTGTGGGTCAGCTCTGTGTCCACCTGTCGTCTCATCTAGCCACCCATCACTTTTTTTTTCCAATGCTCTACTTTACTTTTATTTATTTTAATTAATTTATTTTTAATTGAAGGATGATTGCTGTATAGCACACATTACTTTCTTAGAGGGGGCTTTTGAAGACCACCCTCCCGACAGTGGGCTCTGACCCAGACATGTCTATAATGGTGACAGGAAGCGGGGTTTGACTCTGGGGTCCCTGAGGGAAGCTGTTTGGGCACCGCAGGCCAGGGGAGGGCAGACTGTGGCCCTGGGGGGCCCTTCTACTCACAGGCTCCTTCACCCCGATCCAGGCTCTCAGAGACTCCCAGGTGCCTAGGGAATGTTTTCAGCTCTAATCTGTAAGTGAAATATCAGCTTATTTCCATTGTGTGTTGCTTTTGTTAGTTTTTAGCTTTCAAAGAGAGAAAACAGGGCCAGCAGTCTGTCTCAGGTGTTTGGCGGTGGCTCTGGGGGCCACATGGGAGTCCCCCGCAGGGTGTTTCTCCTCCAGGGGTTCAGAGCAGCCACGAGTGAGGTCGGGCTGGTGGGTGTGCAGGCCACAAGGACACTGTTGGTGGGGCGGGGGGGGAGGGCAGGGCGACTCAGCCGCTGCAGCAGCAGGGAGGAGGGAGCCGGGCGACCTACATCTCCACTGAGAGTCCGGCTGACTCACCCTGGACAGCTCCTGCTCGCGTCTGGGGTGGGAGGCCACCGTGGCACTTTGGCAAGGAGACACTCCCGGAAAGGGCAGCGGCAGCAGCCTTGGCAAAAGCCAGAGTGGAGGGAACCACAGCATGAGGGATTTAAGTGGGAGCATGGGAAGGACAGATGCAAGATAAGCTCTGTGAGATCCGAGGGGGAACTGAGGCAGGAGGAACAGTCTCCTTTGCTGCGTTCGTTAATGGCAAACTGAGCACCAGAGGTGTCTGGCACGGTAGTAAAGCCCTGCTGAGAAGTTGGGGAGGGGTGGAGGGAGGAGGGGTCTCCCACGACCCTGTCTCAGGCTTCATGCGTGCCTGACTCGGCGTGTATCGTAGTGACTGCACTGCTGCTCAGACCACACCGAGGAAAAACGATAATCACATCTATGAAGTCTTGTTTAATCTGTCTTATAATGAATAACTTTAAGTATGAGCTTCCCTGGTGGCTCAGACAGTAAAGAATCTGCCTGCAATGTGGGAGACCCGAGTTTGATTCCTGGGTTGGGAAGATTCCCCTGGAGGAGGAAATGGCAACCCACTCCAGCATTCTTGCCTGCAGAATCCCATGGACAGTACAGTCCATGGGGTCACAAAGAGTCAGACACGACCGAGCAACTAACACTTCCACACTCTCACTTTCTTACATTTATACCTCCAGCCCGGATTTTCACTCAGCTCCAGGATCATAATCCACTTGCCTTCTTAATGTCGCCACTTGGATGTCTAATTGGCATCTTCTTCTCAGCATAGCCAAAATGGGATTTTGATCTCCCACCCTTAAAAGTTGTTCCTTTCTAGTAACTGGCACCACCAGCCATCAAGTGGCTCAAATCATTTGGGGCTCCCCGCTTTACCCTCACTCCACATCCAATCCATCAACAAATCCTGGGACCCCCTATCTTCCCAACACGCCCTGAACCCATCTATTTCTCTCACCGTCACTCTCCAATACACACCCCCGTCATCACTCCCCTGGCTCCCTGCCGCCCCGTCTGCTCTCCAAGAGTAGCTGGTTTCCCATAGCAGTCAGAAAGATCTTTGTGAAATGTCTGTGAGATCAGACAGTTTCCAGCTTCTCACTACGCTTAGAATACAATTCAGACCCCTTCTCGACCAAGGATGTCAAACCAGTCATCCTAAAGGAACTCAGCTGAATATTCATTGGAAGGACTGATGCTGAAGCTGAAGCTCCAATACTTTGTCTACCTGATGCAAAGAACTGACTCATTGTAAAAGACCCTGATGCTGGGAAAGACTGAAGGCAGGAGAAGGGAACAACAGAGGATGAGATGGTTGGATGGCATCACCAACTCAATGGACATTAGTTTGAGAAAACTCTGGGAGTTGGTGATGGACAGAGAAGCTTGGCGTGCTGCAGTCCATGGGGTCGCAAAGAGCTGGGCGTGAATGAGCAATGGAACTGAACTGAACTCAACCTGCCAGGCCCAACACAACGTGCCCCTCCCACGTCCTTCTCCCTGGTACCCCCATGATGCTCCGGTCACAGTGGTTTTCCTCCGGTCCCTTGTACACATTCCTGCCTCTGGACCTTTGCATCTGCTGTTTCCTCTGCCCAAAGAGCTCTCTCGCTCCGTCTTGACTTGGTATTTGGACCTCAGCTTCACTGTCAGATCCTGTGGTAGAGATGCTCCCAGCTCACACAGTGTGGAATGGCTTCAATCACTCCATACATCATCCATACATTTTAATCCTCAGCGTGGCACTTAATTTTTATTTTTTAATTTGTCATCTAAGTCCTCTCATGAAGATATAAGCTCCAGGAGAGCCAGGAGTTGTGTCTCCAGCAGCTAGATTTGTGCCTGGCACAGAGTGGGTGATCGATAACTATTTGTGAATGAATGAATTATTTAATCCTGCTGGTGTTTGTCTGAGAAGGCTTTTTGCCTGGGGTAGAAGTGTGAGCTCATGAATGTGTTTCCTGGACCGGCTCTTGTGTACGAATTGCAAGACTAATTAAACTCATACATATTTGTGGAAATGCAAATATAATTTTATTTACCAATGACTGTAATAAAGGTAAATGCTCCTTACTTAAACAAACAATTCACTTTGGGAATAGAGCTGTAAACAGAAGCAATAAATAAACACTCATTATTGAGTGCTTACTGTGTATCCACTGAACTTCAGGAGCTGACTCTCCTCTTCTTCCATCATGTTTACGCGTGAAGAAGTTCCCATCCCCGAATGTGGGACTTGATCACAACTGGGACGGGCACCCTTAACCAAGCCTGTGGCTCTTGGGGGGCCCTGCTTGGCATCCTGGCTCTGTCATTTCCTCCCTGTGTGACCCGGGAAGTTAACTTAAACCCTCGGTGCCTTGTCTGTTTCCTTGTCTGCAAAATAAAGACGGAAACTGAACCTTCCTCCTAGGAGAAACGGGAGTACGAAATGACACAGCACAGCCGAGATGCTTGGTTTCGTGCTGAGCGCTCGGTAAATGATGAAGGCCTGTTAACCATTTCACTTATTATTCTATTATTATTACACTTATTACCGTTATCCAAGCCTGTTCTAGATGTTTCTATATATTCTCATTTAATTGCCACGATAACCCGTGGAGTCTGTGTTGTTATTCTCGATTTACAGGCTGGGAGCTCAGTGCTCAGGAAATAAAAGGCCTGCGGTCATCATCCGCCGCTCAAGCATGAAAACTCAAGTCTCTGGACTCCAGCTGAAGTGCTCTCTCCACGGTGCCACCACTGCCTCCCCTATTTCTTTGGGAGAAGCTGGCACTAGCGACGGCCAACCATCACTCCGTTTCCATTTCAGCTTATGACCAAGCCCCAGTCACAAGCAGTTCAATCCCTCTGTGGACTCATCACGGCCAGTTACCTCCGACCCCCCGACTGGTCTCTTAGCAACTCCTCAAATCTTCCCACGTTTGCCCATCCGCCTCCAAGAGTCCCTCATAGTTGTGTGATCCTGGGCTTTAAATCCAGCCTGAGCTTCACCTCGTGGCTGATATACTGCAAAACAGGAGGTGTTCTCAGAGGCGATGGGTTTCATCTCCATTCCCAGGTGAGAAAGTGCAAATCTAGAAAACCCAGAGACATCCTACAGGGGTCCTTGCACAAGAACCCAGGGCTTCTTCCCACTTCCAAGCCTTGAGCACAGGAGCTTGTGCAGCCCCCCTTGACCAGGCACACAGTAGTATTGGCTGGTGGTGGTGGTGGTGGTGGTGGGTACGGGTAGGTTGTGTTTCATTTATGCTTCAGGTGTCGTTTTCCCCAGTGTTATTTCCTCTCGAGACTGTGCACCTCTGTAGCCTGGGGCTGTGGCTCTTCCTTTGGCTTCTGACACAACGTGAAGCCCAGCGCTGGGCGGGCTGGAGACAAGCAAGCTCGGTGTGTGTTGCTTCTGAGCGGAACTGTCAGCCAGACCTAAGGAAAATCACCATGACATTCACAGGAGCATCTTTGGGAAATGGAACCGCGGGCGCCTTTTCTTCTTCTCCGTCCCCATCGCATTAATTTTTTCTATGAGTCTTGCTCACAATGGGAAACATTTATAGTAAACTTAATATTAAAAAAAGCTACTGGCCTGTTCCAGGGCCAGGGGGACGGTGCCTTCAGGTGGGTGAAAGTGGTCACCATGGATCTGTGCCTGAGGTGTGTCTGCCGAGGCCTGCAGGAGAATCTGTCAGGAGCTCACGGGGGAAGCAGAGGCCGGGTGGACCCAATGGACGTGCACTAGCCGGGGGCTGGCGAAGTAGATCGGAGACCCCGGGTGGAGGTTTGCACTGCTGCTGAGGGAGCCAGCGTTCCTGGATGATCCTCTGCAGAGGGCCAGCCTTTGGGCTGGGGGCGGGTCGGAGGGAAGAGGGTCACAGTCCCAGCAGAGGTGCAGAGCTGGACTTGATCTCCCAGGAAGCGCAAGGGCAGTGAGGCCAGAGGCGAGCATCCGGGCTACGAATTCTCTCCCTTCTTTTTCTTTTTCGCTTGTTATACAGCTACAATTCATCTCAGGCTTACTGTGTTCCAGGCACTGTGCCAAACGCTTTGCCTAGATTACCGCATTTCATACTCAAAATAAACCCATTTAGACAGTTTATAGGTTCCCATTTGCTGGAAGAGGAAACTGAGGTTGGCCCAGGAAGTAAAGTGACTACCTTGTTGACGAAACAGCTTGGGTGTGACCTCAGGACTGGCTGTCTCACAGCCCCGGCTACCTCCAGAACCTCGACCTTCTCTGAACGGGATCTCAGGGGGCCTGGAGAGCCAGGGGAGGCGCTGAGCACAGCAATGACTGACTCCAGAGGTCTGGGAGCAGAACAGTGTCGCCCACGTGTGTGTCTGTGTGTCTCTGTGTGTCTCTGAGTATCTGCATGTATATGTGTATGTCTCTGTATCTGTGTGTGTATCTGTATGTCTCTGTGTGTGTGTCTGTGTGTATGTCTGTGTGTCTATGTATGTGTCTGTGTGTCTCTCTGTGTTGATATGTGTGTCTCTGTATGTCTGTGTGTGTCTGTGTGTGTGTGTCTGTGTGTCTCTGTGTGTCTATGTATGTGTCTGTGTGTCTCCGTGTGTCTCTGTGTGTGTCTCTGTGTGTCTGTGTGTATCTCTGTGTGTGTGTCTATGTGTGTGTCTGTGTGTTGGTGTGTGTGTCTCTGTATGTGTCTGTGTGTATCTGTGTGTCTGTGTGTCTCTGTGTGTGCGTGTGTCTCTGTGTGTCTGTGTGTGTCTCTGTGTTGATGTGTGTGTCTCTGTGTGTCTGTGTGTGTCTCTGTGTCTGTCTGTGTGTATCTGTGTGTCTCTCTGTGTATCTCTGTGTGTTTGTGTGCGTCTCTGTATGTCTGTGTGTGTGTTTATGTGTATGTGTGTCTGTCTGTGTGTCTCTGTGTGTCTGTGTGTATCTGTGTGTCTGTGTGTCTCTGTGTGTGCGTGTGTCTCTGTGTGTCTGTGTGTGTCTCTGTGTCTGTCTGTGTGTATCTTTGTGTCTCTCTGTGTATCTCTGTGTGTTTGTGTGCATCTCTGTATGTCTGTGTGTGTGTTTATGTGTATTTGTGTCTGTCTGTCTGTGTGTCTCTGTGTCTCTGTGTGTGTCTCTGTGTGTGCGTGTGTCTCTGTGTGTCTGTGTGTGTCTCTGTGTTGATGTGTGTGTCTCTATGTCTGTCTGTGTGTATCTGTGTGTCTCTCTGTGTATCTCTGTGCATTTGTGTGCGTCTCTGTATGTCTGTGTGTGTGTTTATGTGTATGCGTGTCTATGTATGTCTGTGTGTCTCTGTGTGTCTGTGTGTTGATGTGTGTGTCTCTGTGTGTGTCTGTGTGTCTGTGTGTGTCTCTGTGTATCAGTGCACCTGTGTGCACCTATGTCTGGATGAGTGTATCTGTGTGTGCACCCACGTGTGTGAGTGTGTGAGGGGAAAATGTGACAGTGTGAGGTCAGGACGCTTTTTTTAACTGGTGGGGAAGTCATGGGGCTCTGGCAGTCATGCGGCAGTCTAAGGGGCCTTACGTCTAAGCGTGTGGCCCTGGCTGTGGGGAGGTTGTGCCCCTGGGGAAGAAGGCTGTGCGCTGAGGGCCACGAGGCCAAGCACAGGACGTCAGGGGAGGCTGGGAGGCTGCCCAGCTTGAGGTAGGAGGGAGCGACAGTCTGGGCTGGGCACTGACCACGGGGCTGGGGGTCACCACAAGGCAGCTCTGGAGACCCCTGAGCTGTCCTCCAGCTGCAGAGTGTCTGCCCCATTTTCAGGGGATTCCAAGGTCTGGGGTGGAGGCCAGGATCCTCATTTCTCGTCAGACTTCCAGGGAATTTGGATACAGGTGATCTAGGAAAGGCTGGGCAGGGTCAAGGTCCAGCCTTGGCTGCGGGAAGACAAGGCAGGCTCACCCAAGGGTTCTGTGTGCCGGGGGGCCACCTGCCGCGGATAGTGCAGGAAAAGCCAGATGGCGACCCTGGATGTGAGTAGAGGGCTGTGCCCTTGGAGTCCAGTGCGGCGTCTGGAGTCCATCCAGTTCCCTCCAGATGAGCCCAAGACTTCGGAGCCCATGAGGGCAGCAAGGAAAGTCTTCCTCCTGCCTGGCTTCAGAGCAAAGTGAGTTCATGCAGGGGCCAGGCTTAGGGAAAGCCTGCCCTTCCTGCCTGCACCCCAGGAGCTGGGCCACCCCAAGTGGCCCAGAGATGAGGCGAAAGAACCGGGCCCCTGCAGCTAGATGCGAGGGCAGGGTTCAGGGACTCTGGGCGCCCGGACAGAGGGATGACCGGGGAGGACAGAGGGATGATTGGGGAGGACAGAGGGGCATTCAGCCAGGAGCACTTCCCGGGAGCCCCACCCTGGCCTCCTGCGTGCTGCCCTTCCCTCAGGACTCACTGCTTCCTTCCTTCCCAGCACTGCCTCTGGCCTTGTTGGTGGGGTATGAGTGCCATCTGCTCCCACCCAGATGGAGGCAGTGGGGAGGGGACCCTGTCTCTTCACATAGCTGCGACCCCACCCCACCCCAGCTCCCTGTCAGTGTCTCTCTCTCTCTCACACACACACACACGGCCCCACACTTTTTAGCTATCTCCAGGAAGAGCTGGGTGCTCAGGGCTGTACCTGGGGAAGCTGTGGGCAGAATGTGAGAAAAACGCCACAGATGGCCCAGCCGTGCAGCCGCGAAAGCAGTGAGGTCTCAGGAGGACAGTTTCCTTTAGTGTCCCACCGCCTCAGGCTGCCCACACCACTCGGGTCGGGACCCTGCCTTCCCCCTGACCTCCTCACTCATCCCCCATACCCTGGCCAGAGGCCCCACAGAGACCTCCCCGTGCACACTGGCAGAGAACTGCAGGAGTGCCCAGCCAGGGAGTTGGACCCACCTTTTCTGCCGTTTCTCACGTGCACTTAGTAGAAACTCTAGTCCTGGACTTATAATCTGTCACTTACAGACTGGCCCACCCGGGCCCGTTACAGCCCCCATATGCTCGCGTCCACTTGGCATATCCGAGCACGCACGTCCACGCGGCTCCTGGCCTGGGCCTCTCTCGCTGAGACTTCAGTGTGCTTACATGGAGGTGGTGTGCATGCACATATTTACACATACACACACACAGACACACAGACACACACACACACACACACACACACCCTGTTCTCACAGTGGCTCTAGGGAAGGGCTCCAGATTCCAGGGCTCTGCTCAGACCCAGAGCCTCAGGATGGGAGCTGAGGTGCTCCAGGCGTGAGATCCCCTTGGGCTGAGAGAAAGGAGGGCCTCCTGGGCACAAGTCTCAGGATGGGGGAGCTTTGTGGCCGTGCAGGAACAAGCTAGAGCGCTCGCTGCTCTCTTCCTTCCCTTTCCAGAGCCAGGGCAGAGACCCCAGCTCTCCATACCTGCCACACACACACACACACATGACCCACACAACATCAGCACATGGGCTTCATGCACACAGGATGCAGCAAGGCCCAACACAAGGAGGCCACATGCATCCAGGTGGCCCTCCTCCAACAGACATACCGCACGCCAGCAGCTGCCCACACCGCGGCCGTTCATAGCCATCTCCACGGTCCCCAGAGCGGCCCACGGAGCCTCACCCCTGGCAGCCCGTCAGCACATTATGGTCACATGGAATGGGGCAACACACACACACACACACACACACACACACACGGCCTCCGAGGGCAGCCCACAGCATCTCCTGTACAGCAGGTCCGGCCCAAGTCTGTTCATGGAAAAGAAGCCCCACCCCATTATTCTGGCAGAGTCTCAGTTTCCATATGCTTTGTTCATCCTCCAGGTGGTGAACATTTAGAGAACTCCTCAGGATTTTATCCTTGAGAAAACCATAAGTTTCCCATTCTCTGACGAGCTCCTTGTCATTGCTAACCCTCTGCTCCATGGCGTGTGTGTATTCTCTTAATATCGATGCACAGGGCCACTTCGTCTGCCAAGCCTGGAACAAGTGTGGTTCCATAGAGCTACAAGAGCCCCGCAGGCCAGGAGCAGGCCTGGCTGGATAGCAGAGGGCTCCCTGTGGGAAGACACCCTCCCACGCCGCTCGGAGCCACAGAAGGGGCAGCCTGACTGCCGGCCTCCGGGACAGACCGGCTGTAACCTAGACCTGTCGTCTCGTCCCTTCCAATCTCTGTTTCCTGGAGGTGCCTCTTTGCTCACAGGCCTGGCTTTAGCTACATCTAGACCAGTCCAGGGCAGATGTACAGGGCTAGAGGAGCAGAGTGGGGGTGGGGTCCTTGGAAGGTCTGCTCCAAACTTCTCCAGGACTTTTCTTGGTCTTGGTCAGATGAACAGAAGCTTGGCCGGGCGCCTGCAGGTGGACACGAAAGGGCAATGGCAGAGGGAGCGTTCTCAGCAAATGCCTTCTGTGGATTTGTTGATTTCTAATGAGGATTTGGCCTGGACTTTTGCGAGTCTCCTGGGCCACACTGGCACTGGCGAGAGGACTTTTGGCCTTTGGCCTAATGTTGAGAGGTGAGCTGAGGGGTCAGTGGGCCCCCTCCCTGCCTGTGAGCTGGGCCCAGGGCAGCCCTTTCTCTAAACCACCTGCTCAAGAGGTATGAGGCTGAATTGTGTCTGTGGCCTTGTGGTTAATTAAGCCTTGTTGAGGTCTGGTGTTCTCGAGTGTGTGCCTCCGTGTGAGTGCATGCCTCTACGTCTGTGTGCAGCTCTACGTGTGTCTGTGTGTAGCTCTACATGTGTCTGTGTGTGTCTCAGTGTGTTTCTATATGTGCATCTGAGAAATGTACTCATATATGTTGTTATATCTGTATTTTGGGGGGTGTGTACTTGGTGCTCAGTCACTCAGTTGTGTCTGACTCTTTGTGACCCCATGGACTGTGGCCCGCCAGGCACCTCTGTCAACAGGATTTTCCAGGTGAGAATACTGGACTGGTTGCCTTTCCCTTCTCCAGGGGATCCATATTCAAGTGTGTTCCTATTATGTCTGTGAGTGTATATTTCTCTCTGTGTGTATATGTGTGTGTGTCAGTGCATATGTGTGTCTGTAAGAGGGTGTGTTTGTGCGAGTTTCCTCTATGTGTCTGTAATGTGTACGTGCACTTGTGTGTGTGCACGTGTTTTCAGAGCCTCTGTGAAAAATGGTGTGGAATGATTTAAGAAAACGTTAGCCTGTAATGTCACAGGGCTTCAGCATCCCCATCTGTAAAGTGACGGCGATGGGAGAGATGATTTTTTTTTATTTACTTCCATAAAGGGAGCTGCAGTCATGGAAATGAGGTGGGCTTGAGAATATGACAGATTTGGTTGCAAATCCTGGCTCCGTGTCTCTGTAGCGTGTAAGCTCCGTCGAGTTGCTGCTCTCCGAGCTTCCGTTCCCTTGGCATTCAAAGGGACACCATGACATCTCAGTCACAGTTTCGTCACGAGGATTGGATGAGATAAAATAAGCAAAAGTCCTACGTGTGTGCCGTGTGGTAGGTCCTTTGTCAATAGTCCCTCCCATCCATCCTTGGGCCCTCAGGTCAGCGCAAGCAGCCTGTTTCTGATGGAGCAGGACTTTCGGAGCTCCCTGTGACCTGATGCAGGTGCCAGTACTGAAGACATGACATTGAGTCTGGAGATTTTAACTTTCACACCTCACTTCCCCTCCTCTCAGCTCCTTCCAACCTCACAATGACCCTAAGAGGTGGGGTGAGCAGAGGTCACTGCCGTGATTCTAGAGAGGAGAGAGCTCTGAGCCAGGCATTCAGGCAGGGCCAGGACCAGGTGTCCAGCTCCACATTTGGCGCACCAGCCACTTCTGCAGCCGGCAGTGTCCAGGGCCCCAAACACTGCCTGCTCCCAGGGGCCCCTCAGAGGATCGAGGCTCCCTTGCACTGTCAGGCCCAAAGCAAAGGAGACTTCTCAAGACCCCCGAAGCACACAGACCATCTACTGGACAGATTCAAAGAAGCAGCCTTTGGTACAGAATCAGAGGAGGTGGCCGGTGGCCGATTCCACCCTTTGGAGGAATTGTGAAGGAATCGTGCCTGGTCACTCATTGAGTTGGCTCTGATCTGCCTGTAAGGAGCAGATGCCCCCTTCCCTCAAAGAGCCGATGTTGTGGGTGGCCAAGGCCAGATTCAACAGCTGTGTCACCCACCTTATCTATAGGATTTGACTCAAAGTGATGCTTGCTGGTTTCCCCAAATCCAAACCACCCCAGAGCAGGGTGGTGTGGCCCCAAGGGCAGGGGAGCAGACGCCCCAGAGTTACTGAACAGACTCAATCTCCCAAGGAGATGCACTCAGTTGCACAGTTAACTTTGCACAGGTTGGTAGGGAAACAAACTGAACGGCCATTCCTTAAATTCATTGTTGCCCTTCGGCCAGCGGCTGCCCAGCAGGCCAGGCCCCAGGAATCCTCCTGCTTGGCCAGCAGCCAGGCCTATGCCCCCTCTGGTTTGCCCAGGCCCCTTCCCTGGCTCACCAGCGCCTGTTCTGTGTCTGAGCCGCTCTGCTGAACCCTGGCAGGATTTGACCAGGTTGTAATTTTCCTTCATGATCCCTTTTTCATTTTTCTTTATAAAAAAGGTATCAACTGTACCTGATTGCAAGAGGGATGAAAGAAGTAATAGACAAGAAAGCACTTTACAGATTAAAATGCTATATAAATGGAAGGCATAGTAAAACATAAATGAAATATATAATTTAACATCCGTGACACAGTCTATAAGATGCAAGGTCTGACTTTAAATGACCAAAACACCTTTGGTACATAGGTTATATAGATACAGTAAACGGTAAGATATAGGACTTAATTTGGTATATAATGTGATTTAGAGTACATACTGTGATCCATCGGATTATATAATACCTTATGACATATCACATTTCTAGCACAGAGGAAAGTAGAATCAAAATCAGTCGACATTAGGCTATTTCAGCATTCAAAACACCAGCCCCAGATTTGCGATTTTAACAGCTGAAGCTGGGATGGCGAAAACTAAAAATACAAACGGGGAAGACATCTCCATCGACCGGCAACATGGCCCACTGGGTGGGGGTCCGTGGGAAGGCAGAAACCCCAAGAATAGGTCTGGGGAGAGGGCCTCTTGGGAGGAGGTGGAGGAGGCCTGCTTGGCAGTGATTGTTCCTACTATTTATGAGGCCAGATGAGGAGCTATAGGGCTTGCCGTGGCCCCCTAGTCTGCTGATTAGCTGGAGATTATATTGATGATGTAATAAAAATTCACTTTGTCTATTAAGTTTCACCAGGACAATCAGGAGAGATTAGATAAAAATCAGAGGAAATGAATAATAGAATGGAGGAGAAAAGCCATGAGCCTCCCTCCCTGCCATGGTTTCCGTGGGTCTCCCCTTTCCCTGCCCACAGCAGGGCCTGGGTCCAGAAGCCCCCAGCCCCGCATCCAGGCAAAGCTGAGCTGGCAGCGTCCCCAGGCTGGAGCTGGGCTGCTCTCCGGGAGGGACTTGGTGCTCCAGATACGGCGCTGGTTTAAGTTTACTGACTGTGTTTAATATTTGATTAGACCTCTGGCTTGGCAGCCTCCTGGGTGTGCAGGCCCTGCCGGGAGACAGGCAGGGTCTCGGTCCCTCCGCTGGCTGCTTCCTCTGGTCCTGTGGTGTGGGGGTGTGGGGGCGTGGGGGTGGGGGGGGCCACGTCCATGTCCTGGCCACGTGGTTTTAAGCCAGGCCGGTCCATGCCCGGGAGCAGCCAGCGGCCTCCCGGCCCCATGGTGTCTCTCTCTGGCTTGGCCCGTGCCAGAAATTCCCCCCTTAGGGATGTTTCTTAGGGTCATAGCCTGGGCTCTAAAAGGTCCCTGAACGAGGCACATGTCACCAGTGATGGTGACGCATTAAGGTCCATTAGCCGCTAGGGGTACATCTGCCTGGTTTGATTTGTCAGATCAGCAAGGGGCAGGACTTGGAAGGGATATGAAAGGGAGGTCATTTGGGTTGGGGACGGTTGTCTCCTGAGAGCCTGGGGCTTGGGGCTTGTCCCCTGGAGGGGCTCGGGGGAATGTAGAGGAGGCTGGGTGACAGTGACCTGGGCGGGCACTGGAAGACGGTGTGACTGACCTCCACGTCCCTGCAGGGAGCAGCCAGCTGTGTGCAGTTACTCCAGCTCCCTGGCAGAGCCCAGTTCTGTTCCTTCCCCGAGAAGCCCCAGGGGTCGGGATGATGCCAGGGCCAAGCTCTGTGGAAGGCCTGAGAGAGGAGTCTCCCTCCTCGGAAGTGTGGGTCACAAACACCGCCGCGTTCAGGGCCCTGAGGGCCACCTTGTCTCCCCTTGCTTCTCTGGGTTGGGTTTGTCTCCCAGAGAGGGAGGAGGCGCCCTGACTGCTCCTCTGCAGTAAATGGGCTGCCTGGGGAGCCTGGCGCCCTTCGCCGGGTGTGCTGTCCACCCTGGGAGCGGCTCCTCCTGGAGTCTGCCAAGACTCCTCCGGCCACAAGACCAGCGTCCCCCCAGGAAACGCTGTCCTCGGCTTCCTCCCACTGCCTGGCTGCCTGCAGCCACTCCTGAGCTGGGGCCCCCCCAGATGAAGGGCAGGGGCCCGGGGGGAGAGTCTCACCTCTGGAACCCCCAGGTCACCAGTTGGGGCGTTCAGCTGAGTAAGCCCCGGGGGGACAGTCTGGACGCCTGCCTGGGTGACAGGGAACATGGGCACGGGTGGAAATATTCCATGAGTAATTTCTCAGCCCAAGTGGACTGCTGTTGGGACAGCTGAAGAACACTGCAGCCCCAAAGCAGGCGAGGCGCGCCCTTGCAGGTCCCATGTGTCCCCAGCTCCCTCCCACGTATCTGCAACCCACCCAACTACACTTGCCCCCAACTCTTCTCCTCAGCTGGGCTGCTGGTGGGTCCAGATTTATTCAAAGTGAGACATTCCTGTATCCACCAGCCTGCGAATGAGACTTCACTGCAGTGGGACAAAACCGAAACATAATGGAACAAAATGAAACAAAACAAGCAGGCCGCCAGCGAGCCAACCTCCCCACCCGACTCAGCCGCAGCATCCCAGCCTGGCTGTCCCCACCCTCTCTATCTGGGAGTCTGGGCCGAGCCCCGTGAGCAGGAGGCTGGCATCCCCATCGGATTTCTCCCCTGTGGAGGGCTTCTTTCGTTCCCCAGGCAGGACACCCACATTAGGTAGTCTTCTCTGTAGGTCTGCTGCTTCCTAACACACCCGGTTATTTCATGGGGGTGATGGCGGAGCCTCACCTTCCGGGGAGAGAACTTGACCTCTGGACACCTGAGTCATGTGTGAATCTGCCTCCTCGAGGGAGCCCTATTTCTGCTCCATCATCCCAGGTTCTTCCTGGTGTGGGGCATGGCATGGCTCCCCCACTGGAATGCCAAACTGTCTCTCTGCTTTGCAGAAGGCTGCCCCTGGCCCCAGGGTTGGGAGCGTGACCCCGCACTCCTCCTGGGGCTGGTCTGGGGTCGTCATCCTAGCAGCCGACTGGAGCCGGTCCATGCCCCTCCCTGCTCCTGCCCCAGCAGGATCTTCTGCCAGCCTTAGGGGACCCGCTTCTCCTGGCTGTGGGGCCTCTGCTGAAGACCAGCCTGGCTCCGCTGACGCGGGTCAGAACACGCAAGAGTTACTGTTTGGCTGAGAAACTTGAGAAACTCAGGAGAAACACACCAAGGCTTTGGAGACAGCGTGAGTCATGGACAGGGGTCTCGCTCAGATGAAAGCGACTCTGGCTGCCCCCTGCTCAGCTCTGTGGCCGCCACCTGGGCCCCTGATCCCATCTCCCCCACCCTCCCCCAGTCCAGCCGTCTGCCACTGTGACCTGGTCTGAGGAGTGGCTGCTCCCTGCCACCTCGGGCTCGCTTTCCCCACAGAGACACTGCCTGGTCATCTCTGCTGCACTCCTCTCTCTGGGGACCTGCTCCGGTCCTTCCAGCCCCAGCCCTCACCCTCTGCTCCTCATTCCAGTGGACTTTCAAAGCTGCCCAACACAATCACAACAGAATTGACTCACAAATAAATCTAATAATTTACTTATTGAAATCATCAAGATGAGAGCAAAGACGAGGTCTTGGTTTTCCCAAAAAAGAATTTTAAAAAACTGCAAGAGAAAATGAGGCCTGACAAGAAGCCAGTGGTGGCTCTTGCTCCGCGCTTGATGGGACTTTGGTTGGTGCCCTCGGGTCTCGGCTTGACCTGGCGGGTGGGGGAACTGAATGATCACTCACGAGTAGGTCCTGCGGCCGCGCCTGGATTGTCAGGAACACGGTCGAGTGTGCCTGTGTGTCTTCTGGAGGGCATTTGCAGAAGCTGAGAGATATAACAATTCAGAGCTGGACCCGCATCAGACCCCAAAGTATGGAAAAGATTCTGGTGTCCCAGTATATGGAATGAAGAATAAAACCCATACTAAACCATATACGAATTATTCATGTTTGGAACGAAACAAAACACACACGCATACAGAACTACAGCACTTTCTGGATTTTCTGATTCTCCTCTTATTTCACGTCCGTGCTGTTTGACTGGTGCCCTTAGGCGCAGACTCAGGGTCCCATGAAGCCCACTCCTGCACGGGGCTCCCCCGCATAAGAGGCAAGCCTTCCTTGTCCTGTAGGGGTAAGGAGTGGGGTACGGGGCCGAGCTAGGACGGCAGCAGGAGCCGGTGTCTAGGCTTCAGGGGCCCGGCTTGAGAGTCAGAAGAGGGCAGGCGACCATTGGAGGAGTAGGGAGCCTTCCCACAAGCACAGTTTGGGGGCTCCTCCCCAAAGTAGGGAAAGTCCACAGGAGAAGCCCAGTTTCTGGGCTTCAGGCTGTTCTGCTTAGACTTAGGCCTTGGGGCCCAGGAGGTGGTGAGACTCTGTGAGTGAAGGGGGGTGCCCTTGGGCAGTAGGACCCATCTTCCCCTAACATCTCTGTGGCCACACCTAGTGCCTAGTCTGGGTGGGGAAGGGGAGTGGTGAGCAAGGTGGAGATCTGAGAACTGTCCAAGGTAGCCTAGGCCAACAAGGCAAGACGTTAGCCCTGGGGGGCGGGGAGCTAGCCCCGGGGGGTGGGGAGTGAGCAGAGACTGGCCAAAATCCTTGATACCAGGGACTGTGTGTAAGCGCATGGCCGGACTCTGAGTGTGCCTGAGGCCAGGAGGGGGAGACAGGTGGCCTGTATGCTGAGCCCAAGTGCTCCCATGCCAGCCACCCAAACCACTTCCTCTCCTTCCTCCTCATCAAAGGCATCACCCCTGCACCTGCGCAGCTTTTTTCTTCTTATCCACCGTCACCCAACTCGGGGACCCGGCCTCTAAGGCAGTCTCCCTTCCAGCTGTCTCCACAGGCTCTGGGAACAGAGAAAAGAAACGAGCCGAATTGTCAGCTCTGTTCTCTCTCTGCCAAGCCCCCAGCCACTGGAGCCTCTGCTGTCCACTCCTTCCCCAGAACATCTGACCTGGTGCTGCCCAGGACGGCTGAGGAAACCCACGCACTGTGTGACCTGGGCTCTGGCAGGAAGGCCGCAAGGGGCCAGGACAGATCTGCGGCGATTCCAAGGCCAGGGACGCACGGCCTTCCCTTTTCTTCCTGCTCACTGTGGTAAGCCTCAGCAAGCAGGAGCCTTCTACAGTGCAGACCACTCCAACCCCACCAGCAACACTGGTGAAGCAAGACCTTAAGCCTCTGGCTCCTCTGGTCTCAAGAAGCCAGTCACAAGATTGATCGGCTTGGGTGTCTTTCTTCCTGGGACCCCCTAAGCTGCAAAGGGTGCACACTGACTTCCCCTAGGAGCCTACATCCCCCCCATGTACCTGGCGATGCGGCTCCAGGCTCACACCACCCCTCAGAGATGGATCTCCTCACCCAGCAGGCTCAAGGATGCTCGCTGTGCTCCATCCGGTGAGACCAAACCAAGCCAAGTATCGATTTGACAGAAAGATATGGATATGTTAGGTGGATAATGGTGAGGGGATCCTATTTCTTTCTTTTCCTGTTCAGAGAACACCTCTCCTCCACCTCACCCCACTGGAAAGCAGAGGCCAGATGAAGGAAAGTGTGCTCGGCGGTCACCCAGGGACACCTCCGTCTCCCTGGGCTCCTTCCAAGGGTTCAAGACCAGGGAGCCTCTGGGAGCAAGGTCCCCCTTTCCCACCATGGCAAACGCTCTCGACGTCTTCGCCTCTCCGTATATTCTTAGAATCAGTCAATATGATTAATTTTACATGGGCCTAATTTCCTGCTTTTGCCGTGGAGTCCTCCCAGCCTCGCCCATCAGCAGCGACATGATACAGTTTCTGGTTATATTGGTCAACCAAGATATTGATATTATTAATAATGGATATCTATATGCTGACCTTTGTCCACACAACTGAATCACTCTGGGCTGGCTGTCACATTTCTTTAAGAGGTATTGATAAGCCCATTACTGGAAGGGCATGTACAATCTTAGGTGTGTGATTTCACTCACCTTCAAGCATCTCCTGTGCAAATCTACCCTTGTGGGGTGAGCTGGTGTGGGTATAGTGCCATGTGCAAGAGGGAGCCTGTGGGTATGTGCTCGTGTGGTGAGTGTACGTGTGTGTGGACATGCGTGTGTGAGTGTGCATGTGAATGTGTGTGTGTCTGACTTGAACACCGGCCCTTTTAGAGCTGATCAAATAGTCAATTAGAGCATTATAGGGAGGTAGCAGAATCAGAGAGTGCCTACAAATACACTGTGATGTAGTGTTTGATCTTTGGATGCCTCTTGTCTCCTAGGACTAGCGCAGGAGGCTTGGCTTTATAAGATATTATTAGGTTGATGCCTCGTTCTCTCGGTGTACCTGCCAGGCAAGAGGCAGTGCTCACTGGGACCAGTCTGGCCAGAAGAAGCCACGGGGAGGTTCCCCAAGGGCCACGCTGCAAACTGGACTTTGGGGCCCTGCTGCTCCCAGCCTCGGTCTCTGAATCTGTGCAGTGGCAGCAGTGCATCTGGCTTGCTTCAGGCCAGAGAGGGAGTTTGAGTCAGCTCAGCCTCCCAGCCTTCTGCACGGAAATTCCCAGTCACAGGGACGCTTGACACTCCTTAAGACCTTGATGCTCCATACACACTGGGAGTGTGGCCCGTTGCCTACTAGAAGGTTGCCCTGGCAGAATGCATGTATTGTGTGCCCACGTGGTGTGAACAGAGGCACACAGATCTCATCACTAGTCTCTCCGTGACTGCTGTCATCTCTGTAACTGCTGTCATTCCTACGTGGGTGGACAGCGTGTCAGGGACAGTGCCTCCATCAAATCTGTCTACAGTGATCCGTTCCTGTTTGGACCCAGACACACTCACTTGTCGGGAGAGCCCCCTCTCTTGCCCCTGTAAAGGGAAGCCAGCTAGCTAGAGAGATCTTTTGGATCCTCAGACATAGTGTGTGAATAAACCAGACATGGATTAATTAGGTGTGACTGCATCATTAAATTAGAATAATGAACAAACAGCCACGTATGGCATTCAAATCTGCCTAGAACGACTCCAAAGGTTGCTTTCAAGTAAGTCACCTGTCAGTTTGGGGGACTCTGGAGAGTGAGGTTCCTGTCATACCTTGAGAAGTGGACTCTTTAGGCACCAGCTATTCCAGGCAAGGACCATCCTTCAATGGGCACCCAGATTCCACCACCACATCCAAACAATGGCTTGGTTCGATATAGCATCATCTATGCACGCTTTGGCTGTGAGCATTTCTCAGAGTGAAATATGACGGTAGCACAGGTGCTCAAGAGACAGGAGGGAGAAGTTAAGAGGTGTGGGCAGCGGATGTGAAATGTATCGATCCCGTAATATTTATGTGGATGTGCACAAAGTTGCTTACGCACATGCCCCCACACATACACACTCACACACACATCTTTTCTTTTCTTTTGCATTTCCATGAAGTCTGTTCTTATTCTATTGACACTCCCCGTTTCAGCCAGATAGATCTGAAGATGAACTAAGTCCCAGTGGTGTAATTTTAGAAACAGCTGCGCAGCGCCGGCCCCACGCCCTGGGCGGGAGGGCAACACTCCTCTCCCTCCCCATCCTAGGACAGAGCGGCTATGCAGTAAGATGTGTTTGTCTTTAACAAAGAGGAAGAAGCAACAGCTCAGAGGAAAGGAAATGAGTAGGAAGGTCGCTTGCCTCACCTCAAGCAGTGGGATAGCCTCATGCAAGGGGGGCTTTGTTATAGCAAGATCTGTTAAGTAATCAGAAACCTTTGATCTGGAGCCGCTCTTAACAAATGTGATAATTAATTAAAGCAGAGTGTATTGCACTAAAGTAACATTGCGGTCAGTTTATGCGCTGTCCCGAGTCGGCCTTCGGAAGTCTCCGTCAATTAAGCTCTTGTTGGAGGCCAGCTCATTATCAATTTTTTCCCCCCTGAGCTTTGATCAATATTTTTGGCTGTTCCATCCTCACAGAAGCAGCACTGTGTCTGTCTCGGTGAGGGCACCGGTTTATTTACATCTTGCAGATAGCCACGTAGGATTTGTTCCTTAGCTGAGCTGCTGGGAATCGCTTCGTTTGAGTGTCAGTCGGCTCAAGCTGGCGGGGAGATACAAGGGAGGATAAGGGAAACCAGAGGTGGAGCGCGCAGAGGGGAGCGGCCCCGTGAGTGCACGGTCCTGAGCGCATCCGCTTCTGCTCCCAGAGGGACTCAGAAAGGAGGGCAATTGCCTTGGGGCTGCCCACCTGACTGCTTTGTTGGTTTCTGTGGGCAGAGCTGTGGCTTGGGCTTTACACCTATCCTGGGGCCACTGGAGATTGGATGACTGGAGATGGCGGAAGCCCTTAGGACAAGCACATCAACTCTGGAAATTCCTCTGCCACTATTTCTACCCCATCATTGTCCTTTTGCCCTGACATCTTTAACCACACCCTCATGTCACCAAGTGGAACATGGATCCTTCTCTCCAGGCCCACTGTGGGATTTCTGAGGGCATCTTTAGTAGCGAGGGGGGAAAAGAAAAGAGGGACACGGAAGAAGACGATAAAAGGGCCTCAACTGAGCTGGGGGCTCTGTTCCCCTCACCTAGGCTATTTGGGCAGGATTAGATGCTTTCTGTGATTCTTGAAGATGTGTGTATTTGAAGGGCTGCCGAAAAGGTGAAAGTAAAGGAAGAGAACATGTTTTCTCTGCAGAGAGCCCAAAAGGTGGGCCACCAGGTCCCTGCCACCTCCACATGCTTTCAAGTTAAATGCAGCCCCCTGCTTGCCAGGGCCTAGCTTGATTGGCATGGCCAAGTCCTGTGTGTGTGTGTCTGTGTGTGTGTGTGTGTCTGTGTGTGTGTGTGTGAGAGAGAGAGAGAGCACTACAAGAGGAAAGTAGGACTGGGATGCCAAGGGGCAGCAGGTGGGGTAAAGAATGCAGTCGGTAGAAGAGCGGTGCCTGCAGGGAGCTGGGCTCTGTGGTTAGCCACTCAGATCTTGGATGGAAGGTCATTTCTAAAATGAGTCAATAAGTGAGCAGAAGTGGGCAAGCCTTTGAAGAGCAATGAGTGAGGGGAGATGAAACCTCTCCCCGACCTGGACATTTGGGTGGGGATATCAGGCTGATGAACAAGAGCACACCTCCACACTAGAACTTAGATCATTGATAGATCCAAGCCATGAGTTCTGAGGTGGAGCATGCACAAAATCACAAGAACAGTGTTATTCTCTTTTCTCCATCAGCCATCTCCCTGACCACACATACAGCCTTGCAATGTGAAACTATCCCTAACATCATCTCCATGCCACTTGAATTCATCATGTCTTCCCTGCACACACACACACACACACACTCACTCACTCACATTTACACCAACACCCACGCAGGCTGCAGCAACTTCCCTCCCCCAGACCTCCAGTACCCAGAGACACACACAGGTTTTCACACCCTCCAGCTCTTCTCTCAGCATGTCACATGGGATTTCCCTTCCAAGTTCAGAAGCTGCTGCAGTTTCAGCCACTGTAAACCAGTGCTCCCAGCTACTGGCTGGCATTTGGGCCTCCCAATTTTCAGTTTTCCTTTTTTCTGCCTATGATGTTGGAACTTAATTTCTATTGCCTCTTCCTCTCCTCTACGGAGTACTTGTTCCAGATCTTCACCAATGGGATCCCTCTTAGGTCAGTTTGGAAACTGACCACCTTCTGGTGATGTGGAAGGCATGAGGTGTGCAGTGTTTTTCCCAAATCCGTCAGAGGCAAGTGAGCCCAGCTGTTTTCTCAACCAAAGAGGTGGTGTCTTGGATATCTCCTCAGGCCTCACTCAGAAACTCCTCTCCCATCCTGGTCTATAAATTACAATAATGAGAATGATGATGATAATAATGACAGTGATGGCCTTTGCTCCAGTCACTGGAGTGTGCTGAGATCACCGAGTATTAGGAATGCCCCCTGAAAATAAGCTTTTGCAAAGCACTCTGAAAACTTTACAATACACAGAACGGAGGCGATGTTTGCATATCTGTGGCATGCATTTTTGTAATTGTTTTCCTTTGGGTTGTTTTTAAGCTATGACTTCATTCAAGAAAAGCTTTTTTTTTTGTTTTATTTTGGTTTTTTTGTTTGAGAAGCCACAAACATCAGCCAACTGGAGCAGGTGGAGAGAGTGAAAGTATGCCAAGGGGGTTCTTTCAACCCAATCTAGAATTCCCATTAAAGCTGAGTGGGGTGGGGGGGAAGTGTTAATATCTCCCTGTTGAATTGCAGTAAAATCTAGGCCAGCCCTGGTTCCCACATGTGTGGGATGCGCTTACTCATGCTTGCACATGGATGCATATAGTGCACATGTGCAGATTAATTTATTTCTGTGTGTGCATGTGTGTGTGCACACACGTGTGTTGATTCTCAGGAAGTCTGATAAATGAAATCATACACATCCAGCAAATAACCACCAGCATCTTAAGTAAACTAATCATTTCCCAACAGTTTTTTTCTTTACTCCTAAATAGAATACTTATCAACATCTGGAATTTGGAGGTTTTTAAAATAGGGGCTATGGTTTAGATTTATTTTAACTTTGCGATAATTACTATTGGTACTTTTCTTTAGTGAAACATTTTTTTAAATGTTTTTCTTCTTTTTTTTATTACAGCGTTCTCATTTTCCATCTCTTTCTCACAAGGCAAATCTTTCTTTTAAAAGCTAGATGTGTGTGACCAGCCAGTCTGCCAGTGTCTTTCCCTGGACAGAATAGAATTTTTATTTTTCCAAAGTGTTTTTTTTTTTTTTTTTAAGTTCATCTTAATTGAGCTGATGACCATGCTGATACTTTGGCTTCCCTGTGTCTTAGACTCATTTGAAAACAGAAATCAGATAGAACCTCACTGGCTTTAATTCACCTACCTCGGGAAAAAAACAACAATGAGCTCTCTTAGCTAAAGTCAAGCAGCCGAAACTCAATGATTTTGTTACGTCTTACACAAAACTACAAGACATAATTTTATGAAGCTGGTCACAAATCACCCAAACATAATCGTAACCCTTGCCCTTTCCCTTTCTCCCAGTTGCACTCCAAATCAAGGGGCTTGAGGAATTTCCTACTCAGATACCATTGAAATGAGAGGTTGTGAATCTGACGATGAGTATATTTCAAAATGATATACTCTCCGGAGCTCAATTCGCAGAAGGTTCCATTACTCTGTCCCCTCCCTCCCTCTGGATATAGTATGAAAGTATGAGGGGCTGAAGTCTCTGAAGCTGTGGCTCCCGGACTGGCAGCCCCTGGGGCTGCTAGTGGAGTATATTTTCCTCCATGCAGTTGAGGAAAATCTCAATGCAGAAGGGTTATCCAGGCCACAGATCTGTTCTGACTGGTTAACAAGAAGGACTGTGATGAGGACTTGGCTGTTTAGATTAAAATGCATCGCTGGCTCTGGGAACAAGCACACATCAGTAGTAAAGGCCGTTTAAACCTTTGGGGACAGCCTTATGTTTAGATTACATTAATTCATAAATATTATACTAAATACCACTTAAATTGGACTTAAATGACTTCAAAGATAATGCATTATAATATGGCTATCCAGAGAGCACTAGTCTTTATGTCTCCCAGTAACTCAGTCTTTGCTGCCTCCTATCCTGCTAGACAAGACCAAAGTTATGAATGGATTGTGGCTTGTTCATGTGTGATCCACTAACTGCATGTGTGTGTGTTAACGGTCATGCCTATGTGTGCATATGTATTTTCAGTCCTGCCTCTCTTCTCCAGGAAATACAAGGAAAAAAAGAGAAATAAATAAAAAGTGAGCGAGGGAAAGAATTAGACTAGTGGGTGACCTGTTTCTTCCTCCAAAGGAGAAAATTTCTACAGGAAGAGGCAACATTGGTCCTCAGCTCACTTTTGCTGCTACCCTGGGAGTTTACCTCTCTCTTCTTTAATCAATAGCACAATGTCTTTCTCTTTGGAGCCTGGAAAAACAATCTTTCTCAAAGTGCTTCTAACGGGGGAGAAAAGGAGACTCTGAGTTGGCTGGGAGAGTTTGCATTAAACTGGATTGTCTTCCCTAGGTGTTGTTTCTTCAGATTGTTCTGGGCTTTTTTTCTTCCTTTCTCTCTCTGCCTGGCACCCAGATCTCCCTTTGCCCATTTGCTTTCTTGTCTCCAGGGGGTGAATTTACCTTTACAGTAATCACCCCAGTCCACAACTGCTATTTGCTGCCTCCCCAGCCCAACAGCCTTTCTCTGATACGGCTGAGTTTGCTCCACAACACCCACCTACTCCCTCCTCCAGACTCCCAATTTGACTGGAGTAATTGCCTTTTAAGGTTCACTCTACGCATGGCAGGTATTCCATTAACCCTTAGAACTCTTTCCTTCTTTAGTTACCAGAGATGGCAGGTAGCCAACAAATGGATACCCACCTGAAATCTCATGCACTTAATTTAATTTTTACTTATTTTCTTCTTCTTCTCTTAACCAGTAATAGACTTATTCCATCCACACTGGAGGCCGGTACCCTATCATGTCTCTCAATTTTATCCCAGTCTGATTCATTAGAAGTTAGAAATTCAAGCAGGGGAAAGAAAAAGCCACAAATATACTCTTAAACCAGGCTTAACAAAGGCACGTTTCTATCTCTAGCCTCATGTTATAATTCAGAGTTGGGGGAAATCTAGAAGCCAAATGCAACCCTCATTCTTCAAGCCTCATCATGCTTTTTGACTTAACAGTAATTAATCACCAATGGCAAGCGAGTAATTTTTTAAGGTGGCCGGAGGCTTATTTTATCAGGATTAGCTAATAAATCAGGCTGTATCACTGAAGGAGGAGTTCAAACTCTTCTAGGACTGAATAAACCAGCCCTTGGAAACTGTCTCATTTATTCAGCTCTCTCCAAGCTTCCAGGCACTGTTAGGGACATTGTGGCCCAACCTTGCCTATAAAAATCCAAAGGATGGAGAGGCAGGAAGTTTCATAGGGGAAAATATACACTCAGGCTCTGAAGGGTGAGCTTCGACAACGAGGCACCCAGAGCCAAAGGGCCTGCCTGCCCCTGACTGAGCCAGTTTAGGGGAGGAATTATTTAGAAAATGAAGTTTTGCTTGTCCTAGGAATTCTGCCCAGATATGTGTATGTATATATATATATGATGTGTTACATATGACACCACCATATCTTAACCTTCTCTGCCTTCCTGATGCAAATAATGATAATTCTACATCTTTACTATAATACAAGGGAGCCCCCCAAACCATCAGAAACAGAGTGATGATACCAGTGGGGGGTCTTGAGAAAAAAACAAGGAATATTGTTTAAGATTATCTTCATTTAAAATAAAGAAGCAAAGAAAGTGCTCCAACCCAGATCTCATAGGAAGCTCAGTTCTTCACAACTGTCTTTTTGCTTCTAGTGGATTTTGATTTTTTTAAACTTTAAAATCTCAAATCCCCACAAGAACCTATCATTAAGATGGGCAAAGAATTTCCATACCTCTGCTTTTTAATTTTCATTATTGCTATTTTAAAATCTGGGGACATATTGAAATGACAAAGGTTTGATACAAACCTTGATTAGCTTCTAGGGAGCTTGATTGGAAAGGGAAAAACTACAGAGATATGGTTGTCTTGAGAGGGAGGGTGGTAAAAGGGGAAACAAATATTATTTCGAAGACTGCCTCCCCATTCCACCTTTCCAGTTTCTCTTCTGAACAGACAGACATTTTCTCCATATTGAATAAAGGTTGGTTTCTCCTTCCATTACAGCCCCCACCCTCACCCCACCCCAACAAACCCAGTATATTTCCATTCTGCTGTGTTTTTGTGCTACTCAACATGCCATTAACTTTAAGATTTACTCCTCAGCAGGCAAGCTGGAAGATGCTAAAGCCAATAAAAACTGCTCTCTGGGACTCCAACTATGAAGAGTTTGGAGCTCTGCTTAGTATTCGGATGAAGGGAGGGCTGGAGAAGGAGGGAGGTTGTGATAGTGAAAACCACTGCTGCTCAGAGAACCAGACAGCTCCGCACTCTGCACCTAATGTGCCGGAGGATCAGCTCTGCTCATAGCCCATTTGTGGCCAAGGATGAGGCTGCTCTCTGTGTGTGGGTGGGTGTGCGTGTGCGTGTGTGTGTTTTCATCTTTAAAACCACCAGCTCTATACACAGCATCTTCAGCAGCTCTCCCCACTACTGTTTATTAAAAACGGAACGTCCATACACATCCCTTACAACTTCCTTAGCCTGGTGCTCCCTCTCTGCCTGACGATCAATCTCTCTCAGAAAGCATTTAACTTGCCCACACAGCTCCAGCCCCGATTAATTCCCGCTGCACATCCTATACATTACGGTTAGGGAGCAAGCACTGGGCTAATTTCGTCACCCACCAGCCACCCACACACGTTCTACAACTGAACACATTTGGGGCTCTGCCTTAAAGATAATAAAACAAGGAGAAAACAGACAGGCTGCAGACAATTCCCATGACCACTTTCCTAAAAAGTTGCTGGGTTTTAATTCTTTGATCATTCTGATTCCCCCTCCTCCAAGTACTCACTAGCAATGATTGCTTCAAGGGAGAGAAATAATGTACTATAAACCTCTCTGCACTGTGAGTTTGGGATAATTTAGGATACACCCTCCAAAATGCCTATCTTTCACACACACATTTTTTCCCGAAGCCTTGCCTGCTTTCTTGAGGAGGGGATCATTCAGGCTTCCCTGACCCCCCACTCTACCAGGGGATGGCTGGTTCCTTGCTAATTCTTGCCTTAGGTTTTGTCCCTCTTTCCTTCAAACAACCAACCCCCCACCCCCTCCTCCACCACTCAAACCACAACCGGATTATTCAGGCACACGGCTCGACAGGGAGAGTTTACTGTCAAATTGATAGCGAAATAAAAATATCTCTTTGAATTTGTCACCTCTCTTCTTTTTAGACGGCTGCGCTCCCTGCTACTCTGGCCCGGAGCGAAGGAGAAGACCATCTCCTGTTAGCATTTTCAGCACCACGGCGATGGACAGCACCCTTGGTCCCCGGCCGGCTGGAGAGCCCGCCAGTCCGCTCAGCGTCCCGGGCTCGGCCGGCGCAGCCGTCCCCATCCCAATCTTTCAAGTCGCTGGACCCAAAAAGCCAAGCCCCGATTTCTCTCCATCCTCTCTTTCTCTTCTTCTGCTTCCGCTTCTCCCCTCACGAAACCGCGTCTATCAGCTTCTTGCCCAAAATCCAGCCTTGCCCCGGCGAGCAGCTGCCCCATGCACCCTAGTCCCGGTCTCCGCTGCCCGAGCGCCTCCCTCCTCGGCGTCCGCCCGAGGCTCCCTCTCGCGCCGTCTCCCGCTCGCTCGCTCGCTCGCTCGTCGCCGGCCGCCCGGCCCGCCCGCCCGCTCCTTCTCCCCGGCAAAGTTGGGAGGGAAAGGTGCACTCACCTTTGTGCATGCCTGTGAACCTGTCCTTCAGAACCGTCAGCTCGTAGATCTTGCCGAACTCCTCGAAGAGGGGCTTGAGGTCCTTCTCGTCCAGGTTGCGGGGGATCTGCCCAATGAACAGCTTGATGGCATCGTGGTCCTTCATGGGAATGGTCGACGGGTTCCCCGGGCTGTGGCTTAATCCGTTCATGTGCCCGGCGCTGCCCGGGCTGCTGCCGAGCCCGCTGGTACTGAGGCTCGCGTTGTCAGCCTGTCCGTTTGCTAACGTGGCCATCTTTATATACATAGAGAAAATCTTCTTTCCTTTTATTCTTTCTCGCTCGCACTCTCTCGCTCCTCTCCCTCGCAAGCTCGCTCGCGCTCACACACGCACACGCACACACACACTCGGGTTCTCTCCCCCTCGGTTGCTCTACACCTCGCTCTGCGCTCGCTCTCTGCTCTCTCTCTCTTTCTCCTCTCTTCTCTCGCTCGCGCTCGCGCTCTCTCTCCTCTCCCCCCTCTCTCCCTCCCTCTCTTCTCTCTCTCTCTCTTTCTCTCTCTCTCTCTCTTTCGGTCTGATCTGATTTTTTTTTTAATTTTTTTTTTTTTTTTTTACATTGAACAGACAGGATCTCTGTCCTTTCCGTTTAAACAGGCTGGACCGGTTCAAGTTCGCAGTCAGACCAGGGGTGGGGGCGGCGAGTGTGCGAGCGCGGTAGAGGGGGGCGCGGGGCCCTGAGAGGGTGAGATGCGGCGGGAGTGGGTGGGAGGGCCCCGCGCGGCGGGCGGCGGCTGGGAGCCGGGCGGCGTGGGGCGGCGCCGGCCCCCCGCGCCTCCCCGGTCGGCGGCCCCGGCGAGCGGCGGTGGTACAGTCCGAGACGGCCCCCGGCTATAAATAGCGCCAGGCGCATGGCTCTTCGGGAGGCGCTGAGATTCCGGGCCCGGCGGCCGCGGGGAGCGGGTGCCAGTTAGGAACCGGGTTTCTGATCTCCTCGTTTGCGTTTTGGGGGTTCTTTTTGTTCATAGCAGCAGGTGCAACTTTTTGTCTTTTCTTAAAAAAACAAAACAAAACATTGATTTTCATTTTCTCGTGGGTATGTAGGGGGGCGTTATCCACCGAGCTGCTCTCTATTAGGGCGCCAGGCGGGCGAAGCAAAGGCTGGGATGGCGGGCGGGGCGGCGGCGAAGGTAGAATGGGCGCTTCTTTTCCTCCCATCTGGTTCCCTTTATTTATTTATTTAGACTCGAAAAAGCGAGCCGGCTTGGAGGAAGTCCGCCCAGCGATCCGAGTGCGCATTGATCAGTGTCGAGAGAAAAAAAAAGCTACATAAATATATATTATGTGGGTAAATCTATAGACAAGAGCTCTCTCTCTCGCGCGCGCGCTCTCTTTCTCTGCCTTTTTCCCTCCTCGCATCCCCAACCTGCCAGAGCAACCCCAAATCTTCGCCCTCCCGCAAAACTGTCTACAGCCACCCGAGCTACCTGGGGAGGACGGGTCTGGGGAGCGGTCGGGCCGCGCCGGGGGGCCGGGGCGTAGAAATTCGGGGCCCGACCCTCGTCCCAGCCCGCCCGCGAAGGCTGGAGGTGGGTGTTTCCGTCCGGGACTGCCTCCCCGCCCCGAAGCGCAGCGGCTGCACCGGCAGGCGGCTGGCGGGAGGAAGGTAGGAGCCGGGCGCGTCGGCCGCTGGCCAGGCGGGGAAGCAGGCAGCTTCTGGGCTCGGTGGCCGGTGAGCCAGCACGAGGGACTGGCTTGATTTTGCCCTTGTCTGCTTTACTGGTTCAAATTGAAAAAAAAAATTTTTTTTTATTATTATTCTTTTGTAAAGCCACCATCAAAAAAAATAAAGTCCCCGAGTCGCTCTCCGGGCTGCGGCCGGACTCAGACACCCGCTGCGTGCGCTGCCCCACACGGGCTTCGTTTGCAGCACTTCCCGCTCCAGAAGTGCGGGGCTGGGCGGCACGTGAGGGAGAGGGCCGAGGGTCTGGCCGCCCAGCCCGGACTCCGCTGGGTTCCTCATCGGGCCCGCGGTGGCCGGGACGTCGGCTGCGCCGGAGAGGGAGTGGCTGGCGCGGGAGCTGGGTTCGAGCAGCCCCGCCTCTGGGGGCCAAGGCTGGTAGTGAACTTGATTTGGGAAAGCAGATTTTCCTTTTTAATGATATTTACCTGCTCCCCATGCTCTCCTATATTGGCGTTTCCAGGACAGCCTCTTCTCGGCTTCAGAAACCGGACAAATAAGATAACGCGCCGCTCCCTCGCGGGTTGCGGGGCAGAGCTGATGGTGTGACCCTGGACTGGTCCCTGTCGGTCCCTTTCCGGTGTTTTGCGTTTCTCTCTCCTTGCCCTCGGCTTACGTGACGTTACTAGACGATATGTTTAAAATTTAAGTTAAAGAAATGAGACCCTAGCTGCCTGAAAACCGAGACCCAGCCCGTTTGGTACAGCCACGACGCCGCCAAGCTCTCCAGCGCCGGAGGAGGCCCCGAGGTTCGCTGCCCCAGGCCCGGAGTCCAGCCAGGACACCTCTCCCTGACGATCCCGAGCCCAACCCTAACAGCAAGTACAGTTCTGAGAATTGTGGAACTTCATCCTTTCATTTTAAGACACTCCTGCCTTTGCTTGATGGAATCTTGTGTAAGTAGAGTGGGTTCATAACTCGGTTCAGGGCTTACATTATCCAGTGTTATCTGATGGTCTAAAAAACGCCCAAGTTGAAGGACTGCAACAGAAACTCACACGGAGAGCTTCCCTGACATGTGGCTGTGGGCTTGGTGTGCCCATGAAGTGCTCTAATAAAGCCCCGTGTCCCTTGTAGCCACACGGAGGGCTTGAGCTGGTGGCTGGGAGATGGGTGCGTATGTCTGTCAGGATTATGGGTGCTTGTGTGGAGGCAGTGTGGTTATGTACCTAGACCCTGTTTGTATCTATACTCTGCGTGTGTGTGTGTGCATACACCCACTGGGCTAAGACCTCTCTGTCCCCTTTCCCACAGGACACATCAGCAGAGGCCAATAACTTTGTTCAAAACCTCACTTCCAACATTATCCTGTGGCACTGATACTTACTCCCAGAATCACACAACAGAGTGGAATGTATTTTCTGCCATAAAAGGGGAGTTTAGGAGAGTGATTCCTTCTTGAAGCCTCTTTTTCTCCTTGCCTCCCCCACCTGCCAAAGTGAAATGAGGACCAGCGGAAGTAAAGAAACTGAGCTGAGGAGGGCTGGGGAAAGAAGGGCCTGCACAGAAGAGGGGACTGAGGTTCACGGTCCACTTCTTTCTGACCCTCAGCCCCTTCCCTCCAGGTTCAAATAAATTATTCATAGGCATTTCATTATTCATATTTTATTATTAATAATAATAGCCAATACATAAATAAAAGCAGCCCCTGGGCAGGAGTGAGTTGGGGCATGGAGTTGTTACTGAAAGGGGAACGTCTGGTTATTTCAGAGGCTTGCAAAGACTCCTTGCTTCTTGCTTTTCTGCGCATCTGCCTCCTGCACCCTGGTTCCTCTTCACATCCGGACCCTGGACCTGAAGCTATGAAGAGCCTCTTCTTCCCTAAGGAAGGTTCCTGACTCTCCCCTCTCTCCCATCTGAGGACGGCTTATTTTGGATCTGGGCTGTCTTCCCTTGCACATTCTTCAACTTTTAGCTCCAGGGCAGGTGTGTGGTAAAACACCCCACCTCCCCCCAGCTTTCTGGGCCAGGAGCGGCTTCTGCCAAGGCAGGATCTCTTAAAGACGCAGTGAGGATCTCTTCGGCTCCCTCCTCTCAGCCACAGCTGAGAGATAGGGTTACCATGACACAGACATGTGTCTCAGAACATAAAGGGCCCCTGAGAAGACAGTAAAGAACGTGGTTCAGTTGGTGCTTTGGCCTCCTTGTCCTTGATCACCTAGAAAGACTTACATTTTTTTAACCTTCAATCATCAAAGAGAAATGTAATTAGAGGAAGATGGGGGCAAAGTATGACTCACTGTGGCATTTAAACAGATTGAAAACTTTTTCTGCAAGTGCCACTTCGTGGCCACAATTGTTCCATCCACTGAGAGGGAGAAGGCTGGCAAATGGAAGGGGAGCTGCAAACAATTGCTTCTCATTTGCTCTCTGCCTTTGGGGTTTACACACTGATGCTGATTCATCTTTGGGGATGTAAGGCACCCCATCCATGTGGTGGGAATCCTGACTCAGGGGTATCCTTGTGCAGCCTCTCGCTTCCTGCTCGTCACTTCCTTTTGCCCCCCTCCTCCTCAAGAAGGGAAGAGGGCCTCATTGTGCTCAGCTCCCCTCCAGCTGGGGGACCGTTACTCCCCTCCCTCTGGTACCCACAGAACCACGTTTGCAGCTTTGGCCATGACCACACACCCTCAGACCTGCATGGGCTCTCCTGCCTGTGAATCTTCTTTCTTAGTTGAGACTGAGACCTGGCGGAGGGCGGGAACCAAGCCATCTGGAGAGGCAAGGGCACGCAGCAGGTGCTAGGGTGGAGTTTCTAGATCCCAATGTCTAATTTGATTTTGGGAGCAAGGCTGTGTTCATTCAAATGGACTCTAAGGATAGGGGCTGCAACTGCTACTGCTAAGTCACTTCAGTCATTTACAACTCTGTGCGATCCCATAGATGGCAGCCCACCAGGCCCCCCTGTCCCTGGGACTCTCCTTGGGCAAACTCTCCCAGAAGGAGTTCAAAGCCCAGGGTGAGACACAAGCAGGGTAGAACATGCACAGCAACTTGGCTTAGAGGCACCCACTCAGTCATTCTTACATTGATCCAGCCTGTCCTTTTCTCCCCTGGCAGCAACAGAGAAAGGACAGGCCTGGGAAGACCCAGCTATCTTGTTAGAAAGACCAAAGTCATCCCAAGTGAAAAGCCTCAGAACAGCAAACGGCAACAGATGGTTAAATGTCTTCCTGGCCGAGGAGTTCCACATCCACACGAGGGAAAACAGAAGACGATCTTGAGCTGTGTGTGGTGATCTGTGATGGGGGTAGCAGTCTTGAGGTAAAATGGGCAGGATGAGGAAGGGTAGATGGCCAAAGAGCTGGCTGATGGCCTGGCCTTAGGGCTAGGAGGGCAAGAAGTATCTGTTCTCTAAGGTTTTGTTGAGAGCCAGCTGAAAACAGAGCTTCGGTCTGATGGGGCACCCCCAGCAGAGACCAGACCTCCAGTTAAAGTCCTTCTGGAGTGAACTGCTTGCCCAGCCCTGCAGAGGGCAGTGAGGGGAGGTTGGAGAGAAAGAGAGGCTCAGTTGCTTGCTGTTGGGCCAAGAGACTGACTCAGAGCCTGGTAAACCAGCCAAGGGCAAGACTCAGTTGGGGGCTCGAGGGAAAGTTGCGGGAGAGTTGTGCCATGGGATCCTGGAGAGGGTGACGCTGCAGTGGTAGCCAGGGTTGGCTAGCTGGTGGGGTGAGCTCTGATCTGGCCCTGCAGGAAGTGGTGGGTCCACTTGGGAAGAGATGAGAGAGGTTGAGGCAGTGGGTGGAGCTGCCGGGCCTGAAAAGGACAAGGAGCTCTGGGCTCTGCAGGATGCTGAAGAGGTAAGGCTCCTGTGTTGAGGCAGGTAGGGTGGGCAAGGCGAGGCTTAAGGCAGCCTCTGAAGTCTGTTTTTCTATATTCCTCATAAGCCCAGGGGTTCTGTCCTTGAATAATTTGGGAAGATTTCGTGGTATAAGGAACAGTAATTGAGGTGGGAAAAAACAGGAAAACAGCATCTGCCTTTTCTCAGTTAATTAGCAGTCTCCTGCCACCCAGAGTGCACAGTTGAAGGGCTCCCCTGTCCTGTCCTGAGCCCTCAGCAGGCCTGGCCAGGAGAGTGAACCCTGGAGGGAGGAAGAGAATTGGAGGTGGTCCGCAGCGTGTTTGTGGGAAACCCAGGGACTCCCCAGAAGGGACTGGCTGCCTCCTGGAGCTCAGGTAAGTGGCAGGGCTGGTAAGGCCGGGGCCTCTGGGCTTCTCCCCTGGCTGGCTGAGCCCCTCGGGACACGTGGCCTTGGTCTTGTGGGAGCCCCTGGGCCTGGGCAGTGGCAGGAAATGCCACGGGGAGTCTCCCGCCTTTGGGTCAGTATGCATGTGCCCTCCAGGTTCCTGTTCCAGGCTTTCATGCCGATCCAGGCTTTGCCTCACTTTCGCTGAGGGCGGGCAGGAAATGGAAGGGCAGGACAGACAGACCTGGAGATGTTGCCTCTGGAATCCTGCTTCCTGCATCCCCGGTTGGGGCTGGGCCAGCCTGAAGTCAGTGGGAGGGACCTAGTCATGCCTTGCCTGGGTCTCAGCTTCCTCCTCTGTAACATGGAGACTGGGGTCCTTTCTGCCACCCTCGTTTCCTTCCTCACATCACATCCAAGAAGGGGAGACGATACCTGGGAGGCTGACTCACGGTTCTCATGTGAAAACTGTTACGGTGAGAACAGAAACTGAGGGTCAAAATAGGCGACGGAAAGGTGTAGAGAAAGTTATCTTATTTGAACTGAAGCGTTGGGAGTTTATCTTTTCTAAACACTTATTTATTTTTTTTCTTAGAAAGGAGCCAGCACTCCGTCCACCGGGAGCAGGTGCTTATGACTGTGTTTAGGTGAAACTGGCTTCAAGTCCTGCCTCTCCCACTTACTAACTCTGGGACTTTGGACAGGTTCTTTAGTCTCTTTGTGGCTCTGTTTTCTTACGTGTGAAATAGGAAGAGGAATAGAAGCTTCCTCGTTAAATGGTGATGAGGGGTAAATGAGTAGATGCAGGGGAAGTGCTTAGATCAATGTCTGATCAGCCAGTATTGTCAGAGCATCACTATACGCTGTGGGTGGGGAGTGAGGCGGGCGCTGAGGGGCTGGCCCAGGCCCCTCCACATCCTGCAGAGGAGGAGGTGTGCCTCCTCCAGCTGGGGCCTGAGTGGGACCCTCAGTGGGTGCCCTCACTTGCTGCCTACTTGTTTCTCAGCATGCTCCTGGGAGCGGCATCCTTCAGGGTGAGCGAGGCGTCATCAGCGCCTCTACCTGGGGCCTGCCCTGGGTACCAGCTGCTGGCACTCCGCGGCCCCTTCTTACCTGTGAGGTGTTGCTGTAGCAAGTCCTTTTAATTGTGATGTTTTACTAATTAGTTTTTAATTATGTTAATTTATTGTACATGAGCCCTGAGGTTTTCAGACACTGGGCTCACTTTAGAAGCTGGAATAGTGACTTACGTTTATTACACACACCCAGTGCTGTGCATACATGTCACTTTCTCGGGGCCGTGATTTCTCTGATAAAGTTGCTGGACGCATAGCTTCTATCTGTGCTCTCTCATCTGAATTCTCCCTACTGCTGCCAGGTTCTCAGGCTGGCATGGCACCCTTCACATAGTTTTGGGGATTAAGAAACCCAGCATCTGCTGGCAGTGGACATGTGCTGGTGACCTGGAGTGAGGTGGTTGGAGGAGACCCCAACTGGAAGGGGGCTGGGGAAGGTGAGCTAGCAGGACGTTTACATTGGGCTGTTTCTTCAAAGGGTTGTTTTCTAGGGGATTCAGAATCATGCATCTGTGTGGACCCCTCACCCAGCAGCTGAGGGCTGACAAGAGCTTGACAAGGAATCTGCAGCTGCTTGGTTTGGGGAGAGAGAAGTAGAGATGGGTAGCGGGTGGAGAGGGCCCACAGCACGGTCAAGTTGGGTAGTGAAGGCCAGGGCAGGATGTAGGCTTGTGTTCCAGGGTGGCAGGTGGCCATGGGGTAGGGGTTTGCAGCAGGCTGAGCCCACAGGAAAGACTCAGGGTAAGAACTCTCTGACCATCTGTTAACACAGAAGAGTATTATCAATGGCACAAGACCGGGACAAAGAAGGTAAAGACTGGGTATTTAAGGGAGAAATCACCCATCACCTCCAGCCCAAGACATGTGCTGAGTGGGAGGGACACTTTACTGGGCCCATTTCCCACAGGTCATTTCCACATTCAAAGGCTGAAGGTTTGCTACCACTAGGAATATTTAAAGAAGGTACCATAGGTTTTTAAGAACCATCCTCCTCCCAGCAAATAATTTCCAGATGGCAACCTTCTTTTAATAAGTTTAAATTCTTTCAAAGTGTTTAAGCAAAGTTGTGTATGTAAATTCTGCTCTCTTACTAAGCAGACACATTCATATAAATCTTGTGCAGAGTAAAATTTAAAGAAACACAGTCTATAAATACGACTGGGAATTTATTGCTTAAAAATATGTATATGACTTTGACTATAGAGACATGTATGCATAGTGCATGCACTGTGTATAGAAAGAGTCTGAACTTTGAAATCAGACAGGTTTTTAACCCACCAGCCACACAAGTCCTGCTCTCAGCCTCAGTTTCCTTATCTGAAATACGGGCATGATAACACTGCATATGATTGTCATAAAGAGGCGATCTTTATGTCCTAAAAGGTAATAAATATATCGTGTCTGCCCCACTGCCATTAAAGGTGAGCTGTGATTATTGTGAGTGGATTTATTAAAAAGTAAACTAAGGCTCTCCTTTCCAGGGATAAATATAAACTGTAGCTAGAAATAGCATTTAGACCATGCGTAACAGGACATGGGTATTTTCTGAGGAAGAGGACAGTTGGGGTTTCTCCTCAGTGGTCCTCTGAGTGTGTTGGGGAGATAAAAGTAATGTAAGTATCTGGTTGTGGGTATAGTGTTGTGAAGGTGTTTGGGGGAGCAGAGCCTGTGTCAGGGAGGGGCCTCATGGGTTTCTCCCCACCCAGCAGTTCAGCGATGCCCACCTCACTTAGGCTTGGGAAGGGCCCACATTGTAGCACACCCGGCACCCCCCACTGCCTGGGAGCCTGCACCCACACATCTGTGTGCCCGACCCCCGGGAGGCTCCCACACAGACCTGCATGGCTGGCCCCCGTCCAGAGAAGGAGGCGGTGGGCAGGCTCCGTGACTCACACCCTGGCTCTGTGCCCCTCTAGCTGAGTCACAGTGTAATTGATCCCTCCCTGCCCGAGGTTCCTGCTCTCCTGTGGCCCAAAGCAGGGTCATTTCCAGACGGGGTCGGTGGTGGGGGGGCAGCTGGGGAGGCCTGGTTGAGGGGGCCTGGCTGGGGAGAGGCAGTCTGTGGAGGGAGGGATGGGTCATCAGAACCCGAGGGTGGCCCTAAGCCGGTGCAGACTTTTCTGGATGTCTGCTGAGGTGCTGTGTTTGGAGGAGCTGGGGCTTGATCCACTGCTCACCACCACACTTTGGTGTCCCCATCAGGGCAGGGCTGTCTCTATGAAAGCTACTGCAGGAAATAAGGAAGGCAGTGTTTGGTCTCCAGGCATCTCCTTGAAGCTGTTCATGGTGTTTGTGCTTCAAGGAGGAGGGTGTCTCCTTCTTGGATCCAAACTGAGTTGTGGGCTTGGAGGAGCGGAGGGGTGGGAGGTGGGAAGTTGGGAACATGTGGTCCACACATCATACCAGGGCAACTTCATGTCACCCTTGGCCTGGAAACACAGAACCACCATTGGTACTGATGCAATGGGAAACTCTGACCAGCGGGATGAAGTCCTCCTGGATAAAGTCCTCCTGGCCTGGTGGCAGAGGACGGAGTAAGGTTACCTCTGCCAAGGTCTTTGCCAGTAGACAGATCCGGAGTGTGGTCTGCAAGTTCCCAGACCAGCCTTGTCCCACCAGCCCTGCCCTTGACTGCATCACTGCCCCGCCTGGGGCAAGTCATGTGATCACTTTTGGTTTCCTCATCTAGAAAATGGACATACATTTCTCCTTGTATGCCAGAGAAGGATCTAATGAATATATATAGCTCTAAGAAATAATCAATCATATTTTTATAAGCCTCTCTCCTCTGCATATCCCAGTTCCTTGCTCTTGTCCTGCCTGAGATCCACACGGAAAGACCCACTGGGTCTTAACGCGTGTTCCCAGTCCCAGTTCTGAGATGATGCCACCCCACTGAGGGTAGCGCTGAGCCTTGATGGGCTTGATGCCAAGAGTCACTTCTGTGGCCATTAGATAACAGGGAGCCTCAATCCTGGCTTTGGTGGGATTCGGGCAAGACTCACTTTGTCATTGGGCCGCCTGCTTCCCCTCTCTGGGTCTTATTCTCTGAATTATGGGTTGGGAACTGTAATCCTTACTCTGCACAAATCGTGGGAAGCAGGGAGAATCGGCAGCAAGGAACGATGGAGCTGCTTCCCGGAGTGTAGGGTGCTTATCGTAATCTACCTGGCCCCGCCCACCCTATCCAGCCTTCCTACAGCCCCGGCCTCAGAGCAGCCCTGGGAACAGAACGAGCAGCTCGCTTCACTCATCCTTCCTCCTTCTCCTGATTATTTCTCCCAATCACACTTAATAGCCGCCGGGCTTTTGGCTGCAGCCCGGTATATAATAACCTGCAATTATTGTCCACTTAAGCTGTCCCCGGGGCCTTGTCGGTTGCGCTGCCCGGCCCGCACGGCCGGCCTGCTGATTTCCGTCAGTCAGGACCAATGAGAAGGAAGCTCTCAAGGGCTGGTCTGACAACTTGTTTGGCAGGGCCGCCAACTCCACGGCTGTAGCTTCATCAGAGATGGGGCTCCCTCCAGTCACATCCTCATCCAGCCCGGGTACCTGAGCTTTCTGGGGCCTGACCCTCTGGGTCGTTCCCAGCCGTCCCTGTGTCCTCTGGCCCCTGCATTTATGCACACACTGTCCGCATTTAACTTCTTTGCCTTTGTTTACTTTCCCCCTGGTGCTACCAGCCACTTGCTTACTACTGCTCTGCTCCCACAGTGGCTTAGTTCCTCCTCTCTGCATCCCTATGAGGGAGGCATTGGCATTTTACAAATCAGGCTACTGAAGATCAGAGAGGTTAGGTGTCTTTCCTAGGGTCACTTAGCCAGGAAGTGTCAGAATGAGAAATCAAAATTGAGTTGGCTGATTCCGCAGCTCTCTGTGGAAGTCCTACCCTGCCTTGGGGACTCTGCTCGGTGCCACTTCCTTTGGACAGCTGTCTCTACCACTGCAGTAGCGTTGGTCTCGGCTACTCTGAGGCCCTTATGGCCCTTGAGTTGGAAGCAGGTACCCTTGGTCCTGTGTGGGCACAGCTCACCTGTCCTCCACCGTTTTGATTCATAAAGCATCTTTCTGCGCAGATGGGATAAAGCTGAGCTTTGGTCATTCTTCACATCTCCCTTTCCCAACTTTGATCCATATCCTTCTGAGCATCTCTGCCAGGGCCTGATCCTTGCAGCTCCTGACCAGGGCCCTCTCCCATCTATCTGGTTTATCTCTCTGGCCCCACAGTGGTGATGGTGATGACCATGATGGTGGTAAAAGTACATTTCTAGGCTGTGAAACAATAGGCAGGGTCTGTGCCAGCACTGAGAGATGGCGGAATCTGAGGCTATTTTCTATTTTCACACCCCTGAGAATCTAATAATAAAATGACCAGGATCGCAAGGGGGAGGCCTGACTCTGAGTGAGTCCCCTTATCCTGAGTGCTGTCATCTTGGCATGTGTCTGTGTGTCTGTCTGTGAGTATGCCTATGTGTGTGTTGACATGGTCTAGAGCAAAGAGGTGACCACAGGCTGTGGGGCCTGTTGGGGCCTGTGGTGAGCAGAGTCAGGGGTCTCCTGGACCATCAGCCAGAGGGTCCAGGGCCTGAGAGCTTTAAAGACCACTGTGTCCAGAGGGTGCCCTGGCTGTGCTCTTATTGGCAGGCACAATGGGCTCTGGGCTGTCTGTGGACTAGGTCCAGATGCCTAGGACCCTGTCTTCATTGGGTCCACCACCTGTCCAGGCCCCAGTCTACCCAGGGGATACTCCTTGTCCACTTCCCAACTCACCCTTTGCCTGAATATTCTTACAGGCTCTTTTTTCTTCAGTCCTTTGTCTCAGCAAGAGGGCTTTGTTGGAAGATAGTTTGGGGGTAGCCTGAAGCCTTCTCTGGCCCCTCGAATCTTACAAGCTAAGTCTGAGGCTGGCCTGAAGTTGGTGTCTCAGAAGGAGCCGGCCTCTCCTCTCTGCTACCCTAGCTCGTGTTCTGACGGGGCAGAAGTCTCCGGCCACACGGGTGCCCACACCTCCCTCCTCCCCCAGTAGCTGGTGTGTGTCTCTGGCCTCTTCCAGCTCTGCCCTGCCTCTCTGGCTGGAAATGCCCCTGTTCTCGGGTCCCTGGCCCTGAGCCTTGTGGTGAGACCTCTCAGGAAGGGCTGGAAGATCCTTAGGCGGGGGCAGCAGGAGAGGACAGGGCCAGAGCCAGCCCCGCCAGCTACCACCTGCAGCTGCATTTACTTCACTCTGATGGGGGCAGACACACAGTGGCCTTTATTTTCTTTAGCTGCCATTTGACTCCCCCGGCCTAGATCTTCCATGCCAGGGGGAGAGGAAGGCTTCAGGAGCGTTCATTAGTGGTCAGTCACTCTGATTACTATTAGTGATCGTCTCATATGGGCAAATTCTCCACCTTTGGAGGGTTTTCTCTTCTCCTCTGTAGGTGGGGGAAGCTTACACATGCTGTGATGGGGAGGAGGGGCCCTGGGCTGTCCTTGCGGTTGTCTGTGCTTCCACAGGCTCCTGGGGAATCTCCACCATGGGCGTCCTAGAGTAGGAGCTGACAAGTTCCCCTGCCCACCAGGCCCCAGCTGGACATCATGGTCCAGGCTTTGAGTGCCCCCCACCACACCCTTGGAAGGGTTCTTTCCGTGTTTCCCACCCCAGAGGGCAACCAGATAGCTTCTGGAATTCTCCCGTACCTCAGGCAGGTAGAATGGACAGGGAGAAAGAATAGATGAAAAAAATTTGTTTAACCCCATCTTCCTGCCTAAATCCACTCCTGTTTTATACACAACCCCTTCCCAGATGCTGCTAGTGGTTAAAGAACCTGCCTGCCAATGCAGGAGACACAGGTTAGATCCTGGGTCAGGAAGATCCCCTAGAGGAGGGCATGGCAACCCGCTCCAGTTTTCTTGCCTGGAAAAATCCCATGAACAGAGGAGCCTGGCGGGCTACGGTCTATGAGATCACAGAGTCAGACACGACCGAAATGACTTAGCACGCGTGCGCCCCGCTAGCGGTGGCTCCAGGTTGCGTGGAGCCACCCAAACAGGAGGTACTGCCCAGCACCCAGCTTTTAACTTCCTTTGAAAATGTGCTTTTTTCTCTCTCCCTTCCTTCCCTGCTTAAGGCCCAGCTCTGGGGTGGGACAGGTATGCTCTGTAGCGAGAACGCCTGCTCTTTCTTGTCTTCATTCCTGGCTCTTTTCCCCCAATCAGGAAGCCTCCTGTAGTCTGTTCCTTCCTACTGCTATGTCTGGGGGCACTGGGGGGTGGCCTTTCCACTGAGGGGCCAGCCTGGCACAGCGCCAGGCAGCAGGACAAGCAGCCCTGTTGGGAAGCCACACTGAAGCTGGGTTTGGCAGAGTCTGCTTATAATACAAAAAAACCAAATGTATCCCTCTGGGTGGCTTTTAAAACTAGTTTTGATCATTTGAAGAGTAAATCCTTAGCTACTTAGAAAGCCTGACAATCTAAAATGATTCATTTGTCAAATATTTAGGTTAGTTGAGATTTAGCATTTCCTAGTATGTAGAAGAGGCGTGACTGTAAATTGATCAGACAAGTTTTATGTGTGAGCTCTAATGGGCTCTAAACCACGTCCTTCACTGAGAGGCAGACCCTGAAACAGAGTGCCCCACGTGTGTGTGTGTGTGTGTGTGTGTACATGGGCCCGTGTGCATGTGTTCACGTGTTTGTCAGACACACACGGGTGAGCACTTCACCCTTACTGGGGTTTATTATATTTTCTTTGTGCTGCTAATGCTTTTGGCCTCTGGGGGTGCTATATATATACAGATACAGAATTTGAGAAACACAGGATTTTCCACCTGAAAGGAACCTTAGGCATCTTCTAATCCACTTTTCTCATTTTACACATCCGGCAATTAACATCCAAAGAGGTAAAGTGACTTGCTCAAGGGTCAGATATAGAAGCCAGGGCGCTCTCATTTTCTCTCTCTTTCATGCACACGTGCACTTAGCCCTCTAGTTATAAATGCCTGTTTCTTCATTGTTCAGCATGTCTTTGTTTCTTTCTCTCTCTCCCTTGTGCTTTCTTTTTACCCTGTCTGTCTGTCTTTCCTCCTCTCTCCCTCCTCTGTGTTCCTGGGTCGAGGGCTGAGGCCACTTGGGCAGCGGAGGTGCTGGCTCTCGGGAAGACTGCCTCAGCAGGCTGGCCAGGCCAGGGCCCACGGGGAGGTAGAGGCACGGGATGCTCTCTGCTTCGCAATTCGCAGGGAGCCCAGGGGAACAGTGCCTCTGCCCTGGGGAGAGGCACAGAGGTGGCCGGGCGGGTCAGCTCTGCCGCTGAGCAGTTTGTTTTCAGCCTGATCCTATTTCTCTGGATCCCTACCAGGGGGAGCTGATGTTCTCTTAGGGGGAGGAAATGGGTTCTGTCCTGAGTCCCTTTCTCAAGCCTGAGCCATGTGGCCTCCAGGTGTTTTTTTTAGGGAAGATGGACATGTTCCTTGCCTCAAGTCCAAGATGTGCAGGAAAGCTCCCCCTCTAACCCTGCTATCCTGACGCTGATGCTGAAGTTTGGCTGTCCGTCCTTGACAGACCCTGTGGAATGACTGTGGCTCCAGAGAGACTTGGAATCTCAGATTTGGCACGGGGCTTAGGGGTCATCTTTTTCACTGCCGCACGCATTAGAGGACTCGATCCCCTAGCACCCCTGAAGTCTCTCTGGTCTGCCTAACCTCCTCCAGCAATGGGCCAGTTCCTTTAAAAAGGCCTGCAATGACTCCCTTCTCCCAAGATGTTCCCATGTTTTTCCGTTCCCGTGGTTACCCTTGCTTTCTCTGCTTTGTTGATTCTCATCTGTAATATGCTTAGAGTGGCTTTTGTCTTTCCCACTTGACCCAGATTATTCTTACTAAGGCCATCAGTGTCTTCCTTGGCCAAATCTAGAGACTACCTTTTTTAGCTTTTGTGTTAATGCTACCAACCACTTCTTTGAACCATCTTCCTTCTCTTTTAAGAAATACGTTATTCTCTTTGTTCACCTACTACTTCTCATTTGTCCCCTAGACTGAGCCCTTTCTCTCTTCATCCTTAAATGCTGGGTTGCCCTGGTGCCAGCTTTCAATTATCTTTTTTTTTTTTTTTTAAGGCCTCACAGTCTCCTAGGGTACAAGCTGATAATTCCCTAAACAGGTTGAAGGTGCCAATAACTCATGTTCAGTCTCCTCTGCTTTCCTGAGCTTCAACCTCTTATTGACAACTTTCTATCAAAAGACCCTCAGACTCAGGGGTTCTGTCTTCCCATGAGAAAAAAGATCCCCCCATGTGAGATCCTCATTTTAGCCCTGTGATCTACCAGTCATCTCAGCCAGAGTGTGAATCACTCCTGACTGTATCATCTGCCTCATCCTACAGATGCGCTTGGCCACCATGTCCTGCCAGCTCTCTCCACATCCCCTCTTACCCACCAGACCTGAATATTCTCTCTCACTTACACTATTGCTGTGTTCTTCTACCGAGTCTCTTTGCCATTGACTTTACCTTCTCTGACCCACATGCACTTCATTCTGCACACAGACTGGGATTTCTAAATACTAGATCTGGTCATGCCAACTCCCTCCTCAAAAGCCTTCAGTGACTCCCCATTGCCTGCAGGATGGAGAATGATCTCCTAGGCTTGTTATTCCAGGACCTTCATAACGCCCCCTGTCCCCTCTGCTTCTCCTTCTAAGCCTGTCTTGTCATGTCCTCTGTCCTGTGCTGGGTGTCTCAGCCCCAGCTGGCATCAGTCTAATCCTCACTCCTTTTTATAGCCATCTGCACAATTGTTATTAATTGACTAAGTTACTGGGTGATTCCTCCCTGCTCCCCCAGCTCTGGTAGACTCTAAGCTCCTCAAGGGCACAATGATGCCTTTCTTGTTCAGTTCTTCACCCCAGAGCCTAGCATCCTGTGTGCCCAATAAATCCTCAATGACCGGGTGACTGGAGAGCTTCAGGTATGTCAGTCTGAGTAGAATTTTCACCCTGTAGTAGAGTATTCCCAGGTGGCACTAGAGGTAAAGAACCCACCTGCCAATGTGGGTAAGAGATGTGGGTTTGAGCCCTGGGTTGGGAAAATCCCTTGGAGAAAGAAATGGCAGCCCACTCCAGTATTATTGCCTGGAGAGTTCCCTGGACAGAGGAGCCTGGAGGGCTACCGTCCATGGGGTAGCACAGAGTTGGACACGACTGAGCGACTGAGCACAATTAAGGAATAGGGTGCAGAAAAGTCACCCCATGAGTGGTGACTTGATGCAATGTTGAGTTTCAGGAAGCTTGGCTGGGGAGCTTCAGGCCAGGTGGCGTAAAGTCAGGCGGTGTCAGGGCCTGGGCCTGGCAGCAGTGCAGGTGCAAGGTGCCGGTCTGAAATTAGTGACTTTTCCTCTCCCATCCCCTGTGCTTCTGATGGAGAGTCCCGGAGGTGGGGTAAATTCGTGCATAATTGAAAACAACAGACTCCAGGAATGAGCTTATAATAAGCTCAGCGCATAACTGTGAAATGACCTTACCTTATTGTGGGAAGGCTTTCTCTTACCTTCTGCTCTTTCTAAATCTGTTCTTGTTTCATTCCTTGGTCTCCATCTCCACCTCTTTCAAGAGTGGAGACCAGAAGAGATGTTCACTGCTTGGAATAGTATTTCTGTCTGATTGGCTTACCAGTTCAGGTTGTTATTCTCTATAAAACATATGCACCTTTCAGATCTCACCTCTGGAGAATTCTACCCCAAGAAGAATTTCTGTGATAGGAACCAGAAGCACCCGCTCATGCTTCTCTCCTCTGGCCCACGTTCTCCAGCCCAGTGACAAGTTAGGAGGCTGCTTTTCTGCTCTTTGTTATACTGGGTTCTGCCCCATTCCTCTAAAGCAATCTTATAAATCATTGATGAGAATATTTCTATTTTTGTCTTAAATATCCTAGCCAAGAAAAGCCTTATGAATACTTTCCAAATCAAGTGCTGGCATTGCACGATGCCTCCTCATTGATGGTGGCCCCATTTCATTGTTTTTGCACTTCTTGGCTCTTCCATCCATGCCAACAATGCCAAGTCTCAGCTTGGGGGAAGGGGCTGACCCTGGCATAGAACCCTCTGTGGCCTCTATTTCTTGGGCAGAAGCTTCTTCCCTTCCTTGTTCTCCATGGCTGCCCCAAAACCTCTAAACCTTGCTGTGTGATAAATTATGATGTAAATTATGATGTATTTAGTCTCAGTAAGGTTTCCTTCTGCCATCCGACCTGCCTCTGAACCACCACCCTTCCATCCCCATCATCATCCATTCTGTGCCTAGGAATTCAGCTCACTTGCATGTTAACCTACATTTGAAGGCATAAAGTTCCAAAATTAAAAAGACCCTATCCTTTGTGCTGTTTTAGTCGTGTCCAACTTTTGCGACCCCATGGACTGCAGCCCATCAGGCTCCTCTGTCAATGGGATTCTCCAGGTAAGAATACTGGAGTGGGTTGCCATGCCCTTCTCCAGGGGATCTGCCCAGCCTAGGGACTGAGCCCAGATCTTCTGCATTGAAGGCAGATTCTTTACCATCTGAGCCACCAGGGAAGCTACTGGAGTGGGTAGCCTACCTCTCTTCAGGGGAACTTCCGGACCCAGTAATTGAACTGGGGTCTCCTGTGTTGCAGGTGGATTCTTTACCAGCTGAGCTACCAGGGAAGCCTGCCCTCTCCTATAGTACATTTTAAACCCCAGTAGCCCATAAGGATCATGTAGTTCACCAACATATTCTGACTTTAGCAGTGGGCCTGGCATGTGGTGAGCACTCAGCAAATATCATTGAGTAATGAATTGGGAAATAAACAAAAGGCCTAAAGGACTAGAGGCCCTACACACTGGATCTCCTCCTCTGCCAGAAACCATCTGGACCTGACGTCCTAAGATAGGGAATACAGGGATTTTTGAGACTCTTTATTTGTCTCTACTGAGAAAGTGGGATTCCCTGGTGGCTCAGACAGTAAAGAGTCTGCCTGCAAAAGTAAGATGGTTCCAGTGCATCATTCCTGATTACTCTCAACTTTTTGGACTTTAATTTTTCCTTGAAATTCATGTTAATAATTTACATTACTTGTTCTTTACTTGTGTATTGTGTATTTTCTTTGGCTTGTGTATTGTTATTTAGCTTGGTTCTTTCATCTGAGTAAGTCTTGTATTCCTGACCAGAACAGAAGCACCCAGAGGGAGAAACTGTGTTCATTTACTCAGTAGCCCAACTGCAAGATTGTTTAGTGAGTAGTTTAATAAATGATTTCCAACTGACTTATGGAACAGTGGGCCTCAAGCCTCACATCCACTTTCACTTTTACCCTTAGAGGTTAGAATCTAAGCCCAAGAAGAAATCCACAATATATTTTTGATCCCCATTCATCATGGCTTGCATGTTGTCTGTCTGATAGCACTAAGTGTTACAGATCCACATTGTCTATTTAATTGTGTGAGTTTTTAATAAGAAGAATGTCAGGCAAGTCAAAATTATCCAGGGCACTAGATGATTTCTATTACATCTTTGCAATAATTCGATGCTTCAGATAATTCATATCTTGATACTTCGATGATTGTCTCAATAATATTCTTTGCTGTGGTTTACTTGCCAATGGGGAGTGATGACCCAGGAACTCTGGAACTGTCCATCGGTCCATACAGATTGAATTGAAGCTCACCATGGTCAGTAATGGGGCTCATTGCCATCAAGACCATAGTCTGCCCCCATGGAGCTTACAGGGCTGGGGGAGGCAGATGTATTCATGTGGCTTGGGCCAAATGCTGTGAATATTTGAGCATATAGAGAAGGATGAAGTTACTTCTCATCAGAAGGCTGATGCACAAGTCAGCATTTGTACTAGGTGTTGGAGGAGAAATCTGATCTTACAAGCCAACACTGTACCTGATCCCTGCTCCACAAATGTTTGTGGGCAACCTGAGAGAAGAGAGTATTGTTCTAGGAGAAGGGAAAGAAGAGTGGGAAGGGCAAGGCTCATCTGGGATGCAGTGGGTCCTGTTCTGGGTCTGAAGCTGAAGCCCGGGTTGTCAGAGCCAGGAAGGAGGACAAATCTGAGTGGTTGGTTGCAGGCTGAGTGTCAGAGCCCCTGAGTGGAACTGCTGATTTGAGACTTCAATCAGAAGGCAGTGGGGGTCTCTGAATGAGTTGGAGCACATCGGGGCTGTGGTTCAGTGGGGTCAGGCTGCATTGACGAGAGGGCTGTGTTGGGATGGATGGGGCTAGAAGCGGGAGAATCACTGTGAGGCAGTTGTAGACACTTGGGTGGAGGGTAGCAGGGTCCTGAACCCCAGTACTAGCTGTGGGTGGCAGAGGGGCTTTGTCAAGGCAGAGATTGCAGGACTGGGAGCTGCCTTCACCAGCAGTTTGTCCTTACAACCTTCTGTCCTCCTAACATCATCTCCTTCAGGTGTCTGGCACCCCGCACCTCCTGCCCCATAGGGAGGCTCTCAGTCATGGGGGGAATTGGCTTTAGGCAAATGAGTGTGGATATAAGGGTACTAAGGTCCCTATTTATTTATAATTAGTTATTTAATGCCTTTTTATGGTCTAGGATTTGAGGAAGACAGTGTGAATGTACATACACGTGTTCTCCCCACCAAATGAGACCTGCAGTATCAGTGCAATTTCTTGTTCAGCAGCACAGCTGAAAGTCAAAGCTTTGTGGGTACGTGAGTGGGTTTGAATCTTGACTTTTCCCGTGGCTCGCTGTGTGAGCATCATCTAATTACATGTCAGTCTGAGTCTGATGTTCTGAGTTTTAGCCTCCTTATCTGTGGAGTTGAGGTGAGCATCCTGTGCCTCCCAGTTTTGTTGTATGGACTGAGTGAGGTCAAACATGTCAGATGCTTTGTGTAGCACCTGGGCCACAGGAAGTACTCAAATGGATAGTCAATATCACCAGACTCTTTACATCACTGTGACTATTATTACTCCTTTGGGCATCAGTGGTCAGGTTGGGAGGGTCTTTCCATGTGGCTATCCTAACCATCCTAAGCCTTTGCCAGTTAATCCTGTTTGTGGCCACCTACTTCACTGATGAGATGAAGAAGCACATATGTTTCCTCAAGGCATGACTTTATATCTGATATTCCCCTGAGTCAAATCTTGCCCATTTTGACTAACTGACCCAGGAGAAATACCAGCAGATGATAAAGGTTGCTAGCATTTCCATTTAGGTCTCATTCATTAGGAATACAAAACAAAACATGACCTCTGTTCTCAGGGACTTCCTAAAGGGGAAGGGAGGCAGAGACATCTGCACAGGTCATCACAGAACAATGAGGCAGCTGATAAAGAGGGGTGGATGGGGTGCTGTGGGAGCACCCTAGGCTAGGTTTCATCTGAGTCAGGAAGGAGCAGGCATCCACCTGGCAGACAAAGGAAGAAAGCATTGTGGCCAGTGGAAGGATTGGTGACCCGGAAACACGATGTGTTGGAAAATGTTGGAGAAACCCCAGCTAGCTCAGTAAAATAAGATTGTACAGTTTCTCATGAAGAAGACAAGAGAAAAAAGTGTTGGTGAGGGTATAGAGAAAAAGAACCCTTGTACACTGTTTGTGGGAATGTAAATTGGTGCGGCCACTATGGAAAACAATACAGAGATTCTCCAAAAAATTAAAAATTGGTCTAACATATAATCTAGCAATTCCACATCTGAGTATACACCCAAAGGAAATAAAAGCAGGATGTGAAAGAGATATCTGCACCTCCATGTTTATTGCAGTGTTATTCACAGTAACCAAGATGTGGAAACAACATAAGTGCCCATCTCCAGATGAATGGGTATGGTGATATATATATAAAAATGTATGAAAGTGAAAGTGTCAGTTGCTCAGTCATATTCCACTCTTTGCAACCCCACCAGGCTCCTCTGTCCATGGAATTCTCTGGGCAAGAAGACGAGTGGGTTGCCATTCCCTTTTCTAGGAGATCTTCCTGACCCAGGGATCGAACTCAGGTCTCCCACATAGCAGGTGGATTCCTTACCATCTGAGCCATTAGGGAAGCCCAAGCATATATATATATATATATATATATATATATATATATATATATATATATATATATATATGAAATACTACTCAGCCATGAGAAAGAAGGAAATTCTCCCACTTGTGACAACAAGGATGGATTTCAAGGACATTATGCTAAGTGAGATAAGTCAGACAGAGAAAGACAAATATCATATCACTTAAATGTGGAAACTAAGAAAGCTACATTCATAAAAATGTAGAGTAAAATGTTGGTTACTAGGGGCTACAGGCTGGGGAAATGAGAGAGATGTTGTTTAAATACATCTTAAGAGATCTAATTCACAGGATAGTGAATATAAACAACAATATTGTATTATAATCATCAAACTCCTAAGAGACTAGATCTTAATTATTCCTACTCCAAAAAAGAAATAATTAGATGACGTGATAGAAGTGTTAACTACCACTACAATGGCCATCATATTATAGTATATAAATATATCAAGTCAGCATGTACACTTTATATTTAAACAATGTTATATGTCAAATATATTTCAGTAAGAATCGAAATTAACTATATTAACTGTAAAAACAATCTGTGGAGATTCTAATGGGGCATTTGCATATCAGTAAGGGTCTGATAAGAAGAATGGAGAGAAGGCATGAAAGCAGATGGACTGGGAAAACTCTTCATGGGCCATCCAAGTGCTGCTCAGATCACTCCCAGATTGTTTCCACTTTCTCCTACAACCAGTCTTTATAGTCAAGCTATGTGCCATATTTCCTGGTGTGAAATGAAAATGAAAACTGAATAACTTCTTTTATTTTCACCAGATTTATATTCAGTGTCTTAATTTTAATTTTCTTTTATTCCGCTTTTACTCTGCAGAGAGGTATTCAGTGTCAAAGACTTTCTGGCTCAGAATAGAGTTACAGATGTAGAAAATAAACTTATGGTTACTGAGGGGTAAGCAGGGGATGGATAAATTGGAAGATTGTGGCTGACATATACACACTACTGTATATAAAATGGGCTTCCCTGCTGGCTTGGTGACTAAAGAATCTGCCTGCAATGCAGGAGACACAGGAGACTCGGGTTTGATCCCTGGGTTGAGAAAATCCCCTGGAAGAGGAAATGTCAACCTCCAAGTATTCTTGCAGGGAAAAATCCCATGGATGGAGTAGCCTGGTAGGCTACAACCCAAAAGGTCACAAAGCACTGGACATGACTGAGCTACTAAGGACAAGCACATATGAACTAGGGGACTAATAAGGACCTACTGTATAGCACAAGGAACTCTACTCAATACTCTCTAATGGCCTATATAGGAACAGAATCTAGAAAAAGGAGTGTATATATGTGTATGTATAACAGATTCACTTTGCTGTGCAGCAGAAACTAACACGACATTGTAAATCAACTCTACTCCAATAAAAATTAGAAGAAAAAAGACTTTGTGACTCCATCAGCTGAGGGCATCACCTCCATTCAGCCCTATCTCCTACCCTTGACAAAGGGTGACCAGGCAGCAGTTAAATAGCTGTCCCCGAGTGAACTCTGACAGTCTATCCCCCCACCTACCCAAGGCTCTCTGACCAGTCTGTTGCTCCTAACTGGTGCTCACACCCTTTGCGATCCTGCAGGGGGAAGTGGGAGCCGCCCAAACATGGCATCTAAGAGTCTTCGGAGTGTCAAGGAAGGAGCTGTGTACCACGAGGACCCTGCTGGCTTCCAGAACTGCCCTGTTACTGCAGGACAGATAGGACCTGCCCTCAAGAACTTTGCAAGGGCCTCAGGTTCCATATGAGGGCTTGGTGCCATCCTGATCTTTGATTCCCCATCTCACTTGTATTCCTTTCCATTTCTGCTAAATGCCGAAGGACCAAGTGGGAGCCATTGATGTTGTTTTCCCTGCTGACTAAATGCACAGATCAGCTTCTTTCTCAAGGCATTCAAGGGCTGTGTGATCTAAACTTTGCAGACCCTCTGGTATCTTTTTCTGTCTCTCAGTTTAAACGCTTTGCCCTGGTCAGGCAGTGTCTGATGTCTCATTTCCAACTGGACTCCTTTGAGCCTGTAGCTCTTGCCTCTGACGGTATCATGCACCCCATCCCAGTCTGCTCATTCTTTGAGACTCAGGCGCAGATCAAACTTCTTGTGAAAGCTCTTCTGGCTTTTGCGCCCTTGCTTCTTTTCAGGGATCTAAACTGGGAGCCCTGAGAGTGTTTAAGGGCTGAGAACTCAGATGGGAACCTTAGTGTTAATTCATGTCCATAAACACGTTGACTTCCCAGACCACTCCATCAACTTCTGAATGATGGGTACTTTGTCCTCCTGTCTTCTCTGAGACAGTCAGCACAGGGCAGGATGCAGGAATGCAATCAGCTCACGTGGCTTAGCAGCGGGCTGCTCTTGTTTATTCTGTTGACTCTTCATTTTCATTTGCAGAGAATGAAGTCTGAAGTATCCCAGCCTTGGAGCTTAAGGGGTGCTGGGCAGGCATTTGCTACATTCTGACGTCCAGGCGGGGGCATGACCAACCCTCTGAGCAGATTTCCACGCACCCCTTCTTTTCCCACGCACCCCTTCCTGGCAGCCTCTGTTGGTTGCCCCCTCTTGGGAACTGTATTTGGCAGAATTCGAGGGAGTCTTTCATATGCTTGGCCATAGCCTCCACCCTGGAGGGCCCTGTATACAGTCTCCCCGATGCTAGGTCCTGGGGGTAAAAGGGAAACTGCCAAGAGGAAGACTCGGACCCTGCCATTGGATGCATGGTACATGGTTTCCAACCCGAGGGCAGTGCTGGGAGGATAGGAGATTTGGACAGACAAGGAGACCCTGGGAGTGTCCTTCCAGATGTGGGAGAGGAGCTGAGGCTGGTTTCCTTTTGCCTCTAGTATAATTCCTTTGTGATCTCTTCTCTCTGGACCTCTGTTTTCTCCTCTGTCAAATGGGTTTAACCAACTGCTCATTGATCTACAGGATTGTGGGATAATGATTTGAGGTGATGTGAGGGGAAATACAATTTTGAAGTTGACAGGCAGCCTCTGATTGAAGGATCAGACCCTCCCTGCCCTTTGCATGAAGTTAGTTCTGCCTCACTCAAATTTATACTCTATTATCATTTTACCATTCTCATTTTAATCGATTGTTGGCTGAGTGGGTTATACTCTTTATTAAAACTTCTTAAAGAAAAGCTGCTAAATATATATATGGTTAATACACTGTAGAAATATGCAACTGTATCAGTTTGTCATAGAAGGACACATTCTCTGAGTGTGAGTGTGTGTGTGTGTGTGTGTGTGTGTGTGTGTAAGTCATACCATGGGGGCATCTCCTGGCTGTAAAGGAACCTGGAGATATTGAGGAGCATCAGTTAGGAGGTCTGAGGTTCCCTAGTCTGTCACTTTTAAAATCAGCTATGAATGGGGTAGAACTTGGAGGGGGTGCCCTGGAGCACTTGGGAGTCTAAACCAGGGCAGGTTTAATTTGGGAAGTTAGGTGTTTGTTCTTGAACATCACATTGTGTTCAGGTAAAGCTTCTTTTCCAGCTGTGGAACTAAAGGCTGTCCTCAGGCCTTGGAAGGCAGAAAGAAGACCCCCTGCAAAAGGGCTTGTGTTTGAATGGAGTCCATTTGGAATCAGACCAAAGATGTCCTTTGGATCAATGAATTTAAAGCCCACTCTTTCCTGTTTTACTGGGATTCTTAAGATCAGAGTATGAGCTTTGAAAACTTGACTGATTTTACTGATTTGATTGATTGATTGATGGATGATTAATTAATTAAGTGCTGTAGCCTGCAGATAGACTCACAATTTAAATTTGTTGCCAAGATTTAAAAAGTCAGAGACTTTAGAAGGTCTGGACCCATTAAGTCCTTACTCCTGGTGCTGAGCATATAGGGTGCCAATCTTTCTGTAGTTGAAGCCCACTGCCCAGCTGCCTTGGCATTTTAGGCCACATGCCTGGGCCTTGAAGTGCTTGTGTTTGCAGCCCTGAGGTGGTCAGCTGCACCAGTGGGTCTCTGTGGGCACTTTTATGTTGACAAGTTAGAGGTATTATGTACACCTCAAACCTTTGTCTTAGTTGATCACAACCAGCTTTCTGAACCCAAAGCAGTCATTTCCCACCCACTGCAAGCTTCTGTAGTTTCTCCAGTGTATTTACAAGTGTGTTATGGACTGAATGCTTGTGCTCCCCTAAATTCACATGTTGAAATCCTAACTCCTACAAAGTATTAAGAGGTGAGGCTTTGGGAAGTGATTAAGTCATGAGGGTGGAGCCCTTATGAATGGGATTAGTACCCTTTTAAAAGGATCCAGAGAACTCCCTTGCCCCTTCTGCCATGCAAAGACACAGGAAGAAGACAGCTGTCTGAAAAGCATAGAGTTGGCTCTCACTAGACACTGAATCTGATGGCACTTTGATCTTGGGCTTCCAGCCTTCATAACTGTAAGAAATAAATGCTTGTTGTTTAAGTCTCCCAGTTTATGGTATTTTATTATAGTAGCCTGAATAGACTGAGACACTGGGTATGATCCAGCAGCCAGGGGCGAGAGCAGGGCTGAACTTGGCTGGATTCAAGAAGCATTAAGGACAGTGATCAGCTTCAAAGGTGGTTCAGATAGTAAAGTTGCAGAGTGGAATTAAAGACTGTCCTGGACTGGGATTCTGCAAGGAGATATGATGAGCTTATACAAGTGTCCCATATTTGAAACTTCATTTGGCTCTTCAGATATAAATTCTCTAGAAATTTTGCCCCTATAGAAAAAAAAAAATCCCCCATAGGCATAAAAAGTATGAGAGAATGAAAATATATGTAATCATACTTTAAATATATTTTTCCATAATACTGTCACTTAAAAATTTATGAATGTAAACACTTATTAATTATAAATTGTTGATAATATATGCATAGAGATGTGAAAATATAGAACAAAGTCATATGCTTTCAGTACAGAATGAAGAGATCTTTATTTAAAAAGTCATATCTTTTATAGAATAGAGCACAACCATTTTGGATACTCAGAATCCTAGATCAGGGGACCTCCTAAGGCCCTGGAGTTCTATGAAAATGCATCTCTTTATTTTCCATCCAGTGAAATGGTTAAAAAATTCTGTAAAACTCTGTCTGTTCATTGGCTACGCTGTCTCTAGCTGTGCTCTAACTAACATTGCACTAAGAATTGCATTTTTCTCTCTCCTGACTTAGATTTAAATCTTGCAATCACTGCTGGGAAGTGAGCTGTATCATCTTGAGAAATCAGACCACAGAGACAGGCTTGCAGCTGGCAGGCTGGGTCATCTTTAATCGCTTAACCCTTCATATCAAAGGATGGGTTGTAGCAGTAGATTCTTCCTCAAGAATTTGCCATGGCATATTTTCTCAAGGAAAAGCTGAAAGTTAAAATGGAACTGAGTGTGCACAGCAAGAATCTTGCCTTACAAATGGTTGTTTGTGCCTATACACACAGCTGGTTTTGTTGTGTGTTTCTTCATGTCGCTCTTTCGTGTGAGCTTGTGTCCATGTCTGGGGTATGTGTAACTGTGATGTGTATGTACAGTGATTTAGGTGAGACTATACAATGAGTCTTTGTGTGCATGTAAGTATGTGAGTGTGTATGAGCATGTGGTGTGTCCAAGGAAAATTCTTCCTTAGCTCATAAAATAAGATCCAGGTTATTTAAAACTGGTATAGCAGATTGTTTAAAAAGGGAGCTGAGATAATTCCCTTTTTGTATTTACACCCTCTTAGACTGACTCTGCACTTGGCTGTATGCTTTGCTTCAGTCAATGGGGCATTACCAAATGTGACACAGAGACCTGAGAAGCAATTGCACATTGAAGTTGTCTTCTACTGCTCTTGGAACCCTCAGCCAGCATAATGTCAATGAACAGGACAAGTCTGCTGGAGACATGTGGCCCAGTGGCTCCAGCCACCCCACCTAACAGCTACCACTGACTGCCAGACATATGGATGAGGCCGTCCTGGACCAAGGAGTCCTCATCCCACCTGTGAGCTTTATCAGCCACAGAAGTGATCCCAGGGAGACCAGCAGAAGAACCACCTTGCTGAGCTCAGCCCAGATTGCCCACTCACATGTTCCTGAGTTAATATGAAATAAGTGGTGTTTCAGATCACTAAGTTTTGGAGTAGTTTGTTACACAGAAAGAGTTAATTCACTGATCTAGTTGGTAGTAGAAGGAAAAGTTTCTCTGTTGGAGGAAGGGGTGTTTGTTAAGAATTTCTAGGCATGAATCAAGGGAGACATGTTTTGTGTTTAAACATTCTTTGTAATCCTGTTCTCACCTTATGGATTTAAAAACATAAAAATTAGCTCTATTGGAGGACCCACCATTAATTTTCACCAGAAATGAATGTTAACAAGACAAGCATGGGCATAGGATGGTGGTGCTGGCATGCTCCAACAATTCTTCACTGAGTCCTTGGGAAGAAAGCCAAAGAGAATCAAGCCCAGGGAGGATGCTGCATTACACAATCTATGTGGAAGCTACAACTTGCTCTTGGGAAGTGAAAGAATTCATCTCATCCTGGCTCCCAGTCTGTCTCCATGGGGTGGGCATCACTTCAGCATCTATTACCCAGGAGCTTACCCCAGGCGTATGACTCCTTGAAGAACAGCGCCTATAAAATTAGGCTCTGAAAGAAACAAGATTCTCTTCCCTGCCTGAGGCTTGCCTTTCGGGAACCTGCCACCTCTTTGCATAATTGACTCTAGGGATGATTGTCCCTCTCAAGGGAGAACATGTGTACTTCTAGGGACAAGACCTTTACCCTGCAGATCACAACAGGAAATCAAGATATAACTATCAGCCTATTCTAGGTGGCTCGACTTACATTTAGAAGCAGAGGTTGTGTGAGAAAATTCTCTCTCTCTCTCTTTCTCTGTGTAAATGTAAGAATACTGGCTCAGAAGTCAGGGTACATGACTTTTGCATTCCCAGGTTCAGTCCTATTTTACAAGAAATTCCTGCTTGGTGTGATTTGAAAGAGTTTAGGGCAGAATCTAATCTGCTATTTGCATCAGTGCTTTGGATTGAAAGATATTTTATTTCTAAGAATCCTCTTTCAAAACATAGGAATATTCAAAAACCTCTATTATCTGTTAACACTTAGATAGGAAATCACAGAGGTAAGGCAGGGGGTAGAGGTTTTGGAGCTCTTATGGGAACCCTAATGGATGTGTGGGCACCAATACTTATTACCTTTCATACTTGAGGTTTCATTCAAGCTTGGACCTGCCCAGCCTTCTTGCAAATAAATACATCTCACACACTGCCCCAAAGCATGTGCTACATCAATTAGATCAAAAGATTCAGTGTGATGGACATTCTTTCTTTCTTTTTGTAGATTAAAGAATATTATAGGGGAAGAGAGTAAATTGAATTAATTATATTATTATTTGAGTTACCAGTAGAGAAACATGCTTTTTAAAGAAATAGCTATCTCCAAGCCCTATGCAAAGTCCTTTACAAACTAATGTGTGTTATTACAGCTCCAATTTTCCACATAAGGAAACTCAGATCCTTAACTGGTAAGTTCTAATGCCTCATCTTCGGCTGCTGGTAAATGTCAGAATGAAAACTCAAATACAGCAGGCCTATCTGATGTTAAAGCACTGCTTTTATTATTTAAGTAATTTGTATGAAATATTTCAATCACACAGAAAACTTCAAAGAGTGACACAGCAAACACCTGTGTGCCCATCACCCAATTTCATTATTAATAGATCCTAATAATCTGCTGGATCTTGGGCCCATCCCTTTTAAAAGATAGTTTTATTATGTAGTTCAGCTCTGTTCAGTCACTCAGTCATGTCCAACTCTTTGCAGCCCCATGGACTGCAGCACACCAGGCTTCCCTGTCCATCACCAACTCCCAGAGCTTGCTCAAATCCATGTCCATTGAGTTGGTGATGCCATCCAACCATCTCATCCTCTGTCATCCCCTTCTCCTCCTGCATTCAATCTTTCCCAGCATCAGGGTCTTTGCCAATGAGTCAGTTATTATATATATGGATTCCTAACATTTCTTAACAAGCAATATAGCTTGGTTGGTTATTTTAAACTTTTTATAGTCTCTGGAACTAACTTTTTTTTCAACAATATAGTATTACCAAGAGTCAATCATATAGTTGTATGTAGCAGCAGTTCATTAGAGTCCATTATAATATTTCATTGTGATGTGCTCTAGAATTTCCTTATCCATTTGGAATGTTTCCAGATTTCCCCCAAGAATACTATTGCTATAGATCCTTTTGTACATTCTTCCTGGTGCACATATGTGCAAGTTTCTCTTGAGCACATACCCAGAAATGCAATTTGGGGGTTGTAGGATAAAAGGCTATTTAATTTTATAAGATAATGCTAAATTCTTTTTCAATGAGGTTTTACCAGTTTACTCTCCCCCTGGCAATCCTGTGTATCCATACTGTCTCTAACATTTAATATCATCTTTCTTAATTTTGTCAATTAAATGGAAATCAGACACAACTCGTTACGCATTTCCTAGATATTTTCTTAAATGTTTATTGGCCACATGTGTTTAGCCTTCTGTGAGATGGTTCTTTATGTCTTCTGTCCCTTTCTTTCTATCATCTTGCTTGCTCCTTTCTTACAGATTTATAGCAGCTCTTTGTGTATTCTCGATACTAATCCTTTGTTGGTAGTATGTGTTGCAAATATATTTTTCAATCTGTAGTTTATCTTTTCCTTATTGTGTGTATAAAATACATTTTGGCACCTTCTCTACCTCTTTTGACACTCCCCCCATTTAACACTATTAGCTATTCCCAGAACAAAACCAACTTGACATAGTCTTGTATTATATTTCTTAACATACTGGCATTTGTTCCCATGATTTCAAGGAACCATCTATTTAACATGTGTTTGTGTCCCAGTGGTGGATAAATATCCTCAAGGTACTTGGTTGGATTTTAATAGGGGGTTTCTGAGGCCTAAGATAGTGACTTGGAAGATATATTTCTGGGCTGGGCAGCCACCGCCCTTCATCTCTTACCTGTCTACACCCACCGATCTATGGGCAGCTGAAATATGTTTAGGATTCACATCTTATAGAACTTTTCTGAAATACAATTCCCCAGGAAGATTTCATTTTTCTCCAAGTAGTAAAACTCTCACTTCCTGATAGTTACGGAGATAGGTTTTGTTGTCATAATGCTTTCTCTGTGTGCTGCTTTGCAATCAGAGTTTTCACCACTCAATGGATCCATCACCGAGCAGCACATTACGGCAAACGCATATCCGTTTGCCTCTACTATTGTCATAATCAAAAGGCGGGGCTACACTGAAATATTTGCTTCGTGCATGCATATCTGTTATCCGAAGGGCCTTTTAACCTAAATGGTGTGCTTTCTGTAATGTCTTCGGTTAATGAATGGGTCTGTGAGGGCCTCAGAGCGGTGCAATGTGGGAAGAACGCTATAATTTCTTTTTAACATGCAGGAATTCTGAATACGAGAAAATGCATGCCAAATTTTATTGCTTCTAAATCTGAATAATTGTATTTCTGGGCTGTGCATCTGGGTAGATAATAAAGCCACAAAACAATTTAATGAAACATATAAAAAATAAAATGACATTACTAAATATTATAATATGAAGAAACTATTTTTTGCATATTGTCACCTAATCTTTCAACCATATAGCAACAAATAATGCAACCATAATTGAAAGTTTTATTATCCATCTGAGTAAATTGAGCTCAAATTTACCTTGTTCTCATTAGTTGGTGGGCAAGCCTATTGGGGTTACTGACAGGATTTCATTTTCGTGGTGGATTATTTTTTTCTCCTTTTCTATGGAATCTAAAGTGGTCAATAAATAGCCCTGCTGCTTAATCGATTCTGAACCCAGCTCTTCAGAAGCCACTCCTTGGCCCTGTGACCCATGCTGGCAGCCAGCCCTGTGTCTGCTGAGTTTCAGAAACTGGCTCCGTATATCATGAGGCTTTCCTGGTCCTAAAGCCCCACAGACACACCGAGGACCCAAAGTCTTTTACTCTCTGCGGCATGCCATGTTCTAGTCACACTCTATTCCTGCAGCCCTGCATCTTCTATGGCAGGAATTTCATTGTGTTTCTTGAGCAGGGACTGGAAACATGTTGACTAGTGTTGGCCTACCCAAAAGATTTCTCATTCCAGTTTTTCAAAGGTCCTTGAGCCATCTCATGGCGTGGGATGGGGTCAGAGCTATACCACAGGAAGAACCCACTGGTATTTCTGATCTTGAGACCCTCCAGTGGCCTGCACTGATGGAACTGAGGTCTCTGAATTTTCAGGGCGGGCCATTGGGCATGGGGGATGCCAAGACTTGGGGAAAAGACGGGATGTCTTTGTGGGAAAAGCTCTACTGATTTCAGTAGTAATCTTTGGTTATGTTAATTATAAAATATTCATTTTTTTCCTGGAGCCTCGATTTGGAGAATCTTGGCTGTTTCCCTGCTTCTGAGTCCGCTGCAGTGGGCCTCTTGACTGTCCAAGTCGTGGATAGGTCCATGAGAGACAGAATGCTTCTTCATCAGGCAGACTATGGGACATCTCACTGCGAGAAAGCCCAGGCCCCAGGCCTCATCACCCTTCTTTCTTACTCCTGGGATGCCTTTCATCCTCCTTATCTGCAGGAGAGACTAAAATGAAGCAGGTAGTACTTCCAGAACTGTTCTCCCTTTATAGAACCCGGGAATGGAGTCTGACCCTATTCCATTAGAGTCATTTTTTTTTTCCCCTCAGGGATCTTGCCCTCCTTTCCTGCCATTTAGCTTAGGTTAGTCCTATTCTAGATCATCTGTGCTCAGTTGCTCTGTCGTGTCTGACTTTTTGTGACCCATGGACTGTAGCCTACAAGGCTCTTCTGTCTATAGAAATCTCCAGGCAAGAATATAGGAGTGGGATGCTATTTCCTCCTCCAGGGGAATCTTCCCGACCCAGGGATTGAGCCTGTGTCTCCTGCATTGCAGACAGATTCTTTACCCGCTGAGCCATCAGTTCTGTGCTTCAAGGAGATGGGGTTGGGGATTATCCATCTGTTTCCTCCTGAAGCTCTGATGTGCTTATGTAGACATACCCAGACCCTTATTCTCAACCTCCAGCTGCAAATACAAAAGGGTGAGTTGGGGGCGGAGACCCAGCATCTCTGGCCTTATTGCGTCTGGATGCTGCTGATTCATCAACAGTTACCTCCACATACTTCTCTCCAGGTGGAGCAAATCCCTGGGGGGCACATTGGTTATGCTTTCCATCAGCACACAAGTCCTCAGCTTCTTGAAGTCCCATTAGGATTAAGAAAGCCTCATCACACCCAAACCCCACACTCATTTGACAGCAAGGTCATGGTGATACTTTGGAGAAATTATTTTCAAAGGAGACTTAAAAGAATATATGCTGCTTGCTGTGTGCCAACCTTTCTGACTCATCCTCAGATTCTGGAGGGAAATTGAGGTAACCAGGAAAGGTGAGATGGAGAAGACTTGTTACTTTCTCTTGCCCTTTGTGTAATTCAGTGTAACACTTTGAAAACAGTGGATTGGGCCAATCTTAATTTGCCTAGTAGCTCCTTGGGGGACAGTATATGCTCCTCCCTGCCCCACTGGAGGGACAGCTACAGTCCTGACATCTCCCCAGGCTCCCTTGCCTGGGTTGGGGATGGAGATGAGAAGCTGGGGGCATGGGGATGGAAGATGCTGAGCTCAGGCTTTGCTCATGCCCTGGTCAGATGCAGCCAGTCTATGGGATTATAACCCATGCGTTCTCACCATGGTGTGCAGGACAGGGCAAACCAGAGCTCGTGTGGCTGTGGGAGCTCTAATTTAGGGGTGAAGGGCTGAGCAGCCCACTTGGCCACAGAGCTGAGCCATGTCGATCTTCTGTTTTTGATCCCTACAGCTCTTAGGGGACAAGGAGGAAAGACGGATGTGCCTGATATTGTGATGGAGGAGAAAATGATCCCAAATTAAAGTTGGGAAGCAAAGCTCAACAGCAGCATCATTATTTTAGAAACACATTTTTTTGTTTCTGAATTGTATTAATTTTTTTAAACTGAGGTAAAATGCACATAAAATTTCCCACCTTAACCATTTTAAAGTGTACAGTTCAGTAGTCTTAAATGCATTCACATTGTTGTGGAACCAATGTCCCTAACTCTTTTCATCTTGCAAAACTAAAACTCCGTACCCATTAAACAATTCCCCATTTCCCCTCCTCTCCATCCCTGGACAACTATCCTTTTATTTCCTGTAGCTATGAGTTTGACTCCTCTAGATACCTCATATAAGTGGAAGCATACAGTATTTGTCATTTTATGATTGGCTTATTTCACTTAGCTTCATATCCTCAAGATTCATTCATGTGGTAGCATATGTCAGAATTTCCCTTCTTTCTCAGGCTAGATAATATCCCATTGTTTATCCTTTTGTTCATCCATCCGTCCGTCAAAGAACACTTGGATTGTCTTCACCTTTTGGCAGTTGTGAATAATACTGCTATGAAAAGGATATACAATATTTCTTCAAGATCTTGCTTTCAATTCCTTTGGGTATATACCTAGAAATGGGATTGCTGGATTACATGATACTTCTATGTTTGAATTTTTAAGGAACTGCCATAATGTTTTTCATAGCAATGGCACAATTTTACATTCCCAAGAGCAGTGCAAACAGGGTTCCAAATTCTCTGTACCCTTGCATCTGTTTTACTTGGAAATAGCCATTCTAATGGGTGTGAAGTGATAATCTCATTGTGGTTTTAATTTGCATTTCCCTAATGATTAGTGATATTGATTATCTTTCCATGTGCTTATTTTCCATTTGAATATTTTCTTTTAAGAAATGTCTATTCAAGCCCTTTGCCTATTTTTAATCATTTTTTTTTCAGTTGTAGGAGTTCTTTATATATTACAGATATTAATCTCTTATCAGATATATGATTTGCAAATATTTTCTCTCTTTCTGGTGAATTGCCTTTCAACTCCATCTATTATGTCTTTTGATGAACAGTTTCAAATTTTGATATAGTCCAGTTTATTTATCTCTATTTTTGTTGTCCGTGCTTTTTCTATCTATTGCTAAATTAGATGTCATTAAGTTTTCCCCTATATTTTCTTTCAATAGTTCTTATGTTTAGGTTTTTGATCCATTTTGAGTTGTTTTTATATGGTGCAAGGTAAGGATACAACTTCATTCTTTTGCATGAGGATATCCAGTTTTCCCAGGTTTATTTGTTGAAAATCATTTAATCATGTAAGTGAGAATTTATTTCTGGGATCTGTATATGATTACATTGGTTTATACATCTGTTTTTATGCCAGTACTGCACTGTTTGGTTACTGTGGCCTTGTTATTCGTTTTAAAATATGGAAATATGAGATCTTAAACTTCCTCAAGATTTTTTTATTGTTGTTCATTCAAGCTTCCTTGAAACTTCATATGAAATTTTGGATGAATCTATTTCTGCAAAGACCACCATTGTAATTTTGATAGAGATTGCATTAAAGTTGTAGTTTGCTTTGGGTAGTATGAATCTCTTAACTATGTTAAGTCTTGCACTTGATGAATACAGGATGCCTTTCCATTTATTTGTACCTGCTTTAATTTTTTTTAGGAATGCTCTGTAGTTTTTAGTGTATGAATCTATCATTTTCTTAGTCAAGTTTATTCCTAAGCATTTAATATTTTTGATGCTGTTATAAATGGAATTGTTTTCTTAATTTGCTTCATTTGTGGGGGGGTCATTGTTAATGTATCGGAGAAGGCAATGGCACCCCATTCCAATACTCTTGCCTGGAAAATCCCGTGGATGGAGGAGCCTGGTAGGCTGCAGTCCATGGGGTCGCTAAGAGTCGGACACGACTGAGTGACTTCACTTTCACTTTTCACTTTCATGCATTGGAGAAGGAAATGGCACCCCACTCCAGTGTTCTTGCCTGGAGAATCCCAGGGACGGGGGAGCCTGGTGAGCTGCCGTCTATGGGGTTGCACAGAGTCAGACACGACTGAAGCAACTTAGCAGCAGCAGCAGCAGCAGCAGCATTGTTAATGTATAGAAATGCAAATGATTTTAGTGTGTTGATTTTGTATTTTCCAACTTTACTGAATATGATTATTATCTCAAATAAGCTTTTCCTGTGTGGAACATTTAGTGTTTTCTAGCATTTTGAAAGCAATGGCACCCCACTCCAGTACTCTTGCCTGGAAAATCCCATGGATGGAGGAGCCTGGTGGGCTGCAGTCCATGGGGTCGCGAAGAGTTGGACACGACTGAGCGACTTCACTTTCACTTTTCACTTTTCACTTTCATGAATTGGAGAAGGAAATGGCACCCCACTCCAGTGTTCTTGCCTAGAGAATCCCAGGGATGGGGGAGCCTGGTGGGCTGCCGTCTATGGGGTCGCACAGAGTCGGACACGACTGAAGCGACTTAGTAGCAGCAGCAGCATATTGAAAAGCAGAGACATTACTTTGTCTAAAAAGGTCCGTCTAGTCAAGGCTATGGTTTTTCCAGTGGTCACGTATGGATGTGAGAGTTGGACTATAAAGGAGGCTGAGTGACGAAGAATTGATGCTTTTGAACTGTGGTGTTGGAGAAGACTCTTGAGAGTCCCCTGGACTGCAAGGAGATCCAACCAGTCCATCCTAGAGGAAATCAGTCCTGAATGTTCATTGGAAGGATTAATGCTGAAGCTGAAACTCCAATACTTTGGCCACCTGATGCAAAGAGCTGACTCATTTGAAAAGACCCTGATGCTGGGAATGATTGGGGGCAGGAGGAGAAGGGGATGACAGAGGATGAGATGGTTGGATGACATCACCAACTCAGTGGACATGGATTTGGGTGAACTCTGGGAGTTGATGATGGACAGGGAGGCCTGATGTACTGCGGTTCATGGGGTCGCAAAAAGTCGGACATGACTGAACGACTGAACTGAACTAAACATGTAAATAATTTTTAGAAACTTTTAAACAAATAGTTTTTACATCAGTGCTCCAAGGGGTTTTCTTACCTCTCACCTACTTTTCCTCCTGGTACCCACTGCTGCCTTCAGGGGTGCTTTCTTTGTGTCTAGTCATGTCACCTCTCTGATTAACCAATTTCAGTGACTCCAATGTCTTTCTGGTAACCTCAGGGAAATGCCCCAACTCCTGAGTGGGGCTTGGAAGGCCCCTCACGATCTGGCCCTGGCTCCAGAGGCCCTGAACATGCTTCTTTGAACAAGCCTGCTTGTTTCAGGACCTTTGTGCTGTTTCCCTCTGGCTGAATGCCTACCATCTCCCTGAACCCTATCTCAGGCTCACTCTGTGGGTCAGAAAGCCGTTTGACCTGATATACCTGGGTTAGGAAACCATGGCACATGGCTCCATGGGAACCTGTGTTTTATCCCATGGTATATCCACAGAGTATTTTGGTTGCTTATTTCGGTACATTTCCCAACTAGACTGTGGTGTCTGCATACAGGGGACTGTGACTTACACCTTAGTGTATCCTCAGTGCCCAGCACAATTATAGCCACAGAGAAGGTACTCAGGAAGGACATGCAGCGTGCAGCTTTGGAGAGGAATGATTCCATTCTCCGAGGGAAAGAAGGCAGCTTGGCCTGGAAGTGAGAGGAGCTTCTGGGGGGCAGATTTCCCTTTCTAATCAATTAAGGTTAAAATAATTATAACTACTTCATATAGTCCACATCAAACCAAATCCATGCAGATAATATTCCATGCAAATAATGTTTATTGAGGGCTTCCCTGGTGGCTCAGATGGTAAAGAATCTGCCTGCAAAACAGATCCGGACTCTATCTCTGGTTTGGGAAGATCCTTGGAGTAGGAAATGGCAACCCACTCCAGTATTCTTGTTTAGAGAATTTCATGGACAGAGGAGCCTGGATGGCTACAGTCTATGGGATCACAAAGAGTTGGACACAACTGAACGACTAACACACACACACACACACACACACACACACACAATGTTTATTGAGCATCTACTATAATCCTGTTCCTGTTGGGACACCAAGATGGAAATGGGTAAGATAAGGAGAAATATTTACCTAGAAATTGATTAGGGTGAAACATCCTAGAGAAGAAAGCAAGGACACAATACACAGGAAACGCAGAATTCAAGAAATTGTGTGGGCAGGGGATTAAAAGAACAAAGGAAGATGGGAGAGGTTTGGCAATGTAGCAAGTAGACAGTGACCCAGTGTCCTGGGGCATTGTGCCTCCAACAAAGGCTGTAGAGAGCTTGGTGCTCAGGCATAAAGCACAAAAGAGACAAGAGTCCTGCTCTGCGTTCCAGGGTTAAGGAGGGACCTCGCTGGGGAGAGGAGGTGGCCCTTTTCATCAGTCCCGACTTTTCCATCTCAGTCATCATATGGAGTTAGGACCAGAGCCTCAAGAAGGAGGAAGATGCAATACGATGTGATATTGTGGTTTATTAAGGTGCTGCTGTGTGCTAGGCTTGGTGCTGGCCCTTGAATGACTGTCTCATTTTTTCTCTCAATAACACCTAAAGGCACAGGTGCTATGTGACAGATGAGCAACTGAAGGTTGTAGACTTGATCTACTTCACAGTGATAGGCACATCTGGAGAGAGTTACATTGACTGTATAAAACATTATATGGATACTTGGGGACTTAATAACCAGTTTGGGACTGGAGGCAATTTTTTCTTTTTGAAGTATAGAGGAGGTAACATGTAAAAAAAAATTTTTTTTTTTTTTTTTGGAAACTAGAGAAAACTGTTAAAATTATAATTTCAAAGACTTTAATTTCCTTATCATTAATATTTTTAAAAAATCAGGTAAAAAGTGTCTTTTACTCCCCTGTTGTGTACACCACATTCCGTTCAGCGCTTTGAGAGCCAGGAAAGAAGGTGGAGTTGATGTAGCCTCACAGACCTGATGGTGGGTGTATTTTCCGACATGAGTGTCAGCTCTGAGATTGCTGGGTGTTTTCTTTTGTTCACAGCTGTATCCTTAGAGGCAAAAGAGTGCCTAGTACGTAGTAGATGCTTAATAAATACTTGTTGAGTGAATCCATCAATACACAAAATTTCACTCACAAGAGATAGTTAAAAACTGTGCAAAATGACAGGAAATTCAGAACCAGGATGTACTGTCTGAGTGCTACATGCCAAGGACTGTCCAAACTGCCATTTGCTTGTCCTAGATGTGGAGCTGGAGTTGGGTGTTGAAGGATGGACAAATAGGAAAAGGAAGGACTGTTCTGGACATGCGAGGGGCTTGAGTTGAGCACAGGATGTGCAAAGGATGCTGAGGATGGATGAGCAAACTGAGGCTTTAAGACATGTCCGGGATGTGCTGCTCAGGGAATAAGTGGATTTAAACCCAGGTAGTCTGATTCCAGAGCTCAGTCCACATTTCTCTGATAAAGCTAGTTGATAGCTTGGAAGAGGAAGGCTGTGACGATCTATCTCAAAGGCAGGGAGGAGCTGTGAGGTGCGATATCCTCTGATTGATATGTATTTCTTGTCCATGGAGGTCTTTTGCACCCAGGAAGTGGAGACAGTTATTTACCCTGCCATTTCTAAGAAAGTGAGCATTAATTAGAGAACCAGTTGGGAATTCCTTGGTGAAAAGTAATGCACAAAGATGGAGCATTTCTGTACCAGTCAGTGGTGAAAAATAAAGGGCATTTCAAAGAATATTCTCATACAACTCGATTTTTGCATAGAGGATTCAGACCAACTGCTTTTGCAGACTTAAATAATCCCAGGATAAAAGGTACTATATAAATGCAAAGTATTATTATTATTATCCAGCGGTAGAAAAGAAGGACATTTCAAAGAATGTTTCAGTAGAATACAATTTTGTTTTGCACAGAGAGTTCAAGGGAAAAAGCTTTATTTTATAGACTTAAATAATATCATTATGGAGCTACAGTAAAATAAATAATACAGATATGGTGTTAAGATAAATAATACAGTTAGGAGGCTTAAATAAATAATGGTGGAGAGAGAAGAGAAATTAAGAGTCCTGGGAGAAGGCAGGGGGAGATGCAATTTTGAATTATAAGTGGTAGAGAATTGAGGTCCTAAAGTCCTAAAATATTCAGGATGTTTCTACACTGACCAAAAAGATGGCAGCGGATAGTTCACAATTCAGGGGCTGATCTGACAGTATTTTTAGTAATAGACTTTTTTTAGTGATAGTCTTTTCCCATTGTTTCAACGAGTGCAATATCAAAATTTTTGACTAAAAAGTTAAAAGATAATTAAATCCACCATTTTAACATTTACACACAATGATATCCTACCCCTTCTCCCCAGTCCTTGTTCCTTGATCCTCTATTCCTTGTCCAATTATGGAAAAATAATGAGCTCCTTTTCTACAAAATTCAGAGATGCTTCCTGTAAAAAGTCTGTCCCGGCCTGTACCCCTGAGAGCACCCCTGCCTTCCTCCTCAGTGGGTGTGGGTCTCATCCGCCTTTTGTGGCTCTGATGTTTCTTTAGGGTTTGGCGTCCCATCTTTTTAGAGAGACAGGGTTGCAACTTTCCAGGCAGAAAAACTGAAGCTCTTCCTCAGCCATGAACTTTAGCGGGGAGACCTGGTAGACCCAAATTCTGAAGAGAGTGACATGGAGTCTCTGGGGCAGGAGCAGAGGTGGGGAACTGCAGATAAGCGCAGTGGCTGGTTCTGAGCTTGGGATGAAGACTCCTAGACTCAGGTTCCTGCAGGTGGGATCTGCAGCCCAAAGGGGACCGGGGAGGGGGAGCACTGAAGGCAAGGTGAGACTTGATCCTCCCAAGGAGAGTGTGGGATTCTGCATTCTCCAGGCTGTGAGAAGAGGGAATTACTGCAAGGTAAAAAGTCCAGAAGAGGCTCAGACCTATGCTTGGGGGACAGAGGGATTCCCCGGAGGCCAAGCCCTTGAAGTCTGGGGCAGTCCCATCCTGGGAGGGGGTGAGGAGTCTGGGCTGGAGGTGCAGGATTTTCGCTGGACTAAAAGGCCTTGTGCATTCCACCCCCAGTCCACAGACTGGCAAACTGGGCTCTCCCTGTATTGGAGAGACATTTTCAGCTCTTGAGACAAGAGAAGATTTTTCTCAGAAGCGTCATTTTTCTGTTGGGGACTCTGATTCTCCATCCAGATGTACTGTGCCCAGGTACTACTGTGCTTGCAAAGAACAGCATAAGGGAAGCCTCATTTTCCAGAAGATGGGGTAGGGTCTTTCTACTCTCAATGGATCTGTCTTCTTGTCCTTCAAAGCCTAGTGTGAGTACACAGCCTCCTTTAGCCTGACCTTATCTCCCTCCAACACAGTTTCTGCAGCCTGGTTGGATAAATGCTTGCATTGTCTCTTCTCATATACTCTCTTTTTTTCTTTCTCACTCAGGAAGTAAACGATGGGCTCCTATCTTCTCTTGTCTCTTCCAGATCATTCTACTCAGGTATAAGGCATGCAGTATTTGTTTGGTGGAGATTTATGGATTTGAGGAGAGACAGGAGTGGGGGAGGAGAGGGAAGGGGTGGAGCAAGCCTCCGGTCCTCAGGATGTAGCCACACCCCTCTGAGTTTCCTTACTTGGCTCTTGAGGTCATAGGTCAATTTGGACACTCCCACAGGGAGACGGTCAGGAAAAGCCTTGGGGTGGGGGTGGGGATTGTTTCCTTGGGAACAAAGAGTTGGATGTGCTGTTATGTAACTTTGAGGGGAAAGAAAAAACACAACAAACAGAATAGAAAGGCAGGGAAAATATAAATAAAAAAGAGTGCAAAGTTTTATTGTCAACTGCTGCTGTCACCTCCTGGAACTACAGTCGTATCTAAGAAATATGTGACATACTAATAGGAAGTAATTTACCCAAGGATGTTTTTGTGCCTTGAATTGCCTTCCCTGCTCAGCTGCGGGAACTTCGTGAGTGTATATGCATGAGAGCGGGCGAGGTGCTTCAGAAACTTCCCAATTTGTGCACAATGTGACTTTTATAAGGCCATTAAACTCATCTTGGGGAAAAGCGCTCCAGAAAACAGTGATCCATGGGATCTCAAGGAGCCCGTGAAGGCAGACAGAGATGGCAAAATGATGACCGAACCCTCTTGGCTAAAGTGACTTTGAGGTGGTGGCTGTTTCTCTGCTCACCCTCCTGCCCACCCATGCTTTCTTCCTCTCCCTCTGCCCTTCAGTTGCTGCAGTGGCTGGGTGGCCTTCATCTATACTGCTTTTGATCCAGAGGGCACTGCCATTTTTTCTTGCTGTGACTGGGTGGGACCTGAGGTTGGGACCCAGGTCTAGGGGGCTTAGGTCTCAGCCCAGAAGCAGCCACAGCGCCAGTTCTGGCCTCAGGGGGTTCGTGGTGAAGCTCGGCTGCGACCTCTCACAGGCTGTGCCCACAGATGAGGATCCAGGCTTTTAAGCAGCCCGGTGGATCCTCAGTGCTTGGGGAGGAAGGTCCAGAGAGAAGAAAGGTACAGAGAAGGAGGGTGGAGAGAGCAGGGAGGGCAGCAGAGATGGCAAGAGAGTGGAAAGAGAGAGAGGAGTCAATAAGAGAAGCGTACAGTGGAGGCAGAAAAGGAGGACAAGGACGAAGGAGAAGAAGATACAGATCAGGAGACAGTCCTGCTTATATCTTTCTCCTCAAATGCCTGCAGATGCTTGTTCAGTAAACATAGGCAGGGCCACGATCAGAATATAATCAGAAAATCGAAACCACGAAGAAATGAATAGCACCAAAGGCAAGAGATTTGTCTGTCAGGTGGGTGTGACCACGAGGAGCGCGCGTGGCCGTGTTGAGATCTCCCGGCAACTTCTTTGATCTCGTCCCTCTGGCTCTCAGGTCCCACCGCTGTCCGCCTTGGACAGGGCATGCGCAGTTCACAGCTGCTGGGAGGCCGGGAAGGAGTCCTCGTAGCTGCGCAGGGCAGCGGGAGGCCCTGAGCTTCCTGCCAGGCTGGGGCATCGGCTGTGATGAGAAGCCAGGGGATGGGTGGGGAGAGGGCGGAGTGGGTCGGCCAGGCCTCTACGGCCTCATCGCTGGACCGGGAAGCAGGCTCTGTGCACAGAGCCACTGGGAAAGGGGCACCCGAGGGTGCTCAGTGGATGTGGGTGACTGGGTGGCGATAGGGCAGGGAAGGAAGCAGGGTGCCTTTAATTTGTACTCCAGCCTGTCTCTCTCTCTCTCTCTCTGTGTCCTAGCTTGGGAAAAAAGAAATGAGCCCTTTATCAATTTTTAATAAATTGAAATGACAAATAATCCATTTAATAAATTATTAACTGAGAAAATTACTGAAAACTGAAATATCAAACAATCGTGAGCAAATGCTCGGAGCAGTGTGTTTATTAATAACAAGTCCTGCCTCAGGAGAGCGCTGATGCCGTGATTCTGACATGGCTGCTGTCCCCACACAGACTGTGGCCCAGCGTGGGAGGGGCCGGGCGCTGGGGTATCCTCGGGGTGGGGGACACACGCTGGTGGAGCAGGTACGGTAGCCTGGGAGCTCACAGATTGACAGCTTGGACAGCTCTTGGGAAGGTGGTACCTGGATGTGGCACTTTGATGGGCACCAGGGCGAACTCCCCAGTTTCTGCCATCATGGTCTTGGAAGGGAGCCGCAAATAATCCCATCCCTGGAGTTTAGTGCTTTAAATCAAAAGCTACACGTTCAGAAAAAATTGTGTGTGTGCATGTATGCACGTGCATGAGATTTTGTATATATAAAGGATGACGTCAACCCGCAATCTGCCTGGTGTGATGATCCGCTGAGCTGGCGGTCCTATAGCAGACCTGACTGCCCACTCTGAGGGCTCGGGGGGTTGGTGCTTTGTGGTGGCAGAGGGCCGGGCCGGGGGGCTGGGGCTGGGGAGGCTCCAGCACTGTGCAGGGAGGGGACACGGGGTGGCAGTTTTGGGAATCCTTTTGCAAAGTGCCCTTGGTGCTCCTGAAGGGCCATTGGCGATCACGGAATCCAGGCCATTATTCAGTCTGAGAAATGGAAGTTCAGAGAGGTGGGTCTGGTCTGCAGTATCAGTGCTAGTGATGGAGAGGCAGAGCCAGCTAGGGCCTGGGTTCCTGGTCAGATGCCCTTTCTATTATGGCTCCAGGTCTCAGGCTGGTTCTAACTTGCTGGTCCCCGAGAAGCCTCCCTCTCACCCCATTGCTTCCTCTCTGCCCTCTGGGGGTGCCTGATCACAGGTAGAGTCCTACAGATCTGTCCAGGGTCGCTGGCTCTGGAGGCATCACTGCATAGCTGGCCGTGGTCTTCTTTGCATTGCCCGGGCCTGTGGTCCGAGACCACAGGCATAATCTCCTCCTAAGCTCTGGCTGTCTCTAGAAACATAACCAAGCCTGCCAGCTTGCCTGTGCTCTCCCAAGGCTGCGATAACCCGGAAACGTGGTTTCTTCATGATAGCCCTGCTGTGGGGCTTGGAGCTGGGCAGGTGACCTCCTTGTGTCCTAGTTCTTTTATCTGTAAAATGGGGATAATAATAAACAGGGTAATTTGATGGCTGGGATTGAAACAGTCCCATTATAAAAATACAATGCAGCAGTTCGGGCTGACAGGCTGTAGGCTTGAAGATGGTGCTGCAATGGGTATTTTTAGGAAGGAGGGAAATGGGGGGAGGGATGGGTGGTTTATAAATGTTTGTTGCATTAAAAAATGTGCTAGTTTGAATTGTGCAGAACGGAGTATCATTTGTTTCTAGAAAAATTCACTGCTGTGGAAATGAATTAGTTTACATTGAATATGTGATGGTTCAGAGAAAGGGATATTAACCCAATTTGCATTTCTTTGAACTGAAATAAATTATTGCCATGTTTGCATTAGTTGGGTCAACTGAATGTGATTGGGCAGACCCACAGTGGTGAGGGCTGGCCCTGGGCTCAGAGTGTTACAATGGGGTCAATGAGTGCAAATCAGCAAGCCCCCTTCAAATCAGGGCTAATTAACCTTTTGAGGGGGACTGTGACCCCTTTGGGGGTCTGATGAAAGCAACTGGCAGACCTATCCCATACAACTGTGTAGGGATCTGACACTGAGTCCTTTAGCCTGTCCTAGTCCAAAGAAGCCAGTGTCTATTGTCTTGATGTCTCAAGCCCAAGTCATAACCCACATTGGTTAGAATTCAGTTTTTGAGGTCTCTCCTATCTGTAGAATAAAACAGGATCCTGGTCCTGAAGAAGGGGACAACCAAAGACAAGCTTATGTGTGTACTCAGAGCTGGGGCGGTGGACATTTCAGACCATACAAGACAGTCCCAGCTAGGAGAAGGAGCTGACTATGCCATCTGCATAGTCAGCTGGCATAGTCAGCTCCTTGGAGAAGGCAATGGCACCCCACTCCAGTACTCTTGCCTGGAAAATACCATGGATGGAGGAGCCTGGTGGGCTGCCGTCCATGGGGTCGCACAGAGTCAGACACGACTGAAGCGACTTAGTAGTAGTAGTATGCCACCTGCAGGCCTGTCAATCACAAGGACTGGCTTGGTGCACATGGCTGGCAAGCCACAGCCCCCTCTACCTTCACTTCTCCATGCCCAGGTCTGCTTTAATTCTATGTTGAGCCAAATAAAAGAGTGTCTTCCAAGGGCAAGGAGGTGCCAGTGTCTGGCTTCCTCCAAACCTGGCCCCGGCCAGCCCCCAGTAGAGTTGAAAGGTAACATCAGGGCCATGAATCAGTGAGGGGGCAATTGGTGAACTCATATGTTGGTGATGGGCTTCCCTGATAGCTCAGTTGGTATAGAATCCACCTGCAATTCATGAGACCCCGGTTCGATTCCTGGGTCAGGAAGATCTGCTGGAGAAGGGAGAGGCTACCCACTCCAGTATTCTTGGGCTTCCCTTGTGGTTCAGCTGGTAAAGAATCCACCTGCAAAGCAGGTTACCCACTACAGTATTCTGGCCTGGAGAATTCCATGGACTGTATAGTCTATGGCGTCACAAAGATTCAAACACGACTGAGTGACTTTCACTTTCACTAATTGGTGACAGCATATGCGGACAGTGACCCCTATTGTAGATGGACATTCAAAGTGTCAGTTGCTTAGTTGTGTCTGACTCTGCAACTCTGTGAACTGTAGTCCACCAGGCTCCTCTGTCCATGGACTTCTCCAGGCAAGAATACTAGCGTGGGCTGCATTCCCTTCTCCAGGGGATCTTCCTGACCCAGGGATGGAACCCGGTCTCCTGCATTGCAGGCAGATTCTTTACCATCTGAGCCACCAGGGAAGCCCAGATGGCTGTTGAACATAGAGGTAAATCCAGAAGAAATGAAAGCTATTCACAGATACATGCCTGGAATTTGCTGTTATCTGTGAGACCAGAACAGCTTAAGGAACCCAAAAACTGTAATATGAGGGGAGAGAGATTGTGGGATGGAGAAAATCACCTTACCTTTCCCTGGTAGAGGGTGGCAGAGCTAGCTAGTTAGCAACCAGTGTCCAGAGAGCCTTATTTAATGAGTCCCCTACTTGAACTTCCTTTTATTGGAAAGAGACAACTGGTGGACAATAAGATGATAAGGGAGAACTTAATTTAAAAAATAACTTCAGGATGAAGATCCTTTTGCATCACTTTTCTGCTTAAAACCCATCCATTGTGCTTTAGTGATGTCAGGCTAAAGCCTGAGCCCCTTAACTCGGTATACAACTCACCCATCCTACTTGACTGGTGGTACCGAATTTCCCAGATGATTCACACCCTCTATTATGGCCAAACCTTTATTTCTGCTGCTTTCTTTGCTGGGGACATCCTCTCCCCTTTCTCATGGATGTCATCCCTCTAGGCAGTTTGCCCTTGTCAAAGGACAGAAATTGGTATGGACCTAACAGAAGCAGAAGATATTAAGAAGAGGTGGCAAGAATACACAGAAGAACTACACAAAAAATGATCTTCACGACCCAGATAATCATGATGGTGTGATCACCAACCTAGATCCAGACATCCTGGATGTGAAGTCAAGTGGGCCTTAGGAAACATCACTATGAACAAAGCTAGTGGAGGTGATGGAATTCCAGCTGAGCTATTTCAAATCCTAAAAGATGATGCTGTGAAACTGCTGCACTCAATATGTCAGCAAATTTGGAAAACTCAGCAGTGGCCACAGGAGTAGTAAAGTTTAGTTTTCATTCCAATCCCAAAGAAAGGCAATGCCAAAGAATGCTCATGCAATTGCACTCATCTCACATGCTAGTAAAGTAATGCTCAAAATTCTCCAAGCCAGGCTTCAACAGAATGTGAACCATGAACTTCCAGATGTTCAAGCTGGATTTAGAAAAGGCAGAGGAACTGGAGATCAAATTGCCATCATCCGTTGGATCACTGAAAAATCAAGAGAGTTCCAGAAAAACATCTACTTCTGCTTTATTGACTATGCCAAAGCCTTTCTTTGTGTGGATCACAATAAACTGGAAAATTCTTCACGAGATGGGAATGCCAGACCACCTGACCTGCCTCCTGAGAAATCTGTATGCAGGTCAAGAAGCAACAGTTAGAACTGGATATGGAACAACAGACTGGTTCCAAATCAGGAAAGGAGTACGTCAAGGCTGTATATTGTCACCCTGCTTATTTAACTTATATGCAGAGTACATCATGAGAAATGCTGGGCTGGATGAAGCACAAGCTGGAATCAAGATTGCCAGGAGAAATATCAATAACCTTAGATATGCAGATGACACCACTCTTAAGGCAGAAAGTGAAGAAGAACTAAAGAACCTCTTGATGAAAGTGAAAGAAGAGAGTGAAAAAGTTGGCTTAAAACTCAACATTCAGAAAACTAAGATCATGGCATCTGGTCCCATCACTTCCTGGCAAATAGATGGGGAAACCGTGGAAACAGTGTCAGACTTTATGTTTTTGGGCTCCAAAATCACGGCAGATGGTGGCTGCAGCCATGAAATTAAAAGACGCTTACTCCTTGAAAGAAAAGTTATGACCAACCTAGACAGCATATTAAATAGAAGAGATATTACTTTGCCAACAAAGGTCTGTCTAGTCAAATCTGTGGTTTTTCTAGTGGTCATGTATGGATGTGAGAGTTGGACTGTAAAGAAAGCTGAGTGCCGAAGTAATGATGCTTTTGAACTGTGGTGTTAGAGAAGATTTTTGAAAGTCCCTTGGACTGCAAGGAGATCCAACCAGTCCATCCTAAAGGAAATCAGTCCTGAATATTCATTGGAAGGATTAATGCTGAAGCTGAAACTCCAATACTTTGGCCACCTGATGCGAAGAACTGAGTCATTTGAAAAGACCCTGATGCTGGGAAAGATTGAAGGCAGGAGGAGAAGGGGACGACAGAGGATGAGATGGCTGGATGGCATCACCGACTCAATGGACATGGGTTTAAGTAAACTCTGGGTGTTGGTGAGGGACAGGGAGGCCTGGCATTCTGCAGTCCATGGAGTCACAAAGAATTGGACATGACTGAGCAACTGAACTGAACTGAACTGGATAAGATTTGAGCCTCTGTGATGATACTCACTGCATTACATTATTGGCAGTAGGAGAAGCTGATGGGGACCAGCCAACCAGTGGGCTCCTCAGGGCAGAGCCATGACTCATTCTCTGTTGGGGCCTGTGGCCAGCCAGCCACGTGGGAGGAACTTGGTAAATGCATCTTGAATGCCTGCATCCCTAAGGTAATGACTCAATAAAGAAAAGGACTTCAGTTTCACTGTCCTGCCCTTCACCCAACCAATCCCCTCTACAACATCAAATATGGCTTATGTTAACTGAGCTTCTCTCAACTGTCAAGTGGGAATACTACTGTCTTCCTGATGATTTTTGTGAGGGAGAAATGAGTGAATTCACATAAAAAGCAGTGCCCGGCATTCAGTAAGCACTCAGTGAATGCGCAGTAGTATTGTTCTCTGTAAATAAGTTTGCTGTTGTTTTTCAGTCGCTAAGTTGTGTCCAGCTCTTTGCAACCCCATTGACTGTAGCCTGCCAGGCTCCTCTTCCATGGGGTTTTTCAGGCAAAAATACTGGAGTGGGTTGCCGTTTCCTTCTCCAATAAATAATTTGAGAGACACCAAACCCAGAGTTGTCCTGGAAACAAGAAATGTCACCTCTCTTAGTCATTAGACCCACCATTAACAACTTGAAAATGCTTCTAGAAAGTGACCTCTGGAATATTAGCATCAGACCTGGGACCAGGAATCAGACTTTGGGAGACCATCATCGGGACCCACTCAGGCTGCCAGTTCTGCCAGGAGTCGCCTGGCCAATGGTGGTCAGGCGGGGCTGGAGGAAACTCCTAGCAGAGCCCGTGCCAGTCCCTGGCTAGGCTTTACTTAAGTCAGGGGAAGGAATTCATGCTGGGTAAATGAGGTAATGAATGTGCAAGTGCTTTGCAAATTGCAAAGTGCTATACAAATGTGAAGCATTGTTACACTCATCTATTTCTCTTCTTTGTGCTCCTAGGGCTTCCTAATGGGAACTCTTTTTGAAAGTCTTAGGCTGGCTTTCAGTTAACTAAAGGAAAAGAGCATGTGCAGGGTGGTAGGAAGGGGGGGTGTCCTGTGCACCCCAAGAGTAGCAGAAGTCCAAGCTAGGAAAGGGGAGGGACTTGCTGGCAATAGGAACTAGGACATGAAAAGGCTAAACGTGTGGTGATTAATCCCTCCCAACCTGGACCATTTCCCAGGGCTGGGCTATCCTAGAACTGCTCAAATCATTCTAGAGAGACAGTTTGGCTTGTGCTGAGAAGGGTGAGCACAAACCCAGGGCCCTAGTGTCTGTGAATAAGTGTGGAGTATCATGGGCAGTGTCCCTAATTCCTGCCTCCTGCTTTGCCCAGGCCACTGCAAACCATCTCCAGCTGCTTTGTGCGAAAGACACAGAGGGAAGAACTCGACTCTAACATCCTTACACTAGGTTCATTTGCTTCTAACTGTGCCTAGCCTGCTCCCAGGCTTCCCTCCCCACCTCACAGCTGTGGGTAACCAGGCAACTGCAGAAACTCATGATGGTTTACATCTCAGCTTCAACAAGGTCCAGCCAACCTGGACAGAGGAGCCAAGGCACCAGACCCATTTCCCAGGCCATTGTTCATGAGTTTATGATTAAACTCAACTTGCTCATGTTTATTTTGCCAGGAGCTGAGTAGCCCCACCTAGAGAGAGTCACATGAAATCTCAGCCTCTTAGATCCCACTAGGCTGTGAGATCCCTCTAGGGTGTGAGAACGAAACCTTACATGATTGCAGAGATAATCATGAAGATAATATCTCCTTCAACGCCTGGAGCTATCTACACCATGGGCTTCCCAATGGTGGAGGCCACTGGGAAATGGGAAGCTGGAAACAGCAGACAGCTCCTAAGCTATGAAGCTTAATCGTGAAGTGGGAATCATGTCCCCATATCTGCTTGTTCATTGCTTCATACCCAGCACCTGGCACAGTTCCTGTAGACTAGGGTCTAATGTGTTTGTTCACTTAGTGAATAAATGAGTGAATATGAGTGGATCATCCCAAGGCAAATTTCAAAGGTCTCAGTAAGACAGTGTTGAAATAGGTTTTTGCCCAAATGTCAACTGATTTTCCCATGGTTAACCATATACACCATTTCCTCAAACAAATGGGTGTGACTTAGAGAGGCCATTGAAGATGTAAAGGCAATGTAGGTGGTTGAAGAATTTCATAAACCAAGGACAGGGGCAGGGAGTGAGCATGGTATGCTCAGGGAACAGTGAAAACTAGAGGGGTCAGATGTTAAACTCCTGCTATTTGAGTCAATGGTTTCATTCAAGACTTTCTGATCTCTTAGAATGATATTTAATCTTTCCTACTCCACCCCTCCCCCAAAGGGCATTTAAAAACTGCAACTAGAATTGAAGAAAGTCAATAAGTCATTGTCTGGTCTTGCTGTTCCCAGTCTTCAGAGTGTATCAAAAGCATCTGTGAAGCTTTAGGAGCCATAACTGTCCAGGCTCCATCACAAGCCCATTCCATCAGGCCTTCTAAAAGTAGAGCCTGGGGGGTAAGTTGCAAAAACTTCATGGTTGATATTGATGCTCTGAAAACAACTAGCCTAGTTATTCATTTCACACAATTCATTGAGTATTTTCACAACATAAAAAGCATTGCTTTTTTAGATGGCGCTTCCTAGTTTCTGGAGTTTCTTCACGTGTGCCCTCAAAGTGGTTTCCACATCCCATGTGCCTACCATGTGACCAGGTAGAGAGCAGAGGGATCCTCAAATTGTCCACAAAGAGCAGCATGGCTGTTTGCCCTTGCTTGTTTAGGTTCGCTGTACCGCTGAGCGTGTGGACACAGCACAGGCGAGTTTGGTTGGAGGTAGAGGACAGGTAGAGCCTATGGCTTTGGCCAGAGGGACTGTCAAAAGAGTAGGATACCTGTGGCCATTCTCCAGAAGTGTCAAAGGCAGTGTATTCCAGGCCTAAGTGACTCACTCATTTATTTTTCCTTCATTCATCAGCTGTTTACCAAATGCCTACTACACGCCAGGCACTGCATGCTGTGTGAGATGGCATCTCTCTGCCTCCTGAAACTGGCAGTCGGGCTGGGATGTCACGGGCAGACAGAGACAGTGCATGTCAGCAAATAAATAATTTTTATACAGATTCTAGTAAGAATGACAGTCAATAGAGAAAGCCTCCAACTACTCTTCACACTGTTTGGATTCCACTCAACCCTACCTGGGTCAGTGGGTGTGGCCACCTGCATCCCGACACACTGCCCATAATGCCTGGGTTTTGCTCAGCTCTCCATCCTCCTCCATCTCCCTCACTTTCTCTATATAATTTGCATTTTAACGTGTGCTAATGCTAAATATTTTACAGATGAGGCAGCTGAGGTCTGAAGAGCACATGGCCAGTGAGTGGGGTGGTGGGCTTGGCTTCGGGCTTTGAACCCCACCTTGTCCTTCTCTTTCAAGTCTCTACCCACCTCTCTTCAGTCCCCAGAGTAGATTGCCTCAGTTCCTTCTCTATTTAATTTTCTTTATTATAGTCAAGACTTCAATTAACTTTTCTCTGTAGAACGACTGTATTAGGCAAAAGTTTGTGTGGGATCCAATAAAACGTCAGATGATATTGAGCCTACGTCAGGCAGAGCCTGCAGCGTGATAAGTTATTATGTGTAAATGTTACAACTTTATTTTGAGGAGAATACATGTGTACTATCAAGCTGTTTTATGGATACGCAGCGTGATTGATTACAGCACGCAGATCTGTCGCAACAAGATAAACTCAGATAGAATAGTCTGGATAGTTAGGCCTCAGCAGTATGTTATCAAAAGACGACTCTAGGAATGATAATTCCTCTCATTTCAGCAATTTCTTGATGCCACTCCCCAGTAAAAATCCATTTCGAGAGAGCTGACTTCTGATGCTGGGGGGATTCCTCTTCGCTCTTGGGTCTTTTTCCATTTGTTCAGCGACGAGTCATAGAAGGTTGTGTTTGCCATCAAAGCCGCAACCACAGCTGGGACTTGGCCCAAAGTGGGCAGGTGTTGGGGGTGGGGACCTAGGGCTGCTGCCTTGAAACAGCCTATTTGTCAGCTAACAAATAGGCAAACGTGAAAAAATGGCCATGATTTGTGTAGCACATAAAATAGTTGGGTAAAAATGGATTACATCAAGTAGCAGACTATTTTGCAGATCATCCCCAAGCAACTTGTTGCTAAAAAATAACTGGATGGAATTCGTCAGCAGCTTTTCAAATAACCATTTGTTTGTGAAACAAAGAGTTGCTTGAATGACTTAAATCAAGCTCAAGCCTGCAGCTCTTCCTTGAGGCCATTGCTGACTCCATGGGTGATATGGTGATGTTCTTTGAGTTCCTCTACGGTCTGGGCCTGAGCTTTAGACAACGAGTCACCCATGTGCATTCCCTTGGATCCCTGTCCTGAGTTATGACTTCTCTTTGTTACACACTTTTTTGTGTGTGATTATGGAGAGGTGTCATGATGCAGTGGAAGGGAGTTCTAGATCTGCAGGGCAAAACCCTGTGCTGGTATCTTTCTCTATTGCCCATGGGTTCCCTGACTCCGGGCAAGGCACTTCTCCTGAGCCACAGCCCCATCATCTGAAAAGCAGGGACGATGACACCTGTCTTATCCATCTTGCAGGATTGTGAGAAGCAAGCAGGCAAGTAAAATATTTGAAGGCACTTTCTAAATCATGTAGTTCTACCTGAGAAATACTTATGAAATGCTCGAGACCACTGCACTTGCCTTGGATACAGATATGGTCTCTTCTGTTTTATTTTCCTGATCAATCATCTCAGATCTCAACTTCTCTTATCAGGGAGTCCAGTTCCTTATTTCTTACCCATGGCCATGCACGAAAGTAGGGAGACAGAAAATGGAAAGCTCTGCTCACCATGACATACCTGCTTTGGGGTGGTGCCTTTACTGCATCCTGGTCTACAGGGCCTGTGTTGTCTGTGGGCCCTTTCATGGTATGCTCCTGATGCCCTTGTGGGTCCAGATCCCTCTTGTTGTTCAGTTGCTCAGTTGTGTCCAACTCTTTGCGACTCCGTGGACTGCAGCATGCCAGGTTTCGCTACCCTTCACCATCTCCTGGAACTTGCTAAACTCATGTCCATTGAGTCAGTGATGCCATCCAACCATCTTGTCCTCTGTTGTCCCCTTCTTCTCTACTCACCACCATTTTTGGGGTTTCCTATACTTGGATCCTCACTTGCATGTGCTTAGCCACTGTTTCCCCAAAGTGCTTCTCCAGAGGGACTGGGTCCCGAGGCATTTCCAGTTTCCTCACAAAATCACCTTGTCCCCATGAAACCTCATAAGCTCTAGGCTTCATCCTGGGTCACCAGTTTGCCTCCATCTTCCCTGTTGTGAGGTGCCCTTTGGAGTTCCAGCCATGCTTTCTTGCTAGAGGTTAGCATCCCGAGTAAGAGCAAGGATTCTGGAGATCAGCCTGCATCAGATCAAACTGCGGTCTCACCATTTCCTAGCAGTGGGATTTTGGGACTTTAGCCTCTCTGAACCTCAGCGTTTTCATCTGTAAAATGGAAATAAAATGGTACCATGTCATAGGACTTCTTTAAAAATTAAATAATAGATATAAAGTCCTTGCAAGTGTCTGACATGAAATAAGAAATATAGACATGTTATTAGCTGTTATCTATTATGACTTATTGGGACTACCCTGTGGCTTAGGTGGTAAAGAATCTTCCTGCAATGAGGGAGACCTGGGTTTGATCCCTGGGTCAGGAAGATCCCCTGGAGGAGGAAATGTCAACCTACTCCAGTATTCTTGCCTGGAGAATTACATGGACAGAGGAGTCTGGCAGGCTACAGTTCATGTGGTCACAAAGAGTGATGAACACTCTTTGTCTGAGTGACTAACACACATGCATACACACACACATTATGACTGATCATGGTCACAGTGATCCAGACATACAAGTTCCCCTACTTTGAAGCTGTGCTGCAGGGATTAGGGTGTGGGCTATGTTCCCCTCCAGAGGCTCCTGGACTCCTAATACACCTAATACAACTTAGTCCACGCCCTTTGCTTCCATGACACTTGCCAAGAGTTAGATCTGCTAAAGTGAACAGAAAGGGGCAGAGGAGAAGTTGTATCCATCAGCTTTTGCTGTGCACAAAAATCATTACCAAAATGCAGGGGTTTAAAATGAAAACTGTTTCTTTAATTCATGGTTTGCTGTTCTGGGCTGGTTTAGCTGATCTCTGCTGGATTCTTCTCAGGCATCTCTTGTCACCTGGTAGGGTGGCTGGTGGCTTGATGGGCTGAGATGTTCACTCACATGTCTGAAAGTTGGCGGGCTATTGGTCAGGAATTGGCTGACTGTTGGCTGAGGCTCTCAGCTTCCAGCAGGCTAGTTGTATCTTCTTCACACAGTTGTTTCAGGGTTGCAAAGATGGCAAAATAAGAAGCTATGAGAACTTTTAAAAAATATTTATTTATCTGGCTGCTCCAGGACTTAATTGCAGTATGCAAAGTCTCCAGTTCCCTAACCAAGGATCAAACCTGGGTCCCCTGCATTGGGAAGGTGGAGTCTTAGCCACTGGAACCCACCAGGGAACCACCTGCCAGTACAAGAACTTTCCAAGCCTAAGCATATAAATCACACATTCTTTTGGTCAAACCCAATTCTTAATGGAAGATTCTTGGCTGCTAAAAATCTGTGGTTATTAGCAGTTAATTACAATAGTAAACCCTTTGCTTAAGACAGTGGACTCTTTCTTAGTTTACATTTGCATTCTAAGAGGGCTGGTAAGTGCATCTTTACTAGTGGGACTCACTCTCTCTTTTAAACTAATTACATATCCACTCTGTGCCAGGCACACTGGCTACAGAAAGATCAGGTGGTCAGAGAGTACTCAGGGAGAAGGGGGAAGGAAGTTTGGAAGGGCTGTGCTAGTATCTGGTGGGGGCATAGCCTGGTCTAAAGGCAGTAGAAAGGCCTTCCTGAGAAAGTGAAGTTAAGCCTGAGTTGAAGGATGTCAGGAGAGAGCCATATCTGGGGGTCGAGAGTAGTAAAATGTAAGGATCCAAATGAAGTTATGGAAGAAGATCACCCTATCTTGCTCCCTTAGTTACAAGCAAGAACAGTAAGGCCTGGATTCTCCCACATTTAGGGGAAGAGCAGAGATCCAGGCCTCCTGGCTGCCCTGTCTTGATTTGTACCTAGAATTAGGTCAACAAATACATTTCAGCTAAAGGTGCCTTGGAAAGTAAATCACAGACTCAGTCATTTTTCAGTCTCTGATTCTACCCCGCTCTTAGGAGGAATTCCACATTTCTTCCACCCCTGGCTCTCGTATCCCATGTATCTCTAAAAGCAAAGATCCACTCTGAACTGGCTGGTGAGGAACCCAAACAGATGACCCCCTTCACGTCTGGTTGTGTGGCCTTTGGATCCATGTGGCCAGTGAGGCACCTCCACTATGGGCCATGCCAAGGGACCAAGCCTAGCCTCCAAACTGTGGGTAACATGTCAGAAGATGCAACCATCAAGAATTTCATGAGATATTGTTTGGTTGCAAAAAGGTACAAGAAGCCATGAATCTATCATTAGGCAATTAGAACACTTGGATCCTGCCTGAATTAGAAACATGCTACCCAGCAGGGTGTTGGCTCTCCTTTTGGCCTTAATTTCTAGCTGAGGACATGAACTGTCCCCAGTCTGACAGAAGTCAACCATGACCTCCACCCCGGGCCATTGTGCCGCACTTTGCTCTATAGCCTTCAAAGCATCCTCAACACCATCATCTCATGAGATGATGATCTCACAAAACTCTATCTAGACGTCAGATGGAAAAGTTCTCATTGAGTACATGAGGAAATAGAGGCTCAGAGGGGCTTGGAGACTCGCTCAAAGCCTCCAGTTAGTGGGGGCTTGATCCACAACATAAGGCCAACCCTTGAGCCTTCAAGAATAGAACTTTTTTGGAGAAAAACAGAACAAACAGCCTCTGACTTGGCAACAGACCATATCCTCAGGGTCTCCTGCACCCTGTACAGGTCTTGTCAAACCCAATCAGCCCAGGTGTTAATACATTCTCAAGCCCTTCTCTCTCTCTCTCTCTTTTTTTGGCTGCACCAGGAAGCATGCAGAATCTTACTTCCCTGACCAGGGATCGAGCCTGCTCCTCCTGCAGTGGAAGCACAGAGTCTTAACCACTGGACTGCCAGGGACGTCTCCACGAGCCCTTCTCTTTGATTCGACTTCCTTGCACATGACCTGGGCCGCCTACAACCTCTGTATGATGCTTCCAGCCCCACATGGCCAGAGCAGGTTGTCAATGGGAAGCAGAGGACACAAGACTTATTGCATGACACAGACACTACAACATCTACCCGACTAGAGGTCAGTCTCTGGTGGGCAGGCGAGGAATCCTGGAGCCATGCCTTATTTAGCCGAATCGATGCACACAGATTGCCCAGCTGTTAGACATGGAGGAAGGACCACAGGGAGCTCCCGGGGTGAGGAGGCCTGGCTTAGAATATCTGACAAGGGAAGGGGGTGGTGATTAGACTCCTTTTGTGTTGTTGAGAGCAGATCTAGGGCAAACCGCTGAGAGTGCCAGGAAGCAGATTGTAATCCACCGGGAGGAAGAACTTTCTACCCCTTCAGAGCTGTCCAGAAGGAGAAGGCTTTGTCTTAAGTGATCGCCTATCTGTCATTCAGGGGAGTTGCCAGTCCCATTGCTGAAGAGCAAGAGCTGACAGAAGAGGCTTTTTCAGTCAAACTGAAGCCCATCAATTTCTCTTTATTAGGCCCAACCATTGGTCCTAATTTTAGATTCTGGAGCGGCATCAAATAAAGCTAATCACTCTTGCACATTTTACAAGAGGGGCTTGTAAATGAGCTTCTAATTGGTGGAATTTCAGGCATGGTTATAAAGTGCAATGAAGAATTTCAGGCCAGTGGGGAGATATTTTGGGGAAGTGTGGTCTTTTCACAGCCCTTAAATCATGCCTCAGAGCTGACCAGCCACCATCAAGGGTTGGACGAACATAGGAGAAATTCGTTTAATGTTCAATTGCTGAAGATTCTTTTGGTGGGAGTGAGGTGGCATCAGTACCGTGTTAGAAGTTTTCTTGGAGCTTTGGCGAATGTCCCTTGCCTTTTAGACTCTGACAGTGAAACTGAGGTTCCCAATTTAAGAAATGGTAGGAGCAGGAGGGGGCTTGCAAATGATCCAAACATTTGGTCTGCTTGCTTGCAGAGATTTGTGGAAAGAATGAGTTTAAGTAGTGCTTAAACATCTGCAGGCTAGGTCTGAGAGGAGTTCTACCTCCTGGTACTGGCCATGGAAGTCATTACTGGAGGTGCTCTGGCTTCTGCCTTTGTGGTCACTGTGAGTTGAGAGCAACATTCAATAGGACCCCAGAGGTATTTGAACCTCCTGCTGGAAGTCACAGCAGGGACCGGTGACACTGCCAGCAAGGTGTGTGTTCAGGGTCTCTGCCTCCCCTCTTTGTATCACTTCCCTTCTGCCCTTTTCTGCACGCACATTGTTTTGGATCACACTGGGTCCCAAGTATTGTGGAAGCAGAAATATGTCTCTGTAGCTCTCACTGAGGTGCTAGTGGCTTACTCTGTGCAGTCAGTATGCCCCTGGAAGGTGGCACAATCAATTTCCCAGGTATTTCTTGCTTTCCCCACCTTCCTTGTTTTTTTAACCGGCCAGCATTACTCCTTCTTTCTGGCGATAGCTAGGAAACATAGCCTGGTTCTTTATGCATGTATTCATCCATCCATGCATCCACTCATCCATGCATCCAACTCATCCATGCGTCCATCCATCCATGCACACCTGCATTTGACAAGCACTTACAGGGCTTTCATATAGAGTCAGATGCTGTGTTAGGCATGATGGGTAAAATGTGTTAGGCACTCAAGGTAAAATGAGGTGCTTGCATGAATAGCTGAGAGACAAGCCTCCAAATATACAAGTTCAGTACAATGAGACAGTGACTGCAACAGAGGTTTGTGCAGAGGGCAGGAAGACCCAGGGAAGGCATGGCTGCCTGTGGAACTCAGGGAAGGTGTGAGGAGCCTTGATAAATGAGTCAACATTTTCCAGACAGACAAGTGGACAGAGAGCACTCCGTGCAGGGTGCAGAGGTAAGAGGCAGCATGCTATTTAAAGAGAGGTTCTAAGCGGGCAGACTCTGCTTCGGCTTGTGCTCCCTGTTGTACATCTGCTCATAGTGGATGCTTGTCCTTTCTAGAGTGCACAGCTTTGCATGTATCATTAAATTTATACACATGAATGAATATTTTACTTTCTAGCAAACTAATACATGTACATGAATTACAAAATTCAAATTTATGTCAAGACTTACCAAAAAACCTGGCTGTTCCTCTACCTCCTGTTCCTCACTCCTGAGTCTTAATCCCTGGAAACACCATTTTCAACTTTTGGAGCTCTTAGTACTGCTATTTACCTTCATGTTTCTAAATATGTTATTACACTGTTTTATCTTCAGGACATGATTTTTAAACAAATTTCTATCTACAGAAGTGAAGACTTTCTCTCAGCTGATATACCACCCCTTCTCTTTCTTCCATCCTCCCAGCTTAGTTATATTGTAATCTTTTGAGTGGATTTTAATATTTTCTTATGTATATTTATGGAAATATTCTTAAAAGGATACAAATATGATTACTTCCTTTCTTAAGCAACCTTTTGTTTTTGTAAGAGCTAAAAATGGTTTAATAATTTTCCCAATTTTCTATATTGTTTTTGTTGTTCAGTCACTAAGTTCGACTCTTTGCGACCCCATGAATTGCAGCATGTCAGGCTTCCCTGTTCTTCACTATCTCCCTGAGTTTGCTCAGACTCATGTCAATTGAGTCAGTGATGGCATCCAACCATCTCATCCTCTGCTGCTCCCTTCTCCTGCCCTCAATCTTTCCCAGCATCGGGGTCTTTTCCAATGAGTCAGCTCTTCGCATCAGATGGCCGAAGTATTGGAGCTTCAGCTTCAGCATCCGTCCTTCCAGTGAATATTCAGGGTTTATTTCTTTTAGGATTGACTTGTTTGATCTCCCTACTGTCCAAAGGACTCTCAAAGCACCACAGTTCGAAAACATCGATTTTTTAGCACTCAGCCTTTTTTATGGTCCAACTCTCACATCTGTATATGATTCCTGGAAAAACCATAGCTTTGACTATACCTACCATTGATTCTTTCCCAGACTTTCTGGTAGAGGTACCAAAATCCCTTAGACAAACCCACTGCATGACTGGATGGTGCTGTTTTTCTAGATACCATCCCTCGGGGGCCCTAACCCCTAGCTCCATTTGATCTGGACCGGCCCCTTCCGGGCCCACGGCCCCCCTCCTGTCTCAGTTTCCCCTGCACCACTTTCCTCTGGAAAAGGAAAAGACCTCCTTCTTCCAGGATCTCATGTCTTCTTTGTATCACTGTCTTACTTTGGTGAAGATCCTCTTCCAGAAGCTTTTCATGAAAACGCACATGGGGTAAGATTTTAAAGCTCTTTTTTAAAATTGGAGCATAATTGCATTGCAATGTTGTGTTAGTTTCCGCAGTACGACAAAGTGAATCAGCAATATGTCTACATATATCCCCTCCCTCTTGAGCTTCCCTCCCACTCCCACCCATCTCACCCCTCTAGGTCATCACAGAGCCCAGAGCCGAGCTCCCTGTGCTGTATAGCAGCTTCCCATTCGCTGTTTATTTTACATATGGTAGTGGATACTTGTCAGTGCTTCTCTCTCAGGTTGCCCCACCCTTCCCATCCCCCTCTGTGTCCATATGTACATTCTCTACATCTGCATGTCTATCCCCCCTCCCCCCGCAAATAGGTTCATCAGTACCATTTTCTAAATTGCATACATATGCATGAATATAGGGCATTTGTTTTTCTCTTTCTGACTTTCTTTATTCTGTATGGCACTCTCCAGGTTCATCCACATAGAGCTCTTACGTGTCTGAATATGTCTATTATCTCTTCACATTTGACTTACCAGTTGGCTGGATATAGAATTCTAGGATGGAAATGCCTCGTTCTGCAATATTTCAGATTCTAGTGTTACTATTGAGAAGTCTGGTGTTTTCCTGATTTCTAGCCTTATAACGTGAGATCCCTTTTCCATTCTTCCTTGGGAGTTTTTATTCCTACTCTTTATCCTTGGTGTTTTGGAATTTCACAATGAGATGTGTAGATTCACATCTTTTTGTCATTCACATATTTGACCTTTTGATAGAATCTTTATACCTGAAATTTCATACCCTTTAGTTCTGGAAATCTCCGTGGGATTTATTCTTTGTAATCACCTTTCTTGTTCTCTCTGGGCTCTCTTATTGAGATGTCTATTAAGAAGCTATTGGATTTCCCTGAAGGATGTTTTAGTTTCCTTATTATTTCTTTTCTTCACTCCATTTCATTGTCCTTTGTCTACTTCCCAACAGATTTCTTAGATTTATCTTCTAGAAGTCTATTTTATTTTTCATTATATTTATTCCATATTTGACATCCATACACTTTTCTTTTCTGACTGTTCTCTTATAATAGCTTTCTGTTCTTGTTACATATCTACTTATTTTTCTGAAGATATTAGCTATAGTTTTTTTTTTTAAGAATTCTTTTGCCTCCTTCTTCACCTTTGTTTCCTGAGTCTCTTATTTTCAATTTCTGCTTTTTTTGTTGTTGTTGGAGTTCTTCTTAAATGCCTACTGATCCTTGACTATCTATTCATATTTCATATTCCCATGTGGAACCATGGGACCGACTGGTATTCTGTGATTATGGGTGGACCTTTTTGACTGATGGGCTTCAGTGTGGCATGATTGGGTCCTGGACATTTTGTTAGTCAACTCACAAATGTCAGACCCTCTAGCAATAAACCCTCTAGCTTTTGGTCTTATTGTCAGTATTCTGGGACTCCAGAAGGTGAAGGAAATGGAATATCTCATTAGTGCATCTTTAGACTTGACTTTATGTGGCTGCTAGTTCTAAAGGAGACAGGCTTGAGGCCTGACCCTTAGACCACCTGTACTTAGGAAAGAGGAGGATGGTGAAGTTAATGAAGGGGACAGAGGAGTGGCCAAGATATCCAGGGAGGGGGAAATGATCAACAACCAAGATGTTCACTCTGTTTTCTTTAGGCAACCATTGAGCATGTTACAGTGGAGGTAGAATCTAGCTTGTGGGAGGGAGCTTTGGGATTCAAAGTTATGAAACCTTGTATGCCTGTGTGCTTAGTCACTTCAGTGATGTCTGACTCTTTGCAACCCTATGGACTGTAGCCCAACAGGCTCCTCTGTCCATGGGATTCTCCAGGCAAGAATACTAGAGTGGGTTGCTATGCCCTCCTCCAGGGGATCTATCTGACCCAGGGTTCCAACCCACATCTCCTATGGCTCCTGTATTGTAGGCGGATTCTTTACTGCTGAGCCACCTGGAAAGCCCAGCTTGTGGGAAAAAAGAAGGAAATGGAGGAAAGAAAGCTAAATGGCTCTGTAGAAATTAAACTCTCCATCTCACTAGAAACTTGTCCTTCCATTGGCATTGCTGGCTAGAGTTCACATTCCTCCCAAATGATCTGAGTATATTCTGGAGAAATAGGGAATGCATACACATCAGCCATCAGAAGTGATTGACAGGAGACACCAGGGATTCTTAAATGTATGAAAGTAAAACAAACACTTTATTTAAGGAAAAGGCAACTTGGAAAAAAAAAAGCCTAATAAATAACTCAGTACAGCTGGCTTAAGCACTTTAAAGCCAGTGTCTGTGATAAGCAATGAAAACATTAATATAAAATGCTTCACCATAAATGAGTACAATTCAGGCTGATGTATTGCAGCTGAGCCGGCTGTTGGATGGCATGCTTTTAAAGCGATGTTTACAATTGGTCTCTTTTCCTTTGGTAACTAGAGGCAGAAATGGCTGGAAGACTTGCCAGGGTGTGGCTTGGAGCCTTGGAAGGGTGGGAGCCTGCCGGGCGGCTGGTCCCCCACTATGTTCCTAAGCAGCTCAAGACAGGGCAGGCAGGAAGCTCACAGGAGGGCGGTGCCAGGCCTGTGTGGAGAACAGGAGCCTGGGTCTCATCAGTGGCCAGCTGTGAGATCTGCAAACAGGGGGGCCAGGTTTCTGGGCTCTCTGTCTCTTCAGCTAGTCCTGGAGGTCACAAAGGGTGTTCCTCGGGTGTTTTGAGACCAATGCCTGCCCCTGCTGACTCCCTGCTTCTCTGTCCTGCAGCCTCTTGGCAGTGATGCCCCTTGGTATCCCCAAAGTCCATGCAAAATAAGCCCGTGTTTCATTTTGACATTTTAAAATTTACAAAATGGAGGGGAAAATGCCAATTGTTTACCATGTCAATGTGGTTATGGAAGAATTAGATAAAATGTCATATGACAGAATGTAAACACCTTTTTAAAACTGTGTGAGTAATCTGATAATCATCCTCTATTAGGTAATAATAATAATAAGAGCAGCTCATGTTTGCTGAATGCTAATTTCATGCCAGGCCCCAGGTGAGCACCCAGTGGTCCATCCTGGGGATGTAGCCACGCGCTTCCTGTGGTCCTGGCTCTGTGCCTGTGTGGACAATCTTTTCACAGCCTCTGAAAGCCCTTTATTTTTCCCTGTCATAGGCTTTGGGCTTCCACCATGGCTCAGTGGGTTAAGAATCTGCCTGTAATGCAGGAGACACAGGAGATGCAGGTTCCCAGGAGGAGGAAATGGCAACCCATCTAGTATTCTTGCCTGGAAAATTCCATGGATAGAGGAGCCTGTCCTATGGACTGGTGGGCTATAGTCATAGGTTTGCAAAGAGCTGGACATGACTGAAACGCATGTACACATGTCTCAGGCTCCACTAAGATTCTGCTTCTCCTTTGTTGCCAACACCTGTTTCTCTGTCCCAGGTTTCTGGCACCCCTGGTGGTTGGTTGGGGAACTGCAGCTGTTTTGTTGGTTCTCTATCATTGTTTTCAAGACATAAATTACAGACCCTTTCCTTAAAGTGTTCAACTATCAATCATTACAGGGAAAAATAAACAAAACAGAGGAGATGATGGAGAGGTCAAAGATGCTGGGTTCTCTTGGTGGTTGTTACTGGCTAGTGGTTCCTGAATTGTTTCTTAACCAATGACGCCAAAGCCTCCCAAGGAGGGGGCTGGAAGCCTCTCCAGCTGTGTCTGGGTTCTCACCAACAGCCCGTGATGACTTTGGAGTGAGGCCAGACCACTCAGACCCACCAGTGACCCCACTGGCTGAGTGGGTGACCCCACTCAGTGACCCCATGCTACCGGGGCTGGGTGCCATCCCACCCGCCGAGTCCCACGTCAGGGGAGGAATCGGGCTGCTTCTCTGGACCCCAGCGTTTCTTTTCTCTCTGAACTCAGATAAACCTACACTGTTTCCTGCCAGATTTCTGTGGCTTCTGCCACAGGTAACCGCAAATGGAGTGGTTTAAGACAGAACGACTGTGTTCTCTTACAATTCTGGAGGTCAGATGTCTGAGCCAGGCCTCACTGGGCTAAAATCAGGGTGTTGGCAGGGCTGCATTCCTTCTGGAGTATCTTGAGGTGAATCATTCTTTTTTGCCTTTTCCAGCTTTCAGAGGCTGCTCACATTCCTTGGCTCCTGGCCCCCTTTCATCTTCAAAGTCCACCATGGCGGCTGAGTCCCCACCGCCTGTCACTCTGATGCTGACACTCTGTCTTCCTCTTCCATCTTTTAAGGACCCTTGTGATGCCATTGTTCCCACCTGAATAATTCAGGCTCATCTCCCTATTAAAAGTCATTTAATTAGCAACCTTATTTCATCAGCATTAAATTAATTGCTTAATCCCCTCCTTCAGAAAGATCCCCTGGAGAAGGGAATGGCTACTCACTCCAGTATTCTTACCTGGTGAGTCCCATGGACAGAGGAGCCTGGCAGGCTAGTCCATGGGGTCAGAGTTAGACACAACTTAGTGATAAACAACAACTGTATGTGTGTGTGTGTGTGTGTGTGTATAGGATACTCTATGTTGGTCATAATGTGTGTATGTTGGTCTAGTGTGTATGTGTATATATATATATATATATATATATATATATATATATAGTTTTCATTCCAATCCCAAAGAAAGGCAATGCCAAAGAACGTTCAAACTACCACACAACTGCACTCATCTCACACGCTAGTAAAGTAATGCTCAAAATTCTAAAGCCAGGCTTTAGCAATACGTGAACTGTGAACTTCCAGATGTTCAAGCTGATTTTAGAAAAGGCAGAGGAACCAGAAATCAAATTGCCAACATCCACTGGATCACTGAAAAAGCAAGAGAGTTCCAGAAAAACATCTATTTCTGCTTTATTGACTATGCCAAAGCCTTTGACTGTGTGGATCATAATAAACTGTGGAAAATTCTGAAAGAGATAGGAATACCAGACCACCTGACCTGCCTCTTGAGAAATCTGTATGCAGGTCAGGAAGCAACAGTTAGAACTGGACATGGAATAACAGATTGGTTCCAAATAGGAAAGGGAGTACATTAAGGCTGTATATTGTCACCCTGCTTATTTAACTTATATGCAGAGTACATCATAAGAAATGGTGGGCTGGATGAAACACAAGCTGGAATCAAAATTGTTGGGAGAAATATCAATAACCTCAGATATGCAGATGACACCACCCTTATGGCAAAGTGAAGAACTAAAGAGCCTCTTGATGAAAGTGAAAGAGGAGAGTGAAAAAGTTGGCTTAAAGCTCAACATTCAGAAAACTAAGATCATGGCATCCAGTCCCATTAGTTCATGGGAAATAGGTGGGGAAACAGTGGAAACACAGGCTGACTTTATTTTTCTGGACTCCAAAATCACTGCAGATGGTGATTACAGCCATGAAATTAAAAGACTCCTTGGAAATTAAAAGACTCCTCGGAAGGAAAGTTATGACCAACTTAGACAGCATATTGAAAAGTAGAGACATTACTCAAAGGTCCGTCTAATCAAGGCCATGGTTTTCCCAGTAGTCATGTAAGGATGTGAGAGTTGGACTATAAGGAAAGCTGAATGCCAAAGAATTGATGCTTTTGAACTGTGGTGTTGGAGAAGACTCTTGAGTCCCTTGGACTGCAAGGAGATCCAACCAGTCTATCCTAAAGGATATCAGTCCTGGGTGTTCATTGGAAGGACTGATGTTGAAGCTGAAACTCCAATACTTTGGTCACCCGTTGTGAACAGCTGACTCATTTGAAAAGACCCTGATGCTAGGAAAGATTGAAGGCAGTCGGAGAAGGGGACGACAGAGGATGAGATGGATGGATGGCATCACTGACTCCATGGACGTGAGTCTGAGTGAACTCTGGGAGTTGGTGATGGACAGGGAGGCCTGGCGTGCTGCGATTCATGGGGTTGCAAAGAGTCGGACACGACTGAGTGACTGAACTGAACTGAACTGATATATATATATATATATATATATATATATATATATAATTTCTAAGATAGAGGGGGAAGGATCATTCTGGCAACCCCCTCTCAGTGGAAGGCCAGCCACTCCTCCAGACATGGTCAGGCTGCTCATCCAGGGCACATCGCACAGCTCTGGGACCGTGTTTTGGATCCACCACTATGTCATTTTGGATAAGCCACTTCACCTCTTTGAGCCTCAGTTTTCTTGTTCTCCTGATGGGAAGACCTCATTTGAAGAGTGTGGGAAGAAAAGTACCAGATGTGGAATTCTTCTTCCTTTTACTACTTGCCTCTCCCCACCTTTCACACTCGTCCACTCTTCCTTCTCCTTGTCCTTATTGTGCTTCATGCATTTCTAAAGCATCCAGTAATAGTGTGCTGCTATTTTCAGGACCCCCTCCTTCCATCTCTCTCCCTCCCCCTCTCTCTCTTTCTTTCTCTCTGTCACACACAGACATGCATGTACAGACACACACACACACCTGGTTTGTGAATGAGAGTTAAACCCACAGGAGGGAGAAACTGAGGACACGGAAGGGAGGTTTAGGCAGTGGAGTTATGGATGGAGGAGGGGAAGGCCTTGGGCCCAGAATCATCTAAATTGATAACTCAATCAGTTTTCGGATTTGAGAGCCCATTCCCCAGGCCCATCGCTGCTTTTCAAGCTCTTTTTTTTTTCTTCCATCGGGGAAAGTGATAGCTGAGCAGCATTGCAGAGTGGGAGGGGGAGAGGGGTATTTTTTAGAGGCTGAATTCACCAGGAGTGATTTCTGAACCAAAAAGCAACCCAGACAACTCCTGTCCCTACCAGAAAATCTGCACATAAAGGACTGGGGAAAAAAGCCAGCTCTTCAGACTCCTGGATCACCTCTGTGCTTTTTCCCAGACCCCAATTATAAATCTGAACCGAACAGATGCATTTCTATGGAAATGCATTAAAATATTATTAGGAACAGCTTTTGCATTAGTGGTAATAAATCCATACCTGCAGTCACCCTTCACTTCTTCTAACTCTTTGATAACTTGGAAAATATAAATTCTGCTCCAATGTAGATTTAAGCAAATGGATTGGTGCCCTCTTTCCCTCACTCTTCTGGTCTGGTCCCTCTGAATCCACTTGCCCCACTCCCCAGGCCTGCCACGTGGCACCATCCAGGATGGGGTGTGGGGGTGGGGGGAGAGTGGAGAGCTCAGAGTGGCAGTCACTGACCCTGACCTCCAGTCCACCACGTGACTGTGAAGGACTGAGTCATCTTCAGTGCCCCATGTGGTCGGCTCCTTCTAAATGGGCCTCAGTGATCTCTGCTTGGTGATTCAGACCCTTGGTGTGGGCTACACCTTGTGACTAGCTTCTAATGCATAGAATATTGTGAAAGTGATGGAAGGCCATTTTGAGATGAAGTTGTAACAGGTTGACTTTCACCTTGCTAGCCCTCTCTTCTCAGCTTGCTGGTTCTGATGAAGCAAGCTGTCGTGGTGGAGAGACCCACAAGGCAATGACCCAGGAGTAGTCTCTGGATAGCAGCTAGTGGGAAACTGAGATAGATCCTCAGTCCAGTGGCCCTTGAAGAACCTAACTCTGCTGACAACTGCTGTGTGAGCTTGAGGCCAGATCCTGCCCTCTCTGAACTTTGTCTTGACTGTGGCTCTAGCTGACACCTGGATTGTAGTTAGTGCGACTCTGAAGCAGAAGCTATGCCTAGATTTCTGGGTCACAGAAAAAGGGAAATAGTGAAGATAAATAATAAATGTGAACAGTTCTAAGCGGCTAAGTTTTGGGGCAATTTTTATGCAGCAGTAGATGACTAATACCCTCCTTATGTCACTAATCTGTGAAATGGAACCATTTCCACCAGTGCTTCTAAGTACAGCAGGGCAAATGCATATTAAGACACATTCTAACACTAAATGTGGTTCAGTGTTTTTTATTCTGTAATTTGTATTTGCATCAGTAATAGTCATTGATTTATTCCCTGAATACTTGCTGAGTGCCAATTATAGTTAGATGCCATGCTGTGAACATTGGCTACAACAATGCATACAGCATTCTTTCCTTCGATGAGCTCACAGCCTTTGTGAAGGGAGTGATGAATACTTTGGAAACAGAATATATTAAAGGTCTGAAATACCCTCAAAATGGTTTGGAAGTCTGGATGCCATATACAACCTCACATGACAAATTGCTTACCAAAGTAGCAAGAGTTCTTGGTGATCCTATTCCTCCTTTCTCAGTGGGAGTGCTAACAAGAAAGAATGTGTCCAATAAGAACAGAAAGCTTAGAATTGGATGTAATGCTTGGGTATAGTCCTGAAGTGTGTATGGATGCGCTCTGGGATTTTGAACTCAGGTCCTAGGACACATTTTCAATAGGGTTCCCGCAGTATTCTGGACATTCGGCTCTGGCCCCATGATCTCCATCCATGGCAACCCCTGCTTTTCAGGCTATTCCCAATCCCTCCAAAGTTTTCTCTGATTTCTCCTTCTCACTGGACCTCCAAGAGCCCCTGGAACCCTAACTAATAATGCAGCACCAGATTCTCTTTGGCTTTATGTATGATGTTTACTCTCCCACTCAGTCCTTTATTCAACAAAATGAAATGGAGGCTCTGGGTACCCCCAGAAGGTGAGAGCAAATGCTGGGCTTGCTTAAAAAATGGACTGAAAAGATAGCGGTTGAAAATCTGTTTAAGGAGTGGTTGGTCATCTAGAATGACCCAGATCCTAGGTTCACACTGTGACAGGAGAAGGGAGGTTTAGTCTCTGGATAAATTGAACCACACTGGCCCAGACTCTGCATCACAGGCCACAACGGAGGGTCAGGTTTGATGCCTTAGTGAAAAGAGTGCTTAAATGAAGACCATGCTAGGCCTGTGCTAGTTGCTTCATTGCTTCCATGTAGATGAGACTTGGATTGATTTTTTTTCCATTTCTGACCACTCACTAATCCCAGTATCGACCGCTTGCAGAACATCTCTGCTTGGAAATTCCAGCATTATTGCAATCACAACTCTGCAAAACCATGCAGCTTCTCTCAGCACCATTTTGGTCCCCATACATCCGGGCATCCAGTACCTCAGGGCCCTTAAACTGGTTTTCCCCTCTCTCTCCTCATATTGCCTAGGCTTCTTCCACTTCGAGCTTTTTCTCAGACTTCACCTTTATGATGTCCTCCTCTGATCATCTTATTTAAAACTTTGAACAACAGTTGGCATATAGTCTTCCCTCAATAAATGTTTTTAGAACTAGATGTCTGAGCAGAAGCTGAAAGCCTGCGTATTTTTGGTATGTGTGCTAAAATATATATAAGATAAAATTTGCCATTAAAACCATTTTTAAGCGTACAGTTCAGGGACATTAAGTTCAGTCACATTGTTGTGTAACCATCACCAAAAACCATTTCCAGGACTTTTTCATTATCCCAAACTGAAACGGAACTCATCAGACAATAACTCCCCACCTTTTCCCTTCCCACAGGCCCTGGAAACCACTTTCTGCTTTCTGTCTCTCCGTATTTGACTCCTCTAGCTATCTCATGCAAGTGGAATCATACCATTTCTTTGTATAGTTTATTTCACTCAGCAAAATATTTTCAAGGTTCAACCATAGCATGACATGTGTCAGAATTTCCCTCTTTTTATAGCTGAGAAGTATTATATTGGATGTATAGATCACATTTGGTTTATCTATTCATTTGCTGATGCTGAACGCGCATGTGTTTTGCAGAGATGATGCCTGAAGGACTAGAGTGTGAGACAGCGAGAAGGCTCAGTGACCCCTTGTCTTTCTCCTGACAGCTAAGATCCACTGAGCTGTTCTTCTCACAGGTTTATGGTGCTTACCCTAGCAAGGGAGAGGGACTTTTGAACCGTGAGAGGAGGCCCCAAAACTCTGGGTATGGAGTTATTTTCCTTTCTCCAGTATTTCAATAGAAGCTGGAGACAGAATTTATGAGAGCTGTGAGGATGAGTTATCTACCTTATGGTTCATAAATAATTAAAAAATGAACTCTATATCTCCAAACATTATTTATATCAATTCTTTATTGAATAGGTGACTTCAGGCTAAACACGTAACACCAAAAAACAAAACTTGAAAAAAAATGAACAACTATAGCCAGGAGCAATGGAGAAATCACCTTGCTAGCAGGCCCAAGGGAATTTCCACCGAGTGCCTGCACTGCTGTGGGCTGGCAGGACCCAGAGATGCACTGTCAGGCGGGGTGCTCTCTGGACCCTTGGGAGGGCACTCACATTCACTCGGCCTCGGCATCTCCTCCTTCACCTTCTCTTGTTCTGTCTTGTTTCCTCTTGCTTATTCTATTTTCCACCTAATAATGTACCCAGAGATGCTTGTCACTTTAAAGAGACACATATCAGTTTTTCTTCTGTTTTGACCTTGTACCCCAGGCATATGTTCTTCCTTCTTGGATGTGTTTGGTGCAGTTCTGGGCACTCAAGTTTCTTCTTAAGACAATGGAGGGAATCTTAAGCACTCGTTTCATCTACTCTCCTTGCACTCGCTCTCTCTCTCCACCAGCCACCCAGGGCTTCATGGAGTACACAAGGTGAGCCGTGCTACCTGCCTCCCAGGTGAGGCTTTTCCCTGTGGTCCTGAAGGCAGGACAGCTGGGTGAGCATCTATCTGATTCCCTGCTTGGATTGGCGTGTCGTGGGGAAAAGCATCATTCGACTGTGAATGGCAAAATGTGGAAGAAAAGCAGAAGACTGATGAATTCCAGGGAAGGTATTTGGAGCTTGGGATGGCTCGAGGGTCCATCCCTCTGGGAGCTTGAGGTCACTCCAGTGACCAGTCCCACAACCATCAGAGATGGAATCAGAGGTGAGGAGGAGTACCCAGTGAGGACCCCCCAACGTGCTCTTGCATAGCAGATGTTGGGGTCTAGGGTGCCAGTAGGAGAGCATCGCGCTCTAGTTCTTTAGGGCTTCAACAGGCTCCCGTGGGCTGCCTGTGGCCCTAACCACCACGCACAACATGGTTTCTATGGGGAAATGCATTTTGAGTACCAGGAAACTGACATCCACTCAAACTTTTGGAACAGAGCCTGCTCTTAAGTTGGAGACTGCTTGAATACCACATTCACAGCTAAATTATATGGATAGGCCTATTTTTAAGATATATGCCTATTTCCAAGACACTCAGCTTATATAACAATGGGAATCGGAAGAAAGAATTGGTAGAAGTCGTGTTCTTGGTGGAGAAGGGGGAAGATGTGAATATTCGCTGTGTAAAAAACACAGTTCTACCTGGCAGGAGAGTAGAAGACACTGAAAATATCTGAAACATTCTCTAGGTTTGTATGGTTTGACCCACATAGTCTTTCTTTTAAGCAACACCACACCCATATGGTTCTTAATTTTAAGACCAACATTTGAATTCTACAGTAACAAAGAAGACTGAGTTAAATTTAGAGGTTAGGGTGTGAGCAAGGTCTTCATGCTACGGGATTTGCCCGAGTCATGAAGCATTGTTAATTTCCTGTCTCCCTTTGGTGTGTGGGCTTTCAGGATGGGCCCATGATGAACGCCCAGTGCCACCTACATTCCCTGGTCCCAGGTGGGCTTTACCTGCAGGAACTGGCAATAGCTTTGTGCATGACCCTGACTGGTGCCAGTTTTCCAGTACAATCAATTATTCATGGTCAACACCCACATCCGTTGATCATTAACTCAGTGTTAAAAACCTTAATTATCTCGAATCTAAAAATGAACTAACCTAGATTCACTTCATTTTACTTTATTTCAAATAACTCAATTCAACTCAGTAATTCATGAAGTTAAATTTAACTACTTTAAATCAACAACCCAAATCGGCTCAGATGAGAACTGAATTCAATATTCTAAGCACTGGTAAAACCACTCTAGTTGGCTGGTGGCATGTTCTTAACTATGGAAAGTCACGAAGCTGGTTCAGTTGGCCTTTGGGTTGGCAGAGAGATGTGGGATGAATCGTCTCCTCCTCTCCAACTGTGTGTATTTTATTCATAGACTGCCCTTGTATCCTAGACAAAAATAACTAACGTAAATGCTGTTGTTTTTCAATTGTGAATTTAAGAAACAGAATTTTAGTTCTGATTCATGCCTCGTGTTTGGAAGAGTAGTTGGTGTCTCATGACAAGAAATATATGGAGGAAAATGGGCAGGGCAGGTACCTGAATTCTTGGGTACTGGAAGCTGGCTCTTCTCCATGGCATGATCACCATGGCATCCACACCCCTTCCCTGTGCCTTAGTGAGGAGGTGGCCTCTGAACCCAGGAAAGGAAGACTCCTACAGTATGTGTAGCTTCTCCATGCCTGACCTGTTGATTGGTGGAGGTCTGTTTCCCAGAGGAAGAGCTACCCAAGCCTAGAAGGACAGATCTGTGTTCTAATAGGGGCAGTAAGAAAAGGAGGTAGGTAGGTATGGATGCTTTCTTGTATCCTAAACATCGTGAAGGTGAAGAACTCCAGCAGAATGGCAAGAATACTAGGTTCTGGGTTAGGAGGCCTCAGTTCTGATAACTGCTCTTTTACGAACCAGCTGGGTGATCTTGTGCAGATCTCTTTCCTTGCATGGGCAAGCTGATTGCTAATGAGTGTTTTAACTCTTCAATCCAAACCAGTGGTGGTACCTCTGGGAGGTGCCTGTGTCTCTGGGCACAGTGTCTACCAGCTCCAGGAGTGGACGGCTGGAGAGGGAGCAGCTTTAGGTTTACAGTTCTTCACTTTCTGCATATTCCTGACCCAGCTGGTTAGCGTTTTGCTGCCTGGCTCCATGAACCAGTTAGAATCTGAAATTAATAGTTTGGTTTCAGTAGCTCTAGATGTCACTGTTAAAATTTTTCCTTAAATACCGGCCCCATCTCTGCCTTCAGCACCATCCTGGTATCATAAATGTATGCCTGGCTCTGTATTAATCACTTTTCATTTATTATCTCATTTAGTCTTTACAGTAGTTCCCCAGGGAGGTATTCTGCCCATTTTTCAACTGAACAGGCTGGATTTCAGCCCACATCTACCTGATTTGGAAACTCAGTCCTATAAGCCCTATTGATACAAGCCTCAAGAAGGATTTTTTGCTGCCGTTTGCTACCTTGTCATCTAGTCCTTTGGAAGGGACCGAATGCTGTCTTGAAACCCAGGCCCCTTGGGTTTGGTCTTCTCTCTAGCAAGTTTCTGCCTAGATTCTGTGACCCTGGACCTGTTCCTTGCCTCCTAAGCTAGTGGACAGTTTCTGGTTCTAACTGAACCAAACACCTCAGGCCAGGATGTTGCCCCCAACCAAATTTGATCACACTGGCCATCCAGCCCATGCTGCTGAACCTCTTCGTCCTCTGAACTGGTGGTCTCAGGGCTCACTGGAGCCAAGGCTGACTACATCACAACCCTGTGGGGCTCTTCAGCACTGATTTGAAGTCATCCCTATAGCCCTCCGCTTCATTTCCCCTCCCCTGGGCATCTTCTTTTTCTCCACCTGCGCTGCTGAGCACTCAGCACGAGTCTCACCTGAGTCCCCTTGACTTATGACATCTGGGGCCTGTGGGAAAGAGCATCGTGAAACTTGGTGATCCAGCCCCAGACTGGAAGGTGACCCCAGGGGTCAGGCCAGCAGGGGGTGGTCTACAGGATGGTCAACAGAGCTCCATAAATATACCTTTTGTTTTACTTGTGTGTTCCTTTCCATTCTCACTTTTTTTATTTTTTGGGCCTGTGGAGAGCTCTTGAGCTTAGAGTCACAGGGGAGAGAGGACTTTTCACCGAGGTAGCCCAGTCTTGTTCATTCTATCTCTGCTCCTTGTAGGATTTGGTTGTTTTCCATCTTAAATATACGCCTTGCGTCAGTGGCTGGCAGGCACACAACCTTTAAAGGAATTTACTTAAAAAACCCATTCTCTCCCGAGAGAAGCAGTTCTACAGGGAACTGTGAGATTTCTAGGAATGTTTACCTGTGTGTGTGTGTGTGTGTGTGTGTGTGTATGCAGGGGTGGAGGTGATGGTGGGGTAGTGGTAGTTGCCTTCTTGCTTACCGTTACCTTGGGAGGTCAGAGTTCACTAACATGGGCTGGGCTGGGGATACTCACATGCCCACTAACACTGAGGCTCACTGAACACACAGACTTCTGCTTGTGATACTACTATCGAATCAACTGCTGATAGTGATGATATTGTGAAAGGGAGCCAGGGCTTATTAATGAGCTAAGTGGATTATGGCATCATGAGTTTATATTTGTCTTACAATGACTCACTGTAACATATTTTGGGGGGCTAAGACTCTGAAGATCCCTGACTGAATGCAAATGCCATCCTGCAGAAACTCATTTTGTAATCATCAACCATTCACATTTTAGTATAAATAAACCCGTAGCTGACTCAATTACCAAATACAAGGTCTACAGGGCTTCGCTGGTAGCTCAGCTGGTAAAGAGTCTGCCTGCAATACAGGAGATTTTAGTTCAATTCCTGGGTCGGGAAGACCCCCTGGAGAAGGGATAGGCTACCCACTCCAATACTCTTGGGCTTCTGAGGTAGCTCAGATGGTAAAGAATCTGCCTGCAATGTGGAAGACCTGGGTTCAATCCCTGGCTTGGGAAGATTCCCTGGAGGAGGGCATGGCAACCCACTTCAGTATTCTTGCCTGGGGAATCCCCATGGACAGAGGAGCCTGGCTACAATCCATGGGGTCACAAAGATTGGACATGACTGACTGACTAAGCACAGCACAATCTACTGATTTACCCTTTGATTCACTCACTTGAGAATTTTTTTTCTTAAGCTTCAACTGTGTACTCTGTCCTATATACAAGGAAACCAAGAGAAGGAGAAAACCTTGTCCCTTGAGGGAAGTTTTTGGGGACTGAGAATTTCCTACTGGAAACAATAAAGCATGATTAAGATAAATTATAGTTAGGAGCTAGATTAGGTGTTATAGACAGTTGCACATGGTTGAATGAAGCAGGTTTAGATGGGACTGAGGTTTGCTCTAGGAGGAGCTGAGATCTGCCCTGAATTTTTGCTCTTGGAATCTCCCAGACAAGGTTGATGTGATTGAAGTCAGAATGAGTAGTATAAATACTGCAGAAGGAGAAAATGGGTGGATTGCAGAAACTGGAGCAAACCGAAGGCTGGCCTTAAATGTAAGGTAACCTCGAGTGTTTGATTCCGTGACAGTGATGCAGAGGGAAATTCCACACTCTTTCCCTGTCTAGCTGCCTGAGTTGATTCTTTCATTAGCATTGTCCATGTAAGATGGGAATTTTCTATCTCCAGGCAATTCCACCATCAACTTTGTGGGCCGACATGATGCTCTGCTTACACATAGTTGATGTTTAATAAGTATATTGAATCATTGAACAAATGATTAATAAATAGACAGCTTTGAGCATATCTGCTAAGCCAAAACACTTCAGATGTTTTGGTGTGATTCTTCTGGACTCAACTTGGTTTATCCCAACCCTGAATCTGAGTGGGATAGGATATTCTCACAACAAATGCTACTTTTCAATCACTGGGCAGTGTTCCCCTTCTCTCTCTTTGTCTGTCATCAGTGTTCACATTGCCTCACTCAAATCCAGCTAGACACAGCAATTATTTATTTTTCCATTTGTGTGGTTAGATGCTGTGGAACAATCAAGCCAAAAAATGTCACCCTTGCCTTCCAAGAATTTAAAATTAGTCGTTGTTGTCTATGATGAGCAGTGAAGACTTCCTCAGGAAGGAAGAAATTTTAGATCTAATTATAATAGCACATCACTGAAAATGTACACGATCTGGTTTCTTTCCTAAATATCAGTGCTGTGATCCATCATTAGATTATACCTTTCAGAGGGTAAACCACCTGAGAAAAAGAATTGGATATTCCTGAGACATATGTAACACTCTCTCAAGTTGTGGATCCCTTCACCCAACCAAGAATCCCTTTACCCAAAACAAAGGTCAGGCCAAAGGTTGGGGCACCCACACCCCACCCTACAACACAGATATTCTAGAGGAATGTGGTGACTCAGTGTTGTTCAGTCGCTCAGTCATGTCTGACTCTTTGACCCCATGGACTGTAGCCTACCAGGCTCCTCTGTCCACGGGATTTCCCAGGCAAGAATACTGAAGTGGGTTGCCATTTTCTTCTCCAGGGGATCTTTCTGACCCAGGGATTGAACCTGGGTTTCCTAGATTGCAGGCAGATTCTTTACCACTGAGCCATCTGGGAAGCCCACATTAGAACTCCTTGAGCTCAAACTTGTTCAGTTCAGTTCAGTTCAGTCGCTCAGTCATGTCAGACTCTTTGTGACCCCATGAATCGCAGCACGCCAGGCCTCCCTGTCCATCACCAACTCCCGGGTTCACTCAAACTCAGGTCCATCGAGTCAGTGATGCCATCCAGCCTTCTCATCCTCTGTCATCCCCTTCTCCTCCTGCCCCCAATCCCTCCTAGCATCAGAGTCTTTTCCAATGAGTCAACTCTTCACATGAGGTGGCCAAAGTACTGGAGTTTCAGTTTTAGCATCATTCCTTCCAAAGAAATCCCAGAGCTGATCTCCTTCAGAATGGACTGGTTGGATCTCCTTGCAGTCCAAGGGACTCTCAAGAATCTTCTCCAACACCACAGTTCAAAAGCATCAATTCTTTGGCACTCAAAGTTGTTACCATATCCTAAAACTCCAGGATATGACTGAATGTGCAGTCCTACAACTTCTACAGAAGGGCCTCGTAGGTGGGGTCTCAGCCTCCAGAGGACAGTTTCCTGTCCTGGGGATCCCCCTGGAGTCCGGCTACATCCTGGGTCAGGAGCCCTGCTCCTCAGCTCAGTCCCCAGCTACATCTGAGGAATCTGGGACTGAGACCAATGCTAAGATGCTTTCATAATCTGGTCTTCCCTCTTTCTCTTTCTCTGCAGCCAGAATGATGGAATATTTAGACTTCTTCCAAACTCCCAACACGTTGGCCTTTGAACCTGCACTGGCTGCTCTGGTCTTTACCCGCTTGAATATGCTGGTGCCCTGAGGGCTGGACAACCGTTTATCATACGCCATGATGAGGACAGGTGTACCAACCTTCTCGTCTGCTCCAGCTGGGTGATTATAAGGATAATAAGGCAGACAGCCCTGAACTTCGTGATGACTTTATAATCCAGTAAACACCCAGCAGGGTGGAACTGGAGGCAGCAAGACTCATTTTGGAGAATGAACAAAATCAGACATGGCCCAGGAGGTGAGGGCAGACTCCCCCTAGTGTTAGGACAGAAGATGCCCAGGTGGAATAGGACAGCTTCCGTGACTGGACCTGCATGGAGTCCAAACCAGAAGAGTTAAAGGGAAAGAGGGCGGCTGGACACAATTCTTAAGGCTGGAATCTCCCCAGGTGAGTTCTTCCCAGTGATTCTGTGGGCCTGATAAAACGCAGAGACGTTTTATCAAGTCCTGTTGTTGGCATGATTTTGCTCTCTTCGGGCCACTCCCCAGCTTTCCCTTTCTCCGGGCAGGGAGAGCACGAGTAGACCCAGGGTTGGCGTGGAGGGCTTAGGACCAGGGCTGCGTCTGCACCATCCCCTGCTGCTCCCTGAACTGGGTTAGGGCCCAGCCCTGCTCTGTGTGTTCATCACCGACACCTCCTTCTCCCAACAAACCCACGCACCCGGCCCCCGTTAGCCTCTGCCTTAGCCTCATGTCTCCCGCCACAATGCAGAACAACATCACCAGGGGTTAGATTAATTGTTGATCACTTTGTGGGCTTCCTTGGTGGCTCAGACTGTAAAGCATCTGCCTGCAATGTGGGAAACCCGGGTTCAATCCCTGGGTTGGGAAGATCCCCTGGAGAAGGAAATGGCAACCCACTCCAGTACTCTTGTCTGGAAACTTCCATGGACTGAGGAGCCTGGTAGGCTACAGTCCATGGGGTCACAAAGAGTTGGACATGACTGAATGACTTCACTTTCACTTTTGTGGATAGCCCTGGCTTCCTAGTATGTTAGTATTTCTATTTTGTCTGTGTGTGTGTTTTAAGCTGGATATCTTGTTTCTGGTCCATAGTAGGTCCTTTGTCAAGTTTGTTGATTAACGGTTTAATGTTTCCTCTTTTTCCATGGCACTTGCATACCCACCCCCCTCAGTAATTTCTCATGACAGTCAGGAATAGGGTGGGGCTAAATTAATGGCCCTTTTCTGTTCTCCATTAGAGCTCTGCTTGAGTGTTGATTTTCTAAGCTGCCTTTTTGGTTGGCCTGAACTGACTCCAATGCATCAGAAATGCCAATAGTGTCTTGACCCTCTGGGATATAAAAATGGTTTTATCTATGTGTCATGTTTGTAATTTTGGTTGGATCATTCTAGTAATAACATATTTGAAGACAGCCAGGCACCAACTGGGAATACTGGGAAGCAGAAGACCTAGTGTGAATAAGGTCTAAAGCTGTCAGTGGAGGGACTGACCTGCCCCATAGAAAGTTCGGGAAGAAGATTCAGGCCTGTGAGCAAAGCACAGTACCCCTGGCTCAACAGTCATGGGCCACATTTCAGTAGCAGAGGCTGAATCAGCTGTGGGGTACCAAGTCAGGTGACACTTATGAAGGCAGGAGCAAAGTCATTCAGTAGACACTGAGACAATCGCTAGTTAGGGACCCATCCCTGCTTATCTAGAAGGGAATGCCAAGAGCCAAGAAGCACCACATCCTAGGAGGACTGGTGTGGCTTTCTTCCTCCCTTCTATCTTTACTTCCTTCACCAAATAATTAATGAACATGCCAGAAACTGCTGGGTCCTGGGACAAGCTTATGCATGAACAGACAACACTTGCTGTTGGAGCTTGAAGGGGAAGACTAAAAGTAATTAACAACTGTGCAAAATAATTACAAATTGTGAAGGAAATAGTGCTAAGAGAGCAAATAACTGCTGGTCGGGGCGGCTGGAGAACCTTACCTAAAGCGTGGAGAACAGTGTTTGGCATGGATGACCGGGAAAGCAGAGATGTGAAGGATGAGTTGGAGTCATCCAGGTTCAGAAGGTAAGAGAGAAACGCAGTGGAGAGAAGAGCATATGCAAAGGTCCTGAGGCAGAAGAGCTTTGGCTTGTTGAAGGAAGTAAAGAGGATCAGGATGGTGGGAGAATGAGCAAGTGGAAAAGGACAGGTTACTAGAGCTGGCATAGCTAAGGGAACTGTAAAGGTACAGAGCTTGTACAAACAAACAAACATAGCATTTAGTGACATAAAATAATTTCTTATGATTTCCTGGTGGCTCGGATGGTAAAAAATCCACCTGCAATGCAGGAGACCCAGTTTTGACTCCTGGGTTGGGAAGATCCCCTGGAAAAGGGAAAGGCTACCCGCTCCAGATTTCTTACCTGGAGAATTCCATGCACAGAGCAGCCTGGCAGGCTACAGTCCATGGGATTGCAAAGAGTCACACACAACTGAGCAACTAACACTCTCACTTTCTTTCATGATTATAATTATTTCTTACAATTCCGTGTAGTTCTTCCAATCTGGGCATGTAGCTGGGATTAGATGGCCCAGAATGGCTTCCCTTACAGGTCTAGGGCCTTAGCCAGGACAGCAAGGATGGCTCCCTCTCCAAGAGGCTGCTCCTCCTTTCACAGGAAGCCCAGGCTTGTTCACATGTGTTTGCAGATTCCTAGCTAGAGAGGGCAAGCTCCATTGAGCATGAGTTTCCAAGCCTCTGCTTGGGTCACAGTTGCTAATACATATTCCATTGGCCAAAGCAAATCACACAGCCACATTCTGTGCTAAAAGCCAGAAAAATCCATCTATTGATGGCAGGAACTGAACAGCATGGATGTTTTCAATACAACTGCAGGAATGAAAGCAGAAGCTTTGTTTGTTCATTGGGAACCAGGTCCTAGTTGGAGTTCATTCGATTGTTTCTCCCTCACTTTCTTCCTTTTCTTAAATAAAAAATTATCCGAGGTGTGACAGGTACTATCTCAGATCTGCTACTGAGTAAGCATGGATGGTGTGGTCAGGTAGCTCATATTATAATGTGGGAGGTACATAAACAGCCTCGTGCAGTGCACACACGCACCTTGCACGGGTGGCCACACCAAACAGTGGAGCATCTCTGCAGTGGAGGTGAGCCCGGGTGTAATGATGAGAGACACAGAGGAAGCCTGACCCTACAGTGAGGTCTGGGAAGGAGGCTTTCCTTGGAGGGGTGATGCTTGAGCTGATTCCTGAGGAATAAGAAAGTGAAGGCAGGCATTCAGGGAACAGAAGGGGAGCACGGCAGACATCTGAGGCCAGCGATGACTGGATGCTGGGCCTGAATGTGTGGACCTGCAGGTTCAACGCCTCTGCTTCAGGCCATGCTTGGTCCTGAGCACCATCTGAATGCACAGTGGTGGTGGTGGTGGTGATGGTGGTGAGATCAAGGGAGTCCAGCAGCGCAGACAAGTTGGGGAAGGACTGGATCGAACAGTGACTGCAGACCGTCATGGTGTCTATGTCTGCACCCTGAGCCCAAAGCTCTTTGCATCTTGTGCCAGGAATCTCCCATTAGACTGTGGAACTCTGGGTCACAGAGTCAGTGCTGGCAGATGGCGCTAGCAGGGTCCCAGGACCTCCTTGCTAGAAATAGGTTCCCAATTCCCTTGTACAGATTGTATCCTGAAGGGACAATGGGTGTAAGTACATCATTCCCCACCCCTTCCATGTGTGGGAAGGGAGTGGGGCAAGGGGGCTGCTGAGGAAGAGAAAGCATCTCAGGAAATGTGTATATTTATCCTGGCCTCGCCTTAAGAAAACCCGACCACCGATCCATCAAAAATGAATTTGAGTTTGGATAGCAGTAGCGTTTAAGGCGATGCTCTTCCCTTGTATTGATTCTCTGTGGGTTGAAATGGAACAATTTTAGAAATGTAGTCTTAGGTTTCCTTAATCTGTGTGGCTCTGGGAGGAAAAGGCTGTTGTCGCTCATGCTAATAACCACAAGGAACACGGTTCTAAAGTGCTTAGCTGGAAAATGAATTCCAGAAGCCAGCCCTGGCCATGCCTCCAGGGAAGTTGTTTCCTAAAAAGTCAGCCCTTGCCCACTTTTTTTCTTTTTCCTTCAAAGGAGTTGCTTCAGGTGCAGGATCACTTGGGAAATAAAAATTAACACGCAGAATTGAGGATTCCCAGAAAGTGGTGAGTTGGCATGGGGTGGGTGGTCCTCAATGTCATTGCTGAGTGAGGGGGTGTTGCTTGTGCAGGAAGCCCAAGGGAGGCCTTGGCCTCTCGCCATCCAAAGCATGTATCTTCTTGGAGTTTAATTATAAGATGTTCACATTTTAGATTTAAGGCACTGAAGTTACCTGTTCAGATGAGTATGATGCTTGACTGTCTTGTGTTGAGGTAGCATCAGTCATCTCACAGGGTGCTGAGATGAGGCATAAGGGAGGTGGAGAGAAGAGAAAGAAGAGAAGTGTGTTGCAGTGGGGGCACTTGCCTGGGAAGAGAGCAGGGTGGAACCAGCCAGGGACAGTGAGTGGCATGGTATGCCCGGGTTCAGGATCTAATTGCAGTGAGGCTGGCTACCCTTAAAAGGGAGCTCTGGATCTGCTAAAGGAAGTTGTATCTGTTTGTAGTTTGGGCTGAGCTTCCTAAAGCTCCACAAGTCCTGAAGACTTGTGTTCCAATCCTTTGATTGTGAGTTTCCCAGGTATTGCTAGTGGTAAAGAACTTGCCTGCCAGTGCAGGAGACATAAGAGACAAGTGTTCGATCCTTGGGTAAGGAAGATCCCCTGGAGGAGGGCATGGCAACCCACTCCAGTATTCCTGCCTGGAGAATCTCATGGACAGAGGAGCCCGGTAGGCTACAGTCCATAAGGTCATGAAGAGTCAGGCATGACTGAAGCGACTTAGTATGCAGGCACACACCTTAGATTGTAGGGAAGATAGGGAGGTCAGTAGCTCTTTTCCCTCAGAACTTGCCTTTTTGCCTCTGGCAACTAGCAGAGCCCTTGTGGGTTTTTGCATAAATATGATCTCTATTTGATAAAGTGTTGGCACAGTTTTCAGTGTCCCTTGGAGGAGCAATCTGTCTGGTGGCATTTCCCTTCTTTGTACCTGAGGTTTGTCACTTCACACTTCTCTTCCTTCTCACCTCCCACTTGTCCTGACCCAGATCTGGGGGGCCAGAGCAGGGGAGGAGGTTGGAGGGTGATGAAGGATGAATGACTTCTCTTCCAAGAAGGGTTCAAGTCCTGCCTCACTCAGGGAGTGGCCTTCCTTTCCCCCTTCCCAGGCAGCCATGCACCTCCAGAGTAACACTTGGCCTCACCATAAGTAATTTGCTTCTAACAACTGTGATCCTTTGTCTCCATCAGCAGCTTGCATTGGGGCATGGCCTGTGTGCATTGCTGACTCAGACCTCAGGATGCAGATGGGGTGGCCTTCCTGAATATTCACCAGCTGGCCAGAGCTCTGGGGAATAGGACTCTCCTGTCATGTTTTTCAGACTTTTTAGGGTGGAAGATGCTCACTTCACAATGAGTTGGGGTTTACATCAGGCGGGGTTTCCAGAGGCACAGGCTGAACCTCCTAGGACAGAAACTCAGGAGAGTGGCGCCGTGCTGAGACTGTGATGCTCAGGGTCTGGGTGGCTTTTCAGATTCCAAGCAGGCTGGCTCTAATTCCCGGGTTATCTTGGTGCCCCTTAGAAGCACGAGCTCATAATCTCCTGTTGGCTCCATTAATAACCATCACTTCTACTACTACTCTGTCTGGTTTTAGCATTTTTGTTTACTTGCAGCTTCTGCTTATTTGAGCAAACTTAAGACTTAAAGCCTTGCAGACTGGCTGCTTTTGGTGTGATTTATGTGGTCCTATTATCAACTGGCTCACTTTCTTTCTCCCCATAAAATTTTTTTTTCAGCAGAGGAAATAAGATATATTCATCTGATTACCAGTGAGCCTGTTTGCTCACAATTTGGGTGCCCACCCCTTCAAAGACCGGTGGCAGACATTGTCTTTTCCTGAGTTAGGTCCTCAGCCCAGATCTGGTCCAATCCAACCAGCTGTGGCAGTGGGTTGTGGGGGAGGATGTACAACCACAGGGACGTGAGTGAGAAGAGCGCTTGGAGGGGATTTATACTGGAGCCTTCTGTTAGCTTGTCCTGTTTTCTTCATGCCTTAGGACTTCTGATGCCTAGTGCAGTGCCCAGCAAGACTCAATACTCAGCAACTATTTGTGGAATAAATAAATGTGCACTGCCTATTGATTATGAGCATTTTTGGCAAGCATGCATGTGTGGAAAGTCACTGCAGTTATGTCTGATTCTTTGAGATGTAGCCTGCCACGCTCCTCTGTGCATGGGATTCTCCAGGCATAAATACTGGAATGGGTTGCCATTTCCTCCTCCAGGAGGTCCTCTGATCCAGACTGAAACTGCATCTCTTATGCCTCCTGCACCACTATCGCCACCTGGGAAGCCCAGGTATACAGTTAGAGATTACTAAATGCCTTGAGGCACTTACTGCTTGGTAAACAGAGAAACATTAGAGGGTACGGCTCACCAGCCCTCCTGATGGGGACTTTAGAGTTAGGTCAGTTTGTCCAATAGGAAGTAGTTTTTAGACCTTAGAATGAGGAGACCGAGCAGGTGGGTAGGACCTGAGGAAATAAAACAAGGTCTTATTTGTAGGGGCCTTGTGGGCAGAGCCTGGATTCACTTGACTATAAGGAGAAAAATGACCCTCTTAAACCTCATTAACTCAAACTCCACTAATTTAGAGTAAGCAATCACTCAGACCCACTGAGCTGAATTTTGCTTTTGCTTTTTGAAAAATGTATCTATAAAGTCAGTGAGCAGTGTCAGATGGGAAGCAGGAGGTGGGAACGGGGGCGGGATCCCGCTGACTGCTGACTGCCAAGCTCAGTGTCAACGCTCAGGAAGCCCTCCCTGAATTCTTGATCCAAAGACACTCAGGCCCTTCTGTACCTGCCACCTTCCGTCATGGTCCTTAGCACAATGCAACAGATTGGGAACCCCTCGAGGATAATGCCCCCAGTCCCTTTTTCTCTGTATCTCCCGATCAGAGCCTGCCTAAATAAATGTTTTATTTCAGGGAATAATTAAAGCAAAGCTTCCACAGAACAGTCTTTACAGAAAAAGGAATTTTGTGTTCATTTCAAATAGGCATTATCTTAGGAGTTAAGTTTTATAGTTCTTAGCCACATCCTGGACAAACTGGTCTCCCAGACCTAGTATTATCACTGTACAGTCAGTGTTGAAAAGGAAACTTGATGGTGGGATTAAAGTCAATAGCTTTTGAGTAGTTAAACTATTTCTAATTAGAAGTTAATGTTATGTCTGACTTACTTACAAATGTATCTACCCCCTCCCTCACTTTGGGATATTAGGTCATGAAGATAAAAATGGATAAATGAATGAATGTTTTATAGTCTTCCTCATTGTGGTTCAGGTCCTTTACCTCATGTTGTGACAAGTTGCCTCCTGGTGGGATTGGGTGCACAGAGGGTAGGTATGATGGAATTGGGCAGTCTGGACAGACTCAGTTGGAGCCCAGCTAAAAGCAAGAACATCCCTAGATGGGCAAACCCAAGGGCAAGGGTAGATGGAAGGCTGGCTTTGCACAAAAGACTCTTATGGTAAGTGCTGGCAGCAGCCAGATGATGCCCTGACAAACATCCTCAGGGAAGTCCTAGAAAGGCCAGGAGGAGGGATCCTGTGTCAGCAACTGAGGACCTGGCCAGCAGGTGGCATCCGAGGAATGCTGGCAGTTTCCAGGGTCCTAGCCTTCTACCCATAGGAGCAGTTATAGTGCAAGTCTAGTAAGCTCCTGAAAAGCAGCAAGGTGGAGATCCAGTTCTGGAGGGTATAGAGAGCAGAGAATGCCTTCAGGTGCAAAGAAAAAGAAATGAATGCATTTACCAGAACTGTGGTGGGTATTATTTGGTCACAAAGATAAGATAGTAGCCCATTAATAGCACTGAGACATGACGTCAAGGCCAGACTGGGGCAGAGGTGACTTGGAGCTGAGTCACTGAGGAACAGTCTACAACTCTTCCAAATCCTTTTGGCAGTAACCTGAGTCTAGCTAAAGGGGCAGAGGTCTTTCTGGAGTCAGAGGTAGTATAGGAGTCCTAGGTATCAGATATGTGACAGTGCCAGAATTGGGGGACTAATTAATTTGGACAAACCCTTCTATTGAGGACTAGGAAAGATGAACAATAACAAAAAGAAGCACCCTGAAGGCATTGAAAAGCTAAAGAAGTTGTGAAGAATTTCTCAGGAGAAGATAAAAATCCAGAGATAAACATTGATAAATCACTCTCATTTTGGGTTGGGGCTTTGAAAGGACAGATGAACTAGAAGTAAAAGAATCCTCTCAACACCCCAACCTGGCTTGAGTCACTGGATAGCCCAGAAATTCTTGACACTTGAAATTTGATTAAAGCCATCCAAGATTATTATTATCCTCAAACATAGAGCAAAATCAAGTGAAAAATCATCTCTGGAGGAAAATAATGACTTTCTGGGTCTTAAATTATTTCTATAAATAATTTTTCAAATACATTGTCTGACATATGGTCAAAGATAAGCAGACATAGGAGGAGACAAAAACAGCATGGACAAGAGCTTGCCCAAAGAAAGACTCATAGAGTATCCACATACTGAAAACATCAGGCATGGACCTTACAATAATTATATTTACTATTTTGAAGCAATTAAAACAAGGTGAAAATTTCAGCAAAGAACAGAAACTATAAAATTGACATAATAGATTTTATAAATTAGATACATAGAAATTATAGAAAAAAAAACTATACTTTATGTCAAGAACTTTATCAGTTTACCTGAAGGTTAGATATAACTGAAGAGCGAATTAGTTAACTGGAATATATGCCAGAAGAAAATATCAGAATGAAGACTACTCACATAAAAGGTGGGGGTAAAGAAAAATCAAACAGAAAAAAAGGGCAAGTGATATAGAGGAAACAGTGATGTATTTCAACTTGTTTAACTGAAATCCCAGAAATAGAAGGGATAATGGAATAGAAAAAATAATATCTGGGAAATTGCCAACAATGTTAAAAAACATTAAGCCAAAATGCTATGAACGACAAGCAAAAAAAAAAAAAATTTCATGTAAACTATTACTTTAAAAGTGCAGAAAACCAAAAACAAAAGAAACTCAAAAGCAATTATGGGTGGAAGGTAAATTACCATTGAAGGGCAATAGTAAGACTGAAGAATAACTTTACAATGGGAAAAAAAATAAAGAAAGAAAGATGGTCAAAAGAAAATAAAATTGTATTTTTAATATGCTGAAAGGAAATATCTGGCAATCCAGAATTTTACTTCTGAGAAAATATCATTCAAGAATGAAGGATAAAAATAAAGATCTTTTTTATTATAACAAACAAAAGGGAACTCAGTACCAGCAATCGTATATTAAATGAAAAGCTAAGGGCATTCCTCAGGTGGTAGGAAAATGAGCTCAATTGGAGAAATGAAGATGCAAGAAGAAATGAAGAATAAAAACAGAGTACTGCTGCTGCTGCTGCTAAGTCGCTGCAGTCGTGTCCAACTCTGTGCGACCCCATAGACAGCAGCCCATCAGGCTCCCCGTCCCTGGGATTCTCCAGGCAAGAACACTGGAGTGGGTTGCCATTTCCTTCTCCAATGCATGAAAGTGAAAAGTGAAAGTGAAGTCGCTCAGTTGTATCCGACTCCCAGCGACCCCATGGACTGCAGCCTACCAGGCCCCTCCATCCATGGGACTTTCCAGGCAAGAATACTGGAGTGGGTTGCCATTGCCTTCTCCGAAAACAGAGTACATGTATGACCAGATCTAAATTACTATTGATTGAATAAAATAATGATAATATTATCTTGTGGAGTTTAAATTAATATGCAATTAAAATAAATGCAAAAGTGGCATGTAATTTAGGAGAGGCATAAATAAAATAAGAGTATTCTAATGTATTTTTCCTGCCCAGGAAATGGGTGAAGTTTCCATTTACCATTAGACTTTGGAGAGTTAAAGAAGCCAAACTTGGTTTCCAGTTTAACCAGTAAGATAGGAGAAAAACAAATGTATAACTAACAAGCAAATACATGACCATCCTCTAAAAAAAAATCCGACCATGAGAAAGAAAGAAAAGAGAAAGAGCAACATAGAATAAGAGCGATGGACATGCAGAAACAAATGACGAAGGGGCAGATTTAAATCACATATGTTCACAATAACAGTAAACGTGAATGGACTTCAAAGAGAAGGCAAATGTTGTATGACTGGATTAAAAACATCTTAATCGTACTTTCTTTTTGATAAGCAAAATAAGAGGATTATAAAAAATGAAAGGATACAAAAAGATACTATATTAAGATTAGAAAAAAGATAAAAATTAAAATGTTGCTAGATATAGGGAAGCTTTACAAATGATTAAAGGTTCAATGTACCAGGAAAAAAAAACCATTCAAAATTTTCATGCACCTAAAAATATGACTCTAAAATATATAGAGTAAAAGATGACAAATCTAAAATGAAAAAATAAGCCCACAACTACAATATATACATTAGGATCTCAGTTAGTTCCAGCATTAGAACACACAGAAAAAAAATGAGTAGGAATAAAAAAAATTTTGAAAAGATGAATAAATTTGACTTAAAATATATACATATACTGCATCTAACAACGGCAGAATGTATAGTTTTTACACGCACATACAGATAAACTGATTAAATTTGACTGCATCCTTGGTCATAAAGCAAATCTCAGATTTTAAAGTATTGAAATCATACACAGTATGTTCTCTGATCAAAACATAAATAAAAAGATAACTGGAAAAATCCTCATTAGTCTGGACATTAAGATATGTTCTTTTAAATAAGTCACTGGTGAAAGAAAAAAGTCATGAAATAAAGCAAATTATTTGGAACTGGATTATAAAACAAAAACAAAACATAAAGTATATCCAGTTGTGGAATTTGGGAAAAGTATTTAGAAGGAAATTTTATGTCCAAAAATGTATGCATTAGAAAAATGGTCTGAAAAATAATAAACCATTTTAAAAGTTAGAAACAAAGCTAGAAAAATAAACACAAAGAAAAAGATGAAATAAGGATGAAACAAAAAATATAAAAGTAAAAACTAGCATACAAAATAAAGGATAAATAAAACTAAAAGTCTGTTTTTGAAAAGAATAACAATTGATAAACTCCTGGTGGGACTAGGCATGAAAAAAGAGAAAAAGCACAAGCAATTAAAAAATGAATATTATGGATCTGGGAAATATAAGAAAGAAAAAAATAATGTTTTATAAATGACTCTATGCAAATAATTTGAAATTTTCTTTGGAATAGACATTTCTAGAAAGAATACAACCTACTAAACACAACACTGACTAAACTTCAACCCTGAATATTCACTGGAAGGACTGATGCTGAAGCTGGAGCTACAATACTTTGGCCACCTGATGCGAAGAACTGACTCACTGGAAAAGACCCTGAAGCTGGGAAAGATTGAGGGCAGGAGGAGTAGGGGACAACAGAGGATGAGATGATTAGATGGCATCACTGACTCAACGGACATGAGTTTGATCAAACTCTGGGAGATGGTGAAGGACAGGGAAGCCTGGCATGATGAAATTCAAGGGGTTTCAAAGAGTCTGACATAGCTCAGTGACTGAATAACAATACAAAGTGTGAGTTTTACACCTTAGAGATCTATTGTGAAACATAGATCTTACAGTTAACAATATTGTGCTACATACTTAAAAGTTTGCTGAGATTGCAGATCTTATGTTAAAAATACTTATCACAAAAATTAATACAATTAACAGGGCATGAGGAAACTTCTGGAGGTGATGGACATGTTTATGACATAGCTTGTGGCAATAGTTTCATAGGTATATACTTATCTCCAAACTCATTAAGTTGTATACATTAAATGTACACATTTTTTGTATGTCAAGCCTGTCTCAATAAAGTGTTTTCTTAAAATAAGAATTATTAATTATATGAAAAAATCCAATGCAAACAAAACATAACAATACTTATGTATAAATATTGGCAGATTTTTTTTTTAGATCATGGCCAAGGACAATGTGCCCACTACCATTATTTCTGTTCAACAATGTACTGGATGCCCTAACCTGTGCATCATAACAAGTGGAAAAACAACATCACTTTTATTGAAAAGTAAGAAATAAAATTGTCATTATTCATAATATACTGTTGTATATATAAAAAAATACCTCAACAAATATGCAAATAAATCATTCAGTTCAGTTCAGTTCAGTCACTCAGTCATGTCTGACTCTTTGTGACTCTATGGAAGCCAGAACACCAGGCTTCCCTGTCCTTCACCAACTCCTGGAGCTTGCTCAAATTCATGTCCGTTGAGTCCATGATGACATTCAACCATCTCATCCTCCATCGTCCCCTTCTCCTCCTGCCTTCAATCTTTCCCAACATCAGGGTCTTTTCCAGTGAGTCAGTTCTTCGCATCAGGTGGCCAAAGTACTGGAGCTTCAGCTTCAGCATCAGTCCTTCCAATGAATATTCAGGACTGATTTCCTTTAGGATTGACTGGTTTGATCTTGCAGTCCAAGGAACTCTCAAGAGTCTTTTCCAACACCACAGTTCAAAAGCCTCAATTCTTCACTCAGCTTTCTTTATGGTCCAACTCTCACATCTACATGACTACTGGAAAAACCATAGCTTTGACTAGACAGACTTTTGTTGGCAAAGTAATGTCTATGCTTTTTAATATCTGTTTAGGCTGCTTGTAGCTTTTCTTCCAAGGAGCAAGCATCTTTTAATTTCAGAGCTGCTGTCACCATCTGCAGTGATTTTGAAGCCCAAGAAAATAGCCTGTCACTGTTTCCATTTTTTCCCCATCTATTTGCCATGAAGTGATTGGACCGGATGCCATGATCTTAATTTTTTGAATGTTGAGTTTTAAGCCAACTTTTTCACTTTCCTCTTTCACTTTCATCAAGAGGCTCTTTAGTTCCTCTTCACTTTCTGCCATAAGGGTAAACTAAATCATTAGAATTTACAAATGAGTTTACCGAGTGTTCTGTAAACAGGTCACTACTCACAAACCAATTGATTGTGAAATACCAACCATAAACAATTTGAAATTCCAAGAATAAATCTAAAAAAAATACAAACAAGATGTAAATTATGCTAAGGAATAGCCAAAATACTCTTGAAGAAGAATAAGAATATTAAGATTTCTTTTAAAGCTGCAATAATTAAGATGGTACAGTATTATTGTAATAAGAGGTTAATGGATGAATGCTAGAGAATAAATTGCCTATAAAAAGACCCATGTACATAAGGGCACTTGATTTATGATAAATGTTACACTATATTGCAGTGGCCAAAGAAAGGTCTTTTCAATAAATGCTTGCAGAACAAAATAGATCTCTATAAAAGAGAAAGAAAAAGATTTTGGCACCTATCTAACACCATTTAAACCAATTACAAATGGATTGTGTATATAAATATAAAAGCAAAATAATAAACCTTATGGAAGACAAGATAAGGAATATCTATAATCTCAGAAGAGGACAAGGTTTTTAAGCAGGAAACAACATTGATTATACAGAAAATATTTGATCATTTTTATATATTCAAATTTAGAACTTCTGTCTATTAAAAGAAACCCCCAAGAGAGTGAAAATGCAACTCCAAGAGTGAGAAAATATGTTTACAACACATAAAACTAACTCCAGAAGAAAGAAGGAACTTCTAAATAGGCAATAATAAGAAAAGAAAACCCAAAGAAAAATGGGGAAGAGAGTTCAACAGGGTTTCCACAAAAGGACCATGCATTCACATGACAACATGTCCACTTTCATTAGTAATAAATAATAATAGGGAAAATGCAAATTAAAATAAGGAGATAACATTACATCATTATAAAATGGTTAATTAAAAAATCTATTAATAGAAAGTTTTTAAAAGGATGGGGAGCAATGAGAGCTCATATACAATACTGGTGAGAATGTAAATTGACACAACCATTTTAGAAATCAGCTTGGCTATGCCTTCCACAGCTGAAGATATCCATATTCTTTGATCTAACAATTTCACTACTAAGTGTACAGTCAGCAGAAATTCATGCACACACAGGCCAAGAGATAATTCACAATAGCCCAAAGCTGGAAACAACCCAAATGCCCATCACCAGTAAGACAGAAAAATGCAATCTGGTATATTCATACAGTAGCATCGGAGAAGGCAATGGCTACCCATTCCAGTGCTCTTGCCTGGAAAATCCCATGGACGGAGGAGCCTGGTAGGCTGCAGTCCACGGGGTCGTGAAGAATCAGACACGACTGAGTGACTTCACTTTCACTTTTCACTTTCATGCACTGGAGAAAGAAATGGCAACCCACTCCAGCGTTCTTGCCTGGAGAATCCCAGGGACGGGAGAGCCAGTTGGGCTGCTGTCTATGGGGTCGCAGAGAGTCGGACACGACTGAAGCGACTTAGCAGCAGCAGCAGCAGCAGCACACAGTAGCATACTATTCAGCAAAGAGAGTGAGCAAACTACTGTTGCATGCGAAACCTGGATGAATTTCACAAGCCTAACGCTAAGCAAGTGAGTCCAGACGCAAAACAGCACATGGTGCTTAACAGCATCAAAACAAACAACCCAATCCAAAAATGGGCAGAAGATCTAAACGGACTTTTCTCCAAAGAAGACATACAGATGGCCAAGAGGCACATGAAAAGATATTTAACATTGCTAATTATTAGAGCAATGCAAATCAAAACCTCAGTGAGATATCACCTCACACCAGTCAAAAGAAAAAAAAATCTACAAATGATAAATGCTGGAGAGGGTGTGGAGAGAAGGAAACCTCCAACACTGTTGGTAGGGAATGTAAATTGGTTTAGCCACTATGGAGAACAATATGAAGATTCCTTATAGAAAGTAAAATAAACCACTGAGTCATCAGGGAAACCCAGAGCTACCATACAACCCTGCAATCCCACTCCTGGGAATACATCCAGAGAAAAACACAATCCAAAAGGATAAATGCATCCCAATGTTCATTGCAGCACTGTTTACAATAGCCAAGATAGGGAAGTAAGAAGATGTGGTACATATATACAGTGGAATATTACTCAGCCATCAAAAAGAATGTAATAATGGTATTTGCAGCAACTTGGATGGACCTAGAGATGATCATACTGAGTGAAGTAAGTCAGAGAAGGAGAAATACTGTATGGCATCTCTTATAAGTGGAATCTAAAAAGAAATGATACAAATGAACTTACTTCCAAAACAGAAACAGACTCACAGACTTAGAGAACAAACTTCCAGGGGAAAGGTGGGGGAAAGGGACAGGTAGGGAGTTTGGGGTGGCCATGTGCACATTGCTGTGTTTAAATTGAATATCCAACAAGGACCACCTGTACAGAACACTGGAACTCTGCTCAATGTTTTGTGGTAGTCTGGATGGGAGGGCATTTTGGGGGAGAATGGATACATGGATATATATGTATGGCTGAGTCTCTTCGCTGCTCACCTGAAACTATCACAACATTGTTCATCAGCTATCAGTTCAGTTCAGTTCAGTCACTCAGTCGTGTCCGACTCTTTGCGACCCCATGAATCATAGCACGCCAGGCCTACCTGTCCATCACCAACTCCCGGAGTTCACTCAGACTCATGTCCATCGAGTCAGTGATGCCATCCAGCCATCTCATCCTCTGTCGTCCCCTTCTCCTCTTGCCCCCAATCCCTCCCAGCATCAGAATCTTTTCCAAAGAGTCAACTCTTCGCATGAGGTGGCCAAAGTACTGGAGTTTCAGCTTCAGCATCATTCCCTCCAAAGAAATCCCAGGGCTGATCTCCCTCAGAATGGACTGGTTGGATCTCCTTGCAGTCCAAGGGACTCTCAAAAGTCTTCTCCAACACCACAGTTTAAAAGCATCAATTCTTCGGCGCTCAGCCTTCTTCACAGTCCAACTCTCACATCCATACATGACCACAGGAAAAACCATAGCCTTGACTAGATGGACCTTTGTTGGCAAAGTAATGTCTCTGCTTTTGAATATGCTATCTAGGTTGGTCATAACTTTCCTTCCAAGGAGTAAGCGTCTTTTAATTTCATGGCTGCAGTCACCATCTGCAGTGATTTTGGAGCCCAGAAAAATAAAGTCTGACACTGTTTCCATTGTTTCCCCATCTATTTCCCATGGAGTGATGGGACCGGATGCCATGATCTTCGTTTTTTGAATGTTGAGCTTTAAGCTAACTTTTTCACTCTCTACTTTCATTTTCATCAAGAGGCTTTTTAGTTCCTCTTCACTTTCTGCCATAAGGGTGGTGTCATCTGCATATCCAAGGTTATTGGTATTTCTCCCGGCAATCTTGATTCCAGCTTGTGCTTCTTCCAGTCCAGCGTTTCTCATGATGTACTCTGCATATAAGTTAAATAACCAGGGTGACAATATACAGCCTAATGTACTCCTTTTCCTATTTGGAATCAGTCTGTTGTTCCATGTCCAGTTCTAACTGTTGCTTCCTGACCTGCATACAGATTTCTCAAGAGGCAGGTCAGGTGGTCTGGTATTCCCATCTCTTTCAGAATTTTCCACAGTTTATTGTGATCCACACAGTCAAAGGCTTTGGCATAGTCAATAAAGCAGAAATAGATGTTTTTCTGGAACTCTCTTGCTTTTTCCATGATCCAGCGGATGTTGGCAATTTGACCTCTGGTTCCTCTGCCTTTTCGAAAACCAGCTTGAACATCAGGAAGTTCACAGTTCACGTATTGCTGAAGCCTGGCTTGGAGAATTTTGAGCATTACTTTACTAGCATGTGAGATGAGTGCAATTGTGCTGTAGTTTGAGCATTCCTTGGCATTGCCTTTCTTTGGGATTGGAATGAAAACTGACCTTTGCCAGTCCTGTGGCCACTGCTGCGTTTTCCAAATTTGCTGGCATATTGAGTATAGCACTTTCACAGCATCATCTTTCAGGATTTGAAATAGCTCAACTGGAATTCCATCATTTCCATTAGCTTTGTTCGTAGTGATGCTTTCTAAGGCCTACTTGACTTCACATTCCAGGATGTCTGGCTCTAGATGAGTGATTACACCGTCGTGATTATCTGGGTCATGAAGATCTTTTTTGTACAGTTCATCTGTGTATTCTTGTCACCTCTTCTTAATATCTTCTGCTTCTGTTAGGTCCATACCATTTCTGTCCTTTATCGAGCCCTTCTTTGCATGAAGTGTTCCCTTTGTATCTCTAATTTTCTTGAAGAGATCTCTAGTCTTTCCCATTCTGTTGTGTTCCTCTATTTCTTTGCATTGCTCGCTGAAGAAGGCTTTCTTATCTCTCCTTGCTATTCTTTGGAACTCTGCATTCAGATACTTATATCTTTCCTTTTCTCCTTTGTTTTTTGCTTCTCTTCTTTTCACAGCTATTTGTAAGGCTTCCCCAGACAGCCATTTTGCTTTTTTGCATTTCTTTCCCATGGGGATGGTCTTGATCCCTGTCCTGTACAATGTCACGAACCTCATTCTATAGTTCATCAGGCACTCTATCTATCAGATCTAGGCCCTTAAATCTATTTCTCACTTCCACTGTATAATCATAAGGGATTTGATTAAGGTCATTCCTGAATGGTCTAGTGGTTTTCTCTGCTAAGTCACTTCAGTCGTGTCTGACTCTGTGCGACCCCACAGATGGCAGCCCACCAGGCTCCCCCATCCCTGGGATTCTCCAGGCAAGAACATTGGAGTGGGTTGCCATTTCCCTCTCCAATGCATGAAAGTGAAAAGTGAAAGTGAAGTCTCTCAGTCGTGCCCAACCCCCAGCTACCCCATGGACTGCAGCCTACCAGTCTCCTCCGATTTTCCAGGCAAGAGTACTGGAGTGGGGTGCCATTGCCTTCTCCGAGTGGTTTTCTCTACTTTCTTCAATTTAAGTCTGAATTTGGTAATAAGGAGTTCATGATCTGAGCCACAGTCAGCTCCTGGTCTTGTTTTTGTTGACTGTATAGAGCTTCTCCATCTTTGGCTGCAAAGAATATAATCAATCATCAGCTATACCACAACACTAAATAAAAAGTTTTAAAAAAGAATATATATGTTATTCCTTTTATATAAGGCTCTAAGAAGGCAAAATTAAACTGTAGTGTTTAGGAATGCCAATTAGGTAATAAGATTATAAAGTAAAGCAAGCACATGATTATCATAAAGATCATGATGGTGGTTACCTTTGGCTGGAGAGAGAGAGAGGCAGTTGGAAGTTATCTCGGATGCTGGAAATATCTTTATCTTGACCTGGGTAGTGTAATTATTTATTAAAATATAGACTTATGTTTCAGGTACCTTTATGAACGTATGATATAAATTTGCTATATTGTCGAAAGACGAACAACACTTGCCTCCTACCAAAGTGAACGTGAAAGTGGCTTAGTCGTGTCCGACTCTTTGGGACCCCATGGACTATACAATCCGTGCAATTCTCCAGGCCAGAATACTGGAGTGGGTAGCCTTTCCCTTTTCCAGATCCAGGGGATCTTCCCAACCCAGGGATCGAACCCAGGTCTCCTGCACTGCAGGCAGATTCTTTAGCAACTGAGCTATGAGGGAACAGGTCCTTGTTGGATGTCCATTTTAAACACAGCAGTGTGCACATGTCCACCCCAAACACCCTACCTGTCCCTGTCCCCCACCTTTCCCCTGGAAGTTTGTTCTCTAAGTCTGTGAGTCTGTTTCTGTTCTGGAAGTAAGTTCATTTGTACCATTTCTTTTCAGATTCCACTTATAAGAGACATCATACAGTATTTCTCCTCCTCTGTCTGACTTACTTCACTCACTATGATAATCTCTAGGTCCATTCAAGTAGCTGCAACTTTCTCCTACCTCCTTCTTTTTCTCTTCCTCTCCCTGCTACTTTTTTCCTGAGCCTCATTTAGGCCCACAAGTTCTATAACTATTTTATGTAAGAACAAAATAAACATCTTTTCCTAAAGATTTTTCTCTTTTCACAATTCTATTCTCCAAAGAAAAGTATCCCGGAAGATGTATGTTAAGAAAATGGAACCGCCTGGAATGGCTAGTCACCTCAGGGCTCATCTGTAGTACTTTCCACATTCCATTAGTCTCTGCAGTTGTAGGGGCAGGAAGAGTCATACTGTTTGGGGTTTGGAGCTCTGAAAGCAGTGAATAAACTCTGGTTGAGATTTTAAAGTACTCCTTGTTCATGATGATATTGATGCTCCTAATTCTTGGATGAAGGAATATTCAGCTCAGTTCAGTCACTTGGTTGTGCCCGACTCTTTGCGACCCCATGAATCGCAGCATGCCAGGCCTCCCTGTCCATCACCAACTCCCGGAGTTCACCCAAACTCATGTGCATCAAGTCAGTGATGCCATCCAGCCATCTCATCCTCTGTCATCCCCTTCTCCTCCTGCCCCCAATCCCTCCCAGCATCAGGGTCTTTTCCAATGAGTCAACTCTTCGCATGAGGTAGCCAAAGTATTGAAGTTTCAGCCTCAGCATGAGTCCTTTCAATGAACACCCAGGACTGATCTCCTTTAGAATGGACTTGTTGGATCTCCTTGCAGTCCAAGGGACTCTCAAGAGTCTTCTCCAACACCACAGTTTAAAAGCATCAATTCTTCGGCGCTCAGCCTTCTTCACAGTCCAACTCTCACATCCATACATGACCACAGGAAAAACCATAGCCTTGACTAGATGGACCTTTGTTGGCAAAGTAATGTCTCTGCTTTTGAATATGCTATCTAGGTTGGTCATAACTTTCCTTCCAAGGAGTAAGTGTCTTTTAATTTCATGGCTGCAATCACCATCTACAGTGATTTTGGAGCCCCCCAAAATAAATTCTGACACTGTTTCCACTGTTTCCCCATTTCCCGTGAAGTGATAGGACCAGATGCCATGATCTTCGTTTTTTGAATGTTGAGCTTTAAGCTAACTTTTTCACTCTCCTCTTTCACTTTCATCATAAGGCTCTTTAGTTCCTCTTTACTTTCTGCCATAAAGGTGGTGTCATCTGCATATCTGAGGTTATTGATATTTCTCCCTGCAATCTTGATTCCAGCTGTGCTTCTTCCAGCCCAGTGTTTCTCATGATGTACTCTGCATATAAGTTAAATAAGCAGGGTGACAATATACAGCCTAATGTACTCCTTTTCCTATTTGGAATCAGTCTGTTGTTCCATGTCCAGTTCTAACTGTTGCTTCCTGACCTGCATATAGGTTTCTCTTTTAGAAGGAATATTACCTACCCTTTTGTGAGTGTAAGCAGTCCTGATGAATGTTGAGAATGCTAAGAAGCCTTCTCTGGCCCTTGGAAATGAAGGTAAGCAAACCCTTCACCCACCTGTTAAAGTACCTGAACTCTCTACTCACACCTGCAACCCCTTAGGGGTTTATTACTTCAGCTTACAATTTTTTCTCAAGGCTCTCCCCAATAAAAGTTGCCCCTAGGAGGAAGATGTTAGAGACATATTCAGCATCTGGTACCACTGTGAGAATGAAATCTTTGATATTATCTTCCCTGCCTCATCTCTGCGCACAGGGAAAGATGAAGGAGGGAACAGGCTCTACGACAGGAAGAAGGGAGGGGACTAGGGATGGTTATGAATAGTCACTTGTTCTCTAGCTATTGAGTTGTAACCCCTTATTAGATATATGTTGTCATTTAGTCACCAAGGCATGTCTGACTTTTTTGTGACCCCATGGCCTACAGCCCGCCAGGCTCCTCTGTCCAAGGGATTTCCCAGGCAAGAATACTGGAGTAGGTTACCGTTTCTTTCTCCAGGAGATCTTCCCAACCCCAGGATCAAACCCATTTCTCCTGCATTAGCAGGTGGATTCTTTACCACTGAGCCTCCAGGGAAGCCCTTTTAGAGATAGAGTTTACAAATATTTTCTTTTATTTTGTGGGTTACCTATTCATTCTGTTGATTGTTTCCTTTGCTGTGCAGAAGATTTTTGGTTTGATGTTGACCTGTTTGTTTATTTCTGCTTTTGTTGTCTGTGCTTTTGATTTCACGTCTAAGAAATCATTGCCAAGACCAGTGTAGTAAGGCTTTCCCCCTAGGTTTCCTTTTAGGAGTTTTACAGTTTCAGGATTTAGGTTTAAGTCTTTAGCTTATTTTGATTTGATTTTTGTGTATTGTGTAAGTTAGGGTCCAATTTCATTCTTGTGAAAGTAGGTATCCAGTTTTCTCAACCATTTGTTGTAGAAGCTATCCTTTCTCCATTGTATATCTTTGGCACCCTTGTTGAAGATCACTTGACAATATGGCAAAGGACTTGAATAGATGCTTCCCCCAAAAGGACATACAAATGAACAGCAAGTATACGGAAAGATCCTCAGTATCACTAATCATAAGAGAAATGTAAATTGAAGCCACTATGAGATTTCAATTCACAACCGATAGGGTGGCTATGATAAAACACAGAACCAAACCAAACCAAGTGTTGCCTAAGATTTGAAGAAATTGCAACCCTTAGCACGGTTGGTGAGAAAATAGAATGGTGCAGACTCTATGGAAAAGTGTGGAATTTTCTAAAAACAATTAGTTTAAGGAAAGTTCTACAAAGCCTCTGGGAGTCCTTGAGCCAAAGTCCGTGGATTTAAAATGTTAGGATTTGGAGCCTTTAGTCAGTCATGTTCCAGGTGGTGCATTCTCCTGGCTGTTAGGGTAAGGAAGGAGAAGAAAGGCGGGATTCTGACAACAGACCCTGGGGCTCCCCTCAGTGGGGAACTTTGAAGCTGGCTGACTTCCTCCTTTCCCCTTTGAAAAATCACCTTGGGGCATGCAGATAATCTAGTTAGTGAAGCTGAGACTCAATGGCTCCAGCTGCCTGCATCCTTCAGCCTCCGTGAGACTTCCCTGAGCTTCTTCTTCTTGGAGGCACCTGAAGGCCCCCTAGAAGTTAGATTCTAGAGGCAGGGAGAGAAGCTGTCAAAGGACGACTGGAAGGGTTAGGCTGGGGGCCCTTTCCTTCTGACAATGCAGCTGCTGAAAGCATGCATCAGGGTCACAGATGAACAAACCCAGAATCCTGCTGTGGAAGATGACACTTGGCTCTATTCTGAAAGAGAAGGGAGAGAAAGTCTAGGTTCCACACACTGGTTCTGGTGTTCTTTTCCTCCCTGAGCCAGCCCCATTGAACACCTCTTATCCCCTTCTAGATCTCAGCATTTCCCTATCTCACCTGCCTTTCCTCTGAACCACTTCTGATGCCTGGGAACAGGATCATGCTTTTATCTTTTCCTCCCTCCTCACCCTGATGCTGGGAAAGATTGAGGGCAGGAGGAGAAGAGGGTGACAAAGGATGAGATGGTTGGATGGCATTACCAATTCAATGAACATAGTTTGAACAAACTCCGGAAGATGGTGAAGGACAGGGAAGCCTGGCATACTGCAGTCCCTGGGATCACAAAGAGTCTGACATAACTGACTGATTGAACAACAACGCTCCCCATAGGGCAGGCCTTCTCCTCTCCCCTCAGCCCTCAGCCCTCCTTGCCCTCAAGGCTCACTTGAATCCTCTTCCATGAAGCATCTGTGACTTACCTCAACTGAAGCTTGCTATCCCCACGGCACATGCAATATAAACTGACAACACAGGATACTGGTTGTTGTCTAATTGTTTCCTGTTGTGTGGTCAGGCCACTCAAGGTAACTCTGGCTCTGTGTACATCCTCTGTTCTACCCATGGGTGCCTGCTTCACTTATACCCTACTTATGTGACTCACCTCCCTACATACCTGCCCCAGGCCCCAGCTAGTGAATGTTCTTATCAGATGTGATGTGCAGCCCAATGTGTAATTAGTTGACAAGTGAGAAACACAGCCAATAAGTCATGCATGTGTGCATGCTAAGTTGCTTCAGTTATGTCTGACTCTGTGACCCTATGGACTATAGCCCATTGGGCTCCTCTGTCCATGGGATTTTCCAGGCAAGAATACTGGAGTGGGTTGCCATGCCCTTCTCCAAGGGATCTTTCCCACCCCAGGGGTCGAAGCCACATCTCCTGAATCTCCTGCATCGCAGGGGGATTCTTTACTGCTAAGCCACCAGGGAAGCCCCCAATAAGTCCTACTTGTTCCAAAAAAAAAAAAGGAGAAAACATTTTAGGCTGGAGAAATTCAAGGTACAGACTTACTCTGAGTCTTTAAAAATGGCAGAGAAGAGGAGAAAATCCCAGGTGAGTGCAATTCATTAGCAAAAGGGGAAGGTGGGTATGTGTAAATCAACTGTGGACATAGAAGTGTCCAAGAAATCCCATGTATAAGGACATTCCAGGATAAGGCTGTAGTTACACCAGGGAGCCTCACTTGTCTGACTTAACAGGCCTTTGCAAAACGCAGTGTGACCTAAGGCAAGTGTGCTTGGGTTAGGAGCCACAGGTCTGGGCTCTAATCCTGCTTCACCACTTACTTGTGGTGTGACCTTGAACAAGACATTTAATCTTCTTGAGTCCTTGTTTCCCTTCTGTAAAATCAATCCCTGTCTGTGTTAAAGGGTCTTTGTGAAGATCTGAAGAGAAAACATTTGTGAAACTCCTCCAAACACAGCCGTTAATGGATGTTGGTTACTATCAGGATTTCTGACCTCTTTAATACACGTAACACTTTCTCTGAATTCCCGAAGCCACCTAATGCTTGTGTCATTAATGGTGACTCCCTGTATCACCTGTTTTCAATCTCTTAATTGCTACACGTGTTTGCAGGAGTTTCTTAATTAGAGAAAAACTCACTGTGGGCAAGGGGCTTATCTTAGACATTCACAGAATATTGTGGGCACATACTGGATGCTCAAAATGTTGTCGCAATGATTGATTTCTGTGTCCAGGAAGACCAAAGTAATCCCTAAAGATTTCCCAGAGGAAGTAGATCTCAGAGTTGACATTGACAGATGGGTAAGTAATGACAGGTAATGTTCAAGGAGCAAGATGCCCAGTGAGGGGAATGATGTGAGCAGAGTAGCAGCTTTTTTTAATTTTTTAAAAAACTTTTATGGATGCCTGATTTCTCTAGAACATTCTACCAGGTTTTGAAGTCATTTATCACACTGGTGCTTTGTGAGAAAAGCAAATGAAACAAAACCAAAAGAGAAAATATCCATCCAGCAGCTGGACAGCTCAGTTATTTTTAGGGACAGGAGAATAAGCCAGTGTTTGGGACTCAGCAAAACATCCCACTCTGTTTGGGGTTGACCAGTCCCTGAAAATGCACAGACCTAAGCATTTTCTCAGCTGTAACTCTCCAGCACATGTGTATTTGAAGGGAAACTTAGTCCATCTGTTTCTAATTCATTTACATTGAACTCATCAAAAAAGCTGTTGACATGTCCTTTGCCTGGCCAAGTTCTCCATGGGTTTTCAGAAAATCCCAATATATTATTGAATTCTTTTTGGTGTCCTGGGGTTGTTGGGCTTTGTCTTTTTTTAGCAGCTTGCAGGGAGAGTGGAGAATGCTCTGAACTGGAGTCATTCCAAACCTGCAAAGCTCTGCTCTTCCCTCATTGAGTCTCAGTGGCTCTCGGAGTCTGATCAGCTTGGAAAGAGAACAAAGTACCAGGCATCCCCAAGGTCTCAGGTTTCCTCTACCGTGCTCGGAGCAGAGTCTGAGGGATGGCTCAGGAGAGGGAGAAAAGTGCTTTAGAGGCAATTTGGCCAGGAGACTAATAACAAAATGAAGTGTTTTCATTCTAGATACTGTGTGACCTTGGGTTAAGGAAGTTTCTTTTCTGTTCTTCAGTTCTCCAAAATACAGTAGGAGAATGATACTGCAATTTTTGATCCATCTACTAGAGACGGCTTGTGTGGTTGGTGTGTGGATTGTGACTTTATAAACAAAAATATCACAGTAAGACAGTATGATTTTCCAGATACCCAGATGGCAGTCCTGACCCCTTTGAATGTGTTCTCCCATCTCTAGCCCTGGGCATGGACAATGCTGAATTGTCACTCAGGGGTCCAGCCTGAGTGCATAGCTCATGTCCTGAGTGATGCTGACTGCTCCACAAAGGGTTGGGTTATTGACATCTGAGTCCCCAGCCTCTCCATTCAATATACACACTTGGGCAAACATGGAAGGACAATTTGTGTTCCTGTTGTCATAGGCATAGTTAATACCCCATTGGAAGAGATAAATATGTACCCTCTAGGGAACTGAAAGCTGAAAAGGAACTCAGGAGCTCACAGCTTTCCTCTTTATTTTACATATGAGGCAAACTGGGACTCCAAGAGGCAAAATAATGTGCCCAGTAATTACTGTGCTAAGTTTGATCATATTTGGCAACACTGGATGAAAGATATTATTACCCCCGTTTTGCAAGTGAAACAACTGGGGTACAAAAGAGGCTGATAACTGGTCAAAGTCACTCGGTGAGTAAGTTATAAACTAGAATTTGAACACAGCTCTGTTAACTTCAAAAGTCAATTGACACAGAGCTAGCGCATTGAGGACCACAACACGGAATCCTGGATCTCCCAGATAAGAGTGTTCTAAAATGTAAAAAGCCAGGTTCTTTGTTCATTGTGCTTGCCCCTCGTCCATTCACAAGGGGTTGGCTGCCTGGGGAGAGGAACCCAGTAGCATAGGTAGAGAGGGTGATGAAAGGGTAAGTAGATGGAGAGGAATCTGAATCTCCCCCTCTGAGGGCACTGTGCAGGGTCAAGCCCTGTGAGCAGCTTCCAAAGATTCCAATATGGCTGCCATGATTGAGCAAGTGAGGTTTAGAAGCCAGCAGGCAGCAATGACCAGTCGACTCAAAGAAGGACTACCATAGTACCACTTCTGTAAAAGACACTTCGCACTTTCTACCTTTTTAATCTTTTTGCCTGAATACATGACGAGTGTGAGGGAGTAGGAGATGTTTTAAGAGTAGACCGAGCTCCCTTTGTTCTTAGGCTAGGTAGAGCCTGGCCAGTGTTGGAGGAAGGAAGGAGATATGGGATATATGGTGGAGTTCCGAACAAGGCTCAGCTCATTTGTGCTTTTTAAAAATAATTAGAAGTGATTAGCCAGCAATGAGATATGCCTGGGTTGTCACTGAAGCTGGGAAAAGGGATTTGACAGGGCCTGTCTGAAAATGGGAGTTGGGAAATGATTTCTCGTCTGTGCCCTATGAGTTCCAGCTGTTCAATGGGCTGATTATCTTCTCTTTCCCCATCTGTCTATCAAATGGAGGGAGCCTGAGAATGAAATGTGTCTTTAGATGAGCTTTCTCTTCCTCCTCTTCTCTTGGGCACATTTTGCTCGTGTCTGCACTCCCTGGTTTTGGCCAAAGAAAAAGAACCGGGTACTGCCAGGTCTGCTATCCTTCCCAGAAGAACTATTCAGTACCAGAAAGTCCAGCTAAAGAGGGAGGGAAGGAGAGAGAAAGGGAAGGAGTGGGGCGGGGTGGAGATAGAGAGGAGAGAGAGAGAGAGGACAAATGTCAGGGAGGGAAAGGGGAAAGGGACAAGGTGTAAGGGACAGAACGGGTGAGAAACGCAGCAGTGGGGAGAAAGAGTTGCCCTCTCAAGCCCGAAGAGGGAAGGGAGTAGGGGGTTGGGAAACAGGGAGAAGAGTGGAAGGAAGGGGTGAGAAGGGTGTCGACGGAGAGGCACGGCCTGGGGGTCAGAGCTGGAGCAGCTTCCTGCCAGGCACGGCCCAGCCAGCTGCTGGAACATCTGCATCCTGGCGGGGGTGTTTCCAAATGGAGCTGCCTCTTCCTGGACTTCCTCCCTCACACGCTTGGGCCTGCCCCCTTAGGCCCCTCCCAGCGCGCTTGCGGTTCCTCTTACTCATCCGCCAGTGTCCAAACAGCTAAATCAGCTCTGAAGGTATGCGAGCAGTTGGGCAAGGATCGGGTCAGCCGGGGGAAGCAGTGCTTGCTCCTGGACGTCACCACGCCAGGTGCGGGAGGAGTTGACTGGCCGCACCAGTGCTGCCCTGACCTCCGCTTGAAAGAACCTGGAAACAGGAGTCAGGACCTGGGGGCTGAGACACTGCATGGTCTTAGCGAGCTGTGAGTCTTCTCAGTTCCATCATCTGTAAAATAAGGAGCTGAAGTCCCATTCTGATGATGACTTTGGGGGAAAAAAATAATTCGCAAGTCTCCCTTTAGCATCCTTTGCTACCTGGTTCCTGAGTTCGCATAGAGGGGGTTCAAATGAAAGTTGCAAGCTCTCATCATCTCCTCAGTGGCTTTCATCTTGCTGTAGGGCCTCAGGCCTGTGGTGGGGTCTGACTCGAGGGACCTCTGCAGTGGTGCCCTTCCTGGGAGGGGTGGCGTGCCAGATGGTGTCAGGTGTCAGGGCCAGCCTTCAGCCCCTGAAGGAGGGAGAGCTTGTCCCCCACCCCCCACCCCGCTTCTATGATGTCCCCTTAGTTTTTCTAGAGTCCCCCATTCACTGGGGTCACCCTTGGGCATCCACCCCACTCTGCCTCTCAGCTGACAGATAATCTCTGTGAAGCTGCCACAAGACCGGAAAGGTTCTAACTGCTATTTGATGAAAAGAGGTTCTGGTTTAGCTCTTCCTTGGGAAGTCTCACTTCCAAAGGCTGTCTTGCTCTTGCCCCAGATGGCTCTTCTGGTCCTTCTCTTTCCTCTTCTGTCTCCTTCTTTTCCCAAATCCTATGACAATGTCTTCGGGGCAGCCAGCTCAGGGGAGCTGAGCCTTAATTCTGTGGCAGTGGGAGGTGATTTCAGGGAACCCACTCAGCTTGGGTAGTGGGGAGAGGCTGGAGGAGGGGGTGGACAATCCCCAACCTCAGTCCTGTCAGGGGTCTGACCCTAGCACTGCTGCTGTAGTTTCCCTCTGGGACTGCCACAGCCAGACTGCTGGTGGAGTCATTCCCAGGACCCCAGCCTTTCCTGAAACCTCCTGCCCTGGGAACCCCACCTCCCTTGAGGTATCTGCTTCCACGAACCCTGCCAAGATGCTTTCAGGGGGCAGTGATGGTAGAGTTCAGTTCATTTCAGTTCAGTTCAGTTGCTCAGTCATGTCTGACTCTTTGTGACTCTTTGTGATTGCAGCACACCAGGCTTCCCTGTCCACCACCAACTCCCAGAGCTTATGCAAACTCATGTCCATTGAGTCAGTGATGCCATCCAACCATCTCATCCTCTGTCATCCCCTTCTCCTCCTGCCTTCAATCTTTGCCAGCATCAGGGTCTTTTCCAATGAGTCAGTTCTTCACATCAGGTGGCCAAAGTATTGGAGTTTCAGCTCCAGCATCAGTCCTTCCAATGACTATTCAGGACTGATTTCCTTTAGGACTGACTGGTTTGATCTCCTTGCAGTCCAAGGGACTCTCAAGGGTCTTCTCCAACACCACAGTTCAAAAGCATCAATTCTTCAGCACTCAGCTTTCTTTATAGTCCAACTTTCACAATCATACATGACCACTGGAGAAACCATAGCTTTGAATAGATGCACCTTTGTTGGCAAACTAATGTCTGTGCTTTTTAATATGCTGTCTAGGTTGGTCATAGCTTTTCTTCCAAGCAGCAAATGGCTTTTAATTTCATGGCTGCAAGCACCATCTGCAGTGATTTTGGAGCTCAGGAAAATAGTTTTGTCATTGTTCCCATTGTTTTCCCATCTATTTGCCATGTAATGATGGGACCGGATGCCATGATCTTAGTTTTCTGAATGTTGAGCTTTAAATCAGATTTTTCACTCTCCTCTTTCACTTTCATCAAGAGGCTCTTTAGTTCCTCTTCACTTTCTGCCATAAGGGTGGTGTCATCTGTATATTTGATGTTATTGATATTTCTCCTGGAAAGCACCTTGTGCTTCATCCAGCCCTGCATTTTGCATGATGTAGTCAACATATAAGTTAAATAAGCAGGGTGACAATATACAGCCTTGATGTACTCCTTTCCCTACTTGGAGCCAATCTGTTGTTCCATGTCCAGTTCTAACTATTGCTTCTTGACCTGCATACAGATTTCTCAAGAGGCAGGTCAGGTGGTCTGGTATTCCCATGTCTTGAAAAATTTTCCACAGTTTGTTGTGATCTACACAGTCAAAGGCTTTGGCTTAATCAATGAAGCAGTAGATGTTTTTCTGGAATGCTCTTGCTTTTTTGATGATTCATTGGATGTTGGAAATTTGATCTCTGGTTCCTCTGCCTTTTCTAAATCCAGCTTGAACATCTGGAAGTTCACGGTTCACATACTATTGAAGCCTGGCTTGGAGAATTTGAGCACTACTTTGCTAGTGTGTGAGATGAGTGCAATTGTGCAGTAGTTTGAGCATTCTTTGGCATTGCCTTTCTTTAGGATTGGAATGAAAACTGACCTTTTCCAGTCCTGTGGCCACTGCTGAGTTTTCCAAATTTGCTGGTATATTGAGTGTAGCACGTTCACAGCATCATCTTTTAGGATTTGAAATAGCTCAACTGGTATTCCATCACCTCTACTAGCTTTGTTCGTAGTGATGCTTCCTAAGGCCCACTTGACTTCACATTCCAGGATGTCTGAATCTAGGTTGGTGATCACACCATCATGATTATCTAGGTCATGAAGATCATTTTTTGTGCAGTTCTTCTGTGTATTCTTGCCACCTGTTTTTAATATCTTCTGCTTCTGTTAGGTCCATACCATTTCTGTCCTTTATTGTGCCCATCTTTGCTTGAAATACTCCCTTGGTATCTCTAATTTTCTTGAAGAGATCTCTAGTCTTTCCTATTCTATTGTTTTCCTCTATTTCTTTGCACTGGAGAAGGAAATGACAACCCACTCCAGTATTCTTGCCTAGGGAATCCTCATGGACTGAGGAGCCTGGTGGGCTACAGTCCATGGGGTCGCAGAATCAGACATGACTGAGTGACTAAGCACAGCACATTTCTTTGCAGTGATCACTGAGGAAGGCTTTCTTATCTCTCCTTGCTATTCTTTAGAACTCTGCATTCAAATGGGTATATCTTTCCTTTTCTTCTTTGCCTTTAGCTTCTCTTCTTTTCTCAGCTATTTGTAAGGCCTCCTCAGACAACCATTTTGCCTTTTTGTATTTTTTTTTCTTGGGAATGGTTTTGATCCCTGCCTCCTGTACAGTGTTACGAAACTTCATCCATAGTTCTTCAGGCACTCTTACCAGATCTAATCCCTTTAATCTATCTGTCACTTCCACTGTATAATCGTCAGGGATTTGATGTAGGTCATACCTGAATGGTCTAGTGATTTTCCCTATTTTCTTCAACGTAAGTCTGAATTTGGCAATAAGGAGTTCATGATCTGAGCCACAGTCAGTTCCCAATCTTGTTTTTGCTGACTGTATAGAGCTTCTCTATCTTTTGCTGCAAAGAATATAATCAATCTGATTTTGGTATTGACCATCTGGTGATGTTCATGTGTAGAGTCTTCTCTTGTATTGTTGGAAGAGGGTGTTTGCTATGACCAGTGTGTTCTCCTGGCAAAACTCTGTCAGCCTTTGCCCTGCTTAATTTTGTACTCCAAGGCCAAACTTGCCTGTTACTCCAGGTATCTCTTGACTTCCTACTTTTGCATTCCTGTCCCCTATGATGAAAAGGACATCTTTTTTGGGTGTTAGTTCTAGAAAGTCTTGTAGGTCTTCATAGAACTGTTCAGCTTCTTTAGTGTTACTGGTTGGGGCATAGACTTGGATTGCTGTGATACTGAATGGTTTTCTTGGAAACAAACAGATCATTCTGTCATTTTTGAGATTGCATCCAAGTACTGCATTTTGGACTCTTTTTGTTGACTATGAGGGCTACTCCATTTCTTCACACTAGTAGATATAGTGATCATCTGAGTTAAATTCACCCATTCCAGTGATTCCTAAAATATTGATGTTCACTCTTGCCATCTCCTGTTTGACCACTTCTAGTTTACTTTGATTTGTGGACCTAACATTCCATGTTCCTTTGCAATATTGCTCTTTACAGTCAAAACTAATCAAACTGATTGCATGGACCACAGACTAGTCTAACTCAATGAAACTATGAGCTGTGCCATGTAGGGCCACCCAAGACGGATGGGTCATGGTGGAGAGTTCTGACAAAATGTGGTCCACTGGAGAAGAGAATGGCAAACCACTTCAGCATTCTTGCCTTGAGAACCCCATGAACAGTATGAACAGTATGGTAGAGTTAGGGTACCATTCGCTCCACCCCTGAACATTTGTGGGGATCTATGAACATTGTGAGAAAGATTCCCCCCCACCCCCCACTGGTATTTCCAGCCTCTTTCAGTCAGAGCGAGGTTCACATGGTCCCTTGCTATCTTCAGTCTGTCTTCAGTCTCTTCTGGTTTTGGCTTCTTCAAAGCTCTGCAGAGACCCAGAAAGTTTATGGGTGTCCCCAGATGAGCAGTAGGACTTGAGGACAAACACAGGAAGGGTGTGTCTGAACTTAGAGGAAGCTCCCCAGATGGTCCCTGGGGAGGGTGTTGACTTTGGGATTCCTTAGCCCCCTGGAGAGGGGTGCGGTGCAGGCTGAAATGTAATTAGATGCCTCAGGTGTATTCATATGAGTTCACAGGACAGCAATCCCAAGCACCAAAATGGATCTACAAGCGGGAAGCGACTTGCCCCCAGTTGAACACCTACTGTGTGGCCCTTGATAACTCATTACCCCTCACCGCAGTCCTGCTGTTATGTATCTGTATTTATCTGTAAGTGCTGTTATGTCCTTTTACAAATGAGGGCCCTGGGGCTCAGAAAGATTATGAAAATAGCCTAGGAGCTCGGTGCAGCAAGTGGCAGAGCTGGGATTTCTAGGCTGGGATTTTGAGAGGAACTTGGCCTGTTTGGATCCTGTCTTGGGGAAGTGTGATGAAAAGGACAGTGGGGCACTGCTCCTTTGCTCCCAGGGGACTCCTCCCCAACCCCAGTTACTCCCAAGTCAAATTCTTGTTGCTTCTCCTCAGCCCTGCTGGGAAGGTCTTCCCTTCCTGCTTCTGACCCCCTCACCTCTCCCCCTGCCGTTTTAAGCTCTTGCAGTGAGCATGGGAGACCCGAGGAAGTTTGCTCTGCATGTGGGGTTTCTTCCTCTGTTGGGACTGGGTGCTCCTGGTTTGCCCAGGTGGGGTCTCATGGTGTTACTCCCTGAAGTGCTGAGCATAGCTAAGCCATGAGAGCTTCTCTCGGGCTTGTGTTTGCCGGGCTCTGACCTGAACCAGCTTTGTTTGGAGGCTGGGGCAGGGAGGGTCCCTCTACCAGCAGGCGCTTAGCTGGATCGTGGCTGAAGTGCAGCCAATGGCTGGTGGCCCACATGGTCTTGAGTTGCCATGCACAAGCCTCCTCGCAATCCCACATGCCTGTCCTCAGCATAGCCAGCTTCCAGTGTCCCTCCTTTCCCCTTGTCTGTGTGCACCAAGCTTCCACAGCAGGGTTCTGGTGCATGGATGCAGTCACACCAATGTGATCACAGGAATGGAGTCACACAGTTACGTGCTGATACTCGCAGACATCCTCTACTTAGCTTCCTGGATAACGCATCATAGTATGTACTTCCCTGTGAATCTGGTTAGTGGCCCCACCCACTGGGCACTGGTGTCACTACGGACACCCCTGCTTCCTCTGGGCATGGTCTTCTCTTCCGGGCCCAGGTCTCCTGCAGCCCTCCTGTCTCATGCATCCCTGTGATCTGCCTCTGGGCACCGCTGCTGCTGTGGCTGCCTCCTCCATGGCCAGGTGACGCTAGGGACTGAGGCTGTGTGCAGTCCACAAGTCAGAGGGTGCCCCCCTACCCCTCTGTGTGCTTTAGATGGAGGTCACAAGTAGAAGCTTGTGCTGCGATGCCTGGCAGAGGTTTTGGTCAAGTGGTGTTTTCTGGATTTTACTTGTTGCCACCCTTGAACCTGAGACATGGCTGGACTGGGAGAGGTGTGTGAGGAACAAGGATCATGCTGCTCCCAACGTGATGCTTCTTCTGCAGCCACAACTGCTCGGTGCCTGGGCCAAGCCTGGCTTGCTGACTCCTGCTTATTTTAAGAGGGCTTTCTGTCAGGAAGCTGCTTGTGTGCTTGTTCGGCCACTCAGTCGTATCTGAGTCTTTGAGACCCCATGGACGGTAGCTCGGGAGGTTCCTCTGTCCATGGGATTCTCCAGGCAATAATACTGGAGTGGGTTGGCATTCCTTTCTCCAGGGGATCTTTCTGATCCGGGGATCGAACCCAGGTTTCCTGCATTGCAGGAGGGTTCTTTCCTGCTGAGCCACCCTGGAAGCTTCTTAGCCCCTTGTGAAATGGGTGCTGGAGGGGTTTCCCTCATCTGGTTTCCAGACCTCTCTTGATCCCAGCAAGCTGATATGGGCAATATGTGACACTGTGACCCCATCTGCTTCTTTATCATCTCCTTTGTATTCTTTCTGCTTCCAGCCCTCCATTGTGCCTTTTCCCCTGCCTGGAACAAGTGCAGGCGCATGCCTATGTTGCGATATCTTGTGGCAGCTTCTCTCCAACCAGCTAAATCCTACTTTTTCCTTGGGCCCCAACTGACACCCCTCCCCCCCAACCTTGGGACGCTTCCTTGATTAGCAGCCCTGCACCACTGCTCCCTCTTCTCAACTCCTACAGCCCTTAGTCGGACCCACCCATACAGTCATGTGACCACTTAATCTTCCATGTGATGGCATTTGAAAGTGTAACCTTTGGGTGATTAGGTCATGAGGGTGGAGCCCTAGTGAATGGGATTAGTGCCCTTATAAAAGAGGCCCCAGAGAGCTTGTTCCTTTCACCATGTGAAAACACAGCAAGGAGATGGATGTCTATGAACCAAGAAACAGGCTCTTAGCAGACACTGAATTTTCCAGTGCCTTGATCTTGAACTTCTAGCCTCCAGACCGTGGGCAATACATTTCTCTTGTTCATAAGCCACTCAGTTAGCGGTACTTTGTTACCGCATCATGAACAGACTAAACAACCCCCAAGTAGTTCTCTACCTGGTATCACTTCTCGCCAGTTCTCTACCTAGTATCACTGGACTAGTGCCCCTTGAGGTCTTGAAGTACATGCAGTTTGCTTCTCTTGCTTCTTGCAGAACACTCACTGCTTGGCTAAAGCTCAGCAAAACTATGATGCCTGTTGGAGTAAAAGCATGGACATGCTTGATGTGGGCCTGGGAGGTCCAAGTAGCTCTTCTCTTTGTGCTTCCTTAAAATCCTGACTTGGTTAATTAAGACACACTGAGAAGTCAGGAGAACTGGCATCTTCTGTTTGCAAATCATACTCTGTTCTGTCCTGCCCTCGTCCCCCAAGCCACCTGATTGACAGCCCTGAGAGCAAAAGTGCCTGCAGGTCCCTTCCAGGTGCTGCCTCTCCACCTCTAAGGAGGGAGATTTAGTTGTATGGATTTTGGCAAAGGTTTAAAACCTGCAATAAATAACAAAAAATTCAGCCTACCATTCTGCATATTTTATAACTCAGTCTAATAAAGAAATAATCCAAGATGGCACCTGCTAAGAAAACTTAGTTTATTGAAATATGACTGTAATATAGAAAAGATGGCTAATGCACTAGGCTGCAAGATATTAATGCTCTACACTTCAGCTGGTGTGTTTAAGTCTCTCATGTATTTTATTTTATTTTATTAGGAGCCATATCATTAGCTTTTAAAGACATTGTGAGTGAGAGAGAGAAGAAGAAAAGAGATTTGAACTATTAAAAAAAAAAGTCAGCAACTCAAACTGCCTTTCTTTACAAATGAAACAAACAAACCAAAAAAAAAGAGTTTTTTTTTTTTTTTTCATAAACATTTTTTTTTCCTGGCTGGGATATTAGGACAGTATATTAAATTCCCCCAAAAGGAGGCCCTAGAACTATTTACATAATAATATCTCCACTGTGGTTGTGACAGATGGGCTTCACTGATGCAGACATACTGTTAGGGGCTTAGCAATAGATTAAAAAAAACCACCACAATACTGTGTAACATAATAAAAGTGTATTGTAATGTACATCATAACTTGTGGCCAGGGTTAAATTTGCAGTCGGAGTATGAAAGTCGTATTCCATTATACAAAATAGATGTTACACGGAAAAGCATTAAAGATGAGTTGACTCAACCATTTATTTTTAGTTTATATTTTATTCTATTTTCCTTCGCCCTACTTATGCAATATTTTTTTAATCACATGAAATGACATCGTTATGTACCCCCTACCTACTCCCACCTCAGAGTGAGGGGCAGCCTGGGATCTACAGACTTTCTTAGTTTTGTAGATTCATGTTTTAGGGGACCCTGAGACTTCGCTCTGTTGGAAAATGGCTGTTTGTAGTTTTCCTTATTTTGCTTTACTCAAAGCTTCTTGCTGGAGGTGAGACTAGCAGTGAGGAAGATCTCCTTTGGCTTATGTGGCATCTTTGGATATAAGCTATAGTTCTAGGGCAATGTGGCCATCAAGAGGTGATACGTATATGAGAGCAGAGACCAGTGGGGTCCATCTCATGGAGGCTGGATGGGGAATGCTTTCCTAGGCAACCCTGTCTTTCTTGTTCCAGAACTTGACCATTGATTTCGTCTCTCCACCATCATACATTCTAAGGGGTGGGTGAAGGGAGAGACATTCTTTACCCTGTGAAGAAGTATTTATGGGGTGGGATCTCTGCTGAAGCCTTTTTCCTCATCTACTGTCCTAAATCTCCAGGTGCTTTTCAGTGCCAACGGAAATGACAATTAAAAAAAAAAATGAATCGCAAGATAATAGAATTTGGAGCTAGAACAAAACATCTGTGCAAAAGGTCCTCCATGGACCTCATTTTTTAAATCTGTAAAATGGGAATCCTTTAGTTCCTATTTCATGGGTGTGGTTATGAAGTTTTAATGAATAAAGTGCTTAGCACATAGTACTCAATAAATGACAAAGGTTCCATTTAATCATAAATATTATCTCATTTAGAGATGGTCTTCTGGAGACTAGAAAGGGCAATTGAAGAACTGTGTTTTCTCCTTTCTGAACTCTCTCTCTCTTTGGGTCTCTCTTTTAGGCCAGAAATTAATTCACCCACCCCTCCTTCCTTCATCCTCTTCTTGCTTCCTTCTTTCCTTTTTGTGTTGGTTTATTCTACCCTCTTGCTTTCTGCAGTATTATCCATTATGGAAGGCTCCACTGAGTTCTTCTCCCCTTCCTGGACTAGCTGATCACTCCTTTATTTGACAACCCTGACCTCTAATGAAACAGAGCAACTTCTATCTACTTACCCATTCAGTAACAATTTGCAGGTGGAAGTAAGAGATACTATCATGGCAGCTCAGAGAGGAAGAATGTTCAAAAACAGAGGTCTTTTGCAAGAAGGGAGCTCTATGTAACCATAGAGCTCTTTCAACCAAAGGGTTGAAAGAGTATCTGTGGGCCTTTGTGGGGGATGCTCAAGGGTAGATTGCAGCATTCAAGGAGGCTAGCATTGCAAGTAGTTCAACAGATCAACTAGTCTAAGCCACACCTTTAAAGTATGAAGATGGAGGAAACTGAGACCCAGGTGGACAGGAGGCTGCTCTGCCAAGAGTCCCACAGCTCAGTTACTAGCTGGCTCCACGCTTCACTGGTGGTTGATTCTCCTTCCCACCACCATGCCACAGACGCTGTGCCAGGTGTGTAAATTAACTAGAAGACTTACAAACTCGATAATAGAAAGCCGTTGTCTTGAGTTTTTCTTTTTGTCTTGAGTTGCAATTAAAGGTTTTGCTTACTGATGAGTGATCTTCTATTTAATATTTAAGGAGGGCAAGACTATATTAATTGCTTCTATGTGCACAGTACATGTACTACACAGGGAGACAAATCTTACTAACATGTTCAGTTACTATTTGTTGATCCAATTGAATTGGTTCTGAACTAGTCCGAGTTAGTGTCTTCACTTTCGTTAAAGCCAGCCACCTCTTAGAAGACACTGGCGATTCGGTAGAGAGCATACATAGCCTCTCAGTACTCCTTGGCAGTGTGCAGAATGTTAAGGCGTGGTTTTAACGAAAGGCCCTCCCCCTGGGGAGGGGCCAAACCAGGATATACAGGAAGACAGAGGCACTGCCCCGGTGGTGAGCCTGGCTCAGGGAATTCGGTCAGGGATTGCTCTGCTGAGGTGGCTGATGTTTCTGTGCTGGGGCCAACCATCAACCCTGCAAGGTCGGAGAAGCTGACCGCTAGGGACAATTTTGGGGAGGAAACAAGCATCATCTTCTTGAAAGACTGTCCTGAATTCTTAGTGCTGCATCTAATGGGACCTCAAACACAGTCTGAGCATATGGCTACCTGCATGGGGTTATTTAAAGAGTCCTGCGAATTTGAAGGGTATGATTCACACCAACACTGTTCAATAGAAATATAATGTGAGCCACAAATAAAATGTAAAATTTACTTGCAGGCATATTAAAAAAGTACAAAGAAGCAGGTGAAGTTTATGTTATGAATATATTATAACTTAATTCATTACCTCTAAAATATTCGAATTTCAACATATTGTCACTATAAGACGTTAATAATAAGATGTTTATACCCTCTTCATAATAAGTCTGAAATTTTGTATTTGTTTACATTTAAATCAACATTCAGAAAATGAAGATCATGGCATCTGGTCCCATCACTTCATGGGAAATAGATGGGGAAACAGTGGAAACAGTGTCAGACTTTATTTTTTTTGGGGTTCCAAAATCACTGCAGATTGTGACTGCAGCCATGAAATTAAAAAACGCTTACTCCTTGGAAGGAAAGTTATGACCAACCTAGATAGCATATTCAAAAGCAGAGACATTCCTTTGCCAACAAAGATCCTTCTAGTCAAGGCTATGGTTTTTCCAGTGGTCATGTATGGATGTGAGAGTTGGACTGTGAAGAAAGCTGAGTGCCGAAGAACTGATGCTTTTGAACTGTGGTGTTGGAGAAGAGTCTTGAGAATCCCTTGGACTGCAAGGAGATCAGCCCTGGGATTTCTTTGGAAGGAATGATGCTAAAGCTGAAACTCCAGTACTTTGGCCACCTCATGCGAAGAGTTGACTCATTGGAAAAGACTCTGATGCTGGGAGGCATTGGGGGCAGGAGGAGAAGGGGACGACAGAGGATGAGATGGCTGGATGGCATCACTGACTCGATGGACGTGAGTCTGAGTGAACTCCGGGAGTTGGTGATGGACAGGGAGGCCTGGCGTGCTGCGATTCATAGGGTCGCAAAGAGTCAGACACAACTGAGCGACTGAACTGAACTGAAAGTATGTATCAACTGGATAAGAGGTTTCTTAAGGAATACACAGTTTTGCAAGACGGACAAATTCTAGAAATTGGTTACATGACACTGTGAATATACTTAATAAGAAATTATACAATGAAATGGTTAATATGGGAATTTTTGCATATTGAACCATATTTTTTAAAAATGAAGCAGGTACATTTGTATGGGAAAATCCTTAAAATGTGGTTAAATAAATATTAAATCAAAATAATAGTAGTGTTAAAAAATAAAGTATATATCAACTGGAATTCAGTCAGTTCAGTTCAGTTACTCAGTCGTGTCTGACTCTTTGCTACCCCATGGACTGCAGCATGCCAGGCTTCCCTGTCCATCACCAACTCCCGGAGCTCGCTCAAACTCATGTCCATCGAATCAGTGATGCCATCCAACCATTTCATCATCTGTCATCCCCTCTCCTCCCACCTTCAATCTTTCCCAGCATCAGGGTCTTTTCCAGTGAGTCTGTTCTTTGAATCAGGTGGCCAGAGTATTGGAGCTTCAGCTTCAGCATCAGTCCTTCCAATGAATATTCAGGACTGATTTCCTTTAGGATTGACTGGTTTGATCTCCTTGCAGTCCAAGGAACTCTCAAGAGTCTTCTCTAACACCACAGTTCAAAAGCATCAATTCTTTGGTGCTCAGCTTTCTTTATGGTCCCACTCTCACATCCATACATGACTACTTCTCAAGTGGGCTTCCCAAGGGGCTCAGTGGTAAAAAACAAACAAACAAACAAAAAACACCTGCCAGTGCAGGAGATGCTGGTTCAATCCCTGGGTCAGGAAGATCTTCTGAAGTAGGAAATGGTAACCCACTCCAGTATTCTTGCCTGGGAAATCCTAAGGATGGAGGAGCCTGTCGGGCTACTGTCCATGGGGTTGCACAGAGTTGGACATGACTGAACATGCATGCACTTCTCAAGTACTCAATAGCCCCAGTTGGCTGGCAGATACCATATTTGACTGAATGGGTCTAAAGCATCATTTTCTTCCAAAATTCTGCCAGTTGGGCCAGGAGAGGGGAGTGGATTAAGGGATCATTACTAACTCACATCCCCTTTGAAATGTTGATATTTTAATTCCTTATCAATCTATTGATCTTCAACAATAGTGATCAAGTTTCTAAACCTCTTTCCAATGTGGCTGGAGTAGAAACACAACCAAGGATTTAGCACCGTTGGTGGGGTTTTGGAGCTCAAGGGGAATTAGAAGGTAGCTGCAGGGATATCACATGGAGGGCGCTGGGTGAGAACAAACAGTTGAGATGAGGATGTGAGTGGCATCAAGGTAACGCCCAGGCCACGTGTGACGGTGAAAAGAGCATAGTGTCTCTAGGATCAGGACTGTCTGGATGCCCTCGCCTGCCTACATGACTGTAGAGGAAACCATGAACCTTCCTGAATCTCACCTTGTTTAATCTGTAACCTGGAGGTAATAAGCCCTTTCCTGGCTTCCTCAAAGGGGAATTGTCAGGCTCCAATTACATGATTCATAGAAGCAGATTGGTGCAAATGCTAAAGTCCTCAGTTCATGTAAATTGTGAGCCATCTAATTATGAGTCTCCCAGCAGGGGTGATACAGTTAATTCAATGCAAGCAAGTTTTAATAAGGGCCTGCTCTAAGCCAAAGACTGTAGCAAGGGAGGAGGTGTCAAAGAGGTGAACCCCTCTGCAATCTCCTGCCTCAGTTAGAGAGACAGAACCCAGCTAGAAACTCTCAGAAGACAGAATATAATTCCCGCAAAGTGGTTTGCACAGACAGTCCAAGGGGAGACAGCAGAGAGGGTGCAGTGTGAGCAGGGGAATAAAGGGGTCAGTTGTGAGGTTGGGGGGCCCCAGCTAGGATTCAGAGTTTGAAGGGGCAGAGCAAGAGAGGAAAGAGTTCCTGCTAGAGGACACAACACAAAGTCCAGGAGTGGGAATGAAAAGCCACACCCTAATGAGAAACTTCTGGAATAAGATAGGAGAGAGGGATAGAAAAGGGTGGCCATGGGTCCCTTTCCTGTCAGTACCCTTCCCAACATAAGAGATATCAGGCAGAGGCCAAATATCTGATGCCCAAGTCTTCTGTCTTGCTCTGAAAGTGGGTCACCCATTGCAGAGGAGACTAGTCCACTCGAGATAAAAATGAAATACGACGACAGCCATGGCAGGGATGCTCAGATACACACCAGGATGGCCGTGGGCAGCTCAGAGAAAAGGGGCTCTGATCTCAGACCATCTCTATGCTGCACATGCTGGCTCCAGGAACAAAACTGGACAGAGGCCCCGCAGGAAACAAAATTGTCAGGTATTTCCAAAGGTTCTGGGGGTTTCTGCCTTTCAAGCCAGTTCTTTATTATCAGTTTACTATTTAATATCACTTGTTTTTTTGACTTCCCAGGTGGCTCAGTGATAAAGAATGTGCTTGCAATGCAGGAGATGAAGTTTCCATTCCTGGTTTGGGAAGATGCCCTAGAGAAGGAAATAGCAACCCACTCCAGTATTCTTGCCTAGAGAATCCCAATCAACAGAGGAGCCTGGTGAGCTAAAGTCCATGGGGTTGCAAAGAGTCAGACATGACTTAATGACTGAGCACACACACACATGTTTTTTTACATCAGAGTGTTTTCTATCATGAATCCACAGGTTATACACACACACACACACACACACATACAACACAGACTCCACCTGCATGCACTGTAGGTGCCCTCAGTCCCTCAGCAGGCATACAGATGTCCTCTCCTAACACACAAGTGCACACACACACACACACACACAAGCCTTAGGAACATGGAGGTCAGACTGATCTAATTGGATAGCAGTGAATGAATGAAGACTCAGGGCTGAGCTGATGTATAAGATTGCAAATTAGGCACCCAACCGGTGGCTACAGAAAGGACACCGGGGGCACTCTGGTCCCCTCTTCTTTCCTTTCCTGTCAATATTCTATCAGTTCTAATATCCTTCAAGCTTTGGGGTCCTTGCTTGCCTGTCACTTTCCCCCATTCTTAGGTATACTTTTTCCCCTGAGTTCAGTTGGGTCTAGGAATATGGATATTGGAGAAGGTCAAATTTTGTGTGGAGATAGGGTGCTTCAAAAAAGTTCCCTCTGCCCCAGAAGCTCTCTTACCTTACTGTACTATTTCCAGCTCCTTCTCTGAACTACCCTTGCCCTGAGAAGAGGAACTGCTTTATCTGGATTTGAATGATGGGCTATTTTCTAGTGTTCTTTTATTAGGCATAAAATGCAGGCTGGGGCCATTTTATTCTTTTTTCCATATTCTTTATATTTAGTGCACAATTGGGTCTAACTTAATAAGTGCAGTGTGGACAGAAGAATGGATAAGCACAAGATGATGAGTTTACAAAATCACATTCCATTTGCCAGTCAAATCTTGATCTTAAATTGTGCTCCAAGGATCTGAAATGAAGCCTTGTTTCTATCCAGAGGTCTAACACCAGCCAAAGTATGACAAACCCAAATCCAGACAAATTCGTAGTCCCAGCACCGACTCCCACTCCCGTGATACGTAGGTTAAAGTCATAAGCACTGCCAGAGGTCAACTGAAATGACCCATCAAAGGCGGCCAGATGCAAGAATGGCCCCGATGGCTCTGAAAAATAAAGCCAACAGGACACCTGATTAATTCAGAAGCAAAACATGGGGTCATTGTCTGTTCTTTTCCAACTCTCCTGACTGTTGGCGCTCTGCCTTGCCCACTGGGTGATGTGTTCCCCAAGAGCAAGGATTGAAGTCTCCCAGCTTTAAAGTCAAGAGTTGACTTTCAGGGGTTTCTCCAGCCTTGGAGCTAAACTTCACCTCCAAAATTAGAATTCGAGTCTGGTTAGTTTGAAAAGTAGGAGGGTTTATATGTATCTCAAGGGACCCCATGACCATGACCTTGGCAACATGTTTTCAATCTTCAGGAAGGGAAACTAGCATATAGATGTACTGTCTACATGCCAAATATTGTACCACTTATTCTCAAATGTATTATTTCCTCTAACTTTGATGACAACCTCATGATTGAAGATTGTTTTAGATAAGACTGAAGCTCCACGAGCTAAGCAGCTCACTGAGTCCCCACAGAGCTGGCTGTCAAATATGCAAGCCTCATATCTTGGCCCTGCACCCGTGGACACACCTTGGGTAGGGAAGAGTGGAATGCCCTGAATTAACATGGAATATAGTAGGAAGCACAGGGCAGATTAGGGTGGGATAAGACTTCATTTCCACCTTTCCCCTTTCCTTTTCCCCAAGAGGGTCTCATAAGCTCCTCCCATGCTCAGTGCAGTGGGCAGACCTCTCCAGAGGATTTGCAATTCAAAGAGATAAGTGAATTGAAAGGGAAATATCCCCAGTGGTAGGTACCTAGTGTCCAGTGAGAGGACAGCTGGAGGTGGGTGGACAGGTCCTAAGGACTTGAGAGCCTGGGCATAAGGCTGTCTACTCCCGGTATCTCCTTCCTCTGCCAGACCCACTTCCCTCTGCCCTTTCTTATCTGGCTCCTCCGCTTCTTTTCAGGACTCTGAGTTGCTAGGCAACTCCAGTTTGGAGCTGAGGTTCTCACTGTGGCGAGCAGCTTCCACGCAGGGACGGGGAGTTGATGGCGCCGGTGATTACAGGTGTCTGTGCAGAAAGGCAGACAACAGCACCCCCCTCATTGCCTCCCAGGGACAGAGGAAATGACAGGTCTGGGAAGGGGAAGCAAAGTTTTGCCCAGGCCACTTTCCACCTCTCCTTTCTGCTCTCCGGTTCCCTTCTCCCACCAGCAGGGCTTCCTTCCACTCAGGCCCCAGGATCTCCCTGGTGCTCCTGGCTTTCTAGTGTCCCATCAGACCACAGAGATCTGGACCACTCAGGCCCTTAACACCTCTCCTGGAGCTCCCTCAGCTGTTCGCCCTTTATGGGCATGAGGCTTACCTTGGGAGACCTCCATGGCTTCACTTTGTTAAGTAGGCTCTGTAAGTAAGGCTCTCTGTTTCTGCAAGCTGGAGAGGTGAGAGCTCTATCCATTTCTGTTGTGCTCCTTTGACTGCAGGGAAAGTGATGTGTCTATTCATGGTCAGCCTAAGCTGCCCCTGGGGTGATGCTCAGAGGGCAGCCTAAGGGAGACTTGCCGCTTCCCTGGTACAGGCTTAAACGTTTACTGAGTTCATACCCTGGGCCAGGTACCACCCATTCTTGATGCTGGTGATTCCATAAGCAAGGAGACATTCAGTCTCTGACCTCACAGAGCAATACTTATACTGGACAAGAACATCAGCAAACAATAGACAGTTAAACAAGTGATGGTACTTCGTAAGGTGGCTTTGACAGTTCCCTTCTGGAAGGACTGTCCTGCTCAGAACTGGAGGGACCCTGGGTTTCTTTCTATCAATGTACACCCTGGACAATATGGAGCTCATCACTGTGGCATTTCCCAGATCAGTGTTGAGTAGTCCTGGTGGCAGAGGTGATCCTAAGTGTGTTTATGTGTGTGTTACCTTCATCGACCCGCGTTTGTGTGGCAGAAGCTTGAGGAGATGAGGAACAGAGCTGATGGCACTGCTCAGAATGAACCAGCTTCCTGAATGAAAATCGAGGCTATCAGTCCAATACAGCTTTGGGGAAGCGCGTGATCTAGCCTGGCCAATCAGAGCTCAGTGATTAGTTAGGCGGGACCATGTGGTCTCAGGTTAGCCAATTAGAATTCATTCCTGCATTCTGGGTAGGAGGAGTTCTTTTTCTGCAGGAGTTGCCCAGCAGCTATTGCTCAACCTGAGGTGAGCACAGCCCACCCAGAGGAAGTTGGAGAAAGCAAACAAGTGAGAGCCTGAGACCAGTCTACGTTTGGATCTTTGGGTTTCATAAACCAGTATACTCCATTTTATTTTCTTTTTTCTATTTTATTATTTTATTTGATTAAGGCTTAAGCCAGTTTGGACTGCAAGGAGATCCAACCAGTCCATTCTGAAGGAGATCAGCCCTGGGATTTCTTTGGAGGGAATGATGCTAAAGCTGAAACTCCAGTACTTTGGCCACCTCATTCGAAGAGTTGACTCATTGGAAAAGACTCTGATGTTGGAAGGGATGGAGGGCAGGAGGAGAAGGGGACGAGAGGGATGAGATGGTTGGATGGCATCACTGACTCGATGGACGTGAGTTTGAGTGAACTCCGGGAGTTGGTAATGGATAGGGAGGCCTGGCGTGCTGCAATTTATGGAGTCGCAAAGAGTTGGACACAATTGAGTGACTGAACTGAACTGAAAGCCAGTTTGCTTGGATTTTTACGCCTTCCCCAAGTAAAGTTTCTGTATCCATATGATGTCATCATTGCTCCCCACCCCTGGGTCCCTTTGTTGCCCAAATATCCAGGGTTGTCCTCCAGGCTGAGGAGTCCTTTCTTACTCCAAACTCTGAGTTTCAGGCCAGGGACCACTTATTCCCTCTTCTTTCTGGCAGAACACACCTGTGCTCTGCTTCATTTCTTCAGGGCCCTACCCTCAGCAGTTTCGTTTGATCAATTACAGTAGGTTGTTGATGGCTAAAGGGCTTCCTTGGTGGCTCAGCAGTAAAGAATCCATCCACAGTTCAGGAGATGCTGGTTCTATTGCTGGGTCAGGAAGATCCGCTGGAGGAGAGCATGGCAACCTATGCCAGTATTCTGGCCAGAAAAGTCTCATGGACACAGGAGTCTGGCAGGCTATGGTCCATGGGGTCACAAAGAGTTGGACGCAACTGAAGTGTCTGAGCACACACAATGGCTAGAAGTTGCTCTGGCCATATTGATGGTCTTTTCACGTTTGTACTGTGGTTCTTTGCTGTAATCCATGGACCGGGATACCTAATGGTGGGAGTCCAGGCAGTGTGGCAGGCTGCAGAGAGAGAGCTTCATAGGATGCTCCTCTTAGTGACTCTGAAGTTCCTTGGCTGGATGTTCAGTTTTTCTGCCTGTGTCCATGGCTGAGGGCCAACTACCTTGGCTCGCAGTGAAATGCCAGGGCCTCTACCACTGCGAGGAGGTCACGTCCTTCTCATAGAAGGAGGGAGAAAGGTACTGAAGGGAAAGCTTTTGGAAACAGGCGTCCAATGAACCTCTGAGTCCTGGAGTGGCCTGGACTAGTCAATGACTTTGCTCTTCTCCTTTATATGAGTGAGCTGAACCCCCAAGTCCTCTTCCAGTGCTCACATCTTCGGAGGGATGTCTGTGACTCTGAGTGACTCCTGGGTCTTGTGTTTTAGCATGAGAGTATCCCCAGAGGGAAGCTTCCTAGGTGCCTCAGTGGTAAAGAACCCACCTGCCAATGCAGGAGATGTGGGTTTGATCCCTGGGTCAAGAAGATCCCCTAGAGTAGGAAATGGCAACCCACTCCAGTATCCTTGCCTGGGAAATCCCATGGACAGAGGAGACTGGTGGGCTACAGTCCATGGGGTGACTAAAGTCATACAACAACAGAATCCCCATAGGAGTGTAAGACATATTTAAAAGGATACTTTGTGCAGTTCACTCTCATTTCACAATCCACTCAGAGTTTTCTTGCTCCCTTCTACTGGTTTCAGCCTTGTTTCGTGACTTACTCCTGTTCATTGCACACAGGGCGGTGAGTGGGAAGTGTAAGGAGTTTAACTCCTGCAGTTAGGACAGCTGGGTTCCAGTCTCAACATGGCTACTATCCAAAGAGCTGAGTCCTTGAAAGAGGTACCTGGTACTTTTGATCTGTGTTCTTATTTGTAAAATGGGAATGAGACCATTTTGCTTTGCTCACAGGTTGTGGTTTATGTGACACATTAAATGCAAATGCAATGAAGAGATAGAGGCTGTGTAAAAACACCAGGGATTGCTTGGCACTCAGTTGCGGGAGGCCAAGTTTCAGATTTCTTTGGTTATCCTGCATCTGGGTTCATCTTGCCCTAGCTGCCCCTGCCATGCCCCCTGACCTCAAGGAAAATAAAGTCTTGCATCTGAGCTGTATCTGTAGGGGAGCCAGTGCTATGTCTGTCATCAGCCCTCTGAACTTCCCTTCAGAAAAGGTTGATGATGACTCACCAAGGCAGCAGGTGGCGAGACGGGTCTAAAATTATAGTGGAACCGACCATTCAGAAGAGACAGGCGCAGATGGAATTGGTACCTCTGCCCTGATCATCATCAAGTCCTCAAGGAATCACCCAGAGACAAGGAAAAGTAGAAAAATATTAAGCTCCGTGGAAATACTGCTTTGGATGACATTGTCAACATTGCCTGACAGACGCAGCAGTAATCTTTAGCCCAGGAACTCTCTGGAGCCACTAAAGAGATCCTGGGGACTGCACAGTCTGTGGTTGCTGTGTTGATGGCGGCCTTCGTGACATTCATATGTGACATTAACAGCGTTGCGGTACAATGGCCAGCTAGTTAAGTATTTCAATAAAGAATCATTTGATATTTAGGAAAAAAATTTTTACAAAAGGAAAAATTACCAAGGGAAAGTGTTACATTTTGGTGATACACATTGGAAGACAGGGTTAGTTTTCTGCCACATCCAGGAAGCAGTGGGGCGAAACTCCGTCTGACAATGGATTGTAAGATGGCAGCTCAGAGAGGGAAGGATATCAGCTCAGCCTCACACAGCCAGTCCCTGGACTGAGGTGCAGTCTGTGAGCAGAGCAGGAGGCCCTCCTCCCAGTGTCCTGTCGGCTTACTCTCCCAATTTCCAGGTTAGAGATTTGAATCAGATACAAGGCAAATGCTTAGGCAAGGGAAAAGGGTTTTGCCAGCTTGCTCCACAGGGAAAGAGTCTGTGATATGATATGAAGCCGAAAATAGAGTGTCTCAGGAAAGAAGGTTTGGCCGCTGACTGCCTTGTGGTGGGTGTGGGGGCCTCCTCCAGGAAGGCGGGAGCTGAAATGAGAATAGGACACGGTCGCTGCCCGTGGTGTACTGCTGAGCGCAGACGCTCTGGGCGGGCGTTTGGAATCCGTGTCATAAGAAAGGGGTCCCACCGGAAAGGCTGCTTTAGCAGTGCTGTCCTGCTGGGGTCTGTGGAACATCCTGACACAGTCCGGGGCTTGAACAAGGGCCAAGGATTTATCCAGAAACAGCAAGCCCTGTACAAAGACGATCCCGGATTTAGAACAGATGAAAGGTACTTTGAGGGAGTTCAAAGAACGGGCGCATGCTCCCTGATGGCTTCTTGCTGGATATTTTGAGAGGTGACTGGGGCACATTTTCCCGCCCAGCTTCTCCCAGGGGTCTTTTCTAACACAGTTTCTCTCCATTAGTATATTCCAGACCTCACGGGTTCGGAAGTCTTAATATGGAAATTCCTGCAGTGGAGGGAACAGGCTTCTCCCAGTTGGGGTTTGCTGAGGCCATTATGCTGATGATGTTAATGGTGATGATTAATTGGCTCTAACGATGGAGATGTGGAAAGTAATGAGGCTACCTGATTGGGCGATGGGAAAGATGGAGCTTGTGGGCACGTGGTGAGGATGGTTATAGTGACAGTGGTGACAATAGCAGGGAGCACAGTATTAGAAATTTGTTGAAAAATCTAGGGGACAGACCTTAACTTGAACTTTACTATCTTCTCCGGGAAGGCAGATAATTGGCAAAAAAAAGATGATGTGCCTCTGACAAAGGGGAAAAGAAAATGCCTTTTCCTGTGGTCAGTTCTATCTAACCAGCTACTTGGTGTCAGTTCTATTAGGTATATTGCAACACGGCACCAGCTTTCTGGTGGGCCCAGGGCAGTGTACATGAAGAAGCAAACTCTACCAAGTTGATACTAGTGACTGCAAACAAACCTGCGACCTCCCAAATGGAGGGTTAAAACAAGAAGGAGACAGTCATCCTCATTGTCATTCTCCAAACAGTGTCTAGAGAGAAAGGATGTGAAAAGTCAGTCGTCAGCTCTTCTTAAAGATCTGAAGCAATCCCACTGCTTTCGAGGAGCATTTCATGTGAGGTTGTACTTGCGATAAGCCTTCTACTCCTGTTTCCACCCTGGAGTCCCAATGTCCTTGGTTTTCTGAGTCACTGGGTCCAACTAGTGATATGACAGCATTAAGGCAAAGGAACTTTGAGGTCTGACTCCTTTTCATAGCACCAATGGCATCCGAAACAGCAAGGGAAAGGTTAAGGTCTCCAAAGGCTAGTGAAGGAGGAGGGTGACATGAGTTCTAGGTAATCCCAACTTTGCTGATTCCCAAAAGCATTAAAAGAAAAAAAGAGATTAGCCAAATTTAACCAGTTACCATCAAGTAAGAGAGATACCTTTACTTCATTTGATTTTGGTGATGTTGTGAAACGTGAGAAGCTTGATTTCAGAGCCCCTAGCCTTATTTTCCTTTCATTTTTTTTTCCTTCTCTGTGGATGTCCTCATATCCCTGCCTCAGTTGTGCACCATTATTCCTCCATTCCAGGGATAAAATCCCAGGAACACACTCTGTGATGTTGAGACAGAATAACAATAGTGCTGCTGCCAAATCTGTCATACCGTGAACATGTGCTCCTTTCCCAGGGAACTTTCTCTCTGATGAAAAAGCCTAGAGAAGAAAGTGCTTACCCATGGTGGGGATCAGAAATGGTAGATTAGCACAGAGAAGATCCTTTGCCCTGCAAACCACACCATGAAGGTGGTGCCATGTGCTAGGGCTGTGGTAATGGTGGTTTAATGGGATTGAGGGCTCTGCCCTTTGGGACTGTGGTTCTGTAGCTTGTCTCTGTATTAACTGGAGGAATGAAGATAGCAATATCCTGCTAACTATTGGTTAATAAAGAGGACCCACCTTTTCCTAGAAAGTGACTTCTTCCTAAGAAAAGGAAGGTGAGCTGTCAATTTCTTCATTGGTCCTCTTGTTTTATTAGCTCTTTTTTTTTCTGGTGAGTGAAAAAAGAAATGCTGGGCAGCTAGAAGTGTAACTGAAAGGAATTATGCAGAACAAGTTCAAACTATAAAAGGATAAAAAGGATTTTGTTTACTGGTTCTCTTAGGTCCAGAAGTTCTCAAGAAGACTTATCAGCATGCATAAGGTTGGAACCAAGGAATACAGTAACATTTAGAACTCCCATTCATTCACTCATTCATTTATATAACAAATATACCTGGGTTAATTTTTATAGGGCCAAAGAATTTAGGACTGAAAGTGTTCCAGAGAGGAGAGCTGTGAGGCAGCAAAGGAGAAAAGGGAAAAAAGGAAAGTGAGTTCCAGTTACCAAATGTTGTGTGGCAGATTGCCCCCAAACTTAATAACCTAAAATATAGCAATCATTTTATTGTTTTCATCTCTGAAAGTTCAAGGATTAACTAGGCTCACCCAGGCAATTCTTGTTCAGGGTCTCTCAGGTATTTGCAGGCAGATAGTCAGAGAAGGCAATGGCACTCTACTCCAGTACTCTTGCCTGGAAAATCCCACGGATGGAGGAGCCTGGTAGGCTGCAGTCCATGGGGTCACAAAGAGTCGTACGTGACTAAGCGACTTCACTTTCACTTTTCACTTTCATGCATTGGAGAACCCACTGGAGTGGCAACCCACTCCAGTGTTCTTGCCTGGAGAATCCCAGGGACAGGGGAGCCTGGTGGGCTGCCGTCTACGGGGTCACACAGAGTCAGACATGACTGAAGAGACTTAGCAGTAGCAGCAGCAACTATGGGGGAGGGGCTGGAGTCATCATAAAGTCTTTCTCACTTGCATACTGGTGGTTGTTGCTGGCTGTTGTCTGGAACTTCAGCTGAGGCTCTTAGCGAGCTGATCACCTACACTTGGACTCTCCTTGTGGCTTGGGCTTCCTCACAGGATGGCAGCTGGTTTCCAAAACCAAAAGAGCATCTCAAGAGAACTGTATAGAAGCACTATCCTCTTGTATGTCCTGGCTTCAGGAGTCACAAGACTGACTCAGATTCCAAGTCAGGGAACACGACCTGTCTCTTCTTTGGAGGAATGTGAATGCCAATTGAAAGAAGAACATATGGAGAACTTGTTGCAGCCATTTTGAAAAAGGTAGGTAGATCCAGGTGTGAGTGGTCTTGAATGAAATCTTGCTGAAGAACTAATACTAATTAATGAAGACTAATCTGGAATAATTAGTCAGCTATACTAGGAAACATATGATCAAATGGGTGATTTTGTAACATGAATAGTTATGGCTAAAAGATAGAGTCAGAGCAGACTTCATGGAAGAAGTAGGACTTTGAGGTGACTTTGAAGCCTGTGTAGGGCATATTTGAAAGAAAGAAAGTGAAAGTGTTAGTCACACAGTCATGTCCAACTCAGACCCCATGGACTACAGGAGCCCACCAGGCTCCTCTGTTCTTGGGATTCTCCAGGGAAGAATACTGGAGAGGGTAGCCATTCCCTTCTTCAGGGGATCTTCCTGACCCAGTGATCAAGCTGGGGTCTCCTGCATTGCAGGTAGATTCTTTACTGTCTGAACCACCAGGGAAACCCAGGGTCCATTTGGTTATGTTTAATTTATGTTCATTTTTCACCAACACAGAAAAGAAATGATAATAAACAAAATTATAATTATTGGTAATTCTTCCCATTACCCATGAGATAACTAGTTAACATTTCCAGGTGCATCTTCCTCAGTTTCCTCCCTCCAGAAATGTATTAATATTACAAATTTGCAATCCTACCTAACTTTTTAATTTGGTGAATGTTTTCCTAAACTATTAAACATTTTTCTAAAATATAATGTTGAATCTCTGCAGAGCATTCTGTCATGTGAATATGCTATGGTTTACTTTTAAATCATTTACTGTTGGGAATTTAAACTGTTGCTTTTTTTTTTTCTATTGTAAAAAAACCCTGATGAGGACTTTATATGGAAATCTTGGTGCTTATCTATGATTAGTCTCTTAGGATTAATTCCTAAAGGTAGAATTATTGGTCAGAAGTTATCCATATTTTAGAAACCTTTTACATAGCTTGTCATGGTGACTTCTAGGACAGATTATGCTGGTTGCCCATCCCACCAGGCTGAGTCCCTATTTAATTGCATGTTTGCCAGTATTGATTGTTACTGGCTGCAAAGGACAGCTTTCTATTTGAGAGACCAAAGTGGAACTTTGGGCTTTACTCTGATTTTATCTTATTATTAGAAGGGAAGTATTTCCCCATATATGTTTTTATCATCTGAGTGTTTTTTTAAAAGTGACTTGCTGGTTTAAATTCTTTGCCTATTTTTTCCATTGGCATTTTTCCTCCTATTGATTAGTAGCAGCAATTTATAAATTATTACTCTTTTGTTTAACACAAATGGTGCTGTTTTCTCATTTGATCTTTTTGTTTTCCAGGTTTGTCTGTGATGGAGTTTTTAGATGGAGGGAGTTTTTTTAAGTTTCTGTGTGGTCACATCTAGTAATCTTTTTATTTATATTTTTTTCTTTTGTTCTTACCCTTATTAATAATAACAGATTAATTTTTACCTTGTTTTTCTTTTGTGTTCACACACATACCCACACCCGCACACATGCATAAAACACTGAATTGTCAACTCAATCTGGACTATATCTTAAGGTACATTCTGTGGAGGGGTCTCCTAAAGTTTGTTTCCCAAATATTTACCCGTATGTAGGATGACAGGATTTAGATCAGAAGAGGGAGAAGCCTGCACCCTTAAAGGGAGAAATTGTGTGATTCTGGTTGAAGTAGAGGGGGGCTGTAGAGGGATGTCAGGCAAAGTCGGGGGGGGGGTGCCTTATGGCATTAAGAACCATACATGTGACATTGAAGTCCCTCAGTTGTGTCTTACTCTTTGTGACCCCATGGACTGTAGCCTACCAGGCTCCTCCGTCCATGGAATTTTCCAGGCAAGAGTACTGGAGTGGGTTGCCATTTCCTTCTCCAGGAGATCTTCCCGACCCAAGGATTGAACCTGGGTCTCCTGCATTGTAGGCAGATGCTTTACCATCTGAGCCACCAGGGAAGTCCATACAGGGAAGAACCATACAGGTTGGGGAATAGGGAAATTGTTGTTTTCTGTTTCTGAACATCTCTTCAGGACTTGTGAGGAGTCAGGTACTCTGGTAAATATATGTAATATTTCATTTAATTCTCACTACTGCCTATGAGGCAGGTACTATTATTATCATTTTATAGATGAGATGATTGAGGCTTAGTAAATGGCAGGGCTGGGACGGAGTCCAACTCTGGCTATTTTCAAAGCTCTGGCGTTCAACCGCTGTGCTTATTCATTTCTCAATATAATTAACCTAAGAGTTTCAGAAAGTTCATCCAGAAACATTGTACCGGTTAAAAAGGAGTGGGGAGTGATTGAGGTCAGGAGCTTTGGAGATTCTGGAGGATACGGTGACGAGGCCCTATAGAGAGGCAGGGCTGGGGATGGCCGATGACAATACAGAGGGAGGAAGAGAAGCTGGGAGCAAGTGGTGCAGGGACTGGGAGGGGAGCTTGCTGAATTTAGTATCTTTCAGCTTTGGCTCTTATTCTAAATATCTGATGGGAGTCTTGCTCTGGGTCTTCATCAACTGACCTTAGCAGTTACCACTCTCCTGAGACTTAAACAGAAATATCCAAGGACCAGATAGTGTTGTATCGAAATTGAGAAAAGGACCCAAAATGCTTCTTTTCCCATCCATCTAGATCCTCCAAGGAAGCCAGAGTGATTAAGGGAAGTTTATTGTTTTTCCCCCAAGGGATGAAGCTGTACCTTCATTCCCTCCATGAACGTTAATGAAGCACAGAGTCTGCTGTGAGGGACCTAAAGACACATTGAAACAGAGCCTGCCCGCATGGAGGTGAGACTGAGCAGAAGTAGTAACTTGCCCTTGTACATAAACATCACACAAAATGGGAATTTCAAATCCCCCTAAAGAGGCATAGTTAATAGGTTATAGGAGGTCTAAAATAGAGAACTATTCTTATTGGGAGGGCCGGGAGCAGACAGAACTAATAACTAGTTTCTGAGTTGTGTTGTGCTAGGCTTGCTAGAAGAAACAGATAAGAATCTTGTGTATTTTCAAATTTTAAATATATTTGTGTAGGATATGATGAATATAAATAAATATAAATATAATTCTATTATAGTTAAATTATCAATGACATCATTCAAAATGCTCCTATTCTTACTTTTTCTGTACTTGATAAAATATTCTCAGAAAAATGTTGATATGTCTCACTATGATTACATATTTTCTCTTTTCCCTTATGTTTCTTCTGATTTTTGTTTTATGTATCTTTTTTCTTTGTTGTTAGATGTCTAATGGTTTATGATGTTGATCTTCTTTGTGAATTGTACCCTTTATCTTTAAAATATTCATCTTTGTTTCATTTAAAAATCAATCAATTAATTAAAAAAATTAAAAAAAAAAGACTCGTGTAATTTTCATTCTTCGTTTGCAAACCCTGTGACCTGCCCTCCTACAGGCATGGGTGACTCCCTTGGCATTTGTCCCTCCTGCTCTTCAATCATGGTCTTATCATGCTATAATTAGAATAATAGAACAGCTCAGTTGCTTAAGATGTTCTAAGAAAGAGGACAAAAGCAAACATATAAGAAATAAACTGCAGCTCAGTGCACAGATCATGCATCTTTATCAAAAGAATTACAGAATGGATGCTGCTTTTCTTCTCCACCCCAGCACAAATTGAAGTCCTAACTCTATTTCAAAGTCTTCCCGAATAACTCAAACTGCATAGATCACCCACAGCCCTTATATTTATAGCCCCAATTTGGTCTTGTGGTTCTTGGTAACAGAGCAATCATAAATAGACTTAGGTCTGCAAGAACTCCCTTCAAGAGGCTCCTTGGCCTCACCAGACAGGTCCATGAGGAGAGGGAGAATGAACCTCACTGCTTAACGTAGACTGAGTTTGAGTCCCAGTCCTGTAAGTTCCTCTCAGTTTCAAACTGTTACTAAATGTCTCTAAGCACCAGTTCATTCATCTGTGAAAAGGGAATAAATATCAGCACCCACTTCACTGGATTGTTATGAGTATTATGTGAGGTTGTAGAATAAACATTCAATACATAGGCAGATTAATGCAGAATGAGTACAAGCAGAAGTCCCAGTTGGATACTATTCCATATATTTCATTGAATTTTTATAACTGGACCATTTTTGGAATGGCAGTTCCCTTTCCCTGGTTGTGTCATCAGAATGCTTGGAATGGGTCTTTCTCATCTTGTGACAGAGCGAGTACATCCTGATGAATATATTCTTTGTGTTATCATTTGAAATCTCCTCTGAAGTGTTGGCAAGTGCCCTAGGTTTGGAACTGTAAGTCGGAGACTGCAAACTGGCCAATGTTCCCTTTCCTCCTGTATATTACCCACCAGAGCAGGCGGCTCACTCTGCTGGATCTGCCAGTTTTACTTATCTGTACTCTTTTCTAGACAGTGAGTCCAGCGGGGAGAGGATGGGTCCTTGATCTGAGCTGCTGCTAAGTCGCTTCATTCGTGTCTGACTCTGTGCGACCCCAGAGACGGCAGCCCACCAGGCTCCCCCGTCCCTTGGATTCTCCAGGCAAGAACACTGGAGTGGGTTGCCATTTCCTTCTCCAATGCACGAAAGTGAAAAGTGGAAGTGAAGTTGCCCAGTTGTGTCTGATTCCTAGCAACCCCATGGACTGCAGCCTACCAGACTCCTCTGTCCATGGGATTTTCCAGGCAAGAGTACTGGAGTGGGGTGCCATTGCCTTCTCCGTTGAGCTCAGCTACATGATGTGTATTGCCTGGACACACAGCACAGAATCTGGCACATGGTGGACATTCATTATTTGTTGACTGGATGGCATGTTGCTGCATGGGTGCCCAAGGATTAGTGATAAACACCTGTTGGGGCCTTTATTTATTTATTTTTTAACTTACCTAAACTTCACCACAACCTTGTAAACTAGATACTTTCATTTCCAATTTATTAACAGAGAAACACCCAAGGGCAAAGAGTGACGTGCCTCCCTTCTCCATCCACTGTCTCGGTCATCCTGAAATACTCTGATTTTCATTATCATTATACCACTTATTAGCCACATGCACCTGGCGAGTCACAAATCTTATACAGAAGCATATTTTCTTATAATCAGAGCTGCCTTGCTGCCTTGGCAACATTTTAATGTTTTCTGGATATTCACAATCCTGAAAAATAAGTGACTCATCATGATATTGTTTTGATGATGCCTGACAATGGTTTCTCTATTTTTAACATTGAGTGGCAGGAACCAATAATATTAGGCCCTTTTATCCTTTTTTGAGAGGAAAGAAAAGTGAAAGGTTATGAGTTTAAGGAGTATCTGTAAGGAGGGAGGGCTGGCCTCACCCAACACCCAGGAGAGAAACTGTCCTGCTATCTCCAGTACCTGTTCTCAGCTTGCGGCTCCAGGCCACATCAGGGTCTACTTTCTGGGAATCTTCACAACAGTGTCTCCAGCACTGTCTACTTTGTGATTGCTGTCAGTTTCACCTTGGGCATGTCTCTCTCTAACTATACTCCTTGCATATTTTCTCCCTTTCTGGTACATTTCTGTTTACATAGCTCAGGTTCTTCCTCAGCATTTCCAGCAACTTTCAAATTACTGGCACAGTGTGAGAATCCCTTTTATTTTTTGAAAGTATGGATTGAACAAATGAATGAATAAGTAAATACACTTGGAGAAGAATTCAGAAGGTGTCCAAGCAGTGTGTGATGTAGAACAGAGAAGGCAGGAAGGGAGTTGGTGGTGTTTCCTCGTGGTTCACATGCAGGCTCTGGGGTCTGAAGGCCTGAGATGGGCTCTGGTTTTACTACCCACCAGCCCTGAGACCTTGGGTGGGTTACTTACCTTTGTGAAGCCAACATGAGACATGGCAGTAGCTTTATCACTTAACTATTGATGTGTCACAAACCACCCTAAAACTCGGTGGCTTAAAACGATGATCATTTTTACTGTTCACATGGCTGTGGGTTAAGAAAGGCTGTCTAATCTAGACTGGATTTCACTGGGGTGTCTTCGTGTCTCCTGTACCAGTGGGCCAGCCTGGGAATGATCTCCTGGGTTGACAGAATTGTAAAAAAAAAACAAAAGGAAACATACAAGATCTTCTAGGGCCTAGGTTGGGAGAAGGCAATGGCACCCCACTCCAGTACTCTTGCCTGGAAAATCCCATGAATGGAGGAGCCTGGTGCGCTGCAGTCTATGGGGTTGCTAGGAGTCGAACACAACTGAGCGACTTCACTTTCACTTTTCATTTTCATGCATTGGAGAAGGAAATGGCAACCCACTCCAGTGTTCTTGCCTGGAGAATCCCAGGGATGGGGGAGCCTGGTGGGCTGCCATCTCTGGGGTCGCACAGAGTTGGACACGACTGAAGTGACTTAGCAGCAGCAGCAGCAGCAGGGCCTAGGTTTGGAACTTGAGGCTGCCATTTTCACTCATATATCATTGTGTGAAAAATTATATATATATATATATGTAGGATTTCACTATATGTATGATTTTCACTCACATATCACAAGTCACATGGCCACACTCAAAGTTAAGGGGAGGAGGAATATGCCAGGCTGGCTCATCATAAGGGCACCCCAATGGTACGGATGCTGCAGGTGGGGTAGGGGATGAAATATTTAATTCAGTAATGCATTTTATCATACTACCTTTCTGAACCATGGGAAAAATGGAAAGGGATGATCTTTGTTATGGTCTCTGCCTGGTATTTTGTGAGCACTTCACATGTGATTAGTTAGGTTACACATCTTGTAAGCAGTGCATAATCCACAGCTATTGTAGCTGTTGTAACTGTTATTGTCGGAAATGCAGACATGTTATCCCAAAGATCAAGACTCATAGAGAACTAAGCTGGAAGGAGCTGATGAAACACGCTGTGTTTGGGCAGAAAAAGGAAAATTTTACTCATTCAGCAAATATTTATTGAACACCTGTGTGTCACACACTGCACTTGGGATACATTTGAGAACAAAGCAGACAATGTTTCTTGGCCATGTGGAGATTACATTTCAGCTGAGAAAGATATAGGCATAAAAAACAGGAAAATAAGTAAATGATACAGTATGTTGATGCTCTGAGAGACTGTAGAGAAGAGTAAGGGGATGGGGTGTGGTGCTGTGCACACAGGTTGCAGGATTAAATCAACTGATCAGGCGGGCTTGTTGAGGAAGCAAGAGCAAAGGCTTGAAATAAGGACATGGAGTGAGCCAAGCAGATGTTGAGGGAAAGATGTTTTAGTCAGGGTAACTCCAGAGCCAAGAGTTTGAGGAAGAGATGCCAAGCATGCTTGAGTAACAGCATGGAGTTCAGTGTGACTGGAGACCAGGAACGAGGGGAAGAGTAAAGGAGTTGAGGTCGGAGAGGTCGTGGGGAGGAGGGTCTGCTGGTCATTCCAAAGGCTTCAGTTTATTCTTAGTGGAGTGGGGTGCTCCTCAAAAAGTCAACGTGTTAGTCACTCAGTTGTGTCTTACTCTTTGCGACCCAATGGATCGCAGCCCACCAGGCTCCTCTGTCCATGGAATTCTCCAGGCAAGAATACTGGAGTGGGTTGGTATTCCCTTCTCCAGGGGATCTTTCTGATCCAGGGATCGAACCTGGGTCTCCTGCACTGGAGGCAGATATTTTACCACCTGAGCCACCAGGGAGGCCCTGGCGAGCTCCTAGAAGGTTTTAAACACATGATATGGTTCTTATGTTAAGTGCCATGAAGCTTATGTTTCAAAGCAAGTGGCTGTTGTGTTAAGAATACTTCCAAGAAGGCAAGGCAGTCTGTGAGAATACTCAAAGAAGGCAGAAATAGTCAACTGGGCTTGGGTGGTGACAACAGAGAGGCGAGCATCTTGAGTTTGGATATGTTTTGAAAGTCGAGTCCACAGAATCTACTGGAAGATTAGATAAGTGACAGAAAAAGAGGGGCCATGGCCTAAGTACCTGAGACTGGAAATGGTGTGGGTAAAATAAGATTGGGGTGGTAAAAAGTTAGGTTTTCAATTTCAAGTATGTTGATTTTGAGAAGGCTCTTAGACATTCAAGTGGAGATTGTCACATAGGCAAACTGGATACACATGTCTAGAAATCAGTAGCAAAGTCTTGATTCATGAGCCCACATTAGTCCTTGAACTCATAGGCCTGGTCATATCAGCAAGGGAGTGAGTGCTGGTAGAAAAGAGGACCAAGGAGGTTCTCCAAAGGCCTCCACATGCAGAGAGAGTGTGGAGACCCGGGAAGTGGATGGTGCTGCCTAATGCTGCTAGAAGGGCAAGTGTGATGAAGATTGGAAGTTAATGGGGAGATTCAGCAATGTGAAGGTCACTAGGCATCGTGATAAGAAAAGTTTTGTGGTTGAGAGGTATTTGTGAAAAAGCAAGTTTAAGAGAAAGTGAAGAGAGGAATTTGAGAGAGAAGAGACAACCCTTTGGGGAGGCTGGTTGCAGAGGAAAACAAAGAAATGGGTCAGTAGTTAGAGAAAAGCAGGATGAAGAGAGTTTCACGGTAATGGCGGACATAATGGCATGTTTATGTGCTGATGGTAATCACCCAGTGGCGAGTGAAACACTCGTAATGCAGGGGAGAATAGGAGAAAGGACAGTGACATGGAAACCACCAAAGGAACTGCTCAAGCTCTTCCGGCTTTTTACTCCTGGCATTCCTTACCCCAGTAGGGATATTCATTACACGATTATGACTCTCTCCTGTTAAATGATTGCATCAAGTCCGGTTGGTAGTCTCAGTTCCATCATTAGCATCGGCGTTTCCTCTGTTGTTGTCTATTATCCTTCCACTCAAGGCACAGAAGCACCAGGGCATTTGTTTTCTAAATACAGAACCCTGAACCATTTCCCTTGCTTCCCTTTGTTGCACAGGGAGGCCCATGAGAAAGCAGAATTGGGTTCCGTGAACTTAGTCCATGAAGGGGTACAGACAGACTCTATTTTAAGACACCAAGGTCATGTTGAGACAAACCGGGACTGACCATGAAAGAAAGGGATGGGTAGGATCGATGGCTTGAGAAATGGGTCAGGGGAGGGCTGTCCTGTTCAGAGGCAAGGTAGGGATGGGGGTTTTGGAAGGAGTGGGGTCTCCACTGTCTGTGGCTTCCCACTAAAGTATCTAACTTTTCCCCTTGACTTTATGCATCTACCTCCTATCCTGCAGCCTTCCTCTGTTCACTTCCCAACTGACATCACTCTCTGTGTCATAGGAGCAGTTTCTACCTCAGCCCCACATGGGTTGTGAGCTTTCTGAAGCCAAGGGCTGTATGCCTCACATGCTCCAGGGCACTTACTCCACTGTCTGGAGAAGGACAAGGAACTGATTAATGCTTGGCAATTCTTAGGTGGGGGGTGGTTTACACTGGTCGGTTAGGAGCAAAGCCTGCAAATTGGGAGAGATTTCAGCCCCATCTTCAAGTCAGCTGGGAAAAGGGCAAAATGGGTTTGATGGGGGAGATTTCATTCCAACTTTTTATATCAAATCTGTAGTATGAGACTAGAATCTGGTCTTTCTGGTCTAGTGATGTATCGGGGGTCAGTCTTCTCTCTTCTGTCTCTTCAGTCTACAGTGAGAGCATGGTAGTCAGCCTCTCCGAGAGGTAGTGAGCTCTCCCTCCTTGGGGATAATCTATTGGAGGTTAGCTAGGGCTTTGCAATGCAGGAGACCTGGGTTCGATCCCTGGGTTGGGAAGATCCTCTGGAGAAGGAAATGGCAACCTGCTACAATAAGAATTCCATGGACAGAGGAGCCTGGCGGGCTACAGTCCATGGGATTGCAAAGAGTCAGACAGGACTGAGCAACTAACACTCACTTTCAGTTACCAGTCATGGGTTCTGGGGATGGCTATGTTGCTCTAGATGTTCGCTTGGAACCCCATTGTTTCCTGTGACATGCCCAGCCCCACTTGAATGGGGGAGTGGTGAGTTCTGTGATGCTTACCCCAGGCTCACCCAATATCCCTCAGCCCCACCTACTCTCTAACCCTGTAACCCTATGGCTGTTGCTTACTTCTCCCAAGTCTGCAGCTGACTTCCACATTCCAGGCTACACAGTCCCATTACCCCCATCTGAGGACAAGGGCACAGGGGAGAGATATGGGGAGTTGCATCAGGAACAAGATAAGCTAAAGCCATTATTCAGCCACGTCCATGGTCAAGAGGGTATCTGTGTTCCAAAGACCAAACTGATCCCAGTTGTCACATGACTAAGAAACCAGCAGTGGGTATTTGTGTCTGGTTTTCCCAAGTGGATCCTCTGGTCTACCTCTGCTCCTTGTATCATCTCTAAATTTTGGTTGCTGCCTGCATTCCTACTATGAGAACATCAGACTTTGAACAACAATGCACACACCCCAGACTGAAGTTGAGATTTATGTTTTATTACTAGATGTCACTTCTGAGTATGAATAAATATGCCAGTATCCTGAAAGTGCTACTATGGAGGAGCAGGGGGAATCCTGAGAGGTAGAGGGTCCTGCTACAGGAGAGCAGAAGTGGGGGAGGGTCTAGAAAGTGGTGGTTGGGGTCCCCCAGAAGGAATTTTCCACCTTTACCTTTCTGTGGAAGGCAAGGCCTGTATACCTGTCCCTCCCCCCAGCCCCCGCCCCTCCTCACACAGCGGCTTCCAAAAGGCCTTCAGACTCCAAATGACACCCTCATCAATGAGCTTGCATTGCAAAACCACATTTTGACAACACATTTCCCAAATTTAGTCCCCTAATCCACTCCCAGAATATATTATGTTTTGCACCCAACAGATGGATTGGAAGCTTAAATCTTCTGCTTGTTCAGAAACCAACCAGAAACCAAAAATACAAACACTCACACCCTGCAGGTGTGAGTGCCATGGCGGGGGTAAGGGGAGGAACACGGGTGTGTGTGTGAGGAAGCGTGCACGTTGGTGAGAACAGCTGCGGGTAAGGGACCGAGCATCACCTGGGCCTGAGAGACAAGCAGCTGCTTTCTATAAACCCTTCCCAGGGCCCATGGTTTTGGTCTTTGGGTACCAGGCAGGTGTAGGATATCATGAGGTCTCCAAGGCACAGATCTGAATCCTTGAGGGTGGGGACTGGCAGGGGTCTCTCCCTTACATGACTGAGAGTCGAGAGGCCTGAGCAGGGGAACCGAAACCATAGAGCCCCCCTCCAGCATCAGATTCAGGACCACACACTGGACTCCAGCCTAGAGCTTGCTCCCTTCCACCAGCTTCTATTTGGAGCCTTGGTGGGGCTTTGAAGGTTTCCCTCTCTCCAGTTTTTTGGGGATCCCAAGTTATCATGCCAGAGAATACACCTCATCTCCCCTCTGTGCATAAAATCTGCTATAATCTCTGTAAATGAAGGTAGCTGGGGGAGGGGATGAATGGGAAGAGGGGGTGCCAGGGGCACTTATGGGGAATGCTGGGGAACACCCCAGCAGCTGGTTCATTAGAGGAAGCAGAGAAGATCTCTGGGGGTCTCTCAGAGATTTCTGAAAGCCTTCCCCACTATCTTATTTTATTGCTCATCATTGAAAAATTGCTCAGAAGGCAATAGAAACAAGGTGTTCTAATTAAACAGATTTGTTTACATGTTGTGGTAAGAAAAACTAATTCAATCTGATATACTGTATGTTCCTGCTGTACTTTTTCTCCTTTCCTTTATATAAAACTGCCCATTTTTAACTAGTATTATGTTAAGTATTTTAAAGAGTGTCCTTGTTTAAAAGAAGATGAGCAATTTCCTACTCCTCACAGCTTTCAAAGGGTTGTCAACAGGGCGGGTTATGGGTGGAGCTCTGAGACATTTCACTTGCCATTTCTCCTGATAGTTCTTGAATGTGATACCCAGAAACATGCCAGGCTGGAGCCTTCGATGGACTTCCCACCATGACCAAGGCACAGAGGACAAGGGTGCAGGCAGCGAGTGGTTCCCTGATCTGGGGTCCCTGTGGCTGAGAAAGAGGAGGGCCATTGGCACAGGTCTTGCCTAGAAGGATGGCAAGAGTCCCATGGTGTCCTGGGAGAGTCCACAGAGAGGAGCGGGCTTGGAGAAACTAAGAGGTATATTCCTAATAAAAATGATGATAATTACGACCGCAAAAGCAACATTATATGGGAGCAACTGGGATGTTTGTGTTATTATAGAATAAACTTTCTGTCCATTAAAACTGTTCAAGAGAGAATTGAGATGATCCTATGATCCGGTTTGGGAATGTCTGAACAGAAGCCAGAGTACCAGCTTTCCAGGGTTCCTTGAAAAGAATCTTTGTTCGGATTAAGAAGCCTGGATGGTTTCTCTCCACTCCTAGATTCTCAGAGCTGGTAACAACCTGGCAGCTTCTGGAGAGTGGGGACTCTGTTTTTCTAATCTTTAACCCCTTGCACTGTAGCCAGTACTGAGGTGAGTGTGTATCAATATTTGCAGATGCGAATTGAGAACCTCTGTTCTGGACGAGGGCCTCATTTGTTCTGACCTCCTTGCCTTCATCCAGGCTGTTTCCTTTACCTGGGAAACCTCCTCCATCCACTCATCCTATCAAGATGGAACCCAATCCTTTGAGCCTCTCACTCTCACACTCCCCAGATCAGTGCTTCTCACGCATTCATTTTTTACAGTTATAACCAGTTCCAAGTTACTCAGCCTGCCATTTAATGGTGGTACTTGGTGAATGCCTTTTGACATAGTCTTGTCCCTCCACTGAACTATGCTTTCTTGCCCTGTCTTTTCAACAGTACCCCGTGTTGTCCTGGGGAGACATGAGTGGTAGTCAGGATAGCCTCGCTGATGGGCTTAGAGAGGGTAACCATTAGAGAACCACCTCCATCCTCCCTGCTTGCCTTCTTCCCTTCTTCCCTTCTACTCTGTTCATTCTGTGGGTATTTAATGAATACATCAGCAGAAGATCCCATAGGAACTCAAACAGGCGGGAGGTAAAATGTCTCCATGTTATTATCTGGCTGGTGGAGAGTCCCCTCCCTGAGTATTAATTTGGAGCATCGAGAGAGGAAGCCCTTAGGTCTGAGGTGGGGGCAGGAGCCTGCTGGAACAGTCCACCTTCAGACTGTGGTCTAGAGACCCTGCCTTTTCTCTTGGCTTCCTCCTTCCTCTTTTCTGACCTGTTATATCCTCTGCCGGGCTTCCCAGGTGGCGCTAGTGGTAAAGAAAGAGAGTGAAGTCACTCAGTCGTGTCCAACTTTTTTGACCCCATGGACTGTAGCCTACCAGGCTCCTCTGTCCATAGGATTTTCCAGGCAAGACTACTGGAGTGGGCTGCCATTTCCTTCTCCAGGGGATCTTCCCAACCCAGGGATTGAACCCATGTCTCCTGCATTGCAGACAGGCACTTTACCATCTGAGCCACCAGGGAAGCTCAGGGAAGTGGTAAAGAATCCTCCTGCTAAAGCTGGAGACAGAGGAGGCACATGTTCTATCTCTGGGTTGGGAAGATCCCTCAGAGTAGGAAACAGCAACCTCCTCCAGTATTCTTGCCTGGGTAATCCCATGCACAGAGGAGCCTGGTGGACTACAGTCCATGGGGTTGCACAGAGTCGGCCACGACTGGGGACATACACATGCACAAATATCCTCCAGCACCCAAGGACTGTCCCTCCGGTAACCCCAATATGTGTCTTGGGCTACTTCTCAAGATAAAAGTGGGGTTAAAACCCTAGAATTTGACTCTCTTTGAAGGAAATGTGGCTCTGCTGGGCCTCAATAGTCTATATGTGCCTTGATAGGATATATGCCATGAATTTCCACAGTAGGGCAATGATTCCACAAACAGAGCCCAGAAAGAAGAAAACATGTGAAAGGCATGAAGCCTGTTCTCCCCATTTGCCTGTATTAGGTCCCCTCCCTACATAGGATCTAGGGAAGTCTTTCCTTTCCATCGCACATTCTCATAGCCATGTATTTAACGGTTGTGCTGCTTTATTTCAGAGATTTACTGAGATCCTTCTATGTGCTGGGCATCATGCTGGATGCTCTGATGACCTAATCCATAATTCAGAACATTTGGCTTAGCCTCAAATCCCACTCTTGCTTTACCAAGTCCAGCCAGCTCAACAAAGCCAGTTTTCTCCCCATTCACTGCCTTCTACTGGCCTCACAGCTTCATTCTGCCTTCAAACACTGCCTCCCTCAACAGGACACCTTCTCCTCCAGATCGAATGAATCTCCAACCACAGTTCAGAGCTGTCTGCATTGTGTAGCCCCCATTTGCCCTGCAGACCCATGCCTCACTTGCCCTCTGCCCTTCAGGATGCCCTGCAGAAGTTGCACCCACATGCACGTGAGCCCTCTGGCTTCCAGTTGGTTGGGCTAATAAGAAAGGACTTACATGGGATTAAGGTGTTTCCTCTCCTCCTTCCCTCCCTTGGGGCCACACTGCCTGTTGCTGAAAGGCCCTGCCCCACCAGTGCTCTACATAAGCCTCTCTTCCTTTCAGTGCTCCCGATCTCTCCTTCTTCTCATCCCTTCAGTCTGAGGCTGGTCACAACTCCACTGCTGCTCTTCCTGGCCTTCCTCTTGCTTCCTCAACACTCTACCTGCCTCGCTGATGCCATCCAACCATCTCATTCTCTGTCGTCCCCTTCTCCACCAGTGCTCAATCTTTCCCAGTATCAGGGTCTTTTCCAATGAATCAGCTCTTTGTATCAGGTGGCCAAAGTATTAGAGCTTCAGCTTCAGCATCAGTCCTTCCAATGAATATTCAGGGTTGATTTCCTTTAGGATTGACTGGTTTGATCTCCTTGCTGTCCAAGGGACCCAAGAGTCTTCTCCAGCACCACAGTTCCAAAGCATCAATTCTTTGGCACTCAGCCTTCTTTATGGTCCAACTCTCAGTCTGCTTAAACTTGGCACACATCTAAAAATGTTCTCTGTATTCATTGAAACAGTCATTATAATGCTGACATTTCTCTTGTCTCTCCTGCTAGATTATGAGCTCTTCAGAAAAAGAACTGGGAATGTTTTTCTCATATCTTTTCTAGAACTGTGTAGAAGGTAAATGCCCCAACAAGTGCCTGTTGATGGACAGATGACTCATTACACTAGCAAGGTCAGGGTCGAGGGTCATGGGCTTGGAGATTAATTTCAAATTTGAAGATAAAATTCAAACCTGTCTTCTCTTTTCAGGGAACTAAGCTGTCTTGGTCAAGTCATTGCTCTTAGATTCTTAACTTGCAAAATTGAGATGATAATACAAATTACTGCACCTCTCCAGGTCTCATTTTCATCATTAAAAGAAGGGTAGTTGTGGTAGTGACTTTGTGAGGATTCAATAAAATTTGACATGACAATGTTTCTTACTCTGTGCATTTGAATTAAATCTGAAGATACAATTTGGGGCCAAGGGCTTCTCAGGTACTACACTGGTAAAGAATATGCCTGCCAAGGCAGGAGACATAGGAGACTTGGGTTTGATCCCTGGGTCGGGAAGATCTCCTGGAGTAGAAAATGGCAACCCACTCCAGTATTCTTGCCTGGAGAAGCCCATGGACAGAGGGACCTGGTGGGCTACAGTCCATGGGGGTCTGAAAGAGTCAGCCACGACTGAACACACAGACACATTGAAAACTTACAAGTTGATTTAAAAATATGAAAACTGAGCATATGTACTACCATTGCTAGGGGATATCATTTATTGTTTTATACAAGAGTTTTGTTAATATTTGCTCATTTAATTTGATGCAATAGACACTGATAACACCATTTTATGGAGGAGAAAACTAGTCCTGCAGGTTAAAGAACTTGCTTGAAGCCCCAGAGTCAGGAAGTAACAGAGTCCAAGTTTGTACTCAGAGTGTCACCTTCTGATCAGGGCTCCTGACCCTGGCTGTGAGCATTGCCTCAGAGTGACTTAGCCAAAGCCTTCAGCCAGAGATATCTCCAGGAAGTTACCTGTCACCCTCCACACATACTGTGTACTTACTTGTTGCATGCATCTCCAGGAGGAAGGTATCTCATCTGGAACTTTCTTTTAAAGCCCGCTGGGCTGGGAGGTGTGGACAGCTGAGAGGAAAGGGGAGGGAAGTGTCCTTTTTTGTTACAGCCTCATCTTCCAATTGAATTCCAGGTTTTGCTCTAAGCTGTAGAAAGGAATCCCAATAAAATCTTAGGGATGTAGACAGTCACCAGAGATCAAGCCATTGGTTTATATACATGGAGGAAGTGACCTGGAGGAGTGTCAAAGATTTTGAAAAGAGACTCATCAAAGTATCTACCCCTTAATGTAAGGATATCAGGAATTTTTATAATAGGAGCTTCATTTTATTAGTAATAGACTGGCTCAGACAAAATGCAGACTCCTTGCTGGCAGTTAAGGCAGCATGACGTCTTGAGCTGTCGTCATCATCTGTCCACCTTAATGTACATGGGTCTCAGCCCCTGGTTGGTGCTGTTAGGGCCCCCAAGTCAGAACAGGCCACAAAACAAAGCTTTATTTAGCAAAAACTCATTTTTGTTGGGGAGTTGACCAATATAGAAAAAAAGTTGAGGAATTGGTCAGACTCATGCATAAATTCATCTGTGTTCACAGTGACACTAAACTCAAGCAAGTTTAGGTACAAACAGACTCAACAGCCTAGCTCCCTTGAATCCAGTGGGGGCAATCATGTATTAGGGAGAGGGGAGTATAAACTTCAAAGTAGGGACCAGGGTCTGGGGCTCACACCAGACAGATGTAAGTTGGAGTAGGGCGCTTCGTACAGACCCTCACAAGAGCCATAAGAGGGCATTAAAATGGGCTTTAGCACAGGCACAGTTGCCCTTTGCCCTGTATTTTAGTACCTGCATCATGGGCACTGACCCACAGAGGCTGGGTGGGGCTACTTCATCTCCAAATCAGGTTCACAGACTGAATACCATTCTTACAGGACAAAAATCTCAATGAAGGAGCAGGCTTGCTTCTTCAAACTAAGGGATTCTCCAAACTAAGGGATAAGGCGGACAGACACATACAACTTTCACACAGTGGTCTATAATACCCAACAGCTGGTCTGGCTTGCTGGTTAAACTTATAAGTCTGGAATTAGACTGCTGTCATTCAAATTTCCCAATGAGTTCTGGTTATCTATTGCAGAGAATCATTTGTCGTTGTTCAATTGTCCAGTCTTGTCTGATTCTCTGTGACCCCATGAACTGCGGCATGTCAGACTTCCCTATCCTTCACTATCTCCTGGATTTTGCTCAAACTCATGTCCATTGAGTCAGTGATGCCATCCAACCATTTCATCCTCTGTTGCCCTCTTCTCCTCTTTCCCTCAGTCTTTCCCAGGATCAGGGTCTTTTCCAATGAGTCGGCTCTTTGCATCAGGTGGTCAAAGTATTGGAGCTTCAGCTTCAGCATCAGTCCTTCCAATGAATATTCAGGGTTGATTTCCTTTAGGATAGACTGGTTGGATCTCCTTGCTGCCCAAGGGACTCTTAAGAGTCTTCTCCAGCACCACAGTTCAAAGCATCAATTTTTCACTTCTCATCCTTCTTTATGGTCCAGCTGTCACATCTGTACATATAACTGGAAAAACCATAGCATTTCAGCTGAACTAATTCAAATCCTAAAAGATGATGCTATTAAAGTGCTGCAGGGAATCATAAGGAATTTAAAAAAAACCCTATTTTATTGATTCTCTGGATTGGCTGGGCTCAACTGGTTGGTTCTTGTTTGGAGGTCTCTTTTGTGGCTGTGGGCAGATGGTGCCTGGTGTTGGAGTTAAATAAAGGCTCATTTGGGCTGTATGTCTAAGGTGGAGTCTTTATTTATATGTCTGGCACCTCAGTAGGCATGGCTACCATAGCTAGGAATCACGTAGGCATCTTTCTTTTCCTACCTAGTCTCTTCATGTGGCTAGCTTGGGTTTCTTCACAGCATGTCAGTGTCAGGGTAGTTGAACTTGTTACATGGTGGTTGACTTCCCCCAGAGGAAGTGTTCTAAGAACTTTGGGCAGGTGCCATGAGGTTTCTTATGATGTGACTGCAGAAGTCACAAAGCACCACTTCTGCAAGACTCTTATTGGTCAAAAGCGAGTCAGAGAACCAGCCCAGGTTTAAGTTGATAAATCCACATAATGGTTTGCATGGCGGGGGGTACAGATCATTGTGGGACCATTTCTAAAGATGAGTTATAACATATCGTATCAGTTGTGGGAGTACAGATGAGGTATTGAGCATTCAGTGCTACTGTTTCTTCGTCTGTGAATTGGGAAAGGAACCTATAATGCCTACTTCCCAGCATTGCTTACATATTAACATATACACATCAAGGGATTCCTATAAAGACTAGCATAACTAATGGGCTCAACCACTTTTAGATCTTATTACTCATGTGTTGCCTTGATCGAGCACTTGAATTTCTCCCTAATATTTTAATATGTCTGTGTCTTGTCTTCCCAGCCAAGTTGTAAGCTCTTTGAAGTCAAAGATTATTCTATAGTTTTCTCTTTAAATTTCTTTTAGTTGCCCTCAATAAATGCCAACTGAGAGAAATCGAGAAGGAAAAAGAGATAAGGGAGCTGGGGACCATGCAAACAAGTTTGGGCATCTTTATAATTTTCTCTGGGCTCAGCATAGCACCCAAGCTCCCAGAGAGCTGACCTTTGCCTTTTCTGGAAAAAACTAATAAGTTTTCTGAGATTGTAAAGGGGGCATTATTAATCTAGTTAATAGATTGCACTGTTTTTATGAGGACTTCAGCCCATTAATTGTTTCCATGCAAATGGATGCCGTTAATTACAAATTAATCTTATCTTTTTGTTAAGGCAGGGCCATCAGGACCTCCACTTGGCAATACTTGTTGGCACTTGATATGAATCAATGCTTATACTTGAAAGTAATAAAACTGCATTTCTTTAAAGATGGTTAATAAATCAGATCTTCATTAATGCAGATAAGCCAGACCCCCTACTTGTCTAATTTAAAGAGGTCCTAATTCATTACTGTGATTCATGTGCTCCCCTGGGGATGGTGGCCAGCAGGGCAGGGCACATAGTAGGCAGTTAATAAATCCTGTATTTTTCAGTTTGTCGCACAGTGGGAGGCTGTCCACTAGTCTTTCTCCTCATCAGAAAGCATCACTTAGATCCTTGCCAGGCTTGGTACCACTTTTCACATGGTCATAGTGGACCTTAAAGAGGAACCATAGCCTTCCAGGAAAGCCTGTTGCCTTTATGCTACATCTATGCTGGGAGTGCAAACTAAGGGTGGGGGACACCAGAAGCACTGTTGGGGTCAGAGAGATGGCTTGTTTAGCAGGTACTTGGACTCTGTTGCTGGTGGAGGCAGTTGAATGGGGACTGTCTGTCCTTATGTCATCTGCCTGAGCATGTTGTACAAACAAGTGGATTATGTGACCCAATTCTCCCCAGAACCTGTTAGCAATCCACTTTCCAGTGATACTGCTAAACCATTTCTCAGCCCATGACTCTTCACAGGCACATTTCCCTTCGTAGGAGAGCTGGTGCTTCCTCATCATATTTACTGCCTGCAACTGGCCTTCTACATACCTTCTTGAGCCAATGGGATCTCAGGAGCCAAACCCTGGCTTCCTTTGTTTGAGGAACAAGTGGAAGCCAGCAGAAATAGGGGGCTTGCCCATCTCTCTCCATCTGATGCACCAGCCCTTTGCAACAGAGAGTGGCCCAGATGTACCACTGAAATGTGGGGTGAGGTCTGCAAAAGTGGGCATGAGAGAGGAAATGTGGCTTCTGTTTCGGCTTTGAGGAGCCAGCAGTGTGATGAAACGCTTGCCTCTGTTCCACCGAATTCATTTCTCTAAAGTTCCACTGTGCACAGAACCATTTGTTTCCACATTGTTTTTATTAAACAAGAAAGGCGAGCTTTATTACTGCGCAAATGAAAGCAGCCGGCAAAGACAGATACTTCCCAGATTCTTATTAATCTCCAAGAGTTATGGGGCCTCAGGAGTCCCACAGAAATTAACATACTCCACAGAATTCTCTTAACTAGTCGCCCAGAGTAGCTCCTCTCCCTGGTGAGCAGTGATTGCTGTCTTGCTCCCACCAGCTACAGGAGGGCTGTCTGGGCTGGTCCAGGACTCTTGCCCTCTCACTCCGTTCCATGACCCCACCCTCTCCTGGGTTGCATGTGTGCTAACCTCAAGCTTTAATGCACAATCCTAGATTTATTTGTACACCAGTTCTGGGCATTCTCTGGAAATGTGGATTTAGATATAGTTCACTTCACTCCCATATACAATTAAATATGTATGGATTATTTACTATTGTAGTATGGGAGAACCTTGACATCTGTGAGATTATATCCTGAGGCTTTTGTGAATCTCAAACGCGTGAAAACCAAAGTTATGTATAATTCCTTCTTTCCACAAGTGCAATAGCAATCAGTCATTCCACCGATATTTACTCATTGCCATCCAGGAGCTGTCCATAGCACTCTCTGCCCCCAGACAACCCTGGGCATGATGGGGAGGCTGGAGAGACATGGGAGAGTTTGAATGAAGGGATGACAGAATCTGTCTTATGATTTTTAAGAATACCAACCACTGTGTTAAGGAGAGACCATGAAGGATGAAGGCAAGAAATAAGACAACTAGTTAAGAGACTAGTTGTTGAGTTGTTGCAACAACTCAAGGGAGATTAGTTAGCCCAGGGTAGGCAGGTGGAGGAATTCAAGACATGCTATGAAGACAGAGGTGACACACATAGAAACTGCTGTTGCCCCTTCAGATTTCTAAGGAGAGGGAGGGACTGCATTTGGGGAAGGATAGATGCTACCCAGTCAGCCAGGCTCATCCACTAGGAAGACAGCTTACTCAGCCTTACGGGCCCCTGAAAGAATTAAAATCACAGCAAAATGGTGACTTCTTGTCATACCATGGGATTTAGGGGTCTCTTGCAAGCAATCAAAGATGGAACACTAGAATGCGTGACTTCCAGGGTCTGCCATATTTACATAAGATTTGAATTGTTGTTGTTGTTCATTTGCTCAGTCGTGTCTGACTCTTTGCAACCCCATGGACTGCAGCAAACCAGGTGTCTCTGTCCTTCACCATCTCCTGGAGCTTGCTCAAACTCATGTCCATTGAGTCGGTGATGCCATCCAACCATCTCATCCTGTCATCCCCTTCTCCTCCTGCCCTCAATCTTTCCCAGAATCAGGGTCATTTCTAATGAGTTGGCTCTTTGCATCAGGTGACCAAAGTATTGGAGTTTCAGTTTCAGCATCAGTCCTTCCAATGAATATTCAGGATTGATTTCCTTTAGGGTTGACTTGTTTGATCTCCTTGCTGTCCAAAGGACTCTCAAGAGTCTTCTCCAACACCACAGTTCAAGAGCATCAATTCTTTGGCACTCAGACTTCTTTATGGTCCAGCTCTCACATCCATACATGACTACTGGAAAAACCATAGCTTTGACTAGCCAAACTTTTGTTGGCAAAGTGATGTCTCTGCTTTTTAATATGCTGTCCATATTGGTCATAGGTTTATTCCAAGCAGCAAGCATCTTTTAATTTCATGGCTTCAGTCATCATCTGCAGTGATTTTGGAGCCCAAGAAAATAGTCTGTCACTGTTTCCATTGTTTACCCATCTATTTGCCATGAAGTGATGGGACCAGATGCCATGATCTGAGTTTTTTGAATGTTGAGTTTTAAGCCAGCCTCTTCACTCTCCTCTTTCACTTTCATCAAGAGGCTCTTTAGTTCTTCACTTTCTGCCATAAGGGTGGTGTCATCTGCGTATCTGAGGTTATTGATATTTCTCCCGGCAATCTTGATTCTGGCTTGTGCTTCATCCAGCCTGGCATTTAGCATGACGTACTCTGCATATAAGTTAAACAAGCAGGGTGGCAATATACAGCCTTGATGTACTCCTTTCCCAATTTGGAACCAGTCTGTTGTTCCATATGCAGTTCTAACTGTTGCTTCTTGACCTGCATACAGGTTTCTCAGGAGGCAGGTCAGGTGGTCTGGTATTCCCATCTCTTTCAGAATTTTCCACAGTTTGTTGTGAACCACACAGTCAAAGGCTTTAGTATAGTCAATGAAGCAGAAGTAGATATTTTTCTGGAATTCTCTTGCTTTTTCTATGGTCCAGCAGATGTTGGCAATTTTATCTCTGGTTCCTCTCTAAATCCAGCTTGAACATCTGGAAGATCTTGGTTCACCTACTGTTGAAGCCTAGCTTGGAGAATTTTGAGCTAATGTGTGAGATGAGTGCAATTGTACAGTAGTTTGAACATTCTTTGGCATTGCTCTTCTTTGAGATTGGAATGAAAACCGACCTTTTCTAGTTCTGTGGCTACTGCTGACTTTTCCAAATTTGCTGGTATATTGAGTGCAGCATATTCAGAGCATCATCTTTTAGGATTTGAAATGGCTCAGCTGGAATTCCATCACCTCCACTTGCTTTGTTCATAATGATGCTTCCTAAGGCCCACTTGACTTCTCACTCCAAGATGTCTGACTCTAAGTCAGTGATCACACCATAGTGGTTATCTGGGCTACTAAGATCTTTTTTGTATAGTTCTGTGTATTCTTGCCACCTTTTCTTAATATCTTCTGCTTCTGTTAGGTCCATACCATTTCTGTCCTTTATGGTGCCCATCTTTGCACGAAATGTTCCCTTGGTATCTCTAATTTTCTTGAAGAGATCCTAGTCTTTCCCATTCTATTGTTTTCCTCTATTTCTTTGCATTGTTTACTTAGGAAGGCTTTATTTTCTCTCCTTGCCATTCTTTGGAACTCTGCAGTCAGATGGGTATATCTTTCCTTTTCTCCCTTGGCTTTTGCTTTGAAAGATTTGAATAGTGTATATTAATTTATATAATTTTCTAGCTGATTTTCCAGTAAAGAAGTAAAATAGATTGTGTCACTCTACAGGTAAGAAAGGAAAGGCTCAGAATTCAGGTGACTTTTCCAAGGTTACAAGTTAATTAGGTCCAAGATTAAAGCCCAGGTCTCTTGCAAGCCTGGATCGCCAAACATGGTTTTTCCCACAGTAGTAGCATGTGATCTCCTTACTGAATACCTGGGGCTGCCCTGGGGTGGACTAGGTGGTGAGAAGGAAGAGCAATGCCAGGGGAGGTCTGGTCCTTGTCCTAGAAGAGCTAGTGGTTCCTTTGCAGGTAGGACTCATACAGACATAAAACACTTAAGGAGAAGTGTGCTTTGGAATGGTGCTGCTTAAAGTTTAAAGCAGTGTTTGACCAGGTACAAGAGCAGGGGTTCTGACTACAAACGCTCCAGCCATTAAGAAGGTCATCCCCATGGAATGCTCATGGGGTGAGTGCTCCAAGGCAAAGCGTACAGGGCAGGGTTGTGTCTAATAGCTGTGGGTCAGTAAGTGTGTTTTGATAATTTCTATTCTCTTATCTCATGATGCCTCCTTCACACCAGAGCCCTTTGGCTCCAGCAAGGCCAGTGGCCCTAGGTCCTTTTCATGATAAGCTCACTTCTGCTATCAATGCCGTTGCTTACCCTGGTTCCCACCAAAGGGAGGGTCGTGTTCTCCTAGCCCTCTTTCCAGAGAGAAGCCAGCCCCACTGTCCTAACAAATCATTACTGCTATGCACCAAGCACCCCCGCAGAGGCACAGAGAAAAGTGGGGAGAAGCTTGGAGGGTAAGAAAAACACCTGGAGAAGCTTGGACCGGGAAGGGGGTAAGAGTGTGAGAAGAAGAAGAGGGGCTTGTTTCTTAAATACGTGGACTTGGGCATTTCTGGATGCCCGAAAGGGGTCACTGCAGGGTGAAACCACAAAGCAATTTAGATCATGGAGGAAGGACTTGTTCTCCTAAAACGGGAAGTGTTACTAGAAACCAATCCAAAGGGTTCTGTGGACTTCCCAGCGGGCTCTGAGGGATTCCACCTGTAGGGACTGGGGAAGGTGCTGGGACAGATGAGTGAGAACGGACAAGTTTCACTCCCTGCAGGGGCGGGAGGCCCTGGGGGGCCGGGCCTGCAGCCCTGGAGCAGAAGGGCGAGGCCTCCCAGAGCTCTTCCTTCCTTGGGAATGAATTTCCCCTCTGGAGAACACTGCAGGTGCTGAGCTCTCTGAAGTGCGAATGGAGTGGGAATCAGGGAAGCCAGGACCCTCCTCCTGTCCCTAGGTCTCGGAACAGAGATGGAGCCAAGGCTAAAGCTTCTAGGAGTTTCCGCTTCTCTGTGCTTGGGGACCAAAGGGAATGAGGCGTGTGTGTCATGTACAGCACTTTTGTCCTATCCTTTGGCGTTAGCTGTGGCTCTCCTTCAGTATATATATCACCCAGGACAACGACTTGGAAGTCCCTTTCTGGGGCATCATCTTCTGTCTTGGAATGAGATTGTCAGCCTTTCCAGGTGGGGCATCGTGGGGGAGGAGATGAGGGTCTGGTGTGAAGAGAGGTTCCCAGTTCAGGGTCAGTGAGTGGGATGTGTGTGTATGTGCATATATGTGTGTGTGTATGTGCATATGTGTGTGCTCATGTGCATGTGAGTATGTGCATGTGCATGCATGCACATGTGTGTATATGTATGTGTATGTGTGTAAGTATGTGCATATGCATGTGTGTGAAGGAAATGGCAACCCACTCCAGTATTCTTGCCTAGAGAATCCTGTGGCCAGAGGAGCCTGGACGGCTGCTGTCCATAGGGTCACATACAGTCAGACACGACTGAAGCAACTTAGCATGCATGCATGCGTTGGATAAGGAAATGGCAACCCACTCCAGTATTCTTGCCTGGAGAATCACAGGGATGGAGGAGCCTGGTGGGCTGCCATCTATGGGGTCGCACAGAGTCGGACATGACTGAAGCGACTCAGCAGCAGCAGCAGCAGCAGCATGCATGTGTGTATGTATGTGCATGTGTGTGTATGCCTATGTGTGTGCATGTGCCTATGTGTGTGCCTATGTGTGTGTGTGCCTATGTGTGTGAATGTGCCTGTGTGTGTGTGTGTGAAACAGAGAGAGAGAAACTTGGTGTCTGTGGCAGCATCCAGGATTCCTATGGAGTCCCCCAAATGCAGAAAAATTCTAGAGATTACTGCAAGAAGGGAGACCTCAGAAAGCAGGTCCTGTCTTTCTACCTCAATCCCATGCCCAAGCTCTCTGAGCCTTGAGGTGGGACTTGGGCCAAAAGAGTGGCCAGGGATGATTATCTGATAGTGACATTTACATCTGCTGCCTGGCACTTTCCTCCTCAGGAATTCAGTTTTTCTCTGTTTCTTTTTATTTAATGTTTCTGCCCTCTACATGAATTTAGATCTGAGAATGCAGGTGACCTGGCTGCCACACTGGCATGTCCCCTTTCTAGTGTCCAATATTTCCCAAGCCCCTTGCTCTCGTCTGTTTCCTGTCTTCATCTTGGGACATCATGTCCCTGACTCCACAGACAGATGGGTCTCTTGAGAAGGACTCCCCTCTGCCTTAAGTATATTCTACTCTTCAGTGAGAGAATGTATAAATGCAGGTTCCAGACTTTGAACAGGAAGGCACATGGGGAGAGGTCAGAGTGATTGGGACCCAGGCCTCCTGAGACTTAAGGGAGGTGTAGTCCCAGTGGGCACATAGGAGCCCTATTCCAGATGCCTGACCAACCTTTCTCCATGCACAGGAGGGCGAGAGAGAAAGAGAGAGAGATGCGGAGAGAGGTGGAGACAAAGGTGGAAGTAACCATAGTGATAGAGGAGGAGGGATACGGAGTGGGTGAGGGAGGAAGGCAGAAAACAAAGGACGGAGGAGGAGGAGAGGATAAGGAAGGGAAGAGGAAGAAGAAGAGGGAGAGGAGAAGAGAAAGGAGAGGAAAAGGGGAATCTGGAAAATGAACTGAATCTAGAACGTTTGTCTTGAAATCCAAATTCCATATTTACTAATTTTAAGAATTAAACAAATAACTTCTCTCTCTGCTTGAATTTCTTCCCTGTGACATGAGGAATTATATCCAATCTTGCCAATCTAACAGATCAGTTGTGAAAATCAAATGAGGAAATGTGTGCAGATGCATTTTTGTGGTATGAAATGTCCTCTAATACAAATAAACACATGTATGTATGTACCCCACCCCGGCTGATCTGCATGTTGCTTCACGGTAGTTGTAGCACTACCTCCTCTACAGGGGCCATGCTGATTTCTCTTGCACCTTTGCCTTTCCCAATTCCTATATCTGGGATCCTTTAGTCTTTACTCCTAACCATCACCTTACATGTTAATTGGAAGCACTCCTCAAGTATCTCTCAACTCCTCTGGGCTTTGGGAAGCATTTCTTGATTGTCCAACCACCTCTGATAAGTCCTTTCTCCGAATTGTGAGCCTGTAATGAGAGAAGGGGCTTCCCAGGTGGCGCCAGTGGTAAAGAATCTGCCTGGCAATGCTGAAGACATAAGAGACATAGGTTCGATGCCTGGATCCAGAAGATCCCCTGCAGGAGGGCATGGCAACCCACTCCAGTATACTTGCCTGGAGAATCCCATGGACAGAGGAGCCTGCTGGGCAGCAGTCCATAGGGTCACAAAGAGTCAGACACGACTGAAGTGACTTAGCACGCACACACAATGGGAGAATATGACTCAGGAAGGACTCCTTCCTCAGCCCCACTCTGTTTTTGCATCTGGTTATCAGCTGGAATTGTGAGCTGTTTTAAATGTGAGCACAGGTGGGATGGTGTTATCGAAATATTTAGGAAATACTGTATTTTTACACAATGCCCTGCTGTGTCCTGGGGTGAGAGATTATGTGTGGAAAGAAGACAAAGACAGAGAGTTTTCTTGTCAGGCTAAAATAAAGAGACTGTAAGTTTCTAATAAAAGATAGCAGACAAAATGGCGGGCGGTGCTTCCCACCTTCATCGCGGGCTCTGATGAGGAGCGGACCTGTTGTGCAGACTGCTGCCCTCCCTGTAGAGAGAATCCGTGGTATATCGGAGGCCCAAAGCTGCCTTAGCAAGTCAGGCTATTTTGAGGGGTGCTTCTTGACTTTTCGAGAAGGAGTAGCTCGGAAAACAGAAGGGAGTACCTCTCCAACAGTTTTCTGCATTGCAGGGATGGTAGGCTGCAGAGGGAAGCCTCCGGTTTGGGGACAGAGGAGGGTGGGAGGGAAATGTGTGGTGACATTAAGCTTCCCTGGGGATCACAACACCCTGGTATATTAATATATGGACTTTGCTTCCATGGTTGCCCGCTTGCACTCAGATGAGGAGGAAATGGTACAGGAAGGAAACGCAGAGCTGAGCGTGGGTGTGGAGTCTGACTATTCACGGCCATGGGCTGTACTCTCTGAGCTGACTCTCAAGCACATGTAGAATCTTCTCTAGTTAGTCTCTCTCTCCTTCTCTCTGTCCTGTGTTCCCAAGCAGATTTTCACAACCTCAGAGAAGGAAACTCTATGAAATACTCTGTAGTTCACAGCACTAGCATACTGGAGGGATTCTTCTAATCTCCCATTGAACTGATATGAAGATAGTAAGACCCATAATAGAAACACCGGACATAGGTTCAAGCCAGGCACTGTTCTGAGTATGTTAAACACTCACTCCATAAGAGCCTTATGTGGTAAACACCACAATTGAATACAAACGAGGACACCACGACAAAGGGAGACGGAATAACTTGACTAAGGTCACATAGCTAAAGAATGATAAAGCTGAGTTTGAATCCAGGGAGACTGACTCCAGCATCCAAGTTCCTATCTGCTGAGCTGAACTATGCTTTCATGCTACGGATGTGTGTATGTGTCTGTGTGTGTGTGTGTGCATGCACATATATGCACAGGGCAGAGGGTCCATATCGGTCTAGGAGGAGAAGTTAGAAATGACCAGAAGAATGCAAACTCAATAGGGAAGGAATCTTGGTGGGCTTCGAGAGACAGAAACCTCTTTTTCAAAGCGAATATTCCTCCAACACTTATGCAATCCCCACAAATAGGAATATTCCTAAAATAGACCATTTCTTCACATGCTATGTTTGTATCGGTCTCCTCCCGGTCTCATTTTTAGAACAGTAGGTAATCTTTACTCCTATTAGTTGTCTGTGTTTTGAATTCTCTCAGGACGGTCTTTCTGAGATGGCGTCTCTTTGTGCTCACCAAAAGCACCTGGGCAAACAGGCTGTGATGCTGGGGGAACAGGAAGGGAGCATGAGTAACATGGCCACTCTCAAGCCACCGTTAACCTCCTCTCTATGAGGATTAATTATGTGTCCTCAAATAGTGCTGTGTGGAATGTGGGGCCAGGTCCCCTTTTGTCTCCATCTCCCCTGGCTTCCCTGGTAGCTGAGCTGGTAAAGAATCCACCTGCAAAGCAGGAGACCCTGGTTTGATTCCTGGGCTGGGAAGATCTGCAGGTGACGCGATAGGCTACCCACTCCAGTCTTCTCTGGTTTCCATGGTGGCTCAGACAGTAAAGAATCTGCCCGCAATGCGGGAGACCTGGGTTTGATCTCTAGGTCGGGAAGATCCCCTGGAGAAGAGAATGGCAACCTACTCTAGTATTCTTGCCTGGAGAATTCCATGGACAGAGGAGCCTGACAGGCTACAGTCCATGGGATCCCATAGAGTTGGCCACAACTAAGTGAAGTGACTTTCACTTTCTTTGCCCTGGCTCCCAGCACAGATTCTACTCGATCCCCACTGGTTGTTAATTATGGACCCACTGGGAGAAGAAATGGCCTCAGCCCAGAGCCCTCTGCATGTCTGGTTGGGTTCATGGGCAAGTCTGAGTTTTGCTCAGGGACCAGCCTTTGTAGATGACAAAGTGAAAGTCTCAGCTCAAGTTTTTGTGGAATTTTCCTTATTGAGGATGATGCCATTTCAAGAGGACAAATGTTCTTTTTGGCCTATTTCATTTGTTATCAGACGTCCTATCACTTGAAACACTGAGAGAAGATGTGTTTTCTCAGCTGTAGGGACGCTGTCTTAGGGGAGAGATTCTATGCAATGGAAGTTCAGCAAACCCAGGGATATGATTTAGAAGCAATTCACTAGGTCAGAGACACCTTTAAATCAGAAATGTGGCAAGGGGAGAGGAGAGAAATCTCAACAGTCAGTTATTTTGTCTACAAATCAAGAGCACGGTGAACTTTCTCACTTTTAACTTCTGTTGAAACAATGACCATAAACAACGTGCAATGCTAAAAACTAATTAAACAGCCATCCTAAATCAACAAAAAAGGGTAAATTGAATTTTAAGTAACATTTGCTCCTGTGAAATGTGTGTGGGGCAATGGGAGGGGAAGTGTGCTTCTCCATGCTGGCCTGTCCTGAGGCTGACACTTCTGTGAGTTAGACTTATTAATTAGTGAGTTGATCAGCCTGTCCCTATTACCTCAGCTGCCTTTGTGTTTCACTGAACACTCCTCTCAATAACCCACCATCACCATCACCACCATCATCACCATCATTGTCATGCCTTTCTTGAAGCCATTTGTCCAACTAATGCGTTCTCTTTTTTTCTGCTTATCTAAATTCAACTCATCCTTACCATGCTCTCAGTTCTTTCCTTCAGTCTACTCAGCAGTGCTCCAAGATTCCTGCCTCTTAATGGACACCTCAGTGATCGTCTGGACCACTTACTGCCCACCTGTTACACCCAGCGTCACGAAAGCTATTTACTCAGTTCTTATCATTCTCATGCTCCACAGTCCCCCTGCACCCCATGCTAGCCAGGAAGGGCTAGATTGTACAGGAACAAAAGATTCCCAAATGTCAGGGCCTCAACACTAGAAAGGTTTTATTCAAGGATCCAAGCACAATGGGGTCTCCTCCAACTAGGAACTGTGTCTTGGGGTTACAGGACCACTTTGGTGCTGTCCAGGGGTAGCTGGTGCTTTCCAATGACTCATCCTGGATGTGGACAATGTAATTTTTGTGCACATTTCATTGGCCAATTTGTCACATAACTGCCCATCTGCAAGGCAATTGAAAAGTACAATTTTCCAGGTGTCTTGGAGGGGAGGAGAACTGGGTATTGGGTTTTGATGCCAGCTATATCAGCAATTAGATAATAATTTTGTAAAAGTACCTTAGATAGCTTATATTTCTTAGTGTCTCTCACGTTTTCGGTAAAATAGGCTCTCAGTAAATGTTTGTTGACTAAGTGACATCATCAGTTATCCCTTATGGAACATTAATTTATGATATTTTTATCTTACAAGGGACAAGCTAAGTGGAATAAAGACTCATAATTAAGGTCTGACACATGGTAGAGCATTCATTCATTCATTCAACAAATGCCTTTTTAAGGCCTTATATATTCAAGACAGTGTTGTAAGCATTTGTAAACAATGTACTGATTGTTGTCCTTGCATAGCTTGCATTGTAGAGAAGGAAACAGACAACAAACAATAAGTATAACAAATAAAGAAATTACATAGTGTGATCGAATGTGATGTGCTGTGGAAATAAAAGAAGGAAAAGCAGATAAAGGTAAAGAGTAAAGTCACCACTTCCCTGGTGGCTCAGATAGTAAAGAATCTGCTGCAATGCAAGAGACCTGGCTTCGATTCCTGGGTCGGGAAGATCCCCTGGAGAAGGGCATGGTTACCCACTCCAGTATTCTTGGCTGAAGAATCCCACGGACAGAGGAGCCTGGTGGGCCACAATCCATAGGGTCACAAAGAGTCGGGCACCTCTGAAGTGATTTAGCACAAAGGATATAGAGATTGAGAGGTTTTCAGTGAAAGTAATTTTAATTAGAGTTGTCAGGGCAAGCTTCATTGAAATGATTTTGGAAAAGAAGCAGGTGAGCAGATATTTGGAGGAAAAGCAAGTAGGAAGAAGGAAAAGACTTTGCTAAAGCCTTAAGCTGTGACACATTTGAGGAACAGGATGGAGTTCAGTGCAGCTGGAGTGAGATCGTGTGGGCAGCTGGAGATAAGTTTAGAGGGATGAGGGGAGCACATCATGAAGGCTAGTAGGCTATCATATAACTGGATTTTTCTCTGAGTCAAATAAGAGGTGATGTGAGATGTTCTGATGTTTAGTAATACATAATTACACATGTATTCTATGTGTGTCTATTTTAATCCAAAGTAGGAAGTTTAGCTTTTGTCTCATTTACATTTCTTGGCTCTCATAATAACATATTTACCTTTGCAGAGAACTTTTTCATGAATTATACCATAAAATAATAATTATAAAGATAAGAGGGGGCTGGCACTATTATCAGCTCCCACTTACGTCATGTTTATGGATGACCGAGATGGAAATTTTGCCTAGAATCCTTGTGGCCCAGCTACCCAAAGGATGGGGCTATTAGGGCTTAACCTCTCCCTTTCTAGCCTCTCCATACTTGTATCATAAGGTCTTAGAGAAAGAAACTTAATCAGCAGAATCAAATGGGCGGTGAGATGAGTTCCACATAATCCCCACTCTCATTGAGTCTGAACATCTCTTAATAAAACTCACAGTTGTTGTGGGGAAGGGATATGGGGCTGCTGTCTCTCCAGCCCGCTGAGCTACCACCTGCTCCCGGCAGGGGCCATGATGCTCATCCCCGGAGTATCATCGCTTGTTTTCCAGCCTGATCTCCCTTCCAGGGAGAAAATAACCACTGGTCTGTGGGCTCCTGCAGTCTCTCCCCAGTTCCATTAGGGCCTGTGTTCACTGCCTGCATCATGTTACCAGTGACACCAGCGTGATGACCACTTTCCCCTGGAATTCCTAGGGGGCTTTCCCACTTGTTTGGTTGTCTCAGATCTGGTCAAGGTGGAGCTTGTTTCCCTTCCCCCGGCCAGGCTTATTTGTTTTTAATTACTTATTCCATTGCTGCATGATAGCGATTGCTGGATATGAGGCCAAGTTTGGAGATGTTTTATCCCTAAATTTGCTATCGGGCACAGGGTCACAAACCCCCCACACCATGCTGACTCTGCTCCTACCCTGGATGGGCTCTGCTTAGTTTCCTAGGGTGTCTCCAACAACTATGAAGTAAAATGAAAGGGAAAGTGTTAATTGCTCAGTAGTGTCTGACTCTTTGGGACCACATAGACTGTAGCCCACCAGGCTCCTCTGTTCATCGGATTCTCCAGGAAGAATACTGGAGTGGGTTGTTATGCCCTCCTCCAGGGGATCTTCCCGACCCAGGGATCAAACCTGGGTCTCTCGAATTGCAGGCAGATTCTTTCCTATCTGAGCCACCAGGGGAGATCTATTAAGTAAACACAGAATCAATGATAGTCATTACTTCCTGCCACTCAGTGTCCAGCCCTTTATGAGAATATTAACTCTTTGATGAATATGTGGTCCACGTTCCCTCATCTGACTCTTGGTCTCTGCTAATTGTGATGATTACACACCACCTTTCCCTGCCCTTTACTGTCTTGCTCTCTGCCCTGGATGCTGAGCCCTGCATGCTACCTTCCTGCATGCTACCTCCCCCAAGCTCCCTTGCAGCCTCTGTCTTCCTGTTGGGTTCAGTGATGGGATGCACCAACAGGGTGCAGGGGTTGGTGAGGAGACCGCAGTTAGGATGTTTCTGCCCCGCTGTCTTACACTTGGGACAATAGCTCTGCTTGTAGCTGTTATATTTATGCCTGCAGCTCCTGCCAGGTGGGCCCTCTTCCAGGACTCTGGCTCTCCCTGTGTTCTGGTAATGTTAATTCCTCCCTCCTCTGGTCCCTCAGGCCCCTGCTGTTCGAATTTTAGGATACCTTGACATCTCCTGTTGACTTCCTTAAACCTGTACCTAATCCCACTATCAAACTCTTTTCAAAACCCCAGCTTTGGTGCCTTCCATTTCCTGCTGGGCCCTCAGTGATAGACCAACAAACACTTCTCTCTGAGGCAGGAACAGGATATGGCTGTAGGTCCTAGGGGTTCCCTGTTGTCTCCTCTCCCAGAGATTTTATCCTCATCCTTTCCTGCTGGATAGTTTGATTAGGTGACTTCAGCCACTGTCAGCCTCCGGGTTGGGAGTAAACTAAAGGTCATCTACCACTGAGTGCAAATGCTGCAGGCTGGAGGCAGGGGTGCGGGGGTGTTGTTGAAATAAGAAGATGTATTCATTGCCTCTGACGAGTCCACAGGCTGGCTGGGGTATAAGAAATCACACACCACTGAAACAACACATACCACTGAAACAATAGGAGTATAAAAAAAAATGATCATTATTATCTGTTAAGCATGGGCTTCCCAGGTTGCACTAGTGGTAAAGAATCTGCCTGCCAATGCAGGAGACACAGGAGACGTGGGTCTGATCCCTGGATCAGGAAGATCCCCTGTAGTAGGAAATGGCAACCCACTCCAGTATTCTTGCTTGGGAAATTCCACGGACAGAAGAGCCTTGTGGGCTATAGTCCATGGGGTTGCAAAGAGTGGGATGAACACACACACACACACACACACACAGATTTATCAAGCACTTAATGCGTGTCAGGCTTTGCGGCATGAGAGATTTCATTAAGGAGGCATGATTTGACCTGCACCTTGAAGTAAAGAAATGAGCATATGTGGAGAATGAGAAAACGGAGGATGAGGACACAGTGCCAGTCCTAGACTGGCAGTTCAACTCAAGGGACTCTGGAGGAGGCTGCTCCTGCCACATAATTCTCCCTAAGACCCTGGGTGGGGTGGCATGCCGTGGGCTGGGACCTGGAGCATGGCTCCAGAGGGGAGCTTTCCTGGGGCACAGCTGCCTGCACTAAAGGCTCTTCACAACCCTTCCTCAGCCCATTCTTGTGTTCCCCTTGAGAATGTGGACCTTGACCTCCTGCTTTGCCTTCTTCCTTGCTTCCTATTGGTCTGATGAGAATATGTACTCTTGGGGCCAAACTCAGGATTCATCCATCTATCCAGCCATTCATTTCTTTACTCCCTCACTTACTCACTCAGATCAAAACATCTGTCCCTGTTATTCTTATCCTATCTAACTGTATATCCACACAAAGCCAGCCTGCAAATCCTCAGCTGTGGACCCAGTCATACAAGTTGAGGGGCACAGCTGGAGAAACCTCTCCACACACAGGCCAACGTTGGAACCACAAGCTCATTAGGGTCTCAGCATTTTCCAGCAAGCACTTTGTATGTCCATAATATCCTGTTATCCCTAAAGATTATCATTTCAGATCCTCCTCACTCCCACTTCTGACTCATTCACTTCCTCCACTCCTCAATTATCCTTACTGCCTTCTCTACCCTCCTTAACAGCCTCTTCAAGGCCTTGCTGCCTCATAAGCTCAATGTGAGAATAATTCATCTCTCTTCCTTGACATCCCCTTCCACTGTGAGGATTATCTCCTCTTACATCACTTTTCTTTCACCTAAATCCCCACCATTTCCCCATATCAATTCATGGACTCACACATGAATTCTCCAATGATGTCCTGTGGTTAAATATTAAGGACTTTTTTGGTTCTTATACTGCTTTCTTGCTTATGGTGTCAATGTCCTTCTTCCTGCAGGAACTTGGTAGATGTTTTTGTTTTGTGACTTCCAAGATTCCACTTCCTCTGTGGTCTCCTCTTCTCTCTTTCCACTCTTTACCTTTCACTTCTTGTTCTTCCTCTTCTCCTTTCCTAACTCAACTTCTAAATTTATTGTTTTTCTCTGTCTCCATCTAGAAGCATGAACTCTAGACCCAGTTGATATGAGTTTGAATCTTGACTCCATCACTTCCAAATTGGGCAGTTTTCATACCTTGCTGTGACCCCATATTGCCTAGCTCATAGTTGACACTCAAAGAGGCAATGGCAACCCATTCCAGTGTTCTTGACTGGAAAATCCCAGGGACAGCGGAGCCTGGTGGGCTGCTGTCTATGGGGTCGCACAGAGTCGGACATGACTGAAGCGACTTAGCAGCAGCAGCAGCATAGTTAACACTTAATCAACATCAATCATTATTCCTCCAATTGTCCAAGCACAAACCTGGAAGTCATTCCCGACTTCTTCTCCATCCCTTCGTCTTGTCCCAGCCACAAGGATCTTGATCTTCTGATTGTTTCTTGGAGCTGTCCATTTTTTGTTCCCTTCAGAACTGACCCAGTTCAGGGACTCATGTAGCATCTGATTCTTAACTGTTCTATTTGTTTCCAGCTTTAGCTGCCTGATCCAATTTTTACTTTGAATCAAAGCAATCTTTCTAATAAATAATTATAGCCTCATCCATGCTTAAAATCCTATTAGGATTGCTACTGCTTTCAGGATGGAGTCCAAACGCCTTGGCATGCAATGGGAGGCCCTCCCAGAGCTGCTTCCTGCTCCTTTCAAGTCATACTTTCCACTATCCATGCCATGACCTAGCCATCTAATTTCCTACCTAAAGATGTTCATTAAACATGGATCTGGACCTGTTGGATGAGACTTACTGGCATCAAATGTCCCAAGAGTCCACGTATTTGCCAAGTGTCTCCTGTCTCATGTGTCTGTTGTTTAGTTGGTAAGTCGTGTCTGACTCTTTTGCAACTTCATGGACTGTATCCCACCAGACTCCTCTGCCATGGGATTTCCCAGGCAAGAATACTAGAGTGGGTTGCCATTTACTTCTCTAGGGGATCTTCATGACCCAGTTATTAAAGTCACGTCTCCTGCACTGGCAGGCGGATTCTTTACTGCTGAACCACTTGGGAAGCCCACACTTGTGTCTGATCACTTCAAAAATTGGGAACCAGTGCTTTAGAAAATATTTAGCAAAAGCATGCACAGTCCTCAACCTCAATGAGAGGTCAAAATGAAATTAATCAATGGCTAGATGATTTAGTCCTGGCTATAAATGCCATAGGAAGGAGGTTAGAGAAAGGTACTGTGAATTTCTGCCTCTTTGCCTACTTTTTGCCCACAATTTCATCATTCTATCATTCATCATTCCCATTTCTTCCTAGCTTTTGTGGAGGAAAATGTGAAATTTAAGAAAGACTTATTCCATCCACTATCCATGGACCCTCATATCTTCCTTCCTCAACATGTCTGAGACAAGACCCTGTGTCCTCACAAGACAAACAAGTTTAATTTAAATCCTGGGTTTCTTTTGCATGCATCTCAACTGGATTATATAGCCTGTAGCTCAAATGGTAAAGAACCTGCCTATGATGCAGGAGACCAGGATTCAATCCCTGCGTTGGGAAGTTCCTCTGGAGAAGGGAATGGCAATCCACTCCAGTATTCTTGCCTGGAGAATTCCATGGACAGAGAAGCCTGGTGGGTTATAGTCTATGGGGTCGCAAAGAGTCGGACATGACCGAGTGACTAACACACACGTCCAACCGGATCAGGGTGTGAGCTATATGGAATGAGACACAGGAACCCCACCTGAGGGGAAAGTGAGATGAAACAATTATTAGTTTTGGAGTCAGAATTCCTAGGATTGAACTTAAGTAAATTTGTGTATTCCCTTGGACAAATCTTAGATCCTCTGGGCATTGCATCTGGCACCCCTAAATGGGCTGGGAAAGATGATTATCAAATTAGTAGCATTAGTATGCCTTTGCCATGGGATCATTATGAGACTCCTGTAGAATAAGAGTTGTGAAAACACCTTTAAATCTTAACATGCCATGTTGCAAAAATAGATTTAAGAAGGCTAGAAAACAACATTGGATCCTCAGATTGTTAGTATAGATATTTTCTTCCAAATGTGAGGTGGATGTTGAGAGTGGGTGAGGGGCCTGGTGTCTGAGGAGGGATTACCAAGGGTCTATTTGAAGTGAATCTTAAGAGCAGGAGGAGTCTATTCCATGAACCAGTTTCTTTATGTTCTTCCTTCAAAAAGGGCCATGTCCTTGTCTGCTTTTTGCTCTTTCTTTTGGAGCAAATTGAACTTCTGAGAATCTTAGAATTGATCTTGGAACACCAGGTTTAACATGTTAATACTTGTGGAGAAGTCTTTGGTGGACATGTCCCCCACCTTGGTCCCCATCTGCCTCTCAAACTTAAGCTCCCAGTGGATCCTAAAAATCCATCTCCATTACAGTCTAACTGGTTTGATCACTCTGGCAACCCAGAGAATTGCCTCTTGTATTTAAGACAGGCTGACCTGGGATAAGAAAGATTCAGTAGGTATACGTGTTTCTTTGGAGGTAAAGTATATCACTTTGCTAGAGTCAAAGAATTCCTTCTGAGAGGATCCTCAGCACCACTTGGGAGTGCTGAGTCCAAAGTGGTCAAGTGAGATACCAACTGGGAGGCAAGCAGAGCTCCGCTCTCAGTTGACAAAATCCACACAAAGTCAGCCAGTTTTTACTGCTTATCTTTGGTAATCCTCTGCTCTCTTTTCTCTCTCCTCTCCTTCCTCCTCCCTTTTGCCCCCCCACACTGAGGAAGGCCAGGTTTTATTCTAGCAAACTTGGGTAACAATAGATATGATTGTCAGCCTCCCTGGAGCTGGCCGGGTTTTTATGAAATTAGACATATTTGTCTTGATGTTTAGGAGCGAGCATGAAATTCAAATCTCTGTGTTGGCATTCCGCGGGCCGGGCCTTTAATATTCAATGACATGACTTCATTGCGGTTTTGACAACACTATATAGAAGCTGTGCTTACCATTGAAAATTAAAGCCACTGAAAGCGTTGACAACAGCAGAACTGTGAATGCTTCCCAGCTCCTGAAGTGATTGCTATTCCAGTTTGTCTAGAAGTGCTTATTGTGTTTGTAATGCCGTCAGTTCCACTTAAAGACGACTTGAAGTCGGTGCCATACAGGTAAGTACCAAAGAAATCTCCGTCTTCCTGTCTCTCTCCACTCCTCCATCGTTTCCCATACAATTTTTCCACTGAGGGCCCATTTGCATTTGGTTACAGAGCCCCTGATTCCCTCTACCTGGGAGCCGGTTGATTGCACTTTTTTTCAAGTTTCCAGGTTAACCAGACTTTAATTTTTCCTTTTGTTCATTTGCCTTTTCTTTGTCTTCTTTTTCTTCCCTGTGAGTATCAGGAACACTGGGCTTTAGTGTGTTACTGTTTAAATCCCCGAGCGTGTGACTCTTCTCCTCTCCTCTCCTGTGTAAATCGAATCTTAGGTGGGGGTTGAGGAGGACTTGGTATCTGAAGAAGGATTATAAAAGAAACTCTCTTTTGAAATGAATGCCAACTGTAAGAAGAGACGACTCTGTTGACCATGACTTCAGTTTGGGTCTTTGTAATATTGAGAACGTTCAAAAGAAAACTTAAAAAATAACTAATAGGGCTCAGCTCTGCTGTTGTTGTGGGTGGTGGTGTTAAAGCAGATGAACTAGTAGAGAATTCTAATGGCCTCTTCCCTAGGCTGGATGCTTGCTTCAGTCTTTGAAGATTTCTTCCTCTGCCACAAGTGGACATGCGATGATTTTATCAGAAAAACATTCTTGGTACAAGCCTTTCATCCTCAAGCAAGCCGAGACTCTTGGAATGTAAAACTAGGATGCAAATAAGAGAGCTGAGAGGAGGGTCTGGGGTGCTGAAGGCAGTGATCTAAGAGGGACTTTGTGGCAGATGAAGGCGGCAGTGGCTGAAGGAAGGGTCCGGGGTGAGAGCAGGCTGTATGGACACGAACAGCCTCGGTCCTAGGGAGCCAGTAAGGGGCAACTACCAGGCTTCACCCTCCTGTCTTCCTCAACACACTCCTCATTGGAATCCACTTTCCTGCTTTTCCAGACCCTGCTGGATAAAAAGGTTTTTGACAATGGATGATGAGCCTTCTTTTCTGTTTCTAAGCAACCTCCTTGAATTTTGGAAAATAAGAACTCCATCGCCAGAGCAGGGCTGCTATGGGGCAATTTGAACAAGGCACCAGGATACAGACATCTGTACCCTGCACTCTTCCTGGACACATCATGATTCCTGAGAGTTGCCATTGACTCTCCTTTCCCTGACTTTTCAGAAGGACCATGTCATTCAGTTCAGTTCAGTTCAGTTGCTCAGTCGTGTCCGACTCTTCGACCCCATGAGTCGTAGCACGCCAGGCCTCCCTGTCCATCACCAACTCCCAGAGTTCACTCAGACTCAGGTCCATCGAGTCAGTGATGCCATCCAGCCATCTCATCCTCTGTCGTCCCCTTCTCCTCCTGCCCCCAATCCCTCCCAGCATCAGAGTCTTTTCCAATGAGTCAACTCTTTGCATCAGGTGGCCAAAGTACTGGAGTTTTAGCTTTAGCATCATTTCTTCCAAAGAAATCCCAGGGCTGATCTCCTTCAGAATGGACTGGTTGGATCTCCTTGCAGTCCAAGGGACTCTCAAGAGTCTTCTCCAATACCACAGTTCAAAAGCATCAATTCTTCGATGCTCATCCTTCTTCACAGTCCAACTCTCACATCCATACATGACCACAGGAAAAACCATAACCATGTTATTAAGGGGAGCCACATGCTCAGATGTCTTCCCAGGAAGCCCTGAAGCTTAAGAGACACTGTGTTTGTTACTTTTCAGTACTCCTTTGAACCTTAACAAATTAGTGGTGTTCCCCGGAGGTCCAGTGGTTAGGACTTGGCTGTTTCACTGTCAAGGCTTTGGTATAGCCCCGTGTTGGAGAACTAAGATCCCTCAAGCCATGTAGCATGGCTGGGGAGAAAAAAACATTTAGTAGAATTAAACAACATGGCTAGATTTTATAATTTTTAAAATATATTTAAACTAGGGGACTTAAAAACAAAAAAAGTTGTTTGGTGTTTATTAGCTTTCCCTGCCTACCCAGACTCTGGCTTGTCGTTTATCTCCTGCTATGGCCCACACAGATTCTGGTCTCCTTTGCTATGGGTGCCATCCTTCTGTGACCGTCCCCAGGGCAGGGAACGTGGTCTCTTGAGTGGATTTGAGATTTGGGATGAGCCCTGGTGATCATTTCCTGACTTTTCAGTATCAGATTCTGTCCTTGGTGCCTAACTGCTCTTACTCTGGGGGTCACGTTTTTGTCTCTTCCCCTCTTTATTTATTTTGGCTGTGTCAGGTCTTATTTGTGGCACATGGGATCACGAGGGACCCTTCACTGTGGCATGTGGTCTCTCCAGTTGTGGTGCAAGGTCTCTAAAGTGTGAAGGCTCAGTAGTTGTAGCATGTGGGATCTTAGTTCTCTGAGCAGGGACTGAACCCATGTCCCCTGCATTGCAAGGCAGATTCTTAACCATTGGATCACCAGGGAAGTCCTAGGGACCATGTTTTTAATTTAAAAAGTTAGACTTCTGTCTAGAACTTTGAAACATGGCATTGTTGCACGGTATTTTGAATATGAGTGATTTAGACACCACCAATATGCAACTTTATTTTTGTTTTTGTTTTTTTGACATTGTTTTAAACTTCATTAGTGAGAATAATTTCCCCCAGTGCTCGATGAGAACTGTGAAAGATATCATGAACTTTCTCCTCATTTTTAGATGCTATTGTTGTTGTAGGCCATAAACACAGGTTGGTCCAATAAATAGTGTATGGAGTCTCATGCATACGTGCTAAGTTGCTTCAGTCGTGAACGACTCTTACCGACCTCATGGACTGTAGCCTGCTAGACTCCTCTGTCCATGGGATTCTCTAGGCAAGGGTACTGCAGTGGGTTGCCACTTCCTTCTCCAATGGAGTCTCATGTGATGGTCAAAATAGAACCAAACCTGGAATTGCATATACTTCCTTGCTGTGATTTGAACTGCTTTGGGCTGGAAGCCTGGGTGGGACAGAAGACATGGCTCTTTGACTGTCTGCTGCTCCCTGGTTTCTTGCTCTATACTCCCTGCTTTGGTCATGAGGTCTCATAATGAATCTCACAAGGTTGGAGGCATGGGAGGGAGTGGTGAGTGGATGAGACAGTATCTGCTTGGCTGGGGACATCACAGTCTCTGGTATGGGCTGAGGGATAGAGCTGATTCTTCCCTCGAGGGCACTTTCTTGGGATCTTCAGAGGTTCCCTTCTGGTTCCCTTTGTTCTGAAGTTTCCCTGACCTGTGAGTGACCCCCATCCAATTCAGCTGGATATTGTGACACCTTCCTTTGCCATGGACATCCAGTGGTAAACCTCAAATCTCTTTCTGCTGAAGACACTCCTTCTAGGCAGCTCCACTGACTTGAACACAAAAAGGCCCGAGGTCTACCTGGTCCACATCTGTCTGTGAGAAATGCTCATACACCTCTTGTTCTCTTAGAGTGAAGGCCAATCACAGCAAAGCAGCCCTCCCCACTGGAGTCATCGGCCAACTCTGCCCTCACCCAGCAGATTTCCAGGTGGGAGTCAAACTCCTGCTTCCAGTCCCCTTAATATTCTCAAGTGTGAGTCAGGTGGCTGTCCTCTATGCAGAAATACATTTCAAATTCCTGCACGTCATCCTGCTGAAGAACCCTCCAGTAAGTCTGGGAAGAGCACATATCATTTGCTACTCTCTAAGTCCTGATTGAGCTGAGGGGTCCAAAAGTTGCAAAACCACGTTTGATTTCTCTCTTGTAAATTCTGCATAAAGGGGTAGGGCTGAAAAGCAAAGCAGGACATGTCCCATTCTATCTTGTCACACATTCTTGCTTCTCCAAGGGCTTTACAGTCTGGATGAGGGGCCAAAACAAAATGAGAAACAGCTTAAAAAGTGAGAAAAGAAATGTTACAAGTCAAGTAGCCTGAAGCCTCAATTGCATAGGACAGACGATTAGCACTATCAGGTTGGGGTTTGGGTGGATGGAGGAAACCGGGACACAGGGTAGAGTCATAAGTGTATGTTTGTTCAGAGCATTCAATTTTAGCCTTATCTTACTGATTTTCTACTTGAAATTCAAGATCTAAGCACTCCGTGGTGATGAGCCAAGCTTCAAGGGTTCTCCTGGCTGGAAATGACTGGCTGAGAAAATGCTCTGCGTCCAGGCGGCTCCTGCAGAGAGGTGCTGAGAATGATGAAATACACACTTATAGTAAGCACCACATGCATGGAAACCTTGTCTTTTTAACCTACATGTGTTTTTGACCAATTCTAGAAATCTCCTGAGAAGCTCAGCACATGGGAGAAGGGATAAACTTGGATCAACAACAGTCACTGTGCAGAAACATTTAGACACCCATTTCCTTCGATACATGTGGACACAATGCACTCTGTTGCTTAAGACTCTATTTCAGACACTGTGAGATACAGTCAAGTCTCTCAGGTAGCAATGCGATGAGAGTCACATACCCACCTCCCTCCACCCCCCAACTAGACTCACTACGGGGCACAGTGTAATGACACATTTGAGTGTGAGGACAGTGAGGACCTGGTCAGCTCAGCAGGAAAGATGAGCTCCTGCCACAGTCCAGGAAAACACCAGACTGTGGGAATCGACTGTGTCTCACTGGACTTCACCTCACCAAGTTCAGGCTGTGCTCAGTCATGGCCTCCAGGATTCCCAAATGCACAGGTATTAACTGTATTTGATGTTGACAAAGACTGGCAGGGTCTCTGACTCACCACTCCCTAGACCTGGTAAGTCTCCCAGAATTTTTAGGCAGGGCTTAGTAAATACCCAGTGTCTTTCCTGGCACATAGTTGGTCTTCCCTGAGTATCTGTGGGTTGACTGAGTGAAAACTTGAGGGGGAATGTCTGGGGTCCTGTGATGCAAAGCATCTCTGGCTTTGACTCTGATTGGGATGGGGCCCCGGAAGCAGTGTTGGGAAAGACAGTCAAACCTTCCCGGGGTGGGGGTGGGGTACCCATGCTCCTCAAAAGTCTTTGTTCTCTGGGCATTTCTCTCCACCTTCCTAGTTCTTGGCCTGGTGTCTCTCTCTGTAGGTTTGCTACAAGGACTTTCTCCTGGAGGAAAATGACTGTATTTGTTATAAAACTCTCACCAAGCTTCCACTAGGGTCACTTTAAATTGAGGTGGTTTGGGGGATAGAGCGGCAGAGAGCTCCCATAACCTCAGTTCTTTATTGCCAGAAGGTTCCACTTTACGAGCATACTAACTTTCTATTCCTGGAACTGAGGGTCATTTTCTCCATTTCTGGTCCTGCTGGGAAGGCTTCCCAAAGATCTCTTTTCCTGGCGTGGCTCACCTCCCCAGAGACAAGTCGGGGCTGAATGGGGGAGTCCTTCATCAGCTTTGCACCTCCCCTTCCTGCACCTTCCTCAGGAGGGCGCTCGCGAGCTCCCTCCCAGTGAAATCGCGTTTAAGAGGAGGATAATTTCCAAGGGGCATCGGCTCACCAATGTTTGTATAAAACATCCGAATCGTCACCGTCGAAGGCTGTGAGCCCCAGGCGAGAAGCTGGAGGACGGCCAGGTCCCTGAACTCAGGCCACCAAGTGCCTCCCCGGGGTGCCCAAGTCGGAGAGCAGCAGCAAAGAGAACCTCCCCACGGGTGGACTTGGCTTTCCCTCCTCCCTCCGGCAGGCTGGAGGTTTCTGAGGTTACAGACTGAATCCACTGTTTAATTTCTAACCTCCCATGGCTCCCAATTTAGGGCTCGCCTATGGGGTCCAACCACTCAATTAGGGCAGGCACTCAAGGCGGTGGTTGTTTTGATAGTGTGTGGTCGGATGTGGCATCACACCCCCTCATCCAGCACCCCTTCCTTCCTCCAACAACAGCCTCCTTCGGGCTTCTTTATCTGGTAGCATCTCAGTGGCGGGTTAATGTCGTGGCAAACATCAAGTACTATTGACCTGAGAGCCACATTGGAACACGGTTAGGCCTTGAAAAACTGGGACAGTCAAGGGAGAAGGGCCCCAGGATGGAGAAAATGGAAGCAAATGGTAGAACTGAAAACAACAAAGAAATGCCTTCCCTAGTTTGGATATTTGCCAAAAGTGACCTCTGTGGTGCCTCACTCCTCTCCCTGCAGGGTTGTAAACCACTTGCTCTAATTTTCTAATAATATGAATAGCTACTCTTTGTGGAGCCCCTACCTTTTAAGACAGGATCTTTTTCCTTCCTCCTTTACAGAGGAATGAATGGAGACTCAGAGAGGTTAATAATCTTCCCAGGTGCCACAGGCAGTTGGTGGTGAATGTGTTCCAAAGCTGGTCTGCCCCACAGTCGCTCTGTCCCTGCTGAACTCTCACTCCTGCTCTCTCCATCTCTCTGTCTTTGTTTCTGCCTGTCTGTCTCTCTTTGTGGTCTGAATCGTGTACTGACCCAAATTTTAAGGTAGCCGGAGAATACCGACTTACCTGGATTATTCATCTGCTTTCGTTAAGAGTCATGGAGGAAGAGATGGAGAGGGCTGGGACACAGTCTAGTACACGTTTTGTGAAGGACCCACAGGTTTGTACACTCCGATTCTGTTCACTCTTTTCTCTCCCTCCTGTTCTTGGCAACTGTCCCTTAAACCCGTCTGTTCTCTGCCTCTAATATATTATGCTGATATTTTATTACCAAACAATTACATCCACTAATTTGAAAAGGAAACGAGCAGGAAATTGCAATTATAAGAGTAAAAGCAATGCTCTTTTATTTCTCCCCTTTATGCATATGAAATATGGTTTGTCATTGCTGCACAACAGACTTTCCTCCTCTTCCAGGGCTCTTCACTGCCTTGTCTTTAATAATTGAGCAGAAACAGGAGTCATAATTAGATTCCTGATAACAGAGGAGCTATCCATGGGTTTGCAGATGTGGAGGCTGAGCTTGGAGCCAGGGAGCCGCCACCATGCTGTTATAGGAGAAAACACGCTTCATGTTGTTTCACTTGAGTACCTTCCAAAGCATTCTGTGCATCCATGGTCGTCTGTGTAGATTATTTGTTCACCACTATTGTTTTTCTCTGTCTTGGTCATGTTTTCCCACCCCATTGACACTGGGCTTGGTCAGGACTTGCTTTGGTCAATGGAACATGGATAGATGAGACATACACCTCATTTAACCGAGCAGAAGCTTTCCATGTGCTTGTGTGATTTGACCCTGTTTCCCTTGAGCGACACTCAGGAGGGTGGCTGCTCCATCTAGGTCCCTGAGTGACTATGGTTTGCAGAAATGCCCTGCTGACTCCTGATGGATGTGTGGCTGGAGCAAGAAATAAACATTTGCTGTTTTAAGCCACTGAGATCTGGAGCTATTTTTTTAAATCACAGAATAGCCCAGCCAACCTGACTGATATATCTGTGATCTCATTTGGTTCTCATTATATCCATGGGATTGAGAAAAGGCTGACCACCCTGGGTAGTATGTGGGAAAGAGCCAGTGATGTGAAATCAAAGGGACCTTCAGGCTTAGACAAGCAATACAGTGTCTCTGAAATCCTGTCCCTTTTTAATACTGCTTACCTTGAAGGTTCCTGAGAATCAGAGTCAGTGTATGCTAGAGGTCCTGGCATAGTGCCCATCACAGAATAAACACCCAATAAAAGATAATTTAAAGTATTATCTTTAGAATCCTTTTTTGATTATGTCCATTGAATAGATAAGAATGTGGAGGCTAAACCAGCTGAAAAGACCTGCTTGAGCTAATTTCATAACAACTGAAGTGTGAGCTTCAGAGCTGTGTCCAGAGTTGTCTCCCTGGACTAAATGTGTTCCCTGAGTGGTATGCCCCGAACTGTGCTAAGGGGTCTAGGGAGGGGATTGGTGGCAGCCGACATGTCAAGAGATGACAACACTGATCCCTGGAGGCAAGTAATCTACATAGTGAGATGAGCTAGATTATAGAGGCAGCCCCAAAGAAGCAACTTGTTTATCTGAAGCACATGCTATTCTAAAATTCCAGCTTTGGGTGCATAAGAATCCCCCAAGTGGCATCTTAACATGTGGATTCCCTGGTTCTGCTCCTAGAATTTCTAGCTTAATGCTATCCTATCTGATCAGCACATGACAGGATCCAGCATCGGGGTCCCTGGGTTCAAGTCCCTCCTCTGCATCTCCAGATTAATGACACAACCTTGGGCAACCACTCTGTACCCCAGTTTCTTCATCTGTGAGATGGGACTATGCGAACAGTTATGTATTACAGTGTGAGTCAACTTGGGTAACACATGCAGAGCTTATGGACCTAAGCAAGCACTCAGTAAGTGTTACCCACTAGTATTCTGATGCAGGGGTTCTGAGAACCACTTGTCCAGAAATTTCTCTAAGGAATGGGCCAGGGCCTTCCTTTGGTCTCCTACCTGGGACACCTCCATGGGAATTTTAGGGGCAATGGCCTCCACCATGGTGAGGTCTGCTGGAGGGGGTTTCAAGTCATGGAAGCTTTGAGTGTGGAACCTATTTAGGTCAAGCAGTTCTTTTGTTGTTTAGTCGCTAAGTTGTGTCCGACTCTGCAACTCCATGGACTGCAGCACACCAGGCTTCCCTGTCCTTCACCATCTCCTGGAATTTGTTCAAACTCATGTCCATTGAGTTGGTGATGCCATCCAACTATCTCATTCTCTGTCGCTCCCTTTTCCTGCATTCAGTCTTTCCCAGCATCGGGGTCTTTTCCAATGAGTCAGTTATTCACATCAGGTGACCAAAGTATTGGAGCTTCAGCCATAGCATCAGTCCTTCTAATGAATATTCAGGATTGATTTCCTTTAGGATTGACTAGTTTGATCTCCTTTTTGTCCAAGGGACTCTCAAAAGTCTCTAACACCACAATTCAAAAACATCAATTCTTCAGCGCTCACCTTCTTTATAGCCCAACTCTCATATCCAAACATCACTACTGGCAAAACCATAGCTTTGCCTATATGGACCTTTGTCAGAAAAATGATGTCTCTGCTTTTTAATACACTGTCTAGCTTTGTTATAGCTTTTCTTCCAAGGAGCAGGCATCTTAATTTCATGGCAGTTCTTCTTGTTGGCTATTAAACTGCAAATAGGCCATCTCCTTCTGCTCACTTTTGCAGAGATTTGCTCCTGGGAGAAGACCCTTATTAGCAGACTTTGTTTGTGGACAATCTCTGGCTGGCAGGTGGGCAGAAATCTGGAGAAGTTCCTGGCACTTGGTGGCCTGAGGCTGGAGTCAGGGCTGGATTTGCCTCAAATGAATTGTTTCACTTATTGCTCATGCCTGGTGCCAAATGCCTCATTTTGCCCCTTGCTAATCATCAGATTAAGAGTCAATTTACTACAAGAGTGGTTTTCTTCTTTAATTTCTTTGAATAATTCATGTCCAATTCAGGAAGATTGAACATGGTCTGATCTCCCTCCCCGTATGCCTGTCCTGGCTCCCCAATTTTTCTTACTCTTCTAAGTCCACGCCTCAGCAAGCCAACCTCCCAGGGTGACATGCCTAGGCTGTGAGAAGGCAGAAAGGGTCTTCTCTGGGGAGAGCTGTGCCCTGAGCTGGGAAGGGCTGCCCACTTCCCACCCTGGGAAGGGTGCAGGAGGCTGCTGCCACGGATGTTGTGCCCTGAGCCAAGAAGGAGCCAGAGGGTGTGCAGAGCATGGCTACTTACCACATCGGCTGTCAGTATTCAAATTCCAGCTCTTCCAGGGGTTCAGGTGGAGACTGTAGGCAACACCTCATCTCCTTATTGCTTCAGTGTCCTGACTTGCAGGAAGGATGAGAACAGTGCCTCCTCATCATGCTGTCCTGAGGATAAAAGCACAAACGTAGAAAATACAGAAACATACAAGAAGAGAAAACGTAAGTAGAAACCACTTTGAAGGAGGTTGGTGTGTGATAATCTCTCAGTTAACATTGGCTGTTATCATTATGTATCTCTTAGATCAGACTTTGAAGTTTATGATGAGGTATAGGTTCTATTGTATTTTATTTGTTCAATTAAAAATTAATTTTAATTACAGAAGGAATTCATGAATACATTCTCCTTGTAAAATTTAAAACATTACAGTGAGAATTATTTCCACGTGTCTGTTCTCATTCTTAGCTCCTCTCCAGGGTTTATCACTTCTAAGTTTAGTATGTAGCCTGATTAAACACTTTAGAAGGCATCTACACACATACATGTGATTGTGGAAAGTAATAGAATATATCCAAGTTTGCCTGCAATGCAAGAGACACAGGAGACCTGGGTTTGATCCCTGGGTCTGGAAGATCCCCTGGAGGAGGAAATGGGAACCCACTCCAGTATTCTTGCCTGAAAAACCCATGGACAGAGAAGCCTGGTGGGCTACAGTCCATGGAGTCCCAAACAGCCAGACATGACTGAGCGACTGAGCACACACAAGTATTATCCATCATCTATCTAATCTAGTATAAATGGTGTATACTTATATGTCATTTTCACTCAGCACATGTGTTAGAGATTATTTCATTTCAAAACATACAGGTATACCTTATTTATTTTAATAACTTCTTACTATTTCATATTATGGGGATATCACATTTAATTTAGCCACTGTTTAACATTTTTCTTTACTGTAGACAGTGCTGTGCTATATATTATTGTAGGTGTCTTATTGTATGTATACGTCTTAAAATTTTCTCAAGGGTTGCAAAATGAGCTCTCCACTTTCAGTTGTGAAAATGTACACTCCCCTCAACTGTGTATAAATTATATGCTTTCATACCAACTCATCGTCCTTTCATATTACCTAATTTAATTTTGCCAACCTAAGATGTATGAAGAAGGCGATGGCACCCCACTCCAGTACTCTTGCTTGGAAAATCCCGTGGACGGAGGAGTCTGGTAGGCTGCAGTCCATGGGGTCTCGAAGAGTCAGACACGACTGAGTGACTTCACTTTCACTTTTCACTTTCATGCATTGGAGAAGGAAATGGCAACCCACTCCAGTGTTCTTGTCTGGAGAATCACAGGGACAGCAGAGCCTGGTGGGCTGCCATCTATGAGGTCACACAGAGACGGACACGACTGAAGCAACTTAGCCGCAGCAGCAAGATGTATGAAAGGATACAGAATTTTATTGGTGTTTTAAATAAAAGTTTTCTTCTTCCTAGTGAAGTGGAGCCACTGTATATGTGTATTGGCTGTTTGTATTTTTGCTTTTGTGGCTGATCAGTTGTGATTGTTGCCTATCATCTTATTGAGTTAGGTTTCTTTTTCTTATTTATTTGCTTTTTCATTTATTTGAATACACTTTACTTACAATATCATATTAGTTTCAGGTATAAAACATATTGATTTAATATTTTTATAGATTATACACCACACATACAAAGTTGTAAATTATTCACTATGTTCCCTGTGTTATTTATTTATAACTGCTAGTTTTTACCTCTTAATCCTCTTCATCTATTTTGCCCCCCCTCCCACTTTGTGATAACTACTGGTTTGTTCTCTGAATCTGTGACTTTGTTTCTGTTTTGTTATATTTGTTTTGTTTTATAGATTCCATATGTAAGTGAAAATAGTTTTCTCTGTCCAACTTATTTCACTAAAGCATAATACCCTCTAGGTCCATCCATGTTGTTGCAAATGGCAAGCTTTCATCCTTCCTTATAGATAAGTAATACTCTATTGTGTTCAGTTCAGTTCAGTCGCTCAGTCATGTCCGACTCTTTGCGACCCCATGAATCACAGCACGCCAGGCCTCCCTGTCCATCACCAACTCCCGGAGTTCACTCAGACTCACATTCATTGAGTCAGTGATGCCATCCAGCCATCTCATCCTCTGTCGTCCCCTTCTCCTCCTGCCCCCAATCCCTCCCAGCATCAGAGTCTTTTCCAATGAGTCAACTCTTCGCATGAGGTGGCCAAAGTACTGGAGTTTCAGCTTTAGCATCATTCCTTTCAAAGAAATCCCAGGGCTGATCTCCTTCAAAATGGACTGGTTGGATCTCCTTGCAGTCCAAGGGACTCTCAAGAGTCTTCTCCAACACCACAGTTCAAAAGCATCAATTCTTCGGCGCTCAGCCTTCTTCACAGTCCAACTCTCACATCCATACATGACCACAGGAAAAACCATAGCCTTGACTAGACGGACCTTTGTTGGCAAAGTAATGTCTCTGCTTTTGAATATGCTATCTAGGTTGGTCATAACTTCCAAGGAGTAAGCATCTTTTAATTTCATGGCTGCAGTCACCATCTGTAGTGATTTTGGAGCCCCCAAAAATAAAGTCTGACACTGTTTCCACTGTTTCCCCATCTATTTCCCATGAAGTGATGGGACTGGATGCCATGATCTTCGTTTTCTGAATGTTGAGCTTTAAGCCAACTTTTTCACTCTCCACTTTCACTTTCGTCAAGAGGCTTTTTAGTTCCTCTTCACTTTCTGCCATAAGGGTGGTGTCATCTGCGTATATGAGGTTATTGATATTTCTCCTGGCAATCTCGATTCCAGCTTGTGCTTCTTCCAGCCCGGTGTTTCTCATGATGTACTCTGCATAAAAGTTAAATAAGCAGGGTGACAATATACAGCCTTGACATACTCCTTTTCCTATTTGGAACCAGTCTGTTGTTCCATGTCCAGTTCTAACTGTTGCTTCCTGACCTGCATACAGATTTCTCAAGAGGCAGGTCAGGTGGTCTGGTATTCCCATCTCTTTCAGAATTTTCCACAGTTTGTTGTGATCCACACAGTCAAAGGCTTTGGCATAGTCAATAAAGCAGAAATAGATGTTTTTCTGGAACTCTCTTGCTTTTTCCATGATCCAGCAGATGTTGGCAATTTGACCTCTGGTTCCTCTGCCTTTTCTAAAACCAGCTTGAACATCAGGAAGTTCACGGTTCACGTATTGCTGAAGCCTGGCTTGGAGAATTTTGAACATTACTTTACTAGCATGTGCTGCTACTGCTGTTAAGTCGCTTCAGTCGTGTCTGACTCTACTCGACCCCATAGACCGCAGCTCACGAGGCTCCCCCATCCCTGGGATTCTCCAGGCAAGAACACTGAAGTGGGTTGCCATTTCCTTCTCCAATGCAGGAAAGTGAAAAGTGAAAGTGAAGTCACTGAGTCTTGTCCGACTCTTAGTGACCCCATGGACTGTGGCCCACCAAGCTTCCAGGCAAGAGTACTGGAGTGGGGTGCCATTGCCTTCTCTGAGATGAGTGCAATTGTGTGGTAGTTTGAGCATTCTTTGGCATTGCCTTTCTTTGGGATTGGAATGAAAACTGACCTTTTCCAGTCCTGTGGAGTGTATATAACCACAAATATGCAACATCTTCTTTATCCATTTGGATAAACTCAAAATGGATTAAAAACTTAAGTGTCAGACCTGTAATCATGAAAACTCCCAGAAGAAAACAGGTACTACACTCTGTGACATCGGTCTTAGCTATGTATTTATGAATTTGTCTCTTCAGGCAATAGTAACAGAAGCAAAAATGAACTGAAGTCTAACAAAACTAAATAGCTTTGCACAGCAAAGGAAACCATCAAGAAAACGAAAAAGCAACCTGCAGAATGGGAGACAATATTTGCAAACAATAGGTCTAATAAGGGATTAAATCCAAAATATATGAAGAACTCCTATTATACAATTCAATATCAAAGAAAAAATCCAATTAAAGTATGGGCAGAGGACTCAAATAGGCATTTCTCTAAAGAAGACGTTCAGGTGGTCAATAGGCATAAGAAAAGATCTTAAGACTGCTAACCATCAGGGAAAAACAAGTGAAAACTACCATAAGATATCACCTCACACTTGTCAGATTGGCTATGATCAAAAAGACAACAAATAACAAATGTTGAGGATGAGGAGCAAAGGGAACAATAATGTGGGTGGGAATATAACATGGTGCAGCCACTGTGGAAAACAGTATGGAGGGATCTTAAAAATATAAAAATAGAACTACCTGCGATCCAGCAAATCACTCCTGAGTATTATCTGAAGAAAATGGAAACACTAATTTTAAAAGACGTATGCGCCCTAATGTTCATAGCAATATTATTCACAATAGTCAAGATACGGAATCAACCTAAGTATCCACTGACAGATGAACAGATACATATAATTTTAATTACTTTTGCAGATCTTTTAAAAACATATTTGGATAATGACTTTTTCTGTGTCACAGTGTTGTTAGTCTCTCATGTCCGACTCTTTGTGATCCCGTGGACTGTAGCCTGCCAGGCTCCTCTGTCCACGGTATTTCCCAGGAAAGGATACTGGAGTGGGTTGCTATTTCCTTCTCCAGGGGATCTTCCTGACCCAGGGATCGCACCCAGGTCTCCTGGATTCAGGGAGATTCTTCACCCCCTGAGCCACCAGGGTTATACTTGTAACACCACTGTGTTGTATTTGGTGACAATATCTTCTCCCATCCATTATTTGCTTTTGGTTTTATATGTATGCTTAATTTAGATTTAGTCCATTTGTATTACCCTGTTCTTTAATGTCTTGCTTTTGTGTCCTATTTTTAAGTATACTTTCTCCATCCTCAACATCATAAACACATTTTCCAAAATTTTCTTCTATTTATAAAAAGTATTAAGTTTTTCATCCATCTGGGCTTTCTTTTGTAAATGATGTAAGATCTAATTTTTTGTACTAGGCATTGAGCTAAGAGCTGTATCTGTGTGATCCCAGTCATTCAAACTATCTGAAACATCAGGCATTCTGACAGTCATCTTACAGATGAGGAAAGAAACTGAGAGAGATGCTGTAATTTGCCCAAAGGTCCCAAAGGCCAGTGCAGAGCAGCCGTCTGAAATGACGTCTATCTGTGGGATGACACAGGTGGACTTTGCATGTCCAAATGCCTCCCTGAGAGCTCCCAGCAGGCTGAGCACTGGGTGATCTCACTAAAAGGAGGAATTTGGATCAGGCGGGGAAGACCCTCTTTCTTTTAGGACCTGAAATCACTGAGCATCACTGAAGGCCAGGAAGACAAGCACCAAAGGGCAAGGGACTTACAAAGGGTGAAGAATGCCACAGTCTCAGCAACGCTGCTTATGTGAAGCATCTTTGGGGTGCTGTCCTCTAGGATATGGGAGGGTCTCGATGGGCATCCTGCCCAGGCCGGTCCTGTCCCCCATTACCAGGACACTGGCCCAGGCTTTGTTCCTTTCTCCTTACGGCAGAGGGTCTAGGAGGCTGGGGGCACAACCTCTTCTTTGTTACCCACTTCTGTTGTGCCCCTTAAGAGGAAGGGTGAGTATGGGTTGGGGGGCCTAGAGAGGGGCAACGGAAGGAGGAAGGGAAATGCTCTTTCTGGTTTTACCCTGCGAATCTCACCGCCACCATTCACTCACCTGTGTGGGCTGGAAGCCGGGCTCAACTGTTCCATCTCTCCCCAAAGAGCTGTGAACCACACACTTAGCAATGCAGAGAGATGGCTCCAGGCACCCTCAGCATTTATTATAAATCACTGAGACAGGAAAGATATGAGTCCCCACCTGCAGAATCACTGAAGCAGCGACTGTGGGCATATCTTACCTGAAAACGATTTCCCTGCTTTCTTCACAGCACAGGAGGCTTCGGGGGCCAGACCCAGAGGAGCTGTTCCCTGGAGCAGCATTCTCAAGTCCTGAGACAGTTTTCTCCATATGATCCTTACAGCAAAACCCTCTTAAATGCTGGCGTTTCCTGACCTGCTTCAAACTGTCTCCCCTTAAAATACAGCCTCGGAGACCCTCCTCTGGTCCTGTGGTTTCACCTTCAGGCCTGAATTAGGATACATTGTTGTTATCTGCTACCTACTGATAGCTTTTAAACCCCTTAAGGGAAGGAGTGGTCTTCTTTGTGGAAGATCAATGAAGGGTATTTAATTTCTTTGTTAAAAAGTACAGGGGGAAAAAAAAAACCCCGCAATCTTCTTTTGTCTAATGAAAAAGCAGCTGATATTCAAATCAGCTGATTTCTTCTCTGTCCCTAGAACACAATACAATCATTCGCCCCTCAAAATCTTTGTCAAAATAGTTGACAAAGCGATGCCCTCTTCTATGCATGCATGTCAGGCTTTTCTGTCCCTGGGATTATCCAGGTAAAAATACTGGAGTGGATTGCATGCCTATCCTCCAGGGGATCTTCCTGACCCAGTGATCGAACTCGCATCTCCTGTGCCTCCTGCACTGGCACATGGATTCTTTGCCACTTGAGGCACCTGGGAAGCGGGCCCTCTTCTATGTCTGAGCTCAGTTGTGTTGACCCAGCTGACCTTGATTCATTCCAACCCTAAAGCACATCCTGTAACATGGGCAGTGGGCAGAAGTGACCCTCTCTGTGTGGTTTGCCCTGGCACCTCTCCCTTGGCCCTGGAGCTGACCCTGTGCATCCCAGCTGCAGGGGAGGCTGTGCAGAGCCCTTCACTGGGCAGGTCTGGCCTGTGGTTTGGACCAGCCGGTGCTGCCCTCTGCTATTCAGATCAAATCCCATCATCATCAGGCGAGGACGCCCTCCAGATGGCCCCACACGTGCACAGATGCTGCTGCGAAGGCGTGCATCAGCCCGTTAGCGCATCGGCCCAGATCAGTTCACCAGACTAACTAGTGCATCTTATTGGCTCTGTCACTTCTTGGTGGGCAGCTTCCTACCCAGTTCCCTTAGCCTCTCTTTCTCAAACCCAGACTCACACAATAGAGAGGGTCCCCCAGTACTTTGGATTTAGCAAAACTTCTTTTAAAAAAAATATTTATTTATTTTGATTGGAGGATAATTACTTTACAATATTATGATTTTTGTTTTTGCCATACATCAATATGTATCAGCCATAGGTATACAAGTGTCTCCTCTGTCCTGGACCCCCTTCCCGTCTCCCTCCCCACCCTAGCCTTCCAGGTTGTCTCAGAGCACCAGCTTTGGGTGCCCTGCTGCATGCCTCAAATTTGCACTGGCCATTTATTTTACATATGGTAACGTATATGTTTCAGTGCTATTCTCTCAAATCATCCCACCCTTTCCTTCTCCCACTGAGACCGAAAGTCTGTTCTTTATGTCTGTGTCTCTTTGCTGCCTTGTATGTAGGATCCTCAGTACTGTTCTAGATTGCATATACATATGTTAATGTACGTTATTTGTCTTTCTCTTGTACAGAGTGAAGTAAGTCAGAAAGAGAGAGCCTTCCCTCTTGATGGAGTAGTGGGAGAGATAGCAATTTTCCCTGTACTGAAAATGATTGAATGAAGAAAAAATTATCATATGACATCCCCCACCTGCCTCAGGGAAGGCAGCTTCCTCTCAGATGAATGGGTGCCCTGTGGACTATTGTAGTGTTTATGGTGGGCCCTTGAGGTCACAGGTCAAGGTCACACGCTGGATCCCCTTTGCATTCCTGGCACAACAATTTCCCAAGTTGACTGCAGAGAAGTGGACCCTCAGCAGGAAATGGGAACCTTGATGGGAGTCCAGCGGGCAGTCTTTGTCTTGGCCACAGAGCATGTGAGGGTCTCACTGCACTTGACTTTGTTGCTGCATTTGGGGAGTTGCGGGCAGCCTCCCAGTCGTGGTCTCGGCTGCCTCCCCCATCAACATCCAGACCGTCCAGGTGCACCACAGCTTATTTCCTTTAAGTGATCTCTGACTCATGGAGTGTTCCCACCTGGGCAGGATGCAGACAAGACTTGTGCTTCCCTCCCTAGGCTGTGGAGATGGTGGGGATGTGAGTTCCTGGAGGACCAGCTGTCTCAGTGGTGGGCGACGGTACACAAGAGCCCTTTTCTCCCTGTGCCCTGGGGGAGAGTTCCCAACTTTGCCAACCCTGGTGGATGTGTTTCATGTCAGAGAGGAAGGTGGTCTCCCTGTCAGTTCCATAGAGGGCGCTTTCAGTGTGGTCTCCCTTGATACAATTAGACTCCATTTATTCCTCAAACTTGAGTGAATGATCCTATGGGAAAACATGGCGGAGACCTTGTTTTGGGAACAAAGTTGGCCAAGGTAATCAAAGGAGACTTTAGGAGACTTCAGGTTTGATTTTGAGTTAGAATTTGCTAACGAGAGAACAAAAAGAGCACTTGGCTTTGATGTTGGAGAGTGGAGAGCCCACAGGCTGTGCATAGAAAAGAGCCCAGCAAGGCTGAGGGTGGTCAGTGGGAGTGGGCTGGGCTGGCTGGGGAACAGGTGGGAGTTGAGGGAAGTGAGAGGCCAGCAGGCTCCAGTGGCATGTGAAGCCTTGAGTGCTGAGTCATGTCCGACTGTTTCGTGACTTCATGGACTGTAGTCCACCAGGCTCCTCTCTGCATGGGAATCTCCAGGCAAGAATACTGGAGTGCGTTGCCATTTCCTCTTCCAGGGGATCTTCCTGACCCAGGGATCGAAACTGCGTCTCCTATATTGCAGGCAGATTATTTACAGCTAAGCCACTGGAGAAGTCTTGAGTGTGACCAGGAATCCAGATATTGTCTGTAAAGGAAGAGCACTTCTGAAGACACTGCAGGCTGGCTTGATTTAGAAAAGGCACGTTGCACGTGGCTTTGGGGAACAGAGTTACGCCATACAAACAAATCCAGCTGCACAACCAGAGGGTTACTGCATGTACCTTTAGATCAGACTGAGCTCGTCCCTGAGGGAGGGTCTATAGGCACTGAGGGCCAAGGGCCACTGCTGTCAGATTTCAGAATTGACCCTCATAAAGAGGTCCCTGGGAAGTGGATTATAGCTATGCTTCAAGTCAGGCCAAGTAGAACTTCCGGAGTTCATGGTGAGCCCAGCACGCCTTCCTTCCAAGGGCAGAGACCATGAGCCTGCCTGGGATCTCTCCTCTGTGCAGGGGACATAGTCCCAAATCTCTGGCAATTTAACAATCAGGATGGCAGTGTGGGGTTGCCTCAGACTAGCAGGCAGTGCTGGGGGAGGGCAAAATCAGGGATCAGAAGGAAGTTTGACCTCTTAGAGTGGGGAGAATGGGCTGGGACAGGGAGGGGTGAGGTACTGAATGATGGGGAGGACAAAATGCAGTCATCCCTCAAGAGGAAACCATCCAAATCACTTTTGCGAGTGCATCAGCGTGAGTGAACATCTTTATGTGCAAAACCATGCTGGGGGCAGGTCAACACCCAAAGTGAAATAAATGGAGCCCTACTCTTTCAAGACCTACCTTCCATGAAAGACACCATTCATTCATTCATCCCACAAACACTGAACTTCTGGCGTGTACCAGCCCTGTGCTGGTGCTGCGAACATGGCCCCAGTGGGAAGAACACACAGTGAGTCCACTCGAGAAAGGTCCAAACCATCTCAAGAACGCCTTTGAGGTTCTAGAGGGCGGGGATGATGAGGCTGAATTGCATTGGGCCAAGAAGAAGGCCTCCCCAAGAAGAAGACTGATTGAAAGAAACAAGCAATCAACGTTTATTGGCTCATAGGGTTGGAGGTGGTGCATGGGGTGCCCAGCCAGTAAACACATACTTGTGCCATGATGTGGGTGACAGTCAAGTATGAAAGAGTGCTGAGAACAAGGGATGAGGGAGGGAGATGAAGGCAGGAAGGATCCCACAGGGTCATGGGGAGGAGTCAGTGGTGTGTGTGTCGGAGGGAGCCTCGGGCACCCAGAAGCAGTCCTGTGCCCCCTGTGCTAGGTTCTGTGGTGCTGGCGCTCTGAAGGCACACAGACCACAGAAACGAGAAGGAAGAGCTTCGGCTCTCATTCCTGTGACTTCCCCTGCGTCTTAGAAAAGGCATGTGGAACATGGGGAAACCTCTTTCTGAGGCTGATGCTGCAGAAACGGGCTTCCTGGGGACCGATGTGCTTTCATGCCCTGTTCACAGAGGAAGGGGTGTGAACCGAAGCTCTGAAGAGTTCTCCAGGCCTCTGCTGAGACCCAAACCCCATCCTGCAGGAGTGGACCCAGGAGGGGAACCCTCCCCAGCGCGCAGCCCCTGAAGGCAGAGGGGCAGGTGGTCGGGGACAGAGGGGAGGAAGGGAGATTCTGAGGCCTGGGAATCCGCCTCCCTGAGGGGCCCTGGCTGTCTCAGGTCATGCTTTTTTGTGCGGTTTACACAGCCTGCTTGCAGGGCCATCTTAAATATCCCCAGAGCACACGGCCGTCTGATAGCAGGACTCCCCATCTTTCTTTGCAGCTGTCTGCAGGTCTGCCTCAGGTGCTTTTCTCGTTTGGCTTAAACATTATATCATTTGGGTTAAACATTGCCCTCTTTGGGACCCTCTTTGGGTCTAATATGCCCATTTGTTTTCCCTGGAAGATTTCTGGAGCTTCCCTGCACTGTGCCTGGGGGCTTCTGGCCGCCTTCTGGGGAGCGTGAATATTGCACTGAATGGACTGTTCAGGCTGGGATGCGGCAGCCCTGTGCCTCCCACCTCCATATGTGGTTCTCCTCCCAAGGCACCCAGTGTGTGTGCCCCCAGCTCTGGGACCACTCTGAAGGCTGGCTACTTCTCACCCCAATACTGCTGGCAGTCCTCGGTTGGAGCTGGCTGAAGGCCCCAGGACAGAGAACACATTCAGGTCCAGCTCCGTGGATGGGCTAAGCTCTTTGCCACACTTATTTCCTGATAGGAAGATAGCATGAACACCTGCAAACAAGCTGGATTCTTAAGGACTGGACTGAGTGGGACAGTGATTATGTAGTGTTAGTCGCTCAGTTGTGTCTGGCTGTATGCAATCACATGGACGATAGGCCTCCAGGCTCCTCTGTCCCTGCAGTTTTTCAGGCAAGAGTACTGGAGTGGGTAGCCCATTTCCTTCTCCAGAGGATCTTCCCCACCTGGGGATCGAGCCCAGGTCTCCCACACCGCAGGCAGATTCTTTACCAACTGAGCCCCCAGGCCTTAGTCCATTTGGGCTGCTATAATGAAATACCACAGACTGGGTGGCTTATGAGCAGCAGAAGTTTATCATTCACAGTTCCAGAGGCTGGAAATCGAAGATCAAGGCACTGACAGATTGAGTGGCTGGTGAGGGCCTGCTTCCTGGTTCATAGATGGCTGTCTTTGCTGCGTCCTCATAGGGTGGAAGGGACTGGGGAATCTCTGGTTCTCTTTATCAGTGCACTCATCCCATTTATGAGGGCTCCACCCTTGTGACCTAATCACTTGCAAAGGCCTCACCTGTAAATACCAACACAGTAAGAATCAGGGAGAGGGAGCACAAACATAAGAGTGGTGCTGGAATGAATCAGAGAAGAAGCAAGGGCCACCAGTCTCACCAGCTCTTTAATTTTATACCAAGATTCTGTCTCTCAGTAGAGCCGCCATAGTCTCTTGCTGGCAATAAGGGGTTTATATGTAGGGAATGGAGAAATGCCAAAAGGATTTCTCTCCAGGGTCCTTCCCTGTAGACCCATTTGCCCTATAACACAGAGGAGGTCAGCCTTCAAATGGGGTGCTGGCATAGGTGACCCAATTCTCCCCATCTTGGTCAATCAGAGAGATCAACCTTGAAAACTGCAGACATCCAGCCTTGGGGAGAATAGAATATAAATACCTACAGTGGTCTGATTTCAGGGGGAAGAAAGACTCCTTTATGCTATAAAATTCAGCTATGATTTTTGACACATTTGATGAGTATATTAACTCCAAGCTCTTTGAGAAGAAAAGACAATATAAGTTCTTCTTTATGGATCCTCACATCCATTGTAGTGCTTAGTACATGATACATGCTCAGTCAGCAATTTTTGGATGACATGTTTTGTATTCAGTTTTGTTTAATCTGCAGTGACTTAGGTGAGGCCATGGCTAGGGCTTAAAAGGGAGAAGCCTTGGAATTAGATTGCCCCAGTTGCATGAGGCAGACCTGAGGGGTGGGGAGGGATCCAGTGCAGTAGACAGAAAGCTTGGTGCTCGGCGGAGGTGGCTGATGAACAACAGGAATATCCCAGAGGGCAAGCAACCCAAGGTGAGGAGCAGCATATAAGGAAGCAGACAGCTGCCATACCTCCATGTGTCAGGCACCCTTCTTTACACACCAGCCTGTGAGGCAGGTAACACGGCTCTTCCTCTTATGGATGAGGAAGAAGAGGCAGATAAACCCATAACCTTCTAGGGTAGCTCAACTGATAAACCATCCAGGCTAATTCACTGCAGGTTTCATGCTCTTTACCACCTTACTCTGTGATTCTCAGCAGAGTGGGGGCTTCAGGGTGGGCAGTGCCAAACTGAGGAACCCAGCAGTCAGTCGACTTAGGGAAACTCAGGGATCAAGCATGGGGTTAGTGATCAGCAGGCTGTCCTGTGGGGTCTAGCATGGGTTGAACCACATCCTAGAGGGGCTGGATGTTGGGCTGATGCTGGAGATGGGGATTCATACACAAGAACCAGGCAAGAGGACAGTGGCCAGAATCAGGTAAGGAAGTTCCCTGGCTCAAGAGCTAGTCTACCTTCACCAAAGCCAACAGCACTGAGTCCCAGGATCTTGTGAAACACCTCTGAAACACTCCTTCTCCAGGCTTGTTGTTGGCCAAATGCTAGGGCCAATCCATCTTAGAGCGTTTTCTTAAAATGGGAATTACCTGAATAGGGGAGGGGGAGAAAGCAGAAGCCACCCAGCCTCATCCGATGCACCTACTCGCTCAATTACTTTTCAGTGAAGACATTACTTTAGGCCCATCCTGTTCTTTTCAGGCCATACAACCGGAGCTGGTGCTGATTTCCAAGGTTGTGTTATATGATGGGGAAAAGTTCTCTGGAGTAAGATTCTGGGGCTCATTAAACAGTGGGTAGAAGAGGAGGAGAGAATGAGGGAAGGAAGTAAAGAGAAAATTATGGCAGGGTTATGTTTTCTTTTCCTGTAGGAAAGGACCTAAAATGATTGCATCTCCTGTTTGGAACATTTTTATTTTCCACACTTCATTCCTGTTTATGCAAAGCAGTGGGTAAGGAGAGTACATTCTTCAGGGAAATTCTCCCTGGGAAATGCCGTACTGTGTTCACAGGACTTTCAGGTCATTGTGGGAATTGTTTAGAAACCAGAATTTACTTACAGAGGAAAATTGACCAGAAGTTCCTTCTACCCCCACCCCCCTCCTTGTAATTTAAACACTTGGTACTAATGTTTTTTATTTGGACAAATCAATTGGCCTCCTTTGGAGTGTGACTGGAGAAACTCGGGAATGCTTGTCCAAGTTGGTTTAGTACAAGCCCACGCTGGGAAAGTTCCCTGTGTATTTGTTGGGGTGCCTTCTGAAAAATAAGAAAGGAAATGGTGCTTTCTTTAGAGCGGCAGCCTTTACGGGCAGCAGGCCTTCCGCAAGTTCATCTTTCTTTTCTGTGGCCAATGCCTTAATTTTTTCCTCCAACAACTATTAATCAAACCAGCGCATAGGATACAACCTCATAGCAAATTGACCCTAAAATATAAACAGTATATACTCTGTCTTTCCATCCCTTTGGCACTGATATTAAAGCAAAGGCCTTGACTAATACTCAAGGAAGTTGTGGATGGTTGAATTTCAGACACTGGCCACAGGCTGGCTTTCCTCAAGCTCTTTGAAGAGCACCACCACTCCACATAAAACATAGCCTTCTCTACAAATGCGCTCTTACTCATCTCCCTCCATGGTTTTACTAAGAATGAGCCCAGGGGCTGGATGTTTTGGAAGGACTTTGACCAACTCTGTCTTCACTGATGGACTGGAAAGAAAGGATAGGAGGATGTCAGGGAACACATCTGCAGAGATTTCAACAATCTTTCACGGGGATGGAAGTTTCCTAAGTTCTGTCGTGTGATAACAGCATTTAAGCCTGGAGGGAAAGGCAACCTTTGAGAGTGTTTACGAACTCTGATCTTGGAGGAAATGGAGAAATAAATTGGAGAAAGAAATTGAGAGAAGGCAGAAGGATTTGGGGTTGAAGTGTGGCTTAAACAACAGAAATTTATTTCCTCCTAGTTCTGGAGGTGGAAAGTCTGAGATCAGGTTGTCCATCGGGTTGTTTTCTTTCAAGGCCTCTTTCCTCAGCTTGTAAATGGCTATCTTCTCCCTGTGTCATCACATGTCTATGTCCTAATTTTCTCTAATAAGGGCGCCAGTGGATGAGATGGTTGGAGGGCATCACCGACTCAATGGACATGAGTTGGAGCAAACTCTGGGAGATAGTGAAGGACAGGGAGGCCTGATGTGTGGCAGTCCATGGGGTCACAAAGAGTCAGACATGACTTAGTGACTGAACAACAACAACATATTGGATTAAGGTCCATTTTAATGATCTCATTGTAACTTAGGCTTCCCTCATAGCTCAGTTGGTAAAGAATCTGCCTGCAATGCAGGAGACCCAGGTTCGATTCCTGGGTTGGGAAGACACCCTGGAGAAGGAAATGGCAACCCATTCCAGTATTCTTGCCTGGAGAATCCCATAGACAGAGGAGCCTGGCAGGCTACAGTTCATGGGGTTGCAAGAGTCGGACACGACTTCGAGACTAAACCACCAACCACCACCGTTGTAACTTAATTGCCTCTTTAAAAGTCTTATCTCCAAATACATTCTGGTACTTGTTCGGAGAAGGCGATGGCACCCTACTCCAGGACTCTTGCCTGGAAAATCCCGTGGATGGAGGAACCTGGTGGGCTGCAGTCCATGGGGTCGCTGAGGGTCGGACACGACTGAGCGACTTCATTTTCACTTTTCACTTTCATGCACTGGAGAAGGACATGACAACCCACTCCAGTGTTCTTGCCTGGAGAATCCCAGGGACGGGGGAGCCTGGTGGGCTGCCGTCTCTGGGGTCCCACAGAATTGGACCTGGTACTTGTTAGACTTTAACAAATAATTTTGAGGGAACACAATGCAGTGCATAAAAGGGATAAATTTGGAGGAGTTTGTGCAGCTAGAAGTCAATTTGGTTCTTCTACACATAGGGGCCAGATCTTGGCTACAGAGCATAGGCAGTGGAAATTAGTATATAGATATTAGAAGTCGATCCAGAAGGGGCCCCAAGGACCATGCATTATCCTTTGGTTCTCCAACTCGACTGCCTATTAAAATCACCAGGAAGTGTTAAAAATAAAACACAACTCTGATGCCTGGGCTCTTACTCTGGTATGTTTGTTCAGCTGGTATGAGGTGGGAACTAGAATTGGGTAATTTTGAAAAACACCTCAGGAGATTTTACTGTGTATGCAGTAGTCATAACCACTGATGTAATCCACATCCATGATTTTTACAAATAAAGAAATAGCTAGAAAGATTTGATGACTTGTCCAAGATCAGAAAACATGTGTGAACTAGCACACAGGGCTCCTGACTTGGGTCCCACGATACTTCTGCTAGTACATTTCTTTCTGTTCCCTAAATGCCAAACCCCCTTGAGGTTTCTGAGGTTGTAGATCCCCTGTCCAATGCTGAAGGACTCCTCCCCCAGCCGCTGGCAGTGTTGGAAGCCCAGGCTAGCCCTCCTGCAGAGACTGGGGTATAAAGATTGGATATGAGCTCCAGAACTCCCTGCAGTGACTGTCCTGCAGTTCAAGTCCTCCTTCTGCCCAATCCTACTCCTCCCACTGACTCACCAGCGTGGTCCCAAGGACATCTCAATAAACCTGCTGTCGGCCAGTCTTCATCTCAGCATCTGCTTTCTGGAGAATCCAGCCTATAACAAGTCCTCCCTGTGTTCACAGGTTTTTCATTAGGACTCATTGAGAGCTCACCACATTGTGCTCTGTGTTAGGTACTTGGAAATGAAGAGACATAAGACCTAGATCCTCTTCAAGCTGCTTGGCCATCTACCAGAGGTACCGGTGGTCAATGGCCAGCTCCAGTGCCCTGTTTGAGCTGCTGTAGTAGCCTGTAGTGAATGTGCCATCAGAGTACCCAAGGAGGGGATGCAGATGCTCTGAATGGAGGAAGGGTTTCTCTTGCCACCTTTACAATCTTGCCACTTCTGGATACTCTTTATTATACTTTAGGTGGGTGACAGAGGGGAAGGTGGTGAGCCGAGGAAGGATAAAAGAGTACAAGAACAAGGATAGATAGAATATAGCATGAAGGTCTGGTTGGGTCTCCCATCGGTTCCTGGAGGTCGTGTCCCCTGCAACCATCGTCAACATTAGGCCCCCAGAGCTCTTGTACTTACCCTCTCACTCAAAGAGGCACTAGAATCAGTTACTGACAGGTTAGAGGGAATAATGTCAGAGTCATCATGTCATCTTCCAAGGGAGGCTTGCCCTCTGTGTTTTATCCCCAGTGATGGAAGAGGAAATGATCATTAACCAGCAGATGGGCCAGGCTTTGGAGCATCCAAAGGGTCTTTCTGGTGCTTCTGAAACTGGACCCATGTGGACAGATGGTCATGTAGGCCTGTGTTAGCAGACCTGGTTGGCACAGATGAGACTGGGCCCTCATGTGTGCTGGCTGAGAAGAGGCCTGAAAAGCACACCAGTACTTAGGAGGAGGGGGTCCGTAATGCCTCTGAGCTCAGGCAATCTCATGCCTCCTACAGGGCCCCTGCCGTGTCTAGCCCTGACCTGAGCTGGACAGAATACCTGCTGAAATGGAAGTGAAGAGCTCAGTCTTGGAGCAGCCTCCAGCGTAAGTGGGTCAGCAGGCATGGCGTCACCAGGTGTCTCCAGTCTGGTGGAAGACAGTCTGTACCCTTGGGGAGCCCCAGGCCTCCTGGCCTCATTTGAGGGATGTGGTTTCTGCCACAGGCCAGTATTTAGGACATACATGCATATTTAAAAGGCCTAAGAACAGACACAAAGAAGACATTAACATGTGCAAACGGTTACAGATGACTGGCTAGAGCCGGGGAACAGTTCAGGGAGTCAGGCTTAAAGCAGAGGTCCAGAACACATGGGGTCAGCCCATCAGCCCCCAGTCAAACCAGGAGACTACGGGGACAGGAAGAGCTCTCCGCAGCACCAGGCGCATCATAGACACCAGTTGGTAGGAGACTTGGTCCTCCCTTTTTGAACAAAGGCCAGGTTGAAAATGAACACTGCACAATTGTGTGCATGTGTCTGTAGAAACCTGGACATTATCAAGGGGCGTGTCTGGGGGCTTCTCATAGCACTACTGGAGGGGTTTGTACACTCAAGGTCGTGATTCGTGAACATGACTGTGTGCGTGTAAAGTGTGCATATTTATGTGTGTATGTGTACACACCGGTGGGGCTTCCCTCACTTTGGGATGAGATTGAAGATGCCAATGCACAAATTATCCAATCCACTCGCTCTCTTCTGGGAAGCTTTCCCTCTTATCCGAGGTGGCAACCTCCCCATGTCCCGTGTCCCAGAGGACGGGGTCCTCTCTCTTGTTCATCTCCCTCTCCCTACACGGGCATTTCTGTTTCTCTAAAGCTCCAGGGTTGTGCTTCCTCTGGTCTTGGGCGCTGGCTGCCTCCTGCAGCGGGATGCTCTTCCCCTGCCTCTTCAGGGGCTGCTTCCTTCCGGTCAGGCAGGTCTCAGGTCAGATGTCACGTCCTCCGGGTGGTGCTTCCCACCACGTGTGTAAAGCAGCTCCCTTGTTTTAGTTTCTTCATCTCGCACACCACAACTTGCCGCCGTGTTAATTGTTTACTTGGTTTATTTTGTCTTATGTGTCTCCCACCCCCAGAGCATAGCCTTCATGAGGCCAGAAAGCCTCTGTGACTCACTCCCTGCAGTATCCCAGCTCCCAAACCATGCCTGGCACAGAATAGGTGCTTGGTGAGTCTCGTTAATGACTCAATAATGAATGCACCCCAAAGAGAGAATTTGCAATATTTTGATCTGCAATACTTTGCTTTCCTTGAGAAAGCATCCGACCCTTGAGAATGGGCTCTAGCTGACAATAATTTTTATTTGAAAGGATTCTGTCTGGATATTTTTTCCCAAACAACATACACTGAAGTTCTTGCCCTTTCCCTAATATTTTTGAAATGGCTGTTATTATTAATTATCACTTTTCTGCTGAAGAGAAGGACCATCCGTATTTTCGTGATGGCTCTCAGGCATTTGGAGATCTGTGTCCAGCATGCCCCTTAGGCCTCAGTAGCCTGGTGAAGAGGGGCTATTGTGCCAGAGAAGCAGCACCCCAGGGAGAACCACAGGGTGGGGGACTCCGGACTGACTTTACCACAGATGAGTTACAGCCCAATGGGAAAAGTTACAGATCCAAATCTTGTTTTCTAGCTTATAAAATGAGCTTAATAACTTCAGTCCTACTGGCACCCCACTCCAGTACTCTTGCCTGGAAAATCCCATGGATGGAGGAGCTTGGTAGGCTGCAGTCCATGGGGTCGCTAAGAGTCGAACACGACTGAGCAACTTCACTTTGATTTTCACTTCCATGCATTGGAGAAGGAAATGGCAACCCACTCCAGTGTTCTTGTCTGGAGAATCCCAGGGACAGGGGAGCCTGGTGGGCTGCTGTCTACGGGGTCGAACAGAGTTGGACACGACTGAAGCGACTTAGCAGCAGCAGCACACAGACATAGAGAACAGACTTGTGTTTGAGGTGGGGTGAAAAGGTAGGGTGGAGGGGGATGGATTGGGAGTTTGGGGTTAGCAGATGCAAATGATTATATATAGAAGGGATAAACAACAAGGACCTACTGTGTAGCACAGGGAACTATATTCAATATCCTATGATAATGGATAAGAATATGAAAAAGAAAAAAATATATATATACACACAAATAACTGTAACTGAATCACTGCTCTAAAGTAGAATTTAACATAGTATTGTAAATCAACTATATTTCAAATAAAATAAATTAAAATAAGAAAAAACAAGCAAACAAAAAATGGTTGCAGTCTTTCTGGCCTTATGAAGCTATTGACAGATGGAGATAGCAAACATATATACTTAAAGGGGAGGTGGCTGTCACTCCTAATTTATATTTTTCACTCTTTCATCCGTCGACTATTTCAGACAGGGAGCCGCATGGCTAAAAGGACAGTGGGATGTGCACTTACATTGCCTCATGCATCTGGTAGGGTTGATGCCCACAGATGGTGGTGGCCGGAAGGGACCAGATTACATCAGAGAGGTGCACCCGGGCTGTGATCTCAGCGAGCATGCTCCTCAGATCAGGGAAGATGACCTTTTGAAGAAGCTGGACCTTACTGAAAGCCCTCCAGGGTCTGCAAGAGAGCCAACCAGCAGTCAGCACAGCCCGGGCAGGCTGCTCGGAGTGAGGTGACCGCTCCCGGCCCAGGCCACCCACCATGACCCTTTCAGAGTCTCTTCAGTGATAAAGCTTGAATTTTCCTGACCAGCAGGTCCTGAGGGTCTGGAGCAAAGATTTCTCTTCTTATAAAGATTTTTAAATTCATGGAGAGATGGAAAGAAGAAAGATACAATCCCTGATTGTCTTATATTTACTGATAATTGATTCATTCGGTGCTCTTTTGGCTTTGCTTCAGTGGGGGTTCAGCTGTGTCTTCTCTGAGGGAGCCGAACTGGAGTCAGACCCTGAGAGTTTCCCAGGGCTCCTTGGGGCTGAGCTTGCCTAGAGCTACTGTTTCCAGTTGGCGAAATCTTTTGCTCCAGTTAGCACCGTCTCTGCCGCAGCCCTGTTCCCTCTGTGCTTGTTTCCCTGAGTAAAGCTCCCCAAGCTTGGGGCAGGCAAGAGCCTGAGTCCAAGGCCCTTCTGGAGTTGCTGGGGGAGAAGCAGCAGGCGGGTGGGGGCGAAGCAGCAGACGGGTTGGGGCTGAGGGGGTTTCTGCCAGTCCCCACTCAGTTCTGTCTTCACGCAGTACCCCCAGAAAGGGAAGGCATCGCCTCATTCCCTCCCTTCCAGGTCCGAAGGACCTGTGACAAGGAGGAAAAAGGCCAGCGTGATGTAAGGACCATGTCCCCTGGAACAAAAAGGAAATGTGAAGAAGCTTGATTTTTTTTTATTGTTATTTTTCTTTAAAGGGCAAGTTCTATTTATTGGGCAAATGGAATGAATGTCATCTGAAATAACATGACTGCTTTTCTTCTCTTTCGCATAAACAAATTTTCATGACACAGTGAGAGGCAGTCAGGGTGAATACCCATCCCCCAGCCCCACACAGCCAGATTCAGCAAATGAATATACAGGGTGTCCAGTTAAATTTGAATTACAGATAAATAAGAAACAGTTTTCAGTATAATCTTTGGGACATACTTATACTACAAAATTTTTCATTATTTATCTGAAATTCACACTGAGCTGGATGCCCTGTGTTTTATGCAGTGACCTGCCTTCCCTTCAGTTTGGCCGTGAGCCACCCAGAGTTTGGCTGTAGGGTGGTCTCTTGCCCGGCCCCAGGGACTGGTCCTGCTTTCGCTTCCATTCCAGGGAACCTGTACTTTCTTTCTTCTTCTCTTTTCTTCTCTGGGAGAAGTCTCCTCTTCTCAGGACCTAGGCCAGAGTCCTTGGCTCCTGGGGTCACCGAGGGGAAGATCACTGCTGCGTGTGGTCTTTGACCCAGAAATCCAGTAAATAGTGTTCTCTGTGTCAGCTGCACATTGGAAATGTCTGTGGAGCTTAAAAAATAGTGTTGGAATCCCCAGGGATTCCAGATTACTTGGTCTGGGGCTTTCTGGGTGTCTCAGTGGTAAAAAATCCACCTGCCAATGCAAGAGATGCTGGAGAAGCATGTTCGATCCCTGGGTTGGGAAGATCCTCTGGAGAAAGAAATGGCAACCTACTCCAGTTCTTGACTGAAACATCCCATGGACAGAGGAGGCTGGTGGGCCTCCTGGGGTTGGTAAGAGTTGGCCACGACTGAACGACTGAGTATGCATGCATGTGGTCTATCTACTGGGAATTTCAAAATCTCCCCAGGTGATTCTAATGAGCTCCCAAGGTTGATATCCAGGCCTCAGAACCGTCAATGAGGAAAAGTGCAGGTCTTGCCTGGGGTCTCAGGCGACAGAGACTTTGAGAAAGTCACTTATTCACTGAGCGTGCTCAGGGTTCCAAGAGGAAGAGAAGCCAGGTATATTTCTTATTAATAGTAACATCAGGATCTACTAGTCTTTTTTTTTTTTTTTTTTGCTTTTTTTTGGTTGTTTTTCCTCTATGTTTGCAATTTCCCTTTAAAAAAAAATTATTTTTATTTATTTATTTTATTGAAGAGTAGTTGGTTTACAATACTTTGTTAGTTTTGTGAATAGCAAAGTGATTCAGTTTTACATATATTTATATATATGTATATTGAGTTATATATAACCCAACATATATACATAAAAACCCAAATGAAGTTTTTGACCAACCCAATATATACATATATACACACATACATATATTCTTTTTCAGATTCATTTCCAATATTGGTCATTACAAGGCATTGATGGGACCTACTAGTCATTTTTTATGGCCCTCGTCCTCAGACAGGTGTGGCAATTCCAGGAAGTGAGAAAGTGAGATCTGAAATGTCTCTTCTCTATTGTCCAGGTGCTCACTGGGCACCTGGAGAGAGAAGTTTCCTCCTGCCTTCCCAGCACCTCTGAAACATGGCCGTACATGGAGCCCTGAGCATCATACCTGTGGTTGTGTGTGTGTGTGTGTGTGGTGGGGGGACAGATCAGCACAAGAAGATTCGTATGGGAGTAAGACCAGTGGGTAATGCGGTACTCATCCTCTGGGTGGCTGTGGTTTGCTTCGGTCCCTCCTGTGGGGTGGGGACGGTGCAGGGAGGAAGTGGGTAGCTGAGAGTGGGGAATAAGGGGGCCATGTGAATTCACCACTGTGCTCACACCTGTGCATGCTAACAGGCAGGGAGCAGAGTGTAAGCAGAGCAACAAGAGCTGTAACACTATGACCTCATCAAACTGTGATTGTCATTATGACATACCATATAGTCTTATTTTTGTGATAGAAACTGTGTATGCTAGTAGTTACACTGGCATACAGCTCCTTACCCAAACCCTTGGGACCACGTTTGTTTCAAACCATGACTTTACAGATTTCTGAAAGGGAGAGTGATAAAAATCGTTTAGAAGCAGAATTCTGGTACAATGGGCAGTTAATGGCCCACACTGAGTTCTGCAGCAACACTTACTAATATTGACGCCAAACAAGGTAAACAGCACCACAAAAGTCTCAAGTCCAGGTGAAATTGTGAAAATTCTTTTGATTTTTGAATCTTTTTGGATTCTGTGATTAGGAGGGTGTGGGCTTGGACCCACCCACCTCGTTTATGGAATGTGAGGTGTTCTGTGGGCTTCCCAGGTGGCTCAGTGGTAAAGAATCTGCCTGCCAGTTCAGGAGATGCCAGTTCGATCCCTGGGTGGGGAAAAACCCTTGGAGAAAGAAATGGCAACCCATCCAATATTCCTGCCTAGGAAATCCCATGGACAGAGGAGCGTAGGGGTGGCTACAGTTCATGGGGTCGCAAAGAGTTGGACACGACTTAGTGACTAAACAACAACAACAGGCAGGGTGCCAAGTACTGAATACTTTAAACGCCTTACCCCGTTGAAACCTCACAGCAGCCCTACCCACATTATTAACCCCATTTTGCAGATGAAGAGGTTAATGAGGTTAGACATGGCTCTGGAGAGGAAATTAGAACCGCAATTCAAGTTCCATTCTGTCTGACTCTGGGCCTGAATGGTGCTGCTTCCGGGGCTGCAGGGGGAGAGGCGGGGAGAGGTGCATCCAGCACTGGGCAGACGGGGGTGGGTGACATTGTCTGTCTGGTTGGGCAGATGTGTGTCCGTGTATATACGGAATGTGCATGGATGTTACCGTGAGAAGCTGCATGTGCATGTATGTGTCCCATCATTTGTGTGTCTTTGTGAGTGCAGAGGGTCTGTTTGGTGTGGAAAATCTCTGGGTGTGTCATCGTGTGCTTTTGTGTGAGTGCTGCCTTTTGTCATCTCCGTATCAGCGGTTCTGGAGCTGGGAGAGTGGCCCTCATCACATCTCTGATCTCACACAGTGTGCAGCCCAGGGGCAGAGGCCCAATTCAATGAATTTCTGTCATTCTCTGGGTAGACTGAGCCTTCAGATGGAGGCCTGGTGAGGGAGACTCTTCCTGCGGGGCCCCAGTGGACCACTGATGCAGAGCGGCCCACAGTCACCCAGTAGCCCAGGGAGCCCCCAGGGGCACCTCGGCAGTCAGTGAACTCCATTTGGGTTCATTTGTTTTTGAGGAGCTGGTTCTCTGGATAAATGAAAGAGATTCAGAGTTTCCAAAGGTTCCTCAGGGAGGTTGCTTGTTTCCTCCATCGAGTCCTTGATTTGTATGGTTGGTTGGTCCACGTACTGGCAGCCAGTTGCCTGCAGTTTGTGGGGAAGGCTGGTGGACAACTGTTTACTCTTCTCCCAGACTAAGCTGTGGGGGTGACTGTGACACCCCGTGCCCAGGAAACAGGGCCAAGCAAGAAACGACCTTGAAGGCTGGGAACACCATCCAGGTCTTGGGGCAGCTAACCTGCCCATTGTCAGATATTTTTGAGTTCCTATCTTGCCTGGAAAATCCCATGGATGGAAGAACCTGGTGGGCTGCAGTCCATGGGGTCGCTAGGAGTTGGACACAACTGAGCAACTTCACTTTCACTTTTCACTTTCATGCATTGGAGAAGGAAATGGCAACCCACTCCAGTGTTCTTGCCTGGAGAATCCCAGGGACGGGGGAGCCTGATGGGCTGCCATCTATGGGGTTGCACGGAGTCGGACATGACTGAAGCGACTTAGCAGTAGCAATAGCAGCAGTGTAGGATGAAAGAGAAATGATTTTATGGGTGTCACTACTGAACTGAACTGGAAGAAAGGGGAATAGGGAATTCTAAATGAGAGAATTGTTAATAACTGTTAACACCCAATGCACCTCCCCAGCACTCTGCCCAAGCTTAACATAAATCTCCTATACCTACAGTTAATGTTGCCTCCAATTATGTGCCTTAAATTTCTCCCCAATAGGCATGCACACACACACACACACACACACACACACACACACACACGCACACAACTGCTTTCACCTGTGGTTTCCATTTCATTCCTGTTTGGGATTGCAAAAGCATATCAACCTGCTATAATTCAGGACATATCTCTGACACTTTCAATTTTTTCATCAAGTATGTATAAGGGGTTTGGATGTGACTGTGAATAGCTGAGGTCAAGGTCAAGATGATAAATGGGGGAAGGGCCTAACCCTGAGATTTAACCCACTTTCTGCTGGGTGAGATGGACTCCAGAGGGCAGGTCTGGCTCCATGGAGACTGAGTAGAGAGGAAGTCCACTTTGCCCATGTACCCAGGGTGGGAATTCATAGCCTTCAAGATGGACCACCTCCTGCCCTTCCTCAGCCTTCTTCTCACTTTGCTCTTTTTTTCCCCCTGGCAATCCCATCCCCTCATAGACTCTAGTTATTAACGTTGTACTGACAGTTGAATATATATATGCTCTATTTCAGTTGTCCTGAGTTTAGACTGTGAGTCCTGAACTGCAGGTACCACAAACTCAATTTCTCTAAACCAACCCCTTCGCCCCTCAAAAGGGTCCCCTACATCCTTCTTCACACTCATCCAGCAATGCCTGAGAGAAACTTGGGATCACCCTACAGTCTCCTTGTCTCTTACTTTAACATCTAATTGGTGAAGGCTAAAAAAGAAAAAAAAATTAAATTAGTTCATTTTTATTAAAACACAACAAAAATGCAAAAGGTTTCTACAAGTGTGTAGCATGATGGGATTTTTAAAAAAGTGAATAATCACCGTGCAGATCAAAGAACAGAACTTCACCAGCATAGTAGTCTACCTGCCACTTCCCAGTCACTGCTTCCAGTGGTAACCAGTCCTCTGACTTCTAAGATTGGTGACTAGTCTTGTCTGATTTTGGACTGTATATAATTTGATGCATACAGTGTGCATCTTGTAAGTCTGGTTTTCACTCAACATTATGCTTGTGGGATGCACCTAGGCTGTGACAGGTTATCAGTTTTTATTTCTCGTACCATGGAGTATTCTCACTTCATGGTAAGGGAATTTTGTTGTTAAGTTTGTATTTTCATAAGGACATTTGAAGACGTCGTGACTGAAGTCACATCATGGGAAGTGTCCTTTCATAGTGTATGTCTTTAAAAGCAGAACATATCTATTTGTGATATTCGAAGTAGATCAGTAAGGAAGGTAAGTGACTCTGGACAGGACCAGACAGTCAAGGAGGTAGTAGAAGTAAAAGTGAATTTTTTTCCATCTTCCAGAGTTTGTGCACTTTGTTGTAGTTTTGAAAGAAAAGTCATCCTTCAATTAATAACAGACAACGAAGTCAATATGATGGGAGCAGAGACAATGATGTGATCAAATGCCAAGAAATGACTGACGGCTGAAAAAATATCATGTGAGCCAAAGCAATTTCTCTTGACTTCTAACTTTGTTCATCCAACGAATAACATTTCATCACAGTTTTATCAATGGAACGCAATTCCACCCAGATCATTCTGTCAGTGACAAGAAACAGCATCAAATCATTTTGTCCACACAAATAAATCAATTGTTGATTATTATTTTCTCCCATTTGGGATCCAAGTAAGAGAACCAAATGTCTTGAGTAAAAACGAAGGAAAGAAGAAAAAAAATGATTTCTATGTTGACAAATCAAGTTGGGTAAATGCAATTTAAGCCTTTTTTTTTTGACACATGCTGATGTGAGGAGAGATAAGCAGTTTTTAAATTTAGAGCGGAGACAAACTGTAATAATAAACACATGGAAAGAGAAGGCAAACATTCTTTGTTCCCTTTGGATACAATAGCATTTTGAGTTCTTCCTTTTTGCTCGTGTAGTTTTCTCTTTACTGTGATTTCTCTCTTATTTTTTGAATGGATAATCAAGTTTTGAGAAAAATTAAATTACAAGGTTTTACAAAATCTAAAAGGGGAAGTGTCATCATTAAATGACCAGCTTGTGTGGGGAGCTCCCTGGCTATCCATTAGGCTACGATTCCTAGTCCTGCTATTTAGTCTTGCTGTCCCATCTCCATGCTCCTTCAGAGTCCTTGTTGATGTCCACTACGGGGGGGAGGGGGGCGGGGGGGCGCGGTGAAACACATTTTGTTTTACAAACTGAAGTTCATATTCATGCTATACAAGTTAGGCATCAGGATTTTTCAGTCAATAAAATAGATTGACCGTTTCTTTCCCACCAGTTCACCTGCTAAAATCCAAACTTCCAGTGTGAAGGTACTAAGAGGTGGGGTCTTTGGGAGGTAATTAGGTTATGAGGGTGGAGCCCTCATGTATGGGATTAGCACCATCATAAAAGACCCTACGGGCTTCTTAGGTAGCTCAGCTGGTAAAGAATCTGCCTGCCATGCAGGAGATCTGAGTTCAATTCCTGGGTCTGGAAGATCCACTGGAGAAAGAATAGGTTACCCAATCCTGTATTTTTGGGCTTCCCTGGTGGCTCAGTTGGTAAAGAATCCACCTGCAATGGAGGACACATGGGTTCCAACCCTTTGTTGGGAATAGTCCCTGGAGGAGGGCATGGCAATCCACTCCAGTATTCTTGCTTGGAGAATCCCCATGGACAGAGGAGTCTGGTGGGTTACAGTCCATGGGGTCACAAAGAGTCGGATATGACTGAGCGACTAAGCACAGCACAGCAAAAGACCCCAGAGAGCTCTCTCACTCTTTCTACCATGTGAGGATACAAACATAACTCAGTGGGCAGCGGTTGGAAAGATGGCCCCCACCAGAACACGACATGCTAGTGCCTGATCTTGGACTTCTAGCCTCCAGAATTGTGGGCAATACATTTGTGTTGTTTATAAGCCATCCAGTCTAAGGTATTTTGCTTTAGCACCCTGAGCGGATTAACATATGCATTATATCGTGAACATGTCTGTTAAATTTGCCCAGGGAGGGATGAAGATCCCCACCAGGATCTTGTGTGGAGAAGTGCTTGCTCTTTGGGCCAATCGAATGAAGCTTGACCCTTGTCATAGTTCCCTGGGCCACAGTTCTCTAATTCTACTGGCTCACTCTCATTTCTGACCATCTCCTAAGGCCTTAGCTGTGGTGTCAGAAGGGGTTCTAGCATCTGTAATGCTGTTTCTTCCCCAGCCCCCACCCCAGAACCACCAGGAGGGGAGGAACTTTCTCTTTGTCAGAAGCACAGAAACAGATGGTCTACACACTGCCCTTCCCTGATGATGAACTTTTTTTTTGCCACTGAAAGTGAGTCTTTGTGCCTGTATTGTGATTTATTCTCCTAAGGCACACTAATATTATTTCTAGTCCAGAGAATGAAAAATGAATAGGATAAATACAAGACAGGTTCAATGGGGCATCAAGTTCCACACGCAAGGCCAAACTGGACTTCAAATCCTCAAAGTTGGTGAATTTATTATATAATCTGGGTCTCTAATACATGAGGCTTCCCCAGTGACTCAGCGTTAAAGAATCTACCTGCAAAGAAGGAGATGAAGGAGACAGGGTTTGATCCCTGGGTCAGAAAGATCCCCTGAAGGAGGAAATGGCAGCCCATTCCCATATTCTTGCTGGGAAAATCCCATGGACAGAGAAGCCTGGCAGGCTACAGTTCATGCGGTCTCAAAGAGTTGAACACAGCTGAGCAACTGAGAGTGCTCCAGTACCTACTAGCTTCTCTGAATTAAAGAAGGGCTTAACAAAGGTGTTTTTGAGCATGAAGATGGTGATGCTTATTTGTGGGCACAACATTTAAAGCATAAACAGAGTTCAAGGAGATTTGACATAGTCCAACTACTTCCACCTGGTGGCTCAGAGGTTAAAGCGTCTGCCTGGAATGCAGGAGACATGGGTTCGATCCCTGGGTTGGGAAGATCCCCTGGAGAAGGAAATAGCAACCCACTCCAGTACTCTTGCTTGGAGAATCCTATGGAGGGAGGAGCCTGGTGGGCTACAGTCCATGGGATCGCAAAGAGTCAGACACGACTGAGCGACTTCACTCACTCAAATACTTCCACCTAAATAAGGGCTCTGATACAAACAATGACTATTTTTAAAACAACCTCCTTTTTATGAAATTCAAAGCAATGCTTATTCATTAAATTAAAAAAAAAGCAAATGGAAAGATGTAAGAAGAAAACATCATGTAAGAAGAACACAGCTATATTCCTACCTCTTTGTTAAGTTTAGTCTCTCTCTCTCTCTGCCTCTCTCTGTGTCTCTCATCTACCCTTGTTTTGTTTTACAAATTTAAGTTCATGTTTATTCAATACCTGATAAAGTTACTTAGACTGTTTTTACTCAATCTATTACATAAGTACAATTGTCAGTTGTGGAATGTAAACATATTTTAACAAAGCCCTATTTTGAAGGCATGAAGGTTGTTCTTTGTTAATTTACTAAGTTAAAAATAAAGCATTTGTAGGCACATTTAGACACATATCATGGAGTAAGTCTCAACTTAATTTCCTTAGGAAATATCGTTAAAAGTAAATTAAAAAAATTTAAATCAATTATTGATACTTACTAGTATATTATCTTCCAGAAAGTCTGAACCAATTTAGACCCCCATTAATAATATTTGGAGAGATATGTTTTCTAGTGTAAGCTTGTCAGAATTGAAGAATGGATTTTTAAAAAACAAAAAGTAGTATTTTAGTCTACATAAACTAATGAATATTTTTTCTTGTTGCTTATTTTTTGTTTCCCATTTGAAATTACCTGCTCATATTCTTTGCTCATTTTCTATTGATCTTATTTCTTTAAAGAACTCTGATACATAATACAAATACCTTCCACAAATATATGCTTTTGCTTAAAAATTAGTGATTCCTTCTTTCTCTCAAAAAAAAAGAGGTTTCTGATTCTTATATATTAAAATTTTTTCGTATTTCTTTTAACACTGTTTTTCTTTGTTTTTAGGTTTAGATCATATTTTAAAATGACATGCATTTTCCATGTGGTAGTGTATATGCTCCCATGCTACTGTCTCCATTCATCTCACCCTCTCCTTCTTATCCCCGCCCTTGTCCAAAAGTCTGTTCTCCATGTCTGTGTCTCCATCGCTGCCCTGCAAATAGGTTTATCAGTACCATCTTTCTGGATTTCAAATATATGTATTAATATATGATATTTGTTTTTCTCCTTCTGACTTAACTTTGCTCTGAATAATATGCTCTGGGTTGATCCATCTCATTAGAACTGACTCAAATGCATTCCTTTTTATGGCTGAGTAGTATTCCATTGTATATATGTACCACAGCTTCTTTATCCATTCATCTGTTGATGGACATCTAGGTCATCTCCATGTCCTAGCTATTGTAAATCATGGAGAAGGAAATGGCAACCCACTCCATTGTTCTTGCCTGGAGAATCCCAGGGACGGGGGAGCCTGGTGGGTTTCCGTCTATGGGGTTGCAGAGTTGGACACGACTGAAGTGATGCAGCAGCAGCAGCAGCAGTAGCAGCAGCTTTGTAAATAGTGTTGCAATGAACACGTGTCTTTTTCAGTTTTAGTTTCCTCAGGGTATATGCCCAGAAGTGGGATTGCTGGCTCATATGGTGGTTTTATTCCTAGTTTTTTAAGGAATCTCCATACTGTTTTCCATAGTGACTGTATCAATTTACATTCCCACCAGCAGTGGAAGAGGGGGTCCCTCTTCTCCAGAACTTCTTGTTTGTGGAGGTTTTGATGATGGCCATTCTGACTGGTGTGAGGTGATATTTCGTTGTAGTTTTGATTTTCATTTCTCTAATAATGAGCAATGTTGAGCATCTTTTCATGTGTTTATTAGCCATGTGTATGTCTTCTTTGGACAAGTGTCTGTTTAGGTTTTTTTGCCCACTTTTTGGTTGGGTTTGTTTTTCTGGCATTGAGTTCTATGAGCTACTTGTACATTTTAGAAATTAATCCTTTGTCAGTTGTTTCATTTGCTGTTATTTTCTTCCATTCTGAGGGTTGTCTTTTCACCTTGTTTATAGTTTCCTTTGCTGTACAAAAACTTTTAAGTTTACTTAGGTCTCATTTATTTTTGTTTTTATTTCCACTATTTGAGGAGATGGGTCATAGAGGATATTGCTATGATTCATGTCATACAGTGTTCTGCCTATATTTTCTTCTGAGAGTTTTATAGTTTGTTGTATGATGCAAGGAACTCAAACTGGGGCTCTGTAACAACCTAGAGGGGTGGGAAAAGGTGGGAGGTGGGAGTATGTATATGTATACCTATGGCTAATTCATGTGATGTATGGCAGAAACCAAACCAATATTGTAAAGCAATTATCCTTCAATTAAAAATGAGTAAATTTAAAAAATATACATTTTCTTCTGTTTTATCCCCCTTCCTCCTTACTTCTTTCTCTTCATTTTA